>NC_068454.1:47036229-47636229 GCF_023373465.1 Oncorhynchus keta
ATAATTTGTCAGGTGAAACAGACCACCGGAATGCATGGCTTTAATTACAGTGCCTTGCGAAAGTATTCGGCCCCCTTGAACTTTGCGACCTTTTGCCACATTTCAGGCTTCAAACATAAAGATATAAAACTGTATTTTTTTGTGAAGAATCAACAACAAGTGGGACACAATCATGAAGTGGAACGACATTTATTGGATATTTCAAACTTTTTTAACAAATCAAAAACTGAAAAATTGGGCTGTTGGCCAGATGGACACTAGCGTCCCACATACCCTAGAGAGGTTAACCTTTCTAGGGCAGGCGGAACCCCTCAACAACATTCCGCTGAAAGGCAGTGCGCAAATTTCAAAAATATTTTTGGGAAATATGTTACTTTCACACATTAACAAGTCCAATACAGCAAATGAAAGATAAACATCTTGTTAATCTACCCATCGTGCCCAATTTCAAAAATGCTTTATAGCTAAGCACAACATATGATTATGTAAGAGAATACCCCCTGTATTGGACAAAATTGAATGGCATGTCATTGGCATCGGACAAACCATATACACATTGTCCAATACCACCCAATTCGAGCGTTGATTCATGCAAAGTGTATTGCAAATGCCATATGGCAATTGCCAGTTGTAACACTTTAAAAAATTCAACAGGTGGTGAATCCGCTCCACCATGGTTTTTCATATTGGAAATGTAACCCAAGTCAACATCCAAAAGCAAAATTTTGAAAAAATTATTTTTGTCAAAAACTTATCACCCCTTAAAAAGTGCTTTCTGGACCGTTTTTTCGAAATTCTTTCGATTTTTTGTCAATTACACATGTGTAAGAACTGTATGAATATAATTTTGTCCAATTTTATTAGCATATTTTTTTTTTTACATGCGCATAAGTAATATGTTTTGTCCATTTTCAATATGATTTCATAGGAAGTCAAAAGTCAAAAGTAAAAAATGTCAAAATTTTGTAAAAACTTCACACACCCTTAAAAAAGTTCTTCCTGGACCGTTTTTCTAAATTCTTTCGAATTTTACGTCAATTACACACGTATAAGAACTGTATCAACATACTTTTGTCCAATTTTATTATCATAATTTTTTTTTCTGTTTACATGCGCATAAGAAATATGTTTTGTCCATTTTAAATATGATTTCATAGGAAGTCAAAAGTCAAAGTAAAAAGTAACTTTTTTTGGGGCCAAATGCCATAGAAAATTTGACATGCTCAAAAATCCTGCAGAAATGCAAAATTGACTGGCCGGATGAACACATGATGGCCTGGCAGTGATAGTTGCTCGTTTCCATTGCTCGTTGTGTTGAATTCATCATGTCCATTTTGTGATGTTTTTCACTGTTGAATCATATTGCAAGTGCACGTGCATTTGCAATATGGTTCAATGGGCATTACCATACGAAATTTGACATGCTCAAAAATCCTGCAGAAATGCTAAATTGACTGGCCTGATGAACACAGGATGGCCTGGCAGTGATAGTCTCCTTTCCATCGCTCGTTGTGTTGACTTCATCTTGTCCATTTGGTGATGTTTTTCACTGTTGAATCATATTGCAAGTGCACGTGCATTTGCAATATGGTTCAATGGGCATTTACCATACAAAATTTGACATGCTCAAAGATCCTGCAGAAATGCTAAATTGACTGGCCTGATGAACACAGGATGGCCTGGCAGTGATAGTTGTTCCTTTCCATCACTCGTTGTGTTGATTTCATCATGTCCATTTGGTGATGTTTTTTCACTATATAATCATATTGCAAATGCACGTGCATTGTTGTGCAACTGGTGATTGAAAATAGGCACCTGGTAAACCAAAAAAAAAAAAATATGGTTCTAAATGCATTTACCGGGACTCCTATTGTCCATGCCCGCTATGGGAGTACCCTACTACGGCCCTCTATCCATGGGCGCCCTTATACATCCGTGCAACTGACGATTTGAAATAGGCACCTGGTAATCTAAAAATAAAAATATGGTGATTTCATTATGTCCATTTGTTTATGTTTTCTTACTTTTGCAGTCACTGTGCATTTGCAATATATGGTTCAATGGGCAGGTACCATCACGAATTTGTCATGCTATAAAAATCCTGCAGGAATGTGAAATTGACTGGCCCGATGAACTCGGGATGGCTGGGCAGTGATTCTGGTTCATCTCAATCGCTCGTAGGGTTGATTTCAGAACGTCCATTAGCTGGTGTTTTTCACTATAGAATCATATTGCAAATGCACGTGCATTGTTGTGCAACTGGTAACCCAAAAATAAAAATAAGGTGATGTCATTATGTCCATTTGTTTATGTTTTCTTACTTTTGCAAAGTCACTGTGCATTTGCAATATGGTTCAATGGGCAGGTACCATCACGAATTTGTCATGCTATAAAAATCCTGCAGGAATGTGAAATTGACTGGCCCGATGAACTCGGGATGGCTGGGCAGTGATTCCTTCCATCTCAATGGCTCGTTAGGGTTGATTTCAGAATGTCACTTTGGTGATGGTACCTCACTGTTTAAACATATTGCAAATGGACAAGAGTCACCAGCAAGTCACTGTCCATCAGTCAATTAGATATCATTCTGACACCAAACTGATACAGACTGACACTAAACCCACTTTTCCAACTCGTTTAGTAGCCAACTATCACATACTACAGAGCTGGCCCAAAATTCACAACGCCTTCGGTTCAAACCATAAAAAAACATAAAACACGTAATTACGTTCTCGCTGCGGGTCCATTTCTTATGTTATGTGTAGGCCTAGCTGAGGCGACCCCGAATCCCAAGTTTCGGCTCGATCGGTCATTTGGTGTCCGAGCAAAACCCTAGTGGTGCTGAAAATCCACTTTTTTCCATGACTTGCTACGAGGTCCTTGAATGAGCTATCGGATATAAACGTTGGGGTCTGTCTATATGGGCCGAGACGGTCGCAATGCACCTAGTCTTGCGACTCTGGGACATTCTAAATGTCGTCATTTTCGTGATGCAAAAATGAATTGAAGTCATTGCAAATGTACGAGGCTGTTTCTCGGTCCTAGAACCTTCTAGAGCCATGTAACTCACCACGCACTATTGACCTGAGGTCTAGAACAGGATTCTAAAGTTTCGAACTCTAGGTCTGACGGTTCTTTAACCTCTTAGGCCGACCCACACCGCATGCGGTCGCGTAATCATAGCCTCAAGCTCATTACCATAACGCAACGTTAGCGATTTCTAAAAATCGCAAATGAAATGAAATAAATATGCCTGCTCTCAAGCTTATCCTTTTCTTAACAATCCTGTCGTCTCAGATTTTCAAAATATGCTTTAGAACCAGAGAAATCAATAATTTGTGTAAGAGTGGTGATAGCTAGCTTAGCATTTGGTGTTAGCATTTAGCACGCAACATATTCACAAAAACCAGCAAAGGGATCAAATAAAATAATTTACCTTTGAAGAACTTCAGATGTTTCAATGAGGAGACTCTCAGTTACATAGCAGATGTCCAGTTTTCCTGAAAGATGCTTGTGTAGGACACAACGTTCCGTTTTGTTACTATGCATTTGGCTACCGAAACTAACCGAAAATTCAGTCACCTAAACGTCGAACTTTTTCCGAATTAACTCCATAATATCGACTGAAACATGGAAAACGTTGTTTGAATCAATCCTCAAGGTGTTTTGTCATATATCTCTTCATTGAAATGCCGTCCCTGGAAGCGTGCATTCTTCTCTGATTCGGATGGAAAAATACTGGTAGCTGACTTTTGCGCACCAATTTCCACGCAGACACCGTGCGGGACACTTGGCAATTGTAGTCTCTTATGGTCAATCTTCCAATGATATGCCTACAAATACGTCACAATGCTGCAGACACCTGGGGAAACGATAGAAAGTGTCCGTTCATTCCTGTCATTCACAGCCATATAAGGCGATCATGGAAAACGTGCCGTCAGAAATCCTGTTGATTTCCTGGTCGCTCAAACATCTTGGTTTTTGCCTGTAGATTTTGTTCTATGGCACTCACAGTGAAAATCTTTGCAGTTCTGGAAACGTCAGAGTGTCTTCTTTCCAAAACTATTCCAAGCATAGTCGAGCATCTTTTCGTGACAAAATATTGCGCTATAAACGGGCACGTCTTTTTATCCAAAAATGAAATACTGCCCCTATAGGACTAACAGGTTAAAAGTTCCAACAAGGTTAACTAATGCAGGCAGTGTATGTCTCTATGCACCCCAATGGGTCCCTACTTCCAAGCTGTGTGTGTGTGATTTAGTTTTCCTTTGAAATTTTATGGGAAAAATGACTGATTTACAGTTCATGGGGTTGCTAATCACATATATGAAGTTTTGGAAAGATCTGACTTTTTAACCCCTCGAAACAGCTCCTGAGACACCAATTATGGCACTTCCGGTTGGCACAGGATTCCGGTTGGCATAAGTCACACATATTCTCACTGGGGTATTCTTTTACAGAATCCTGAGTTTTAAGTCCTTACGTTAAGAATTGACTGATTTACACAGGGTTGAATGCACTATGTCTATCAAACTGCAGGCAGGGTATGGATAAACACTTTTAGGGTGATTTTAGCCACTTCCGGTTGGTCCAGGAAGCTTAGAATCAACACATGTAGACCTCGTAGTGGCCTGATGGACTGTCATTGAAGACAGGTTCATAAGGCATTCATAACCCACATAGGCTTCAGGTTGAATTTAGAGGTGCAGGCAATGTATTCCTATGGGGAGAGAAGTCAATGCAAACTGTTTGAAGTAAACACCTTCTTTTAACTGTTAAGGGTTAATGTCACACAATCAAGGTTAGGCTTGCACGGATCGGGAGGACCTTAGGAACGTACCTGAGGTCGAATTGTGCTTCTCACCTAACGGTTCTCTCACTGTCACCCAAAAGCAAATGACATTGAGGGCCAGGCTTCATTTTGGTTGGTCACTGCACTCCGAGCGAGCTACGGTCAGCGGGCGTCTCGTTGAACTCGGCACAGTCTGTAGACTATGGTGATGCCATTTTTGTGTTGATTTCAGAATGCCATTTTGGTGATGGTCCCTCTCCGTTTAAACATATTGCAAATGTACAAAAGTCAACTAGCAAGTCAGTGTCCATCAGTCAATTAGATGTCATTCTGACACCAAACTGATACCAATTGACACCAAACCCACTTTTCCCAACTCATTTAGAAGCCAACTATCACATATGTCAGAGCAGGCCCATAATTCACAGGGCCTTTAGTTTAAAACATAATAAAAACGTAAAACACATTTTTACGTTCTGGCTGTAGTCCATGTCGGACATTATGTGAAGACCTATGTGAGGCGACCCCGAATCCCGAGTTTCGGCTCGATAGGTCCTTCGGTGCCCGAGTAAAACCCTAATTGGTGCTGAAAATCCACTTTTTTCCATGCCTTGCTATGGGGTCCTTGAATGAGCTATCGGACAGAAAACGTTTGGGTCCGTCTCTATGGACTGAGCGGTTTCAATGCACCTAGTCTTGTGTCTCTGAGACTTTTCTAAATGTCGTCATTTTTGTAATGGTCCAAATGAATTGAAGTCATTGTAAATGTACGAGGCTGTTTCTCGGTCCGAGAACCGTCTAGAGCAGGGGTGTCAAACTCATTTCGCATCGTGGGCCACATACGGCCTAGGGAGATGTCAAGTGGGCCGGACCATTAAAATTATACCATACTCTGCTATAAATAACCAAAATATCATGTCTTTCCTTTGTTTTGGTGTAAAGAAGCACAAAGAACATTAGGAAAATATTGAAATTTAATGAACTATCCTTTTACAAAACATTTCATGAAACACCTCATATTTCCTTAGACAAATGTGCAATTTACTTTTATCATTCACAAATATGCATTGCAACTGATCCCACTGATTGTACAAAGGCACAAAACTTTAATTGGTACTGAAAAATATAGTAATGCACTTTAAGATTAAATGAGACTTTTAAAGAAAGGAATTTTTAAACCACTTACACATACGCATATAAAATCTAAATGTAATCCCTGCGTACACCTTACAAACTAAGGAGAGTGATTTTAAATGTGTAATGAAGAAAGTGTTCGCCTGTCCTGTAAATCTGTAAACTTCATACATGAAACATACATACACATACAATACATACTGAAAATGTATGGAGTTGTATGAACAGTAGAATTCCATCACACAACTTTTGTTTTGAAGCTGCTGACTAACATTAAAGTGCACATTTTTTAAATCACCACAGTAAGGATTCATCTTCACAGAGCTGTATTCTTTCAATGCAAACAGTATCTAAGGCAGCATTTTAAAGGTGTTAGTCTAGTCTGGACTTGTATTTGTACCTGAAACTTGGCATCTTTTGGCCTGTACAAGTGCATCAACACCAGGTGTCATGTCCTGACTAGCTGTCACTTTCAGAATGTCATTTAAGTGCTTGTTTGTGAGCCTTGAATGCATTTTTGTTTTATTGATATTCATCACTGAGAAAATTTGTTCACAAAGGTAGGTTGTCCCAAACATGCACAAAATTTTAGCAGCCAGGGCTGTTAATTTGGGGTACCCTGGTAGTAGATACTGATAAAATCTGTCCAGACCTACAGAGGCAAATTTGCCCTTCAAATCTGCATCACACTGCAAATCAATTATCTCTAGCTGAATTTCGACCGGCAGATCAGAAGCTTTAACTGTGAAAGGTGAGCGAAAAACTGAAAATTCTGTCTCAAGTTCACCAAATACCTGAAAACGTTTCTCAAACTCCCGCAGTAGTCCTGCAATTTTGTCTTTGTACCGTTTCATGTCCGCATCAGGTCTGGTCACACACATCTCTCAGACAGGAAATGAGCAGGGTTGCCATTTGCCAGTTGCATCTCCCACAAAGTCAGCTTCAACTTAAATGCATGTATGTTGTCAGAAAACTGTGTGACAACTTTTTGCGGCCTTGCAACATTTTGTTCAGATTGTTCAAGTGTTCAGTAATATCAACCAAGAATGCAAGGTCCCGTAGCCATTCCTGAGATTGTAATTCCAACACCGGTTTTCCTTTTTTTCTCCATGAACTGTCCGATTTCCTCTCATAGATCAAAGAAATGCCTCAGCACAGCGCCTCGGCTTAACCATCTCACTTCAGTGTGGTATGGCAGGCTGTGGGTAATGTTGCTGTCGCTGAGAAGTTTGTCAAACTGACGATGGTTCAGACCTCTGGACCGGATGAAATTTACAGTGCGAACAACCACCTCCATGACGTGGTCCATTTTCAGCGACTTGCAACACAATGCCTCCTGGTGCAAAATACAGTGAAATGTCCAGAAACGATCTCCTCCATTAAGGGCTTGTACTTTGTCTTTGAACTTTGTCGCGACACCTGCTTTCTTTCCGACCATGGATGGCGCGCCGTCTGTAGCCAGGCTGACAGCGCGGGACCAGTCCACTCCAACTCTGTCCAATGCAGCAAGGACAGAGCCGAAAATGTCCTCGGCTGTTGTGGTGTCCATCATTGGCACCAACTCAAGAAACTCTTCAGTAACAGTCAATGTCTCATCAACTCCTCGAATAAATATGGCCAGTTGGGCCACGTCTGTGATGTCAGTGCTCTCGTCAATTGCCACGGAAAATGCAATAAATGACTTGACTCTCTGTTTCAATTGACTGTCTAAATCTGCCGATAGTTCCGAAATCCTCTGCTATAGTATTCCTCGTCATGCTAATATTGGCAAAAGCTTGTCGCTTCTCGGGACATACAAGTTCAGCCGCCTTCATCATGCATCATTTAACAAAGTCACCGTCGAATACGGCTTCGATGCTAATGCTATTTCGCTAGCAATTAGGTAGCTGGCTTTTACCGCTGCTTCACTGACTTCTCGGCTCTGGATGAAAGTTGACTGCTGTTTCCTCAGACCCGCCAGCAATTCGTTAATCTTATCTCTTCTCAGTTGTCCTTGCAAGCCGTCATATTTTTCGCTGTGATGAGTCTCGTAGTGGCGTCGAATATTATATTCCTTCAATACCGAAACTTGTTGCAAACACACCAAGCACAAAGGTTTTCCGTGCATCTCTGTAAATAAATAGGACGTGGTCCATTTTTCTTTGAAAATTCTACACTCCTTATCTACTTTTCTCCGTTTGGATAACGACATTTTGGCTAATGAGGGTGTAGTGGAGAGGTAGAGACATTAACAATCTTAACAACGTCGTAACAAGCAGCAGATGGCGCATTGATACCGTCTGCTGTTTTCAGTCTGTCTCAGTGATGCGGCTTGTCTTAAAAAAAAAAAAAATATTAATTCCATGTCTTTTATGCATTTTTTTCCACTTTCAAATTATCCTGCGGGCCTGATCGAACCTCCTTGGGGGCCGGTTCCGGCCCGCGGGCCGTATGTTTGACACCCTGGTCTAGAGCCACCTAACTCACCACGCACTATCCACCTGAGGTCTAGAACAGGTTTCTAAAGTTTCGAACTCTAGGTCTGACGGTTATTTTTTAGCTCGAACAAAGCTAACTATTGCAGACACTGTCCGTCTCTATGCACCACAATACGTCCTCGTTACAAGTTGTGTGTCTGTGTGATTTAGTTTTCCTTTGAAATTTTATGGGAAAAATGACTGATTTACAGTTCATGGGGGTTGCCTAATCACACATAAGAAGTTTTGGACAGATCTGACTTTTTAACCCTTCGAAACAGCTCCTGAGAAACCAATTATGGCACTTCAGGTTGGCACAGGAAGCTATAGGTCAACACATATCCTCATTGTGGTATGCTTTACAGAATCCTGAGTTTTAAGTCTTTACGTTAAGAATTGACTGATTTACACCGGGTTGAATGCACTATGTCTATCAAACTGCAGGCAGGGTATGGATATACACTTTTAGGGTGATTTTAACCACTTCCTGGTTAGTCCAGGAAGCTTAGAATCAACACAGGTAGACCTCATACTGGCCTGATGGACTGTTACCAAAGACAGGTTCATACGGCATTCATAACTCTTTGAAGTAAATACCTTCTTTTAACTATTAAGGATTAATGCCACATGGTCAAGGTTAGGCTTGCACTGATCTGGAGGACCTTAGGAACGTACCTGAGGTCGAATTGTGCTTCTCACCCTAACGGTTCTCTGTCACCCAAAAGCAAATGACGTTGTGGGGCAGGCTTCATTTTGGGCCTACTTTTCTAATGGTCGCTGCGCTTAGACCGAGCGAGCTACGGTAAAGCGGGATATCTCGTTGAACTCCGGCACGGCCTAGAGATTATGGTAATGCCATTGCCTGCTCTCTGAAAGAGTCTGGACTGAGGGGTTGTAGACCTGTTGTAAGGCAGGTCCATGCCAGACTTCACCGGAAACAACGTCGCCTATGGGCACAAACCCACCGCCGCTGGACCAGAAAGGACTGGCAAAAAGTCAGATTTGCGTTTATCGTTGAAGGAATGAGCATTACACAGAGGCCTGTACTCTGGAGTGGGATTGATTTGGAGGTGGAGGGTCCGTGCGTGGTCTGGGTTGGTGTGACACAGCATCATCGGACTGAGCTCGTTGTCATTGCAGGCAATCTCAACACTGTGCGTTACAGGGTATACATCTTCCTCCCTCATGTGGTACTCTTCCTACAGGCTCATCCTGACATGACCCTCCAGAATGACAATGCCACCAGCCATACTGCTCATTCTGTGCGTGATTTCCTGCAAAACAGGAATGTCAGTGTTCTGCCATGGCCAGCGAAGAGCCCGGATCTCAATCCCATTGAGCACATTTGGGACCTGTTAGATCGGAGGGTGAGGGCTAGGCCCATTCCCCCCAGAAATGTTTGGGTGGTGCCTTGGTGGAAGAGTGGAGTAACATCTCACAGCAAGAACTGCTAAATCTGGTGCAGTTCTTGAGGAGGAGCAGTTCATGAGGAGGAGGAGATGCACCGCAGTACTTAATGCAGCTGGTGGCCACACCAGATACTGACTGTTACTTTTGATTTTGACCCCCATTTGTTCAGGGGCACATTATTCCATTTATTTTAGTCACATGTCTGTGGAACTTGTTCAGTTTATGTCTCAGTTGTTGAATCTTGTTATGTTCATACATATTTACATATGATACGTTTGCTGAAAAGAAATGCAGTTGACAGTGAGAGGACAATTCTTTTTTTGCTGAGTTTACCTCCACCCATCTGCTTCCTGGAGAGATGTTTGTTCCTGCCGCACGATGTATTGAGAACCCAACTGGCTTTACAGAGTCACACAGTATATCTCGGGAGCGTCATGTTTCCATGAAGCAGAGTATGTTACAATCCCTTGTGTCTCTCTGAAAACAACTCTCGCGTTGGGCTCATCAACTTTATTATCCTGAGATTGGACATAGCGAGTAAAATACACAGAAACGGTGGGTGGTGTGCACGATTCTAAAATCGGACCAGAAGACGGCCTCGAGTACCTCTCCTCTGCAGTCGTTGTTTTAATTTATTTTTGTATTTCACGTTAATTTAACCAGGTAGGCCAGTTGAAAACATGTTCTCATTTACATCTGCGACCTGGCCAAGATAAAGCAAAGCGGTGCGACAAAAAACACAACACAGAGTTACACATAAACAAACTTACAGTCTATAACACAAAATAAAAATATATACAAATCTAAGTAAAGTGTGTAGAAATGCTGAAGAGTACGGAGGAAGGCAATAAATTGGTCATAGAGGCAAAATAATTACAATTTAGCATTAACACTGGAATGAATAGATGTGCAGATGATGTGCAAGTAGAGATACTGGGGTGCAAAATAGCAAGAGTTTAAGTAATAATATGGGGATGAGATTGGCTGTGTACAGGTACAGTGATCGGTAAGCTGCTATTAGAGCTGATGCTTAAAATTAGAGATGGAGATATAAGACTCCAGCTTCAGTGATTTTTGCAATTCGTTCCAGTCATTGGCAGCAGAGAACTGGAAGGAAAGGCGGCCAAAGTAAGTGTTGACTTTGGGGATGACCAGTGAAATATACCTGCTGGAGTGTGTGCTATGGGTGGGTGTTGCTATGGTGACCAGTGAGCTGAGATAAGGTGGGGCTTTACCGAGCAAAGACTTATAGATAACCTGGAGCCAGTGGGTTTGGTGACGAATATGTTGCGAGGGCCAGCCAACAAGAGCATTAAGGTCGCAGTGGTAGGTAGTATATGAGGCTTTGGTGACAAAATGGATGGCACTGTGATATACTACATCCAATTCGCTGAGTAGAGTGTTAGGGGCTATTTTGTAAATTACATTTCAAGTCAAGGATCGGTAGGATAGTCAGTTTTACGAGGGTATGTTTGGCAGCATGAGTGAAGGAGGCTTTGTTGCGAAATAGGAAGCCGATATTACAAATAATTTTGGATTGGAAACGCTTAATGTGAGTCCGGAAGGAGAGTTTACAGTCTAAACCAAACACCTAGTAATTTGTAGTTGTCCACGACTGCGTAATACGCACGCCTCAACTCAATCATCAAGTTTGCGGACGACACAACAGGTAGGCTTGATTACCAACAACGACGCAGACGGCCTACAGGGAGGAGGTGAGGGCCCACCAGTGTGGTGTCAGGAAAATAACCTCACACTCAACGTCAAAAACTAAGGAGATGATTGTGGACTTCAGAAACAGCAGAGGGAACACCCCCTATCCACATCGATGGAACAGTAGTGGAGAGGGTAGCAAGTTTTAAGTTCCTCGGCATACATCACAGACAAACTGAATTGGTCCACTCACACAGACAGCATCGTGAAGAAGGCGCAGCAGCGCCTTCAACCTCAGGAGAAACCGCTGAAGAAATTTGGCTTGTCACCAAAGCACTCACAACTTCTACAGATGCACACCCCAGAGCATCCTGGCGGGCTGTATCACCGCCTGGTACGGCAACTGCTCCACAACCATAAGGCTCTCAGAGGGTAGTGAGGTCTGCACAACCTACACACCACCGATGTTACAGGAAGGCCATAAAGATCATCAAGGACATCAACCACCCGAGCCACTGCCTGTTCACCCCGCGCTCATCCAGAAGGTGAGGTCAGTACAGAATTACCATCAAAGCTGGGACCGAGAGACTGAAAACAGCTTCTATCTCAAGGCCATCAGACTGTTAAACAGCCACCACTAACATTGAGTGGCTGCTGCTGCCACAGTGCACGGTGTAATAGAATTGATAAACGACAGAACCCTGCTCTCCTCGCCTGATTCCATCCCACCACTCTTAGTTTTCGTAACAGAAGCCCGCACCCGAACAGGAATGGAGTCAGCAGGAGCAGCGACCACCCCTCCCCAATATGGAGGAGCGCGTCCATCACCACACAGCTGTCCTCCATCTGATTGGCTAATGGCGATGGATCAGATGATGGAGAGGATGGAAAGA
Source organism: Oncorhynchus keta (assembly GCF_023373465.1). Lineage (NCBI taxonomy): Eukaryota > Metazoa > Chordata > Actinopteri > Salmoniformes > Salmonidae > Oncorhynchus > Oncorhynchus keta. Next base: position 47,048,568 of record NC_068454.1, read on the forward strand.
TGGAGAGGAGTGGTCTACCGACATCTATCCTCAGCTCTCCCACTGCCAACATCACCTTCAACACCTACTCCACCTACGCCGTCCTCTGGGTCAGCGCACTCGTCTCTCCCCCGAAGCGAGCACGATGGAGCAGCGGCTGGGTGCCAGTGATTTTTGCTCCAGCTAGAGCTCTACCTGGCTACCGTGCGTCCGGCTCCTCGGGTGAGGAGAGTGTGGGCCTCCTCGTCTCCTGTTTAACGGGCAAGGCCCTGGACTGGGCTAATGTGGTCTGGAACAGTCCAGACTCGGCTCAGGACAACTACCTGGAGTTCACCCGCCGTTTCGAGCTGTGTTCGATCATCCACCAGAGGTAAAGCGGCGGGTGGCGACTGTTCCACCTCAGACAGGAGATGAGGAGCGCGCAGGACTTCGCGTTGGAGTTTAGGACCCTAGCTGCTGGTGCTGGGTGGAATGACAGGGCCCTGATGGACCATTACCGGTCTAGTCTCCGGGAGGATGTCCACCGGGAGCTAGCTTGCAGAGACACAACTCTCTCCCTGGATGAACTTATAGACATGTCTATTCGATTGGACAACCTGCTAGCTGCCGCGGGCGTTCAGAAGGGGTCCTGTTAATTCCACCTTCCAGCTCTCCCACTCCCACTCAGATGGAGTTGGGAGGAGCTGCATCTAGGGGACCAGAGGGGCTCCTCCTGCTCCTATTGTGGACGGAGAGGACACACTTCGGACCGGTGTTGGAGGAGTCCCTCTGGGAGTCGAGATGGTCAGCGGAACACTCCTCGGCCACCCCAGGTGAGTAAGCACCAAACTCACTCAGAGCTCCCTGTTGGTCACATGTTTTTGTTAATTTTTTTCCCTGCGTTTTCCCCTCTCTTCAGCATAAGGGCGCTAGTCGATTCAGGCGCAGTTGGGAGTTTTATGGATTGTGGACTCGCCCGTAAATTGGGTATTCCGTTAGTGCAGATAGACCCACCTATCCCCGTGCACTCCTTAGATAGCCGACCGTTAGGGTCAGGGCTGGTCAGGGAGGCCACGATTCCGCTGGACATGGTAACGCAGGGGAATCATAGGGGAGAGGATCAGTTTCTACCTTATTGATTCACCTGGGTTCCCGGTGGTGTTGGGGGTTCCCTGGCTGGCTATTCACAATCCCGTTATTTCCTGGAAACAGGGGCTCTTAAGGGGTGGTCAGACGAGTGTTCAGAGAGGTGTATAGGAGTTTCCATCGGTGCCACGACGGTGGAGAGTCCAGACCAGGTTTCCACCGTGCGCATTCCCCAGAATATGCCGATTTGGCTATCGCTTTTAGTAAGAAGAAAGCGACCAAATTACCACCTCATCGACGGTGGGATTGCGTGATAAACCTCCAGGAGAACGCTGCACTTCCCCGAGTCATGTGTACCCACTGTCACAGGAGGAGACGTTGGCTATGGAGACATATGTCACGGAAGCTCTGAGACAGGGGTACATTCGGCCCTCCATGTCACCCGTCTCCTCGAGTTTCTTTTTGTGAGGAAAAGGAGGGAGGTCTGCGTCCGTGCATTGATTATCGAGGTCTCAATTCGATCACCGTGGGTTTTAGTTATCCGCTACCTCTCATCGCTACGGCGGTGGAATCATTCCACGGAGCGCGTTTCTTCACAAAACTGGACCTCAGGAGCGCGTATAATCTGGTGCGTATTCGGGGAGGAGACGAGTGGAAAACAGCGTTTAGTACCACATCAGGCCACTATGAGTACCTCGTCATGCCGTATGGGTTGAAGAATGCTCCAGCCGTCTTCCAATCCTTTGTAGATGAGATTCTTAGGGACTTGCACGGGGAGGGTGTGGTAGTCTATATTGATGACATCTTGATTTATTCTACCACACGCGCCGCGCATGTTTCCTTGGTGCGCAGGGTTCTTGGGCGACTGCTGGAGCATGACCTATACGTCAAGGCTGAGAAATGTGTGTTCTCCAAACCCGCCGTTTCCTTCCTGGGTTATCGCATTTCCAGCTCGGGGATGATGATGGAGTGTGACCGCGTTAACGCCGTGTGTAATTGGCCGACTCCGACCACGGTAAAGGAGGTGCAGCGGTTTTTAGGGTTTGCCAATTACTACCGGAGGTTTATCCGGGGTTTTGGTCAAGTAGCGGCGCCCATTACCTCACTGCTGAAGGGGGGACCGGTGCTTCTGCGGTGGTCAGCAGAGGCTGATGGAGCCTGCAACCAGTTGAAGGTACTGTTCACCGGAGCTCCCGTGTTGGCGCATCGGGACCCTTCGTTAGCATTCATGGAGGTGGATGCGTCCGAGGCTGGAGTTGGAGCCGTGCTGTCTCAGCGCTCGGGCACGCCACCGAAGCTCCGTCCCTGCGCTTTCTTTTCTAAGAAGCTGGGTCCGGCGGAGCGGAACTATGATGTGGGGGATCGGGAGATACTAGTTATGGTAAAGGCCCTGAAGGTGTGGAGACACTGGCTTGAGGGGGCCAAACACCCTTTTCTCATCTGGACTGACCACCGTAATCTGGAGTATATTCGGGAAGCGAGGAGACTGAATCCACGTCAGGCTAGGTGGGCCATGTTCTTTACACGTTTTAGATTTACGATCTCTTACAGACCAGGTTCCCTCAACACTAAGGCCGACGCGCTGTCCCGTCTCTATGACACCGAGGACCGGTCCATCGAACCCACTCCCATCCTTCCAGCCTCTCGGTTGGTGGCCCCAGTGGTATGGGAGGTGGACGAGGACATCGAGCGGGCGTTGAGGGTTGAACCTGTGCCTATACAGTGTCCAACTGGTCGAAGTTACGTACCGCTTGGTGTCCGTGATAAATTGATTCGGTGGGCTCACACACTACCGTCTGCGGGTCATCCGGGGATTGATAGGACAGTGCGGGGTCTTAGGGGGAAATACTGGTGGCCCACTTTAGCTAGGGATGTGAGGCTCTATGTCTCCTCCTGTTCGGTATGCGCCCAGAGTAAGGCTCCTAGGCACCTTCCTAGAGGGAAGTTACAGCCCCTCCCGGTTCCACAACGGCCATGGTCCCATCTCTCGGTAGATTTCCTTACTGATCTTCCCCATCTCAGGGGAACACTACCGTTCTGGTCGTTGTGGATCGGTTCTCTAAGTCCTGCCGTCTCCTCCCATTGCCTGGTCTTCCTACGGCCCTACAGACTGCAGAGGCTCTATTTACCCACATCTTCCGGCACTATGGGGTTCCAGAGGATATAGTCTCCGAACGGGGTCCCCAGTTCACGTCCCGGGTTTGGAAGGCGTTTATGGAGCGTCTGGGGATCTCGGTCAGCCTTACCTCTGGTTATCACCCTGAAAGTAATGGGCAGGTGGAGAGAGTAAACCAGGAAGTGGGTAGGTTTCTGAGGTCGTATTGCCAGGACCGGCCAGGAGAATGGGCGAGGTACGTCCCGTGGGCAGAATTGGCCCAGAACTCTCTTCGGCATTCATCTACGAATATGTCGCCATTCAATGCGTACTGGGCTACCAGCCGGTCCTGGCTCCATGGCATCAGAGTCAGACCGAGGCTCCTGCGGTGGAGGAGTGGGTACAGCGCTCTAGAGACCTGGCGGGCAGTCAGGATTCTCTCAGGCAGGCCAGTGAGCGGCAGAAGAGACGCTGACTGCCACGGAGGCCCCGGTGTTCGCACCAGGGGACAGGGTCTGGCTCTCGACCCGAGAGCCCCTCCGCCTGCCCTGCCGGAAGCTGGGGCCGCAGTGTGTGGGGCCATTTAAAGTCCTGAGGAGGATAAACAAGGTTTGTTATAGATTGCAACTTCCCTCTTATTATCGCATTAACCCCTTGTTTCATGTGTCTCTCCTCAGGCGGTGGTAGCTGGTCCCCTACAAGACAATGAGGTACTGGAGTCCCTCCACCCCCTCTGGACATCGAGGGTCCCGGCGTACACAGTACGAGCTATTCTGGACTCGAGACGCCGGGTGAGGGTCTGCAGTACCTCGTGGACTGGGAGAATGCGGTCCGGAGAGGGTGCTGGGTACTGGGAGGGACATTTTTGATCCTTCCCTCTTGAGTTTCCCAACGCCTCCACCCGGATCGCCCCGCCTGTCCTCCGGGTCATCCTCGAGGCCGGGGTCGGCGCGCTGCGGGAGCCGCGCGTCAGGGAGTACTGTCACGAACCTCGCTGAAGAGGTGCCTCTTCCTGTTCGAGGCGGGGCTCGGCGGTCGTCGTCACCGGCCTATTAGCTGCCATCGATTCCTTTTCCGTTTGTGTTGGTTAGTGGTTAATTGGGTACACCTGTTTTGTATTAGGGTTTGTTTGTAGGGTATTTAAGGGCACTAGGCCCGCTGGGTATTTTGTGCGGGCTTGTTTTTGTTACTCTGTGTTTGATGGTGTGATTTGTTTTCTTATCTTTATTCTCTGGTCTATTTTTGTCCTGTTTTGGACTGGCAACCTATATACGCCCTGTGTGTTGGCGTGATCATTTTTCGGTTGCACCGGTGTAATAAATTTGATAAATGACAGAACCCTGCTCTCTGCGCCTGATTCCATCCACCACTCTTAGTTTTTCGTAACAGTGTGTGTGTGTGTGTGTGTGTGTGTGTGTGTGTGTATATACTCACGTGCATATATGCGAGTGTGGGGTGTGCATGCATTCGTGTGCACTCCTGCACACCACACAAGCACTCCATTTACAATTTAAGCACACCAAAACCTGTTATTTCAATTTAACTTAGTTACATCAAGTTGTTATTGACATCAGCCTGCGTTCTCCCTCACCGGGGCAGGCTCTATGGTAATAGCCATTAGTTTTAGAATATGGCCATTAGGTAAAAGAGAGCAGAGAGAGAGAGAGAGACGGGTACACGCAAATGAGTAGCCTCAGTGTGTTTGGAGGTTCAGGCTAGACCTGCTTGAGAGAATGCCAGCAGCACTTATGGAAATGGTCAGAGGCTAAATACCTAAGTTGAGTGGGCTGATAGGGTGTTCTCTTAAAACTGTGAACATTATAGCTAAATGAAAGACATACTCCTTCAAACCTACTTTTGACTTGTCCATTATCAAATGAGCAAGACAATTAAAATTTATATAACTAAACTGGGTTTTTAGAGGTAAACGGGAAACTACAGCAAAATCCTCTGTCACTTGTCCTTACGGAAAACAATATGAACAATAAAAGCCATTTAAATCATACTGTGAAAATAACAAAAATGCTGAGGTTGGAATGAAAGGCACAATCTATCTTGTGTTATATTTCCTAAAAACCCATCCTTCAGCTTACCAAACAGTGGCAACACCAGGCTGTTGAAATTGTGCCTTTTAAGGAAAATTAACTGAGTGTACAAAACAGTTGGGAACACCTGCTCTTTCAATGATATAGACTGACCAGGTGAATCCAGGTGAAAGCTATGATCCGCTATTGATGTCAAGTGTTAAATCCACTTCAATCCGTGTAGATGAAGGGGAGGAGACAGGTTAAAGAAGCATTTTTTATCCTTGAGACAATTGAGAGATGGATTTTGTATGAGTGCCATTCAGAGGGTGAATGGGCAAGACAAAAGATTGAAAAGCCTTTGAACGGGGTATGGTAGTAGGTGCCAGGCACACCGGTTTAAGTGTGTCAAGAACTGGAGTGCTGCTGGGTTTCCACATTCAACCGTTTTCCTGTCTGTATTAAGAATAGTCCACCACACAAAGGACATCCAGCCAACTTGACACAACTGTGGGAAGCATTGGGGTCAACATGAGCCAGCATCCCTGTGGAACGCTTTCGAAACCTTGTAGTCCATGCCCTGACGAATTGAGGCTGTTCTTGTGAGCAAAAAGGGGGTGTAACTCAATATTAGATGTTCCTAATGTTTTCTACACTTAGTGTAGATTGAAAGTATAATGTCACCAGACTTCAATATCGAAGCCTTCCAGAATGTCAGTGGTGGTTGCTAAGTCTTTGATTATTCTTAGGGGTGTTGTGTTGTGGTGTGTCTTCCAGACATCCCTCTCTGCTTATGTGTTATTATGATTATGAGATGAGATGTGTTGATAATGGACTGAGCCATCCGCAGTCACTGTGTGTGTATGTGTGTTTGTGTGTGTGTCACTCGCATTACCAATACATCTTCTTTAATGAAGGAAGAACACTGAACGAACTATACAAAAACAAACAAACAAAAAAAAAACTGTGACAGCTATATAGAATAAGTGCAGACACAGGCAACTAATACATAGACAATCACCCACGAATTACCCAAGCAATATGGCTGCTGAAATATGGTTCCCAATCAGAGACAACGATAAACAGCTGCCTCTAATTGAGAACCAATCTAGGCAACCATAGACATACAAAACACCTAGACTAGATAACAACCCCATAAACATACAAAAACCCTAGACAGGACAAAAACACAACAAACCACCCCTTGTCACACCTGACCTAACCAAAATAATAAAGAAAACAAAGATAACTAAGGCCAGGGTGTGACAGTCCCTCCTGTGCTCCAATGGCACATTGTATTCGTTAATCCAAGTTTATCATTTTAAAAGGCTAATTGATCATTAGAAAACCCTTTTGCAATTATGTTAGCAAAGCTGAAAACTGTTATTCTGATTAAAGATGCAATAAAACAAGAATTCTTTAGACTATTTGAGTATCTGGAGCATCAGCATTTCTGGGTTTTATTACAAGCTCAATATTGCCCGAAACAAATAACTTTCTTCTGAAACCCGTCAGTCTATTCTGGTTCTGAGAAATGAAGGCTATTCCATGCAAGAAATTGCCAAGAAACTGAAGATCTGGTACAACTCTGTATATTACTCCCTTTACAGAACAGCGCAAACTGGTTCTAACCAGAATAGAAAGAGGAGTGTGAGGCCCCGGTGCACAACTGAGCAAGAGCACAAGTACACTAGAGTGTCTAGTTTGAGAAATATATGCCTCACAAGTCCTCAACTAGCAGCTTCATTAAATAGTACCCTCAAAACACCAGTCTCAAGGTCAACAATGAAGAGGCGACTCCGGGCCTTCTAGGCAGAGTTGTAATGAAAAAGCCATATCTCAGACTGGCCTATAAAAATACACAGACACTGGACAGAGGCAAAAAGTGTTATGGACAGACAAATCTAAGTTTGATGTGTTCGGATCACAAAGAGGAACATTCGTGAGATGCAGAAAAAAATTAAAGATGCAGGAGGAGTGCTTGACGCCATCTGTCAAGCATGGTGGAGGCAATGTGATGGTCTGGGGGTGCTTTGGTGCTGGTAAAGTGGGAGATTAGTACAGGGTAAAAGGGATCTTGGACGCCGATTAATTGGAGCCAATTTCCTCCTACAGTAGGACTATGTTGGGGGTGGCGGGTAGACTAGTGGTTAGAGCATTGGGCCATTACCCGAAAGGTTGCCAGATCAAATCCCTGAGCTGACAAGGTAAAAATCTGTTGTTCTTCCCCTGAACAAGGCAGTTAACCCACTGTTCCTAGGCTTTCATTGTAAATAAGAACTTGTTCTTAACTGACTTGCCTAGGTAAATTTAAGGTTACATCTTTTTTTTATGACCCAAAGCAGAGCTGCAAACTATGCAATAATTATTTAGGGAAGAAGCAGTCAGCTGGTATTCTGTCTATAATGGAGTGGCCAGCACAGTCACCGGATCTCAACCCTATTGAGCTGTTTTGGGAGCAGCTTGACCGTATGGTACATAAGTGCCCATCAAGCCAATCCAACTTGTGGGAAGTGCTTCAGGAAGCATGGGGTGAAATCTCTTCAGATTATCTCAACACATTTACAACTAGAATGCCAAAGGTTTGCAAGGCTGTAATTGCTGCAAATGGAGGATTATTTGACGAAAGCAAAGTTTGAAGGACACAATTATTATTTCAATTAAAAATCAATATGTATAACCTTGTCAACATCTTGACTATATTTCCTATTCATTTTGCAACTCATTTCAATAATGTTTTCATGGAAAACAAGGACATCTCTAAGTGACCCCAAACTTTTCAATGGTAGTGTAGGTCCTGGATGTCAGGGAGCTTGGCCCCAGTGTTGTACTATGTCGTACGCACTACCCTCTGTAGCGCCTTACGGTCAGATGCCGAGTAGTTGCCATACCAGGTGGTGGATGCAACCGGTCAGAATGTTCTCGATGGTGCAGCTGTAGAACATTTTGTCGTGACCTCTTTAAAATTGTTTTTGGTGTGTTTGGACACCAAGGAACTTTAAACTCTCGACCCGCTCCACTTCTGCCCTGTCTATTTTAATAGGAGCCTGTTCGGCCCTCCTTTTTCTATAGTCCACAACCAGCTCCTTTGTCCTGCTCACATTGAGGGAGAGCTTGTTGTCCTGGCACCACACTGCCAGGTCTCTGACCTCCTCCCTATAGGCTGTCTCATCATTGTCGGTGATCAGGCCTACCACTGTTTGGTTATCAGCAAACTTGGCGTGGGTGAACAGGGAGTACAGGAGGGGACTAAGCACACACCCCTGATTACAGTGATTAGAAATGTAACCTCAGTATAATTTATGCCTGTAATACTCAATATTAAACATTTTGTCAGAAGCCAATATTTTATTTTGAAATCTGAACTGTTGTTTTTGTGTCGTAAGGATGTTTACTACTGCCAACGTTACAATAAACAACACTTGAATTGGAGTAACTGGAAAGTTTATCTGCATATAGATTCACTTGGAACTTTTAATAGTCCTTTCACTTTCCATTCTAAAATGGTAAAAATTATATTTAATGAAGCTAATCGTTTTCAGCGTGAGAAAGCAAACATGTTAACTTTTCCTTTCCTTTAGTTTTGTATACACTGTATATCCAGGACTTTAGAAGGGTGGGATACATTGAAAATGAGAGTTTGTGACAGCCATTGTATGGGCTCTGGATTTGTATTGTTTACCGCAGCCTCAGTTCCATCCTTATACCCCAGCTACAGCCTCAATCCCACCCCTATACCCCAGCTACAGCCTCAATCCCATCCCTATACCCCAGCTACAGCCTCAATCCCATCCCTATACCCCAGCTACAGCCTCAATCCCATCCCTATACCCCAGCTACAGCCTCAATCCCATCACTTTACCCCAGCTACAGCCTCAATCCCACCCCTATACCCCAGCTACTGCCTCAGTCGCATCCCTATACACTATCCGTTTAGGACCACTATTGTTTTCACTATACATTTTACCTCTTGGGGATGTTATTCGAAAACATAATGTTAACTTTCACTGCTATGCGGATGACACACAGCTGTACATTTCAATGAAACATGGTGAAGCCCCAAAATTGCCCTCGCTAGAAGCATGTGTTTCAGACATAAGGAAGTGGATGGCTGCAAACTTTCTACTATTAAACTCGGACAAAACAGAGATGCTTGTTCTAGGTCCCAAGAAACAAAGAGATCTTCTGTTGAATATGACAATTAATCTTAATGGTTGTACAGTCGTCTCAAATAAAACTGTGAAGGACCTCGGCATTACTCTGGACCCTGATCTCTCTTTTGAAGAACATATCAAGACCATTTCGAGGACAGCTTTTTCCATCTACGTAATATTGCAAAAATCAGAAACTTTCTGTCCAAAAATGATGCAGAAAAATTAATCCATGCTTTTGTCACTTCTAGGTTAGACTACTGCAATGCTCTACTTTCCGGCTACCGGGATAAAGCACTAAATAAACTTCAGTTAGTGCTAAATACGGCTGCTAGAATCCTGACTAGAACCAAACTATTTGATCATATTACTCCAGTGCAAGCCTCTCTAAACTGGCTTCCTGTCAAAGCAAGGGCTGATTTTAAGGTTTTACTGCTAACCTACAAAGCATTACATGGGCTTGCTCCTACCTATCTCTCTGATTTGGTCCTGCCGTACATACCTACACGTACGCTACGGTCACAAGACGCAGGCCTCCTAATTGTCCCTAGAATTTCTAAGCAAACAGCTGGAGGCAGGGCTTTCTCCTATAGAGCTCCATTTTTATGGAACGGTCTGCCTACCCATGTCAGAGAAGCAAACTCGGTCTCAACCTTTAAGTCTTTACTGAAGACTCATCTCTTCAGTGGGTCATATGATTGAGTGTAGTCTGGCCCAGGAGTGGGAGGGTGAACGGAAAGGCTCTGGAGCAACGAACCGCCCTTGCTGTCTCTGCCTGGCCGGTTCCCCTCTTTCCACTGGGATTCTCTGCCTCTAACCCTATTACAGGGGCTGAGTCACTGGCTTACTGGGGCTCTCTCATGCCGTCCCTGCAGGGGGTGCGTCACCTGAGTGGGTTGATTCACTGTTGTGGTCATCCTGTCTGGGTTGGCACCCCCCACTTGGGCTGTGCTGTGGCGGAGATCTTTGTGGGCTATACTCAGCCTTGTCTCAGGATGGTAAGTTGGTGGTTGAAGATATCCCTCTAGTGGTGTGGGGGCTGTGCTTTGGCAAAGTGAGTGGGGTTATATCCTTCCTGTTTGGCCCTGTCCGGGTGTCCTCGGATGGGGCCACAGTGTCTCCTGTCCCCTCCTGTCTCAGCCTCCAGTATTTATGCTGCAGTAGTTTGTGTCGGGGGCTAGGGTCAGTTTGTTATATCTGGAGTACCCCTCCTGTCCTAATTCGGTGTCCTGTGTGAATCTAAGTGTGCGTTCTCTAATTCTCTCCTTCTTTCTTTCTCTCTCTCGGAGGACCTGAGCCCTAGGACCATGCGCCAGGACTACCTGACATGATGACTCCTTGCTGTCCCCAGTCCACCTGGCCATGCTGCTGCTCCAGTTTCAACTGACCTGAGCCCTAGGACCATGCCCCAGGACTACCTGACATGATGACTCCTTGCTGTCCCCAGTCCACCTGGCCATGCTGCTGCTCCAGTTTCAACTGTTCTGCCTTACTATTATTCGACCATGCTGGTCATTTATGAACATTTGAACATCTTGGCCATGTTCTGTTATAATCTCCACCCGGCACAGCCAGAAGAGGACGGGCCACCCCACATATGCTCTCTCTAATTCTCTCTTTCTTTCTTTCTTTCTTTCTCTCTCTCTCTCGGAGGACCTGAGCCCTAGGACCGTGCCCCAGGACTACCTGACATGATGACTCCTTGCTGTCCCCAGTCCACCTGGCCATGCTGCTGCTCCAGTTTCAACTGTTCTGCCTTGTTATTATTCGACCATACTGGTCATTTATGAACATTTTAACATCTTGGCCATGTTCTGTTATAATCTCCACCCGGCACAGCCAGAAGAGGACTGGCCACCCCACATAGCCTGGTTCCTCTCTATGTTTCTTCCTAGGTTTTGGCCTTTCTAGGGAGTTTTTCCTAGCCACCGTGCTTCTACACCTGCATTGCTTGCTGTTTGAGGTTTTAGGCTGGGTTTCTGTACAGCACTTTGAGATATCAGCTGATGTACGAAGGGCTATATAAAAACAAATTATTTTGATTTGATTTGATACCCCAGTCCCAGCACTATACCCAGCCCCATTAGAAGTCCCAGCCTAAGCCCCAGCTAAAACTAGCTCACTTATTGCCTATCCCCAGCCAAGACCTGTACAACCTAAGCTGTTTTCTGAGTACTGCGAACCTAGTATTAGTGCTTGTTAAATAGAGTGATAATGTCCATCTGTATTTCATTGGTCTGTTCTCTGCTTCCACTTGGTAAGAACATTATCACTTGCTAAGTGTGTCTGGGCAGACTCCAGATTTTATCTGACACACACAGTGTAGACACATAAACCATCAAACAAACCTCAACATGACAGTGAGGAAAGATTTAAAAGTGTGAACCAAGAAGTGACCCGTACGCAAGCACACCGTTTTTTCCATCTCTGATTAGATATTTTATATTGCCCTAATTCAGGTTGAAATCAAATCTGCTTTTTTTTCAACAGGATTTAGGACTACAATATATAAACTATCTGATCACAGAAGCAAAAAACTGTGTGCTTGTGGGTATAGTAATTCACAGTGCGGGGACATCTGGGCACAGCGAGGGGACCTTCCACACAGGCGAACTACACGGACTCCCGTGCCAGAGAAGAGGCCCCCAGAACCGACCGGCAGTATTATGTAAATTTAATGTTGTTATTTTAGTGGCCCTATTTGAGGGAAATCTGCTACAAACACCTGCCACAGTTTCAGAAGACAAGGACACAGATCCGCTATGACACAGTCTTTATTAGATAAACCAGGCAGGTCCCCCATAACAGCATTTGGTGGAAGGCACCATCAATTCTCATGCATTTAGATCACAGAGATTGAAGATGACACCGAGAAGCTCCAGCTCACTAGACTCTAGCCTCACGGGGTGAAGGCAGGGTGTGTGTGTGCTTGTGCGTGCGTGCGTGCATGTGTGCATGTGAGTCTGCATGAGCATAAGTGTGTGTATATGTCTGACTGCTCTTGTGTGTGTTTACTTTCTGTCTCCCCGCCAAAAACTGACTGATGTATTTTTCAGCTTCAGTTCCACAATCAAAGAGGCTCTTGTGGCTTTTCTGATGCATCATGTAAATTTCATAAAGATGGGAGCAGAGCAGAGGAGAGTCAGGGAGTCAGAGAGTCAGAGACAGCAGTAGAAAGCTTATTTATTGTCTGTTTGTCTTTAAGTCTGACATCCTGTCTTTGCTCCTGTCTATCTCACTTCTCCTCCACTTACTCTCTCCTTTGGACATGGTGCTAGTCAAAGAGTGTGTGTGTGCATGCACGTGTGAGTGTGCATGCGTGTGGTGTGGAATTCAGAGAGAGATATAGCTCCCAACTGTCAACACAAAGCCAGAGTGAGACATGAAGAGAAATCAAGCCAGGACTGGGTTTATGAAAGACGATCAAAGAATAAGAGCAGGGCCTATAACACGTGGAGTAAATGTTAGGGAACATTTGCCGTCATGTACTGTACATATCACTTGCGATGAGTAGAAGAGTAGAGGAGGAATACAGAGAAGGAGTGAAGAAATTAAGAGTGTGTGTGCATGTGTGTGTGTGTGTGTCTGCGTGCGCTTGGGTGAGGAACAGGGCTGCGGGCCCACACATACAGTATTTTCCTCAGCTGCAGTGTTGGCATGTCCTGAGCCTACTGTGTACTTTTGTATTGATTCAATTGGCCCATACAGCATACGCTCCCCTCTGCATCATAAAGTTCAATTAAACATTTTGCTATTTGATTTGTGTGTGTGTGTGTGTGTGTGTGTGTGTGTGTGTGTGTGTGTGTGTGTGTGTGTGTGTGTGTGTGTGTGTGTGTGTGTGTGTGTGTGTGTGTGTGTGTGTGTGTGTGTGTGTGTGTGTGTGTGTGTCAGGCATAGGTGTAATAGGTGGCAGGGAAGTCAGGCGCAGGAGAGTCAAATGGAGTGTAAATATGGAGTCTTTTAATAAAGTTCCACAAGTATGCTCCATAACAATACATGTACAAACAAACAAAACATGGGTACGAAGACCCGACGCGCACCTATACAAACAATAACACTACACTGACAACAAATCAATCTCTGACAAAGACATGAGGGGAAACAGAGGGTTAAATACACAACAGGTAATGAATGGGATTGAAAACAGGTGTGTGGGAAGACAAGACAAAACCAATGGAAAATGAAAAAAGGATCAATGATGGCTAGAAGACCGGTGACGTCGAACGCCAAGCACCGCCCGAACAAGGAGAGGCAACGACTTTCGGCAGAAGTCGTGACAGTGTGTGTGTGTGTGTGTGTGTGTGTGTGTGTGTGTGTGTGTGTGTGTGTGTGTGTGTGTGTGTGTGTGTGTGTGTGTGTGTGTGTGTGTGTGTGTGTGTGTGTGTGTGTGTGTGTTTATTGAGTTCAAAATCAGCAACATACAATATTAAACAAACTTTTAAGTTTGTGAACTTTCTGTAATGTTTGGTCTGGCCAATTTGGGAGGGTCATCTGTTCGAGTGGATGACTCCAAGGGTTGAGCTGAAGTTGAAGTATTAGTGGCTAATACGAAAACAATGATACTGGTTTCAAGCCATGGATCTTTGTGTTAGTCCTTTACCTCCTTTCTCTTCAGATTAATTTTCACTGAGATACTTTGCCAATGTTCTTACATTGCAAATCTTGTATCTTACGCATGACAGACAAGTGCCAAATATCAATATTAACCACTTATTGAAGTGTCATACTTAAAGATGTAATGAACACGATGGGAGACAGAGAGCTAGTTTCAAGCGCAGGGCGCAGCAGGTGTTTATTTGTAAAGGACCACAGGAGGAGGCAGGTAGCTGGGTCCATGGGCAGGCAGAAGGTCATACACAGGGGTCCAAAATGCAACAGTACAGGCAGGGAAAAGGCCAGTAACTTCATCTGGGAGATCAGGCAATAGGTTGATAAGAGGAAATCCTATTGGCTAAAGTACAGGCAGGGAATAGACAAAAGGCGTCGTTAGTGAGGCAGCTCAAAACTATCATACCCAGGAGGATAAAATTATGGGGGAAAAAACAGATCTCTGAATAGAAGTGTGTCACAAAACAAACAATACCTCAAAATGATGGGTTGCAAAAGAACTGAACAAAATCGTGTGTGATAATGACATACGGGTGTGTGAACAGATTATCAGAATTCAGGTGATTGGGATCTGGAGAGTGAGCTGTGTTCAGGGGATCTACGTGTTTGAGAGTGTGAGTTGGAAGCAGACATTACAAAAGGTCTTTGCCTCAGATATAAGGTTCACATATACAATATACTTACAATCTCAAAATGATGGGTTGCAAAAGAACTGAACAAAATCGTGTGTGATAATGACATACGGGTGTGTGAACAGATTATCAGAATTCAGGTGATTGGGATCTGGAGAGTGAGCTGCGTTCAGGGGATCTACGTGTTTGAGAGTGTGAGTTGGAAGCAGACATTACAAAAGGTCTTTGCCTCAGATATGAGGTTCACATATACAATATACTTACAATCTGAAAATGAAACTGTTGGTGTATACAACATAATTACAATCTGAAAATGCACATCGCCAAGAAGGTCAAGTATCTATATATGATAAATAGATCAAATAATCACGCATCTAGGATCACCACTCTATTTTAAGAATGCTAAATGTCAGAATAATATTAGAGAGAATGATTTATTTCAGCTTTTATTTCTTTCATCACAAGCCCAGTGGGTCAGAAGTTTACATACACTCAATTAGTATTTGGTAGAATTGCCTTGAAATGTATTAACTTGAGTCCAACATTTTGGGTAGCCTTCCACAAGCTTTGCAAAATAAGTTTGTGAATGTTGGCCCATACCTCTTGGCAGAGCTGGTGTAACTGAGTCAGGTTGGTAGACCGCCTTGCTTGCCCACGCTTTTTCAGTTCTGCCCACCAATGTTCTATAGGATTGAGGTCAGGGCTTTGTGATGGCCACTCCAACACCTTGACTTTCTTGTCCTTATGCCATTTTGCCACAACTTTGGAAGTATGCGTGGGGTCATTGTCCATTTGGAAGACCCATTTGCGACCAAGCTTTAACTTCCTGACTGATGCCTTGAGATGTTGCTTCAATATATCCTCATAATTTTCCTCCCTCGTGATGTCATCTATTTTGTGAAGTGCATCAGTCCTTCCTGCAGCAAAGATCACCCACAACATTATAATGCATGGATGGGATGGTGTTCTTCGGGTTGCAATTCTCCCCCATTTTCCTCCAAACATAACGATGGTCATTATGGCCAAATAGTTCTGTTTTTGTTTCATCAGATCAGAGGACATTTCTCCAAAAGTAGGATCTTTCTCCCCATGTGCAGTTGCAAACTATAGTCTGGCTTTGTAATGGCAGTTTTGGAGCAGTGGCTTCTTCCTTGCTGAGCGTCCTTTCAGGTTATGTAAATGTAGGACTTATTTTACTGTGGATATAGATGCTTTTGTACATTTTTCCTCCAGCATCTTCACAAGGTCTTTTGCTGTTGTTCAGGGATTGATTTGCACTTTTCGCACCAAAGTATATTCATCTCTAGGAAACAGAACGCGTCTCCTTCCTGAGTGGTATGACGGTTGCGTGGTCCCATGGTGTTTATATTTGCATACTATTGTTTGTACAGGTGAATGTGGTACCTTCAGGCGTTTGGAACTTGCTCCCAAGGATGAACTAGACTTGTGGAGGGCTACAACTCCTTTTCTGAAGTCTTGAGTGATTTCTTTTGATTTTGCCATGATGTCAAGTGAAGAGGCACTGAGTTTGAAGGTAGGCCTTGAAATACATCCACAGGTACACCTCCAACTGACTCAAATGATGAATGACTCAAATTATCAGAATCTTTTAAAGCCATGACATAATTTTCTGGAATTTTCCAAGCTGTTTAAAGGCACAGTCAACTTAGTGTATGTAAACTTCTTACCCACTGGAATTGTGATACAGTGAACTATAAGTGAAATAATCTGTATGTAAACAATTGTTTGAAAAATGACTTGTGTCATGCACAAAGCACATGTACTAACCAACTTGCCAAAACTACAGATTGTTAACAAGAAATTGGTGGAGTGGTTGAAAAACTAGTTTTAATGACTTCAACCTAAGTGTATGTAAACTTCCGACTTCAACTGTAGATATGGATGAGCGATGTCAGAGCGGAACAGACTAAGATAAAGAACAATAGCTTAAAAAACAGTATTTACATATGAGATGAGTACTGCAATATATAATCGACCTGGCCAAGGCTTTCGACTCTGTCAATCACCACATTCTTATCGGCAGACTCAACAACCGTGGTTTCTCAAATGACTGCCTCACCTGGTTCACCAACTCTCAGACAGAGTTCAGTGTGTCAAATCGGAGGGCCTGTTGTCCAGACCTCTGGCAGTCTCTGTGGGTGCCACGGGGTTCAATTCTCGGGCCAATTCTTTTCTCTGTAAATATCAATGATGTTGCTCTTGCTCCTGGTGATTCTCTGATCCACCTCTACGCACACGACACCATTCTGTATACCTCTGGCCCTTCTTTGGACACAGTGTTAACTAACCTCCAGACGAGCTTCAATGCCATACGACACTCCTTCCGTGGCCTCCAACTGCTCCCAAATGCAAGTGAAACTAAATGCATGCTCTTCAACCGATCACTGCCCGCACCTGCCCCCCAGTCCAGCATCACTTCTCTGGGCGGTTCTGGCCTAGAACATATGGACAACTACAAATACCTAGGTGTCTGGTTAGACTGTAAACTTTCCTTCCAGACTCACATTAAGCATCTCCAATCCAATATTACATCTAGAATCAGCATCCTATTTCACAAAAAAAGCATCCTTCACTTATGCTGCCAAACTTACCCTCGTAAAACGAACTATCCTGCCGATCCTTGCCTTCGGCGATGTCATTGACAAAATAGCCTCTAACACTCTACTCAGCAAATTGGATGCAGTCTATCACAGTGCCATCCGTTATGTCACCAAAGCCCCATTTTCAACCCACCACCGCGACCTGTATGCTCTGGTTGGCTGGCCCTGGCTTCATATTCGTCACCTAACCCACTGGCTCCAGGTCATCTATAAGTCTTTTCTAGGTAAAGCCCCAGCAGGTATATTTCACTGGTCACCCCCAAAGCCAATTCCTACTTTGGTCACCTTTCCTTACAGTTCTCTGCCGCCAATGACTGGAAAGAATTGCAAAAATCACTGAACCTGGATACTCATGTCTCCCTCACTATCTTTAAGCGTCAGCTGTCGGAGCAGCTCACAGATCACTGCACCTGTACATATCCCATCCAACTACATCACCCCCACACTGTTGTTTATTTATTTATTATTAACAAAAATTGCTCCTTTGCACCTCGGTATCTCTACTTGCACATGTCATCTTCTGCACATCTATCACTCCAGTGTTTATTGTAATTGTAATTATTGTAATTATTTTGCCCTATGTCCTATTTATTGCCTTTCCTCCCTTATCTTACCTCATTTGCACACACTGTAGATATACTTTTTCTATTGTGTTGTTGACTGTATTTTTGTTTATTCCATGCCTTACTCTGTGTTGTTGTTTGTGTCGCACTGCTTTGCTTTATCTTGGCCAGGTCACAGATGTAAATGAAAACTTGTTCTCAACTAGCCTACCTGCTTAAATAAAGGTGAAATAAAATAAAATAACAATATGTATGCATTATTAAGTGAATAAGATACCGTAAAATTGTATAGAAAAAAGTATATACACGAGATGAGTAATGCCATATACTGTATGTAAACATTAAGTGACTAAGATCCTGTAGAATAGTATGCAAGAAAGTGAAACATTATTAAGTGACTAAGATACCATAGAATATTACAGATACATATGAGATGAGTAATGCCAGATATCTAAACATTATTAAAGAGACTAGTGTTCCATTCCCTAAAGTAGCCAGTGATTTCTAGTCTATGCCTATAAGCTGCATCTAATGTGATAGTGATGGCTGATTAACAGTCTGACGGCCTAGAGATAGAAGATGTTTTTCAGTCTCTCGGTCCCAGCTTTGATGCACCTGTACTGACCTCGTCTTCTGGATGATAGCGGGGTGAACAGGCAGTGGCTCAGGTGGTTGATGTCCTTGATGATCTTTTTGGCCTTCCTGTGACATCTGGTGTCCGGGAGTAACCGATGCAGTACCAGGCGGTGATACAGTCCGACAGGAAGCTCTCAAATGTTCATCTTGAAAAATTTGTGATGGTTTAAAATGACAAGCGAATTTCTAGAGCCTCCTGGGGTTGTAAGAGGCTCTGTTGCGCCTTCTTCACCAAACTGTCTGTGTGGGTGGTCCATTTCAGTTTGTCAGTGATGTGTACACCAAGGAACTTGAAGCTTTCCACCTTCTCCACTGCTGTCCCTTCAATGTGGATAGGGGGGTGCTCCCTCTGCTGTTTCCTGAAGTCCACAATCATCTCCTTTGTGAGGTTGACGTTGAGTGAGAGGTTGTTTTCCAGTTACCACACTCCCAGTTGAAGGCATGCTTGGGCACACAGTTGTGGGTGAACATGGAGTACAGGAGGGGGCTGAAAACGCACCCTTGTGCGGCCTCAGTGGGGCTGCCCGTCAGGAAGTCCAGGACCCAGTTCCACAGGGCGGGGTTCAGACCCAGGACATCGAGCTTAATGATGAGCTTAGAGGGTACTATGGTGTTGAATTCTGAGCTATAGTCAATAAACAATATTCTTACATAGGTATTCCTTTTGTCCATATGGGATAGGGCAGTATGCAGTGTGATAGCGATTGCATCGTCTGTGGATCTATTGGGGGCAGTAAGCAAATTGAAGTGGGTCTTGGGTGGCAGATAAGGTAGAGGTGACTTGATCCTTGACTAGTCTCTCAAAGCACTTCATGATGACAGAGGTGAGTGCTAGTCATTAAGTTCAGTTATCTATGCCTTCTTGGGTACAGGAACAATGGTGGCCATCTTGAAGCACGTGGGGACAGCAGACAGGATTAGGAGAGATTGAATATGCCCGTAAACACACCAGCCAGCTTGTCTGCGCATGCTCTAAGGACGCTTAACACGCTTAAATGTTTTAATCACGTTGGCCACAGAGAAAGAGATCCCACAGTCCTTGGTAGTGGGCCACGTTGGTGGCACTGTATTATCCTCAAAGCGTGCAAAGAATGTGTTTAGGTTTAGCTTGTCCGGAAGCAAGACGTCGGTCTCGGCGACATGGCTGGTCTTCCTTTTGTAGTCCATGATTGTCTGTAGTCCCTGTCACATTAATCTTGTGTCTGAGCCGTTGAATTGTGACTCCACTTTCTCTATACTGACGTTTAGCTTGTTTGATTGCCTTGCGGAGTGAATAACTGCACTGTTAATATTCTACCATATTACCAGTCGCCTTTCCATTGTTAAGTGCAGTGGTTCGCGCTTTTAGTTTCGTGGAATGCTACCATCCATCAACAGTTTCTGGTTAGGGTAGGTTTTAATTGTCACAGTGGGTACTACATCTCCTATACACTTCCTTATGAACAAAGTCACCGTATCCGTGTATGCATCTAGATTATTTTCACATACTACTCGGAACATATCCCAGTCTATGTGTTCAAAACAATCCTGTAGTGTGGATTGCTATTTGTCAGACCATCATTGAATAGTACGAAGCATGGACATTTCCTGTTTGAGTTTCTGCCTATAGGATTCTATTGCCGAAAGGAGGGCAAGAGAGGGCCTTGTAATTATCCTGGAAGTTTGAATATCAATGGTCAAGAGTCTTAGTAGTGTGAGTAGGACAGTCAATACGTTGATAGAATTTCAGCAGCCTAGTCCTCAGATTTGCTTTGTTAAAATCCCCAGCTAAAATAAACGCAGCCACAGGATATGTGTTTTCCAGTTTGCATAGTCAAGTCAAGGTTTTGGCTTGAGGTGGGAGGAGAAATCTTAAGGATATAATATGATCGGCATTTAATTGTGAGGTATTCTAGGTAGGGTGAACAAAATTATTTGAGTTCCTGTATGTTCCTCGAATTACCTCACGAGTCGTTAATAACCATGAAACACCCCCCCCACCTTCTGCTTCCCAGAGATATATTTATTCCTGTCTGCATGATGTACTGAGAATCCTGCAGGCTTTACCTACTCCAACAGACCATCCCGAGAGAGCCATGTTTCCGTGAAACAAAGTATGTTACAGGCCCCGATTTCTCTCTGGAAAGAAATCCTTTGTTATAAGACTGAACATTAGCGAGTAATATACTCGGAAGCGGTGGGTGGTGTGCGCGCCTCCTAAGTCAAGCCAGAAGGCCACCTCGAGTGCCTCTCCTCCGGCGGCGATGTTTTGGGTCGGCCTCTGGAATAAGTTCCATTGCTCTGTGGAGAGTGAACAAAGGATCTGCTCCAGGGAAGTCGTATTCCTGGTCGTAATTCTGGTAGTTTTGGTGATTTACCGCTGCTCTAATATCCAATAGTTCTTCCCAGCTATATGTAATGACACAAAACATTTTCTGAGCTAATGTAAAAAATTGTACATAAAAAAACTGCAATGTTTTCTAAGAGCTAGTCGCGATGCTGCCATCTCCGTCGGCTAAAACTTGTTCATTGATGTACGATGTGCCTTGAGATTAAACCCAGCCTTACTATTGTGAGATAAAACCCGGCCTTAGTGTAGAGTTATAACATCATAATATGAGCACAGTTCATCACAATGTGCATTTACACTAACAAATTACAAGACTTGAAGAGTCTCACATTCCCCATAAAAACCTGGACCATACTCCAGACAGATGGTAACACACTGTAAACCCAAAGTTATTTTTAATTCAAATACTTCTCGTAAATTTTACTCAAAGTCACTGATAGGTCATTATTACTTATAATGTTTACCTGGTACTAAATGAGAAGTCACAACAACTATGTTTATTTAAGATATGATAACAAATTAGCTTTTTTTTCCAGCATCCTCTATCGCAGGTGGATTTTTGGCTCAATTGGCGCTGGGCCAATTGTGCGCCGCCAAGTGGACTACCAATCACTGCCGGATGTGATACAGCCTGGATTCAAACCAGAGATTGTAGTGCAGCGCAGCGGTGCAGCGGTTCCAGTTTAAATGGCTTGGGTAGGTTCCTCCCACTGTTCTTAACGCTGGTGGGTGAATACAAATTTCAACTGTTGGATTGCCTAATGCTGGCTAGTGCTGGCTAGATTCCAATAGGAATTACACATCACTTGCAAAGTTGGTTGCAAAGTTCTGGTACATTTCCCAGGTTCTCCCAAAATCCTGGTTGGAAGATTATTGAAAATGTTTGTTAAAGTTTTAGAATTTTGCAACCCTATTTGCAGGCCTGATGTGGCCTATAAACTAAATAAGACGTTATGATATATGTAATGGTTCAATTTAATATTTGCCTAAGAACTCACTTGGTGAAGGTCATGGGATAGAAAATGAACGACTTCAATAACCATGCCTCTGTCAAAAACAAATAGCGGCATGAGGTAACTCCCACTCCCAATTCAATCGAAAAATCAAGGGACTCTGTGAAAATACTGGAGGCGTGGCTTAGTGGGAGCATTACATTTAAGCAGGGGCGCAATTTTGGTTTTAGAAGTGGGGGAGACGTATTTATTATTACATGTTTTTATCCAGTCGGGTAAACACTCCAAACAGCCTACCTGACCGCTCGGAGGCGTCCGCACACCATTGCCTCGTTTTCTATCGTTTTCTATCACATTTCAATTATAAAAATGAGGGGGGGACGAAAATTTAAGTTGTACCCCTGAATATAAGTATACCTTACAAAAACTGCATTTGTATTACTCATATGGAGGTAGTACTGCTCACTTCAGCTATTTAAGTTTCTTAACTTTTTTAGGCAATCAGTTTCCTCAAAATGTTTGAGTAGCCAGAACTTATTTGGTTTTACAGTGTACTTTCTGTTTGACTGACGAAACCAGATTCCCTCTCATCACTTCCATGACTCTGACACGTTCTCGGCTGCGACACCTCCACATGTTGGGATGTTTTATTGCTAAATATTGATAGACATCTGGTGCTCCATTCGTCCACTATCAAAACCTGGGCCGTCAGTGAAGTGGGTCCAGCCCTCTTTCGACTGTCTGCACCACACACACATGCACGCGCGCACACACACACACACACCGAAAGCATATTAGCTGGATTACTGAGACAGGGAGAATATGTGCTTATATACTGAGTCTATATGGTGGTGTGGAGAGTTGGGTTGAAGGCATAGGTCTAGAACTGAACAATAAATACATTGTTTGGTCTGAGTTTCGACTACATTTTTTTTGCAGTTTGTTTCAGGAGAGGAGATTGTTAGGAGGGTTGAGTTAATTTTTGAGGAATAATTCAAACTTACGGTAACACTTTCTATGAAGTACATATTTAATGCTTTATAACATGTTTTATAATGTTACCGTTTGCGTTTAAAGTCTAAGTGAACGAGGATGTTAATGCGCTTCATCCTTGGGTATGAATGGCTAGCTAGCTAGTGGCAAGACTGCCTCTCGAAACAGGAATGCTATGGCTAAATTGCCTATCTACAGGGTTAGAGTTGATAGAGCTGGGAGATAGTTAGCTAGCAGCAGTTGGCACCGTCAGACTTGTGGCCAAACCGGCATATTCAATGCAGTTGACAGTGATAAACAGCTTTGCTTTAAAATGATCAATCAGGCCAGTTAAGACTTAGGAAATGTATGCCTTTCCTACGCACTTCTCAGTATTTGGTATTGAGACTTACCTTATTCAGTCGTGTAACGTGCTCTGCAGGTGTGGCTACCTAGTGTGCTTTGAATAGGCCAACCGATTTTCTTGCTGAGTTTTCATTCAATAGGGGTTTCAATACATGTATCTTAAACCATCAGTTTAAATACAGTGTACCATTTAGTTAGAATATTGTAGACAGTCTCAATAGAATATAACTACAGACCGGGTTCAAAATATTAGGTATCAATGAAAGAAATCCATCTAAATATATGTCTATTCGTCTCCGTTTCAGCACCAATTGGTGTACATAGACTTATAATAGGGAGAATAGTGTACAATAGAAGGTAATACCCTCGTCTATTGCCTGCACTAACCATGGAACATTGTGATGACATGGCCAAGATTTCGCCATGCATCACGTTCAAACAGTTACAGCTTCACTGCATAACGATTTAATTAGCCTACATGTCTTTTTAATATATTTTCCACCGTTACTAATGATCCTCAGCAACAACCACACGGCCATGATGGCTTTTACAGAGGAAGCAAATGAAGGTTAACGTGACAATGTAATTAAGTGGAATGATAATGTAGGCTATATCAACTGAAAGGGAAATAAAAACAGTTTCTTATTGGATTTCACCTTTATTTAACCAGGTACGCTAGTTGAGAAAACGTTCTAATTTACAACTGTGACCTGGCCAAGATAAAGCAAAGCAGTGCGACACAAACAACAACACAGAGTTACACATGGAATAAACAAAACATACAGTCAACAACACAATAGAAAAAAGTCTATATACAGTTTGTGCAAATGAGGTAAGATAAGGGAGGTAAGGGCAATAAATAGGCCATAGTGACGAAATAATTGCGATTTAGCAATTAAACACTGGGGTGATAGAGACTGGAGTGATAGATGATACACTGGATAGTAATACACTGAAAGTTGAATATGTGTGGTTATTAGGTCCACTGACAGTTGATACGGATAGTGGCTGATATTTGACATGACAGAAATCGAAAGAGTTAGTAGGGGTAGCCTATAATGAAGACACTCGAGAGTGCAAGTTAAAAAACGGTGCTATTTTAATTCAGCATAATGGCATTGCATTTCAGAACCTTTACTGTGGGAAAGTTGATATGTTGATATGCTTCCGTTTGCTGCAATTTGACTGGTTTCACATTTGTCTCCAGCAATTCAAATAGAGCTAGAACTAGTGTAACTTATGTTTACAAATCCCTTATCCAAACGAATTAGTCGTTTACCTAGAATCGTGTTATTTCTATCTGAAAAAACTAAGTAGGTTCGCTATAGACCTTGTTCATGGTTTCCTCACGCATGAAATTGGTGGAATTAGTAGGGAATTAAGTCAAGGTCAGAATATGACGTGTCTGTAGACACACCTCCGCCACATCTTAATTTATTTGATCTCCACTCCAAACGAATAGTGGGTGAATAGCATACTATTGTCATGCTTATGTTCAAGGTCAGAATGCGCATAGAGAGAACAGTGCATAAGAAAGGAATTACGTTCCATATATGTGCACTTAACTTGGGTCAGAATTCTCCAATAGTGAATAATAAGGAGAGAATGGGAAAATGAAAAAGAGGGCTCTTTTGTCTTTTCTTAATTATTTATGCCCAGCAGGAATGCTCTCTCTCCTTTTTTGTCAGCTGATATATACAGGTACTGTAGGCCACTGTGGCACAGACTCTATTTGTGTGTGTGTGTGTGTGTGTGCATGTGTGTGTGTGTGAGTGCGTATTTTCGTGTGTGTGTATGTGCTTGTGTGTTTGTGCAATTGTCAGTTTCTTCATGAACGAGTGTGTTTATGTCTCTACAATGTCTGTATGTGTGTACATGGGTGACACAGACACCAATCCCTGCCATGACAGAAGGGGCAGAATTTCTTGCTGCCACAAATCAAAGTGAAGAAGGGAAGAGAAACAATAAGCAACAATAAACCCACTGGTTTGAGCTGATGGAGCTGTTTAGATAAAGACAGACAACAGCAGCCTGGAAAGAGACCCTGCCCCGCCATCAAACCGTCTTCAAATGAAGTAATGAAGGAGACAAGTGCGAAGCCAGGGACGGCTCTTCTGTTCGGCAAAGATGCAGCACTTGCTTGTGCGATTTCTGGCAATTAAAAATAATTGGGAAACAGGTTTAGCCTGCAATTCTTCCAAGGGTGCCAGTTATGATCTAATGAAGGTTCATTAGGCAATGCTGAATGCTGAAGGCTGAGAGCGCCGTATGACAACAACAATTAGCCGATATCATAGGCACACACACAGATACACAGACACATCCACACACAGAAGAAATCTTGAAAAAATATACCAGGCCAAGATTAGCTTTTCCACTTAACGACCAATTCATTAGCAAATTGATTTCTTATTAGTTACAGGCAGAAAAGCCTGTACGGGATTCTGGCGTGAGTAATTAACAGCATTTACACCATTAGTCAATCGCCTGATTCTGGAGGAAAACAACTTTGAAGCAGGCACAAAAGCTCTCCGAAGGCTGGGGGCCATTTTTCTTTCTGGTCTTTTCCTGTGTGTGTTAAGTTAGCTCTTTAATATCGTGAGGGGGATCCTCTACTTCTCCCCCTGGTTGGGGCTTAGAATCATTAACACCTGTTATACTTTAAATTCTATTTTTAACGTGACAGTTGAATCCTCAGTTTTTCTCTCTCTTTCGGTGAGTATCTCAGCTAGCTATATATTAAGAGTATCATATTGAGGGGGAATGAACTTAATGATTGGGGCGGCAGGTATCCTAGGGGTTAGAGCGTTGGACTAGTAACTGAAAGGTTACAAGATCAAATCCCCGAGCTGACAAGGTAAAAATCTGTTGTTCTGCCCCTGATCAAGGCAGTTAACCCACTGTTCCTAGACCGTCATTGAAAATAAGAATTTGTTTTTAACTGACTTCACTAGTTAAAAAATGTATTGTGGCCGCTGGTTCTGACTTCTGATGGTTTTCTCCCTTAACACCTGACTGGAGTGGTGACAGGTGGGTTTTGCCTTAAAGCACAACAGAGAGCAAAAGAAAGGGAAGACCATCCTCTAATTCCTTTCATTTCTAATCCTAGTTATATATTGTAACTTTGTGTGAATCCTGCTTCATTCTTCCGGCAATGTGTGCTGCGCTAAAAAACATTGCTTAGGTTTACTTGTGTCATGTCGTTGGCCTGGGGTTAGGTTTATGACAGTCATAAATACCTCTTCCCCCCTTTTTCCTCTCTCTACCCTACCTATGTTACATTTGCAAAACCATTGGTTAACATAGAGATTCTGGGAACATCGGCAGGTGGGGGGAAATTAACTATATTCTGGTAATCTGAACAATGGAACATATGCGGTGGTACTTAATGAATATGATGTCAGTTCGGTTGTCATCTGAGACATTCTCATCAATGATAAGATGACATAAAATCTACAGTGGAAAGTCTACACATCAGAGTTATCGGATTCACATGTAATTGTTGTTCAATTTAAATGTTTGAATATGAAATTATTCGTGATGGGCGTGATGTGATTTTAGCTTTTAAAATGTGAGATTTGGGTTTTCATAAAATAGGGCTCTGCTCAATCAGTGGCCCACCCCTGTGAAGGGACATGGGCTATAAAACTTTTCAAACATGCCCTCCTCTCCCTTCCTATATAAGCCCTTGACAACAATATAACCTCCTGTTCCGAAGACGTGAGAATGACGGTCCGATGTCAGAATGGATCAAATTATAACTACAGAATGAAACCAACATCAGCGTGAACTTTGGTTGCGAATGGTATGAACTTTGAACACTTATTCACTACAGAAGTGATACCTCCTAGCCGTTGAGTTAGCAACAGCCGCTGCAAACAAGGGTTAGAAAGAAACAGACAAAGTATCCCGTCTACCACACAACGACGTTACTACAACGTATTCAATTTACCAGCTTTTGTGTAACAAGCTGTCATATCTGTTTGCCCCGCTAGGGACGTTTTCCTTTATGACGTAATTTGTAATCAAGTAATGATTTAATTATGTGTATGTGTAATTCTGTGTGATTAGTTAGGTATTTAGTAAATAAATAATTAAACCCAATTTTGTATTGCTGATTCAAATTGTTAGCCAGGGTTCGTGCAGATAACCAATAATTTACAACTTTCAGATGAGACTGAATTAAGATGACGATTAATATTGACTGCTATTGATGTAAAATATTACTAGGTCTTTAAGAGTTCATTCGGAAGATAACAGGTCTATAAATATTATTTTGTGGTACACTGACTCTCTAGTTAATTACATTTACATGATTAGCTCAATCAGGTAATATTAATTTAGGATAAATTATTTTATAGAATAGCATGTCATATCACTTAATCCGGCATAGCCAAAGACACAACACTTGTATCCGGTAAAGATTATTTCCTAATGAATTTTTAGGTTTGATGCTGTGATGTTCAATTGAAGGGGAGACTTGGCGAGGCCTCTGACTGGGTGGATGGGAAATTGGAGGAAGACTTCCTGCAAATGAGATCAAGGTCACATCATTTGACCTCACTCATCCAGCCACTCAGGTCATGTGACAATGTTGATGCCCATTCTTTGCTCAAATGTTGGATAGCTTTCAAATACTATATTATCAATTGAAAAGCAACCTTTTTCCCAGATTGTTTGAAGTCTTGAGTTTGCATTCTGTTCAGTTGATCAAAAGGGATTGGTTTTTAATTTGCACAGTAATCAAATTCAAGGTAATTTTTTGCAAATAGGAGGACTTATTCACCCTTCACAAAATCAGTCCTTTTTTACAATAGATGTCGCTAATACCCATGTATTCACTTAGTTCTTACAGGTAGAGTGTAATTACAGTATAGTTACATATTTTACGGAGCACATACAGCTGCTTACCCCCAAAGAGAAAGGATAGAGGTGTGTGAGAGATGAGAGGCAGTGATTTGGCCCATCAAAGCCAGCCTTCAGCCAACAGACACATGCTCAGTGTGCTGCCTGATGGCTTCTACCAGGACTCTATCCTCTCTCTCTCACTCCCTCCCTCATACATAAGCACATACACACACACTTACACCCAACGGAATACCCCTGTGTGTGTGTGTGTGTGTGTGTGTGTGTGTGTGTGTGTGTGTGTGTGTGTGTGTGTGTGTGTGTGTGTGTGTGTGTGTGTGTGTGTGTGTGTGTGTGTTAACATGTTTATATTCACATATACTCAAAAACACCCCAGGCCCATGCATTGAGAGAGGGGTTGATTCTGTGTAACCCTGAGTTCCAGTACCAGTGAATACCAACAACTCCAACAGTGGGTTGCCCAAGGGGACATAGGAACCCAACTAGACAGATGGGGGGGAGCCAGTGACTCTGCTTAGGGACATCTACAGATGGTGACCCCCCCCCACACCCCCCCACACACACACACTTTCTACTCCTTTGCTCTCCCCCGTCCCATCTCCCCTCCCCCTTCTCCTCTGTCTTCCTTTCTCCTGTCCCTCTCTATGCCCCTTTCCCTCCTTCCTCCTTTCCTCTGTTTCCCCTGTACCTGATTCCTCTGCTCTCGTCATTACTTTTCCACCCCCCACCCCACCCCACATTCTTCTCTACTCTTCCATTCCTCCCCGGCACCTCTATGTTCCCCTACATTTCTCCCTCTCTCTCCCTCTATGTACTACACTTCTCCCTCATCCACAACTCTTGTCTCCCCTTCCTCTCCCCTTCTCTGTCCCTTTCCTCTGCTCTGTCATTCTGTATCCTGTTGCTAATTAACCCTAATGAGCCTGGCTCAACAGGGCATAAATCAAGATCTGTAAATTACTGCAGCCTCTCTCTCTGTGCCTCCCTCCTTCCCATTGTAGACAGCGGAGTAACGGAAAGTGTCTTACTCTGTAGAACTCAGTCTAATTGCATGATTTGAGAAAGTGTAGCTGGGTTCTATAAAAGCATGTCTTTGTGTCTGTGTCAAATGGCCTTGCTCTCTCTTTGGGACCGCTGTGACCGACACACACTATAATAAATATAATATATGCCATTTAGGACGCTTTATCCAGACTTACAGTCATGTGTGCAAATTCACACCCGGGGACCCACTACCCAGACACACACGCCATGCTCTACCAACTGAGCTCTCTCTCTCTCTCTCTCTCTCGCTATCTCTCTTAAATAGATACTTACTATAAATGGGCCTCATCGGTCTCTAAAGACATTGTTAACATGTTGGTTGGAGCGTTCCTCTGCCAAGGGGAACTTGATCCATCTTCACATTAGCCAAATTAATTCATGCTACAGGCTGTGACTTACTAACACGCTCCTATTACACTATAAAACCATGAAACGTGACACTCTTAAAACCTAAACGGTGGCGGCTTGGTTCAAACTTAAACAGTATGCATTTAGATTTGCCCTAAGTCTTCTTACCTTAAATACAGGCATTTGAATACAATATTAAACTGGATGTGGATCCAGCCGAAGGTCCCCACTTGGGAACATCCGGCGTGATCACGCCGGATGGTCCCAAGTGGGGCCTTCGCTGGATCCACATTATGTTTAATATGATCCTAAATGCCAGTGCTATTTAAGAGTGGACTTAGGGTAAATCTAAATGCATACTGTTTAAGTTTGAACCAGAGCCGCCACGTTTAGGTTTTAAGAGTGTCACCCAGACCCTCCAGGTTTAGGTTTAGGTTTAGGTTCGCACCTTTGGGGGGGGTTCTGTCACGCCCTGACCTTAGTTATCTTTGTTTTCTTTATTATTTTGGTCAGGTCAGGGTGTGACGAGGGTGATATGTGTGTTTTTGTCTTGTCCAGGGTTTTTTGTAATTCTATGGGATTTTGGTATGTCTAGGTTTATGTAGGACTATGGTGGCCTGAATTGGTTTCCAATCAGAGACCGCTGTTTATCGCTGCCTCTGATTGGGGATCCTATTTAGGTTGCCATTTTCCCATTTTGGTTTTGTGGGTTATTGTCTGTGTAGTTGCCTGTCAGCACTTGTTATTGTAGCTTCAAGTTAATTTTGTTATTTTGTTAGTTTAAGTGTTCTTTGTTTAATTAAAATACTGTATTATTATCACGCTGTGCCTTGGTCTCCTCGTTATGATGAACGTGACATTATGAAATATCCAGTAAAATCCCAACATTCAGTTAATCTCTCAACAATAAATATTTAATAGATATTCATGCTCTTGTATTTACAGGGTTCGATGTCCACACAGCACAATATCCTGCCCACACAAATCCTTTCATATTCCACTTTGGGACCAAAATAAAATATAACATGAACCTGCTACGAACGGAAGGATAAAACGCCACAATGTATATAATTTATAACTTATAGTATTGATTTGTATTCATTATTATGATTTATTTTCCTGGAGGTCTGTTTGGCTACTAACCCTAACAACATCAGGGGTGTATTCACAAGGAACTTAACGGAACCAAGCGGCAGGGTAGCCTAGTGGTTAGGGCATTGGACTAGTAACCTCAAGGTTGCGAGTTCAAACCCTGAGCTGACAAGGTTGGGGTCCTGCCCCTGAACAGGCAGTTAACCCACTGTTCCCAGGCCGTCATTGAAAATAAGAATTTGTTCTTAACTGACTTGCCTGGTTAAATAAAGGTAAAATAAAAAAAATAAAAATAAAAAGCGGAAGCGAATGAGACAAAAAAGGGAGGGACCTACCTGAATACCAATAGAAATTCAAATTTTCGTTGCCAAAATTGTGGATTTTGTTGCCCCTTCTGTTGACAAGGCTCTTTCAGAACTGAAATCTACCATTTTTTCTTAGCAGAAAGCTTGTTTTTGAAATAAAACTGGTTCTTAATGCAAGTAGAACTAAGTATATGTTAGTTTCCAAAAGTACAGTATCTGATGATTTATGCATATGTGCATAGGATGGTTATCACATTGATTGTGTCCCCGCATATACATATCTGGACTGATGAAAAGCTATCTTTCAAAAAGCATTTTAATAAGTAAGTTAAAATGGGCTTCCTTTATACAATAGGGCATGCCATTCGTTAAATAGAAAATCATTCAGTTGACAGTTGTTCTGCCTTTAGTTTATGGCGATATCGTCTATATGAATGCAGCTGCCACAGTATTGAAGCCATTGGATGCAGTTTATCATAGAGCTTTACGCTTTATTACTGTGATTGGTACTGAACCTATCACTGCATTCTGTATCAGAAAGCAGGCTGGCCCTCTCTTAAATCTCGTAGATTAATGCGCTGCTCTTTTTGTTTATAAAGCCCTCTTGAGCAAACTTCTGCCATACCTTAAGTCATTGTTAAATTACAGAAATACGAGTCAACCAGACCAAATCACAGGGAGAACTAATTGTGGAGATCCCTCCGGTCTCCACTGAGTTAGGTAGATTTTACTTGTGGAATCGATCTTCAGAAATCTCTAAAGTTGTCTCACCTATCTACCTTAAGATGAGGGCACTAACTATAAGTAACTCTGGATAAGAGCATTTGAAAAAAAGACTCAAATGTAAAATGCACACATCACAACCCACCACTGGAGGGAGGAGGGATTCATGGCGACAGAGTGATGTGAGGAGATACATAAATGGATAAATACAAAACTTGAGAAGGATGTGCAGTAGATGAGAGCAAGAGAGAGCAAGTGAGAGCCGAGAGGGCGATGTTTGATTTTGAAGAATTGTCAATAGATTACTGTATTTTTCCTGCAAATATGCAATACACTTCAGGGTATAATGTAAATGTCATGCCTTCTTTGAATCTGAGGCCTCTTTGCCCTGTGGGAAAATAGCAGACAGAAAATACATGAGGAAAAATAACAATCTAAAGAGACCAAGATATTCCCCCACAGCCTCCCACTGCTTTGTACACTAATGTTCAGCAGAATCTGGTATTTTTGCCACGTTGAATTATTTTGCCCTCAAACCAGATGGCAACAGATACTATACTCTGTAGCCTATTGTGACTGGCTCTCTAGTAATGGTGGGAGGCCTAAATGAAGGCACCAAATAAAACAGCAAATACCCAATACAAGTCTAAAAGCCTCAAGACAGGCAACAGGCCTTTCATAAACAAACACCGTTAATATTGACTGTAATTAACACTCCCCTGAAATTATATTCAGAACATTAGAACAGTCTGTTACCAGAGGATAAATCCAAAATGACTGTGTTCATATTTACATGTTTATCAGGCCATTTCATAATTAGAATAAATATTCTGAAAGGGGCAACACTGTAGTTACATCAGAATGTAGAATCCCATGTAACATATTATTCAATGTGGAGTGTGGCCGTGAATTATGTAAAAGATGGGTTCAATGTTGTCCTTATGCTCCTCTGCCCGGTTTTTAAACTGAGAGCAGAGCAGACCAGCGCAAATGAGAGCAGAACAGAGCATACTGTAGCTGGTAGTACAGTACAGTACAGTTGGTGTTGGCACTTGTCCTAAAAATCTGGAGAGGCAGAAACCAACAGATGCCATACTAAATGAGACGGTGTGTCTGTTCAGTGGGCATTCCTTTGAAGCTAGCATATCTCAAAGCATTTTGGGGTACATCATTAAACTATCGATCTCTAGGATACCGGATGTCTTAACATATTGATATTGCAGGTTAGCTACTCCCTGCCCTGTGCAAAGATGATGATTTGACAGTGAATAAGGTCAATTTGTTGAAGATTTGTAAATGGATAGCTCACTGACATTTAGGAAACACAATCTGCCATATATCATCATTTGGCTGGATTATGATTCAGAGAAATTTTAAACATACACATATATATATATATATATATATATATATATATATATATATATATATATACTTATTTTATATTGGTATAGTTTATTCAATTAAAATTGTAAATGTCTTTGACAGTCGTTAGCTAAATCTGTTCACCTAAAACATGCTGGTTTGCAAATATTTGCCATGTAATTACTTTATTATGAAGATACCTTTCTTTGCTTCATTTCATTTCTTGTCATCTTCTGCATTCACCTAGTAAATCATTATAAGTGTATCTTTGTTTACAAACTACTACCAGCCCATGCAGTGTTTTGTTTTCAAAAAATTGGAGCATGTGAGGAGAGTCTACTCAGTATTTTCCCAGGACCCCAAGCTGTCACAGATGCCAAAGGTTACCCTAACCTTGGTACTCAGTAAAAATACAAAACCACTGCATCAATTGGCCATGTTATACTGTGGGCTAAATAATGCCCTGGTGGCTTACACCATTATGAAAAGGGTGACAGTTTTTTCCACCTATAATCATCTTGGAAAAGTGAACAGTCATCTTATATCGATGGTTGAACATGTAGATTCTTCTCTTTTAGCCATCCATTGGTGGAAATGAATAAACAGTGCAACTGGGTCCTATTAGGCTGCATTAATGAGAGGAGCCCAGATTGATCACAGGTGCTCAAATGATTATTCAGCCTGTCGTTTCCAATGCCAAACAAACAAAAGGGGTAATACTGACTCTTATAAGGAGAAGAAACGTCTGTGTTCACAAAATACATTTTTACACTCCTCGCAAAGAATTCAAACTTGACTTAAAAGTGTGGTAAGGCTGTTATTAGCTAAATGTCTGCGGTGTATATTACAATAGAAATGTGTGTCAAACATGACAATTAGGCTACCTCAATTCATAGGTCTATATGTAGCGAAAGAGACGTGGGCACGTTATAGGCTAGATGTCTGGCATCGATTTATGGGGAAATTACAAAATGATGAAAACAGATGGATGATTCTTACAGGAAATAGTTTTTATTTTATTGATCAATTTTTTTTTTTGTGTACCATTAACTCTCAACAATAATATGTTTTCAATTTCAGCCAGTTTGATTTATGTTAGGTAGGCTATCCCCTTCTCTCAGACTGTTTGGAATAGAATATATTCTAGTATACAGTGCCTTCAGAAAGTGTCTATACCCCCTGACTTATTCCACATTTTGTTGTGTTACAGCCTGAATTCAAAATTGATTTTACAAACAATTAAATTGACCCATCTACACACAATAACCCGTAATGACAACAAACAAAAAAATGCTAATATAAAATAAAATACAGAAATGTCTCATTTATACAGTTTTTACACCCCTGAGTCAATACATATTAGAAACACCTTTGGCAGCAATTACAGCTGTGAGTCTTTCTTGGTAAGTCTCTAAGAGCTTTACACATCTGGATTGTACAATATTTTCACATTATTCTTTTCAACATTCTTCAAGCTCTGTCAAATTGGTTGTTGATCATTGCTTGAAGGCCATTTTCAAGTTTTGCCATAGATTTTCAAGACGATTTATGTAAAAACTGTAACTAGGCCACTCAGCAACATTCAAGGACATCTTGGTGAGCAACTCCAAGGTATATTTGAACTTGTGCTTTAGGTTATTGTCCTGGTAAAGGGTGAATTTGTCTCCCAGTGTCTGTTGGAAAGCAGACTGAACTAGGTTGTGCTTGTGCTTAGCTCTTTCCCTTTTCTTTTTATCCTAAAAAAAACGTCACCAGTCCTTCGGTGATGACAAGCATACCAATAGCCTGATGCAGCCATCACCATGATTGGAATTATGAAGAGTGGTACTCAGTAATGTGTTGTGTGAGATTTGCCCCAAACATAAGGCTTTGTATGCAGGACACAAAGTTATTTTTTTGCCACATTTTTTGCAGTTTTACTTTAGTGCCTTATTGCAAACAGGATGCATGTTTTGAAATATTTTGAAGCTGTACAGGCATGCTTCCTTTTCACGTTATCATTTAGGTTAGTATTGTGGAGTAACTACAATGTTGTTGATCCATTCTCAGTTTTCTGCTAATCACAGCCATTAAACTCTGTAGCCGTTTTAATGTCACCATTGGCCTCATGGTGAAACCCCTGAGCGGTTTCCTTTCTCTCCGGCAACTGAGTTAGGAAGGACGCCTGTGTCTTTGTAGTAACGGGGTGTTTTGATATCCCATCCAAAGTGTAACTTCACCATTCTCAAAGGGATGTTCAATGTCTGCTTTTTATAGTTTTACCCATCTAACAATAGGTGCCCTTCTTATCGAGGCATTGGATAATCTATCTGGTCTTTGTGGTTGAATCTGTGTTCGAAATTCACTGCTCGACTGAGGGACCTTACAGATAATTGTATGTGTTGGTTACAGAGATGGGGTAGTCATTCAAAAATAATGTTAAACACTATTATTGCACACAGAGTTAGTCCATTCAACTTATTATGCGAATTGCACATCTATGGGTGCAGTGCGGCCATATTTGAATGCAGCAACAACCAGTAGACTGATGTAATGAGTCTAAATAGAACATTTGGAGTGAATCTGGCATATTGTTCATATGGAGAAGATCATTGCGGTTGGTTATGAGCATCTGCATTACATATGCAAAGAATGAGTTGTTAATCGTTTCCTTGTTCTTGAGATATCAATACCAAATTCAGTGTGGTTTATCTTAGGGACGTCCATGATATCGATGACAAGTTTTAATAAGCCACTGTGGAGTAGATTTACAGTGGTTTAAATGGACATGTTAAATCTGATTTTACAATAACTCAGCAATCGTTTTACCAATACCTTTGCTCAAACTAAGTTAATACATGTGCAGTAGGCCTACATTCCAAATGTGGTGTCATTTGGTCCTATGGTTCATGAGAAGATTTTTGTAATTTTAGTACAGTATATTTTAACATATTAGTGTTTGTGCTAATATGCAAATAGTGGTATAGTGTCGCCATCTTTGTATGTATCAACGTTATTATCTCAAACACTTTAGGGACTATTGTGATGAGGCCAAAGATGAAGTTAGGAGTGAATCTGAATTTCAGTCCATGAGAAGATTATTTTATTTATTCCGATTTTTTTATCCATTTTGTTGCAGCATTATTCTAAAATGCATTACATTGTTTTTCCCCTCATCAATCTACACACAATACCCCATAATGACAAAGCAAAAACTATTTAAAAAATAATAATTTGCATATGAAGAAAATAAAACAAATTTACATAAGTATTCAGACCCTTTACTCAGTACATTTCTGAAGCAACTTTGGCAGCCTTGATTCTTCTTGCGTATGACACTACAAGCTTGGCACACCTGTATTTGTGGGGTTTCTATCATTCTTCTCTGCAGATTCTCTCAAGCTCTGTCAGGTTGGATGGGGAGCGTCGCTGCACAGCTATTATCAGAGCTCTGGCTGTGCCACTCAAGGACATTCAGAGACATGTCCCGAAGCCACTCCTGCATTGTCTTGGCTGTGTGCTTAGAGTCGTTGTCCTGTTGGAAGGTGAACCTTCGCCCCAGTCTGAGGTCCTGAGCACTCTGAGGGTTTTCATCAAGGATCTCTCTGTACATTGCGCCGTTCATCTTTCCCTCGATCCTAACTATTCTCCCAGTCCCTTCCGCTGAAAAACATCCCCACAGCATTATGATGCTGCCATCACCATGCCTCACCGACCGCAAGGATGGTGCCAGGTTTCCTCCAGATGTGACGATTGGCATTCGGATCAAAGAGTTCAATCTTTGTTTCATCAGACCAGAGAATCTTGTTTCTCATGGTCAGAGTCCTTTAGGTGCCTTTTTGCAAACTCCAAGCGGGCTGTCATGTGCCTTTTACTGAGGAGTGGCTTCCATCTGGCCACTCTACCATAAAGGCCCGATTGGTGGAGTCCTGCAGAGATTTTTATCCTTCTGGAAGGTTCTCCCATCTCCACAGATGAACTCTAGAGCTCTGCCAGAGTGTCCATTGGGTTCTTGGTCACTTCCCAGACCAAGACTCTTCTCCCCAATTGCTCAGTTTGGCCAGGCGGCCAGTTCTAGGAAGAGTCTTGGTGGTTCCAAACTTCTTCCATTTAAGAATGATGGCCATTGTGTTCTTGGGGACCTTCAAATTTGCAGACATTTTTTTATATTCTTCCTCAGATCTGTGCCTCGACACAATCCTTTCTCGGAGCTTTACGGACAATTCCTTCGACCTCATGGCTTGGTTTTTGCTCTGACATGCACTGTCAATTGTGGGACCTTATATAGATAGGTGTGTGCCTTTCCAAATCATGTCCAATCAATTGAATTTACCACAAGTGGACTCCTATCAAGTTGTAGAAACATCTCAAGGATGATCAATGGAAACAGGATGCACCTGAGCTCAATTTTGAGTCTCATGGCAAAGAATCTGAATTCTTATGTAAATACGGTATTTCTGTTTTGTATATTGAATAAATCTGCAAAAATGTCAAAAAACCTGTTTTCACTTTGTCATTATGGGGTATTGTCTGAAAATGTATGAGGAAAAAATTCATAATCAATTTTAGAATAAGGCTGTAATATAACAAAATGTGTAACAATTCAAGGGGTCTGAATAGCACAGTACAAAGTTTTAAGTCTCTAGGTCAAGTGTGGCTGTGCATATTATGGTTTAAGTCTACCAGCTCTCACAGTCTCACGTCAGAATTAAATGTTCATCCATGTTTCTCAAACGTCAAATTTCAAAGTGTCTAAGGGTAAGTTTAACCCTAACCCTAACCCGAATTTTGAAGAATAGGGTTAAGTTCAGACATTTACTCCAGATTCTTATTAACTCTGAATATAAGAAAGGACTTTGTATTGGTGGATTTGAATTTGCAACCTTTGGAATCAGAGGCAGATGCTTACACCCATCATCCATCCCCGTCTACAACACTCTATCAAAATCAATACCTACTTGAAGGTAACAGTGCTTGTGGTTGCCCCTAGTGGCCGGTTTCTATATCATCTCCGGAGGTCCTCAGACATGGATGGACGTGGAAAACTGATTTGTAATCTTGGGTGACCTGGCTGGTTAAAGTGAGCTTCGAATATGAAGGTTTAAGTGAAATTCGCTGTGAACCCCTAGTTATAATAATTCTAACATGTTTGTATACATTGACAATATAATGTAGGCCTAGTAAATAGAATAGGTAAGTAGAGGTTAACATGTAAAAAAAAAAACATGTGACCTAAAAGACTTGGCTCCACATGTGGATACTCCACTTCAATTGGACTTATTCAAACGTTTGGAAAAAAAATAATAACTTTGAAGTTTCACAATTAAGATCCTGCTGATGAAGAGGAAACCCTAGTTTGAAATGCATGTTAGATGACTGGAACCACATTTTCAAATATGTCACACGTTGTTGTTGTTGTTTTACATTACATTTACAAGATTACATTACTTTTCGATGTTTTTATCCTAAATATTAATATTTCACTACCCACAAATTATGTTGTTTTCATTCAATTGGCCTACAATTACTATGTTGTTATAGGCTAATGCAAGCAATTTTAATATCATTCATGATTCATCCTGTAGAGCACCTATAGTGAGAGTTTGGTAACCTAGCACCTCTAAAACAGCCATGGTACCCTCTCACCTGCTGTATCACCTTTATTAGTTGTTGGGCTCTTTTGAACCCTCGACACAAACTGAAATATAGGATGTATAACTTAGCCTAATGGTTTACTAATACTGAAATATAGCTTATGTTTGAAGATAGCAACCAATATTGTGATGATTTTAAGAATGGGTTGTGATTAGTTTTCATCCCATTGCAGAAAAAGTTAGTGTTATGGTTATGTGAGACCAATTAGGATGTATTTCGTTATTGACCACACACGCACATCCCTTTACAAGTCTAAGTATTCAATGTGGAGACTCGGAACACCGAATTATGTTGTGAGGAGGATTTACGTTCATTAACAACAAAGGGCGCAGTTCATGGCACGGGGGAAGTTCCTCTGCCTGCGCGCGTCGGCCACTGAGATGTGAGACGGGTTTTGTGATAAATGGAGAGATATCAAAACACGCACAGCTTCACTGAGCGCTTTCACACTGCCGGGGCTCTCCGGGTAGAAAACCCCAGGGACAGCTCTCTTCTCTCGGTCTTTTGTGTTTCTGAGCTGGACCCGTACATGCGTTTTAGATAATGTTCTGCTATTATAGCCAACATCTATTTCTATGAAAATCCTAGTTATAAATAAGGGAACATTTCACACCACATGTAATGTTATTGATTATCAATGCATTTTAAGAAACATACAGTTTAACACTTAGTACTCCCAGAGGTGTTTCAATAATATGAATTATGAACAAAATGTCTAGGCCAACTTCAGATTGAGCAAACAGACATGTAAAGTCACTGAGATTTGTTGAATTTGATTGGAAGTAGAAGCCCCTATAAATTGACGAGGGAATGTTAGCCGATTTTCTGGCAATCACCTTTTATGCATGTATTTCCTTCACTAATAATAGATGCATTGTAATCGTAAATATTTACTCACTCATAGTTTATGACGAAATTACCATTACAAAAGTCAAATAACATGGAATTTTTATTTGTTCTCCAAAACGTCGGAAACCAGTATTTGTGTTGCCTATCATTAAGGAAATTCTAGAATTTGTAGAATCATTGGCATGTTATTTATTTGCAAATATTTCAAAGTGAATTACAATCTCAGAAAATGTGTGGACTGCAGCCTATTTTGAATTATTGTCACACGATTCACACCTGCAAAACAAAATTAATGATATGATATAGCCTATGCATCATATAGCCTAAATAGAATTATCCCTAGAGAAAGTATGGGTAATTGTACTCGAATCATGGACCACCATTGTAGGAAGCTCATACAGCATCACTAGTCTGTTGCCAATGCTTTCCACTGAATTGTAAATCCCAATAGTTGGAGCATATGTATTATATTATGATTGTTGTTTATGTTATTGTGATTTTAATTCTTACTTGTCAGCTCAAACAAATAGCAACACCAGGAGGAGCAAACCCAACCACTCCGTATTCACATTTCATAATCACGTTAATGAAATTATCGTTGAATTAATTAAACATGGGCCTACAGATCTCGCACGCTTTCGCCGTAAGGCACCTTAGGCATTTTAATGACCCGTAATTCAATTAACCGCCTCTGTCGAAGCATTGATTTCTGGAGAAGCTGCTGAAAGTTGAATTCAGACAAGTCGAGCAGCCCATAATTGCCCAAGACACAGAGATGGGGGCTGGGCTGAGGTGGCGGTGTATAAATAGTGTGCACTCAAAAACACAATCATAACAGCAGGAGTGATATCACGACGGAGCGCTCTACGAGCAGACTGCTTAGGTTATATAGGTAATTTTAAAGTGGATTTCGGTGCTCAGGACCACTGAGCGGCCATGGAAGAACTTACAGCGTTCGTCTCGAAATCTTTCGACCAGAAAACCAAGGAGAGCAGTAAGGAGAGTATCACGTACAGGGAAGTTTTGGAGAGTGGCTTGGCGCGGGCAAGGGAGCTAGGGAACTCGGAGACAAGTCTACAGGACATAACGGAAGGCAGCAACCACTTCCCAGTACATCTATTCAAGGAGCACATAGAGATAGAGAAAGAAAAACTCAAGGAGTTTAACGTTTCAAGGGCCACAGAAGGTACGTTTTTATCCACCCGCTCGAGTTGTAGCGTGAATGGCTGAGATGCATCGCATTCTTACACGGATCAAGCTCTTGGTTTTAACAATAACAGACATCGATTGTAAAGGTATTGTGGCCAAAACATTGACACGCTCAAAACTGTAACGAAAACATTTCGATTACTGCAGTTATTGTTGAAGGTATCTCGTAAACACAGGTCGTAGTAATTTGTAGATTCATTGAAACACTTTTCTCTATAATAGCCTATTTTGAATGTAATCTATATAATATCAATATTATCTCACTGCTGTCGATCATTGTAGCATATTAAATAGCAAATCATATCGATTAATAATCACGTATTGATGGCGATGAGATTCATGATAGGGCTCAGCAATGTTTCCACTGCACAATGAATAGGAGTGATACTTTCCCTTCTGCCAGTCAGGATCCAGTAGCCTAATAATTTACATTTTAATCTCTCGTTCAATGGACCAGACATTTTTATTTTGGCTGTTCACCTATATGAAGTGCTTCTTGCTTTCATTTACATGACATAACACATATAGACCTACAAATAACTTCATACACAAAATTATCCCGTGCACCTCGAAGTTGGATGCATGCTCTTGCACTGTAATAGGCATATCAGTGTTTGGATGTAAGTTCTCCACTACCTTTTTGTATAGCACACAATTGGTCCGTCTATAGGTCCGTATATAATGATGCATTTTTTTTGTTACAGGCAAAATATGATGGTGATATTAATGATATACCAAGACATTAGACCCGGTAATAATATGTTTATAACCTGTCATCAATAACTATCTGAACATAACTGTCTTTTAAGTAAAAACTATTAACTTGTGAAATCTTGTGAAATATTCAGATTTAATAGACTTTTATACACACTAAGTTAAGTTATTTATCAGGTTTATAAGTTTAACTGCCATGGAAATGGTTTGTTGTATGATAGATAGGCCTATGATATCATATAAAACATTTCACGACAATTAGGCTAATAGGTTACAACCTCGAGGAATGACTTTTTTTCAATCTAGAAGAAGAAAATAGATATAATCATTAAAAAAATACCATTCACAACTTACTGTAAAACAATGACCACTATAATTTTACAAAATAATAATCACATTAAATTATAATTAGACCTGAACGTTACATGCTTTTATGATCGAGGATATCATAATGTGTGTGAATCACGTTCAATATAATATAGCCTGCATTTTGGTAATTTATTTCTAAATACATTTGTAAATTGTATTTTGACCAATAGAGATCGAGCTTCTGAAAAATGTTCTCTTCTCTTTCTCTGGCTGACTACCATAACACCTACTATATATCCCACCAAGTAAATATACACACGTGTGTGTGTGTGTGTGTGTGTGTGTGTGTGTGTGTGTGTGTGTGTGTGTGTGTGTGTGTGTGTGTGTGTGTGTGTGTGTGTGTGTGTGTGTGTGTGTGTGTGTGTGTGTGTGTGTGTGTGTGTGTGTGAGAGAGAGTAGTTGCAGGTGCAGGTGTAAGCGTTTGTTATGTTTAATCTGGAGGTGTACTGTATTTTAAAACGTGTGTTCACGCAGGGATATATGAGTGTAAAGAGAAGAAGGAGGACGTAAAGTCTGAGGACGAGGACGCACAGAGCAAACTGAAGCAGCGGCGGAGCAGGACAAACTTTACTCTGGAACAGCTCAACGAGCTGGAGCGCTTGTTCGACGAGACTCACTACCCCGACGCCTTCATGCGGGAAGAGCTGAGCCAGAGGCTGGGACTGTCAGAGGCAAGAGTGCAGGTAACACCCGGTCTCCATCAACTGAAAGTGAAAACCATAAATATAAAGCTGTAGGGATAAAGGTATACGCTTTTGGACAAAACCCTAGAAAGGTCTGTCCCTACTTTTCATCAAGGTTTTGTACAAAAAAACGTGGGCAAAAAAGGTTGCGATTTTGAGCGGAAAGCATAAAGGATTGTTGTAGGCCTCGTTTCACAGAGCCTTCGTAGCGTTAAGATCATTTTCAGAACATTCTTACCTTCTTAGATGCTTTTTTGCCCTTCCATGTCATTTGGTTCACAGAAGATCTTCGCTTAACACAGATTCAAGATGTTTAGGCTATCCGTCTGACTGTGAATGCCGCTAACGTCTGAGCAAAGTTAACTACAAATAGCCTACAAAGTTGCCAAATTATTTGCAATTGTTACAATTTGATCATTTGATGCTTCACATGAAAATCGAGATGACGGCATTAAAAGTTAGGCTACATGGGCCTATATAGGCTAGGACTATTTACATTTTGTGTTATTTATTTATTCAGGAGAAAAAAACATCGAGAGTCAACACAACAACCAAATATAATATGAAACAAAACAGCAATCAATACAATGTAAATTCAAAAATACAGCACAACACAAAAAGTAAGAAAAACAGTTACATTCATTCCTAAACTACTAGGTCCTCAATCAACACATTAAATTGCCCGAGTGGCACCAGAACGAACGTCCAATTGTAATGGGTTTTCTAAATTGTTCCAGCGGTGAGTTGCATTAGATCTAAAAGCAGATGTATCTTATTTGATCGAGACCCGAGGAACCTCAAGAGTTAACCAACCATGTGAACGGGTTTGGTAACATGTTTTTTATACTTCAACAACGAAGTTATGTCAGTCAGAAACTTGTGTAGTAGAGCTTTGTAAACAAAAAAAAGAATAGTGGAGTGGCCTACACGACTTTAATGAGGACCAGCCAACCTTTTGATACAGGATGCAGTGATGATTATTAAAACTGTCACTTGTGATAAAACGAAGGATGCTATGCTAGACGGAATCCAAAGGTGTAGGAGAGTAGCCTAGTGGCGGCTTCATTCTGGTAAATGGTGTTACCATAGTCAAGACCTGGCAGGAAAGTTGAGTGTACAATATACTTCCTGTTGTTTAAGGAACACGAAATCAATTTAATGTTCAATCAATTTTGTGTTAACATTTGGCGACTGGACTACAGGTTGTAATTCTTTCCTCAATGTGTTTCACGATGTGTAACAACATGTGCGCAATGATGTACCCAATCTTGTGATTTAGTACATTATATTATTGGGTAAGCATAATAAGCCGCCTCAATAGCCTATTTACATCCATAGGTGGTAATACAGTAACTCTCTATGAGCTGACCCGTCATCAATAATTATAAAGTTAAGGTAAACTGATGCGAGAACAGCGAAACTTTTCTTTCGATCCTTTCAGTATCTACACATTGTCTAACGATGCATTTAGCGAACGTTCTACGTGCTTCTTTGGGACACTTAAAACGTTGGCTCGCAAATAACGATGCATCTGGTACGATCATCATAATGCTTAAATTACATGGTAACTGGGAAACGAGGCTCTGGACATGTTAGAAAAAAATGCGTGAGAGTTTGTCAGATTGATACGTCCAGAGACAGTGGCATGTGGACAATTATAAGGGGCGATTCAAGAAAATGAGGCCTACTGTAATTCGTGTTTCACAATAAGAGTGGATTTACATGAGTAAAATATGTCTCGTGAGAGCTATCTCTCTTCAACATCAGATTTGCAACTTTTCTGTTTACACTAGCCTTAGTTGTGGTGTGGCCAAAGGCAAATTCGTGCGTCATGTGTGATAGTATACCGTAAATCAAATTCAAAATATAAAGGAGCTTCTCATCTAAACCATATTGCACATAATGTTGCACACTTAATTAATGCAATGATTCAC
This sequence comes from Oncorhynchus keta, assembly GCF_023373465.1. Classification (NCBI taxonomy): domain Eukaryota; kingdom Metazoa; phylum Chordata; class Actinopteri; order Salmoniformes; family Salmonidae; genus Oncorhynchus; species Oncorhynchus keta. The sequence continues at coordinate 47,092,697 of NC_068454.1, forward strand.
ACATGTGTAGACATTGTACAGCCTTTAATTTTGAATTTTGCTAACAGAGAAAAACGTATGGTTTACTGGCCTAATTCAAAATTAAAGACTGTAAAATATCCACACATTTGTAAATCATTACATTAAATATTAAGGTAATTGCGGTAATTATTGCATGGACATATGGTGTGGAAGAGCTAAATGTCTTTACACTGTACTACTCAGAGGGGGGGTGTGGCTGCTGGGTGTAGATGTCCAACACTAACTCCGGAGGTTGTGTCGGAGACATCTCCTAAAGATATATTTGAATCAAGTGTCTCTGTTGGACCTAGTTTGTGTTGTCAAAGAAGTGTAGTGTAAAGCGGCCCTATATGGGTGAGATGGATGTAATGTAGGGCCTAGATCAGGAATTATGTATGGTCACAAATGAAACACGTTGCAGAAGGCTATACGGCCACAACTTATGGGTTTGCAATGCAACAGCCTGCTACAAACCATATTGATAAGCATCCCATTTAAAAACTATGTGGCTATAAAAAAATCGAATGTTTAGATACACTTTGACTTACTTATAAAATGTATGTTGTCATATTGGTAAAGGTGATATCTTTTGAAAGTTGTTACTTCACATTGATTTCATAATTAAATAAATCAAATTGCTGACCTGTCAGGTTTGGGGTATATTCATTCTGAAACAGCATCTTACTATGACATTTTTTTAAATGATTTTATTTCCTTAAATTTCGTGAGATAAACACGTTAGGACAATCGTTTCCGGTGCACGTTAAATACAATGCATATTCAGATTTATAAATAAGATAGCGCTGAGGTTTCTGTTTTTATATCAATTATTCACCCACTTGCAATTGTCACCGGTTATGATTAATTTAATAAACTATAGGCCTAATATTATTTTTGGTTAGCCCTGCCTGTTCTCTTGGGGCCCAGTTATACCGAGATGTAACATACACACACCAGATGCAACGAGACAAACATATCATGCGATTTAAGATTCAGTAAACTGTGTGGATGTAACTGACTCGATATTGTGGAAAGCCACATGATTTTATCACACAGATTGACCTCACGACCTCGGTGAAATTAGTTTGGCAATGTTTCTAAATTACATTTCTGGCAAATACTTCTCATGGATGGTATCAGGTACAATAACAGACCAATAATAGCGCAATACTTATACTACTAATAATAATAATACTGTACTGGTTACTGTTAAACTTGTATTTATTTATTTTGCCTTGAATAAATTATCAAACAAATGCATGTCATGATAACAATGGCCTATTTAAAAAGAAATATTAGACAGACCTACCAAAATACTGTTGCTTTAAAGCAAATACAATTACACCTATAGCCATTGCCACATCATAGTTGCTCAAAGTGGCATTGGGTGAATTTAAACCTGTCTCCTGGCAGATTATTGTAGAAGAAAAGTTGTTTATGTAGTTAAAATAAAGGTTAAATGAAAAATGAATAACAATAATAATGTGCTTCGGAAAGATCTCACCACATCATTAAAATGTATGAAGAGATTGTACGAGTGCTTAGGGGGCACCCGTGTAGGCTATATGTCAGTCACCTCCTTTCCTCCCGTGTTGTCTTTGTATTATCTGGCATTGGCTTGATATACTGTTCCCTTAAACATGGATTAGAAATAGGCTAATTAAATTCTGCTGCAACTCAGTCGGTGGGACACCTCATGTTCTGAGATCTAATCGGAGGAATAAGTAATATTATAAATCTACACCCAGTAACGGCTTGCAAGCGCAACATAAAACAAAAATTGAATTGTAAATGGCCTAAATACAATTCTGGTGAACAGGATATGGCAATATTTAGCCGTACCTGCTAAAACGCAGTGGGATAAATATTTACAACAATAACACACACTATCAACAAACACATAGGGCTATTTAATGGCCTGAAATCGGCAGTTAGGGCCAAAACCACACACATTTAAAAACATCATCGCAGCCTCTCCTGTTCATGGCTATGGGACTGGTTTTCGATTTGAAAACCCAAATGAATCTGAAGAAAATTGTCCGGCAGCAATGTGGTAGATAGACGGGTATAGAACCTGCACGTAGGTGTCGAAACAGAAGCCCTACGCCGCGCGCAGCTGTCGGGAATCTAATGGAAAGTTATGAGAGCTTGGTGAGGAGCGCGGAGTAATTTGATTAGCCCTACGACTAATATATTTAGGTGTCTGGTGCAGAGCTAAATTAAATGTAATTATTCACTGTCTCTAATAAAAATCCAAAGGAAATTAAATTAGGGTGTTTGTGAAGCGCATCATTGAGTGGTCCTTAATGGTGAAATTACTGTCGCAACCAGTGTAGTTCACTTTGATTATCATTCTGGTACGTAGGCTAATTGGAATTGATCCTGAGCTGTATACTTTTTGATTTATTTGTAGTTGTTGTGTTAATACAGACCTTTGAGGAACAAAAACAGTAGTGATTAAAATACACCTCGTGATATAGCCACGCCTAAAACAATCAAATAATATAATTAGCAGTATAAGAATAATGATATAGCCATAGCCTATAATAATAATAATAGGAAACAGGCTAATAATAGGCCAAAATAGCCTATTCCTAAACACAACATTAGACAAACATTTGTTTGCAATATGCAATGTAGTGACAGATTGAGGTTTATTTATTTTAGTTTTTAGTTAACCTTTATGTAACTAGGCAAGTTAGTTAAGAACACGTTCTTATTTAATCATCTGTGGGCAGGCAAAGTCAATAATGCATACTTTATCGACAAACGTATTATTGCAGTCCAATCCAAACGCCTTTAATGATGTTCACTTGTGAAATGGCTGCGGAACCATGAATAATTAGACAGCGCCCTTTGTGGTCATCTAATCGCGAATCCCGCTACTGTAAATGATAATCATAACTGGTGTCGAAGGGGAGAGGAGATGATGGATTAATGGAGGGGAATTAGGTTGATAATAGTTAACAATAGGCTATGCTGCTTCTGCAACCTGGTGAGCAATGGTGCTTAGTTGGATTACACAGAGTAACAGTGACCTTTTTTTGCACCGTTTGTTTAGCACTAGGCCTACATATATTTTAGTGTCGACATTATTGTTAGGCCATATATTGTCTGTCGATATTTTGTACGCAGCAAATTATCCAATGTTAAATCAACACTGACAGTGTCTACTGTATATGGGTTCACACGTTTCAGTGTTAAATTATCACACTGCTTATTGTAAAAGCCTTATTTTCATATATCCCAAAGTGCCTTGCCTTTGGAGTGAAAACCACCTTTTACAGTATTTTTTAATGACAGAGTCCTGTGGCCTAAGCAAATATGTTATCATTAAAATAAAATTGGCTGTGCATTCTCTAATTCAGGTAGATCATTTAAGATTGTTTTAAATATCTGTGTTTTTGCATATACATTGATTGATTAATATTACGCTACACAAAGATACATAACACATGTATCTAAACTAATCCAATCAGTCAGATTTAATGCACCTGTTACTGAAATGGTTGTTCCAGTTTAAATGGTTCAGGTAGTCTTCTTATCAACTTTCCTAACCCTGAGAGTCATTCTGAAAGCAGGGTGCATGTTAAACAAGATCCAACTGTTGGATAGCCTAACTCTGCCTGGATTCCAATAGGTTTTACACATCACTTTGCAAGCTGGCGTTATGTGAGTTGCAGGGCCTGATGTGGTCTGTAAACCAGGAGCTTCCTAACACCATTGTGTTAGGGTAAAATTAGGCCATCAAAGTAAGGCCTTATGATATACAGTACCAGTCAAAAGTTTGGATACACCTACTTATTCAAGGATGTTCTTTATTTTTACTATTTTCAACAGTGTGCAAAGCTGTCATCAAGGCAAAGAGTGGCTACTTTGAAGATTCTAAAATATGTAATGTATTTTGATTTGTTTAACACTTATTTTGGTTACTACATGATTACATATGTGTTATTTCATAGTTTTGATGTCTTCAATATTATTCTACAATGTATAAAATAGTAAAAATAAAGAACATTGGAATGAGTAGGTGTGTCCAAAAAATTGACTGGTACTGTATATGTATTTTCATAGAGTTATAATTTAATAATGGCATTTGCCTAGGTACTCACTTGGTGAAAGCCACAGGCCTTTAAATGGAAATAAAAAAAATAAAAAAATGATAGACATGTCTCTGTCACTAACAAATACAGTCATGGAACTTAAGTATAAAATTCACTTGAAAAGAAAAGGCACCATGGGAAATATGCAAATTAGGCTTTACACCGCACAGTGTTAAAACAACACCTCAAAACAATTTACTGTAACACTACAGTTGTTAATTTCAGTAACAGTGTTGGCACCATGCAAAGTGAGTCCAGTTTACTCTAAATCAAGTGTTTCTTTACACTGCATATCTCTCTACAGTAGAACTATGCAAACACCACAATCATGTTCATTTGAACACTTTAAGAGTAGAATGGGGAACACTACAAGTTCTACAAATCTTGAACACTTTCTAAAGTGTTATTTTAACACCAGTTCTGTGGGACTCATATGTTCACTGAAACTAGTGTACATGTACATTTGACACTTTCCAAGTAAAATGGGGAACACTGAAATGGAGTTAAATCTTTAACACTTTCAAAAGTCTTATTTTAACACCAGTACAGTGGGACTCAAATGTTCACTGAAATTAAGCTACAGTTAAATGTATACCATTGATTTTGCTGTGTATTCACTGCTTACATTTTGGTTTCCAGGTTTGGTTTCAAAACAGAAGAGCAAAATGTCGGAAACAAGAAAACCAGATGCATAAAGGTAAATTCTATTTTACTATCCATCTATTTGTTTAATGATTTGCGTTGTGATGATTACTAAGCTTGTACTTTTACACTTGCAAATGTTTATTCCACATAATTAGGTGTCATGTAAAAGCTTGCTATATTTTGTGCAATACCTACAATAATTATGCTCGCATGTACTTTATTATGTTAAATTATTATATTATCAAGTGCAAAATGAAAATGTTTAATCTTGAAAACTTTGACCAACCATTTCAGCCTGCCTTATAATCAAACATAACTGTCTCACTGTCTGACAGACACTTCTTCCTACTTTCCAGGTGTCATTCTGGGCACTGCCAGTCATCTGGATGCCTGCAGAGTAGCGCCCTACGTCAACATGGGAGCTCTACGGATGCCTTTTCAACAGGTGCTTTGTTTTCTATTTTTCATGACGAATCCCACATTCATTATTTACCTCGAAAATGCATGCATGAGTGACTGTACACGAGCAAACTTCAATATTTAACATCCATTAACTGACAAAAAGCTATAGTTTCTAAATGTGTTAGCATGGTTGAAAGGTTTGATGTAGTCATACAAATTTACGCTACTTTCCCCCCTCTTTAATCCAATAGAACGTGTAGTTGATATTGAGCCCCAAAATACAAACAACCATACTTCTCAATCATCTCTCAAAGAGATAGGTTGCAGTGTACAAGGGCTAGGGTGGCAATTGAGAAACCTATGGAGCTGGGGGTAATTCAAGTCAACCCCAGAACGCCTTTCACCTTTGGGGTGTGTTGAGAGTGGTGTATTTGTGCATGTGTGTTGGAGAGTCATTTGATCTGGCGGTGTCTGTTTTTGAGGCCTGGCCACTACGTTGTCCGCCTCACCCCTGTGAAAAGCTTGGCTCTAATTAAGCGAACGCCGCGGCAACGGGAGCACATAAAAGAGATGATGAAAGCAGAGACTGGAGAGGTCTCTGATGGATATTGATGGTGAGCTGCGTTTGCAGGGAGGGAGGCATGAGGCCTGTGTACTGAGAGAGAAGCACTACCTCTACCAGGCCTGAGACAGACAGCAATCCAGGGTTACCACCCATGACTGTATTTGTTAGTGTTAGTTTCCTTTTAAAGGCCTGTAGCTTTTACCAAATTAGTATCTAGGTGAATGTTATCGTTAAATGAAACTTTATGACAAAATGTTACACATTGTAAGGCCTTACTTTGATGTCCTAGTTTTACCCTATCACCATTGGTGTTAGGAAACACCTGGTTTACAGGCCACATTGGGCCTGCAAGTCACATTATACTGGCTTGCAAAGTTGGAAACCTACTGGAATCCAGCCAGAGTTAGTGATGTTACGTTTGGAACCAGAGCTCCGAGGCATGCTTCCAAATCGCTAAGCAGCTAACTTCGAAGCAGTGTGCCAATTCGTGTATCACTTTATCAATGATGTCCGAAGCTTCATTTGACCACATGTTTTTTCAAACCATGTGTAGCAGAATGTGAGATCCCTCTGATTTCGTTGTGGTTCCGATGCTTTCTTCGTTTCCAAGCTGCTTTCATACTCAACCTCTACTGGACACCATACTTACCAATATAGTTAGGATTTTATAAATGTAGTTTCAGCTGACAGATGGCTCAGCAGGTGGAGTAGGGAACTATGGAACATTCAGGGACATGAGGGTATGAGGTCAAATCCTGTTGAATGCACACTATTTAAAAAATGTTTTACGTGAAACCGCACTTTCTTTCTGCACTGTTGTTCAAATAATTTGTTCTATATAATATATTATAACCTGGGTCGTTAGAGTCCTGAATGCTGATTAGCAGAAGCTTATATTTAAGCAATAAGGCACGAGGGGGTTTGTGGTATATGGCCAATATACCACCGCTAATGGCTGTATCCAGGCACTCCACATTGTGTCGTGCAAAAGAACAGCCCTTAGCCGTGGTACATTGGCCATATACCGCACCCCCTCGTGCCTTATTTCTTAAGTATAAGCTTCTGTGTTATGCATTCTAAATAATGCCATGGATCCAGTAAAAAACATAGTAAACTTGAAAGCAGAAAAGTGAAGCATGACATAAGCAAGTCTGAAATGTAAAAGTGGAAATTGAAAACTTTAAAAGCGTTTTTTCAATCGCGAATATACAAGGGCTTCCCTAGTGGCACAGCGGTCTAAAGGTGTTTCCTCTGAGACATTGGTGTGGCTGGCTTCCGGGTTAAGCGAGCAGTGTGTCAAAAAGCAGTGTAGCTTGTCAGGGTCGTGGATGCAGGATGCATGGCTCTTGATTTGCCTCTCCTGAGTCCGTATGGGAGTTGCAGCGATGGGACAAGACTGTAACTACCAATTGGGATATCAATAAAAAAACTGTAATACACTACAAGTTTGCATTTCTTGCAGTGCAGGAAAATTCCTTCAACAACAGGATGGTCAAATTAAGATATGGCATCTGAAGCGTCCGTAGCGCCTCATGCCATGTTCCATTTCACTGATCCGTTGAGCAAACTTTACAGCAAGCTAAGAGATCCCTTCTGAATTTGACAGACAGTCTGTACTGATACATTTGGAACAAGGCCCTTTGTTTGAATGTTAGCCGTGCCTTATGAAAAGTTCATATCCATGCATCTGGAATCGGGCCTATTTTTTGAGTGTTTGGTAACAGTGCCACTTGGTAACCAAGGAAAAGAAACCTACTGGGTATTTATGCACTGCCTCGTGTCTGTGGGTCCTGTTACTGCAATGCAGTGAGAGTACAAATACTGGTCAGCAGTATGCAATGAAATAACGTCCAAGAAAGCATATTTTAGGGTTTACATTAATTCTCTCTTGCAGTTAAACAACTAATTTCAATGATTTTCCAAAATAAAGAATTGGTAAAGACAGCTTGCTCTCTCTTAAAATGTTTACCATACGTTGCTTAAGTTAGGGAAGTGCTCCCGCTGTGGGAACATCAATCAGCGGAAATTTCAAGTGCGCCACGTATAGTTTCTGATAAAACTCAAACTTTCATTAAAATGCACATACAAGGTACTGAATTAAAGCTACACTCGTTGTGAATCTATCCACCAAGTCAGATTTGTAGAATGCTTTTCGGCGAAAGCATGAGAAGCTATTATCTGATAGCATGTATCCCCCAAAATACTTCAACGTCACCTAACGACAGATTTTGCGATAGCCGGGGGCTACTCAAAACGCAGAAATAAAATATAAAACATTCATTACCTTTGACAAGGTTCTTTCTTGGCACTCCTAGATGTCCAATAAACATCATTTTGGGTCTTTTTTCGATTAAATTGGTCCATATATAGCCTAGATATCGATCTATGAACACTTGTGTGAACAACGGAAAAAAATAGCGTTTTCTAACGTAACGTAATTTTTTTAAATTAAAAAAGTCGACGATAAACTTTCACAAAACACTTCAAAATACTTTTGTAATGCAACTTTAGGTATTAGTACACGTTAAGCGATAAAATTGATAACGAGGCGATGTCAATTCTATAGGTGTCCGTCTGGAAATGCTGTCCGGATAAATCTCAACCAAAATATCCGGTCGGAGACCGGAAGAAATGCGTTGCCTTGCATCTGTTTGACCAAGAAACAAATAGTTGGCAAATGACAAGACTCTAGACAACGTGTGGAAGCTGTAGGTATTGCAACCTTGACCTCATTTAATCCGGTTCACCTTTAACAATCCTTGGAAGTGGCGCATGGATATTTTTTTCCATTTTCAGTGATCAGATTTTCCTGCACTTTTCGATGAAACGCACGTTCTGTTATAGTCACAGCCGTGATTTAACCAGTTTTTGAAACGTCTGAGTGTTTTCTATCCACACATACTAATCATATGCATATACTATATTCCTGGCATGAATAGCAGGGCGCTGAAATGTTGCGCGATTTTTAACAAAAAGCTGCGAAAATTCGCAACTTCCCTAACAGGTTTAATTCAATTCAGTTTTATTTGGGTTGGATGAGAATGCAAAAGGCAATCCACTTCTCTGTTTTCTGTGGAGTTTGAAACACATGAGAAATGGCAAGAGGCAACGTAGCTCTCCCTCTGAAGTACAGGGATGTGTAATTTTCACCTACTTCTCAAAATAATTGCCAAGAATGTGAAAACTGATATTCTATGCTCCTTATGACTCGCTTTCCCTTTGCTCAGGAACATTTATGGATAAATATTTATAATTCTAAATACGTGAATGTTGTTAGGGTGCAAAATTGTTTATTTATGCAGTTGAATCCATAAACAGGATAACAGGACATTGCATATTTCCAAGGTTATGAGGGAGTCCTCAGTGAATTAGACAAATCTGTGCAGGGTCTTAGAGAAACTTTGATTCCAGACTGTGATATTGGACATTGTGTCTGTGAAGTTATGTATGATTCATTAACTTTAAGAATAGCTGACATGAAAAAAGGACTCTGAGTGCACTTCCTAACTATTCTCTAAGAAAACACAAAGTAAGCAACAGCTTCGAGGGGGTAGAACTTGAAGGATAATTTAATAGTGTCAAACTGTGTAACCTAAACCTTCAGCTCTCCTCACATACACACAGCCTGAATGGCTGGGAAGGACTCACTAACCTAGGGTTTGTTTTTGGTTGTCCTGCAGGTTCAGGCCCAGCTCCAGTTGGAGAGCGTGGCTCACTCCCACCATCACCTGCACCCTCACCTGGCAGCGCACGCACCCTACCTGATGTTCCCGCCCCCACCCTTTGGACTTCCAATCGCCTCGCTAGCGGACTCAGCCTCTGCAGCGGCGGCCGTGGCCGCGGCTGCCAAGAGCAACAGCAAGAACTCTAGCATCGCCGATCTCCGACTCAAGGCAAGAAAACATGCTGAAGCTCTGGGTCTCTGACCTCACCGGGCTTCCCCTCCACTTGCCCCAGGCCCTCATAATAACCCACTTCTCACACAAGACTGAGCCCAGTGATCGGGTCTGACACTTATAGCTTAAACAAAAAAATTAAAATAAAAACACTGAGAGGGAGAATGTAAGAGAGAGACAGAGAGAGAGAAAAATAAATACACAGGTAAAGGGAGGGGTAGAGGATAAGAGGAGGAGGAGGCGGTGGAAGATGGAGGATGGAGCGAGAAAATTGTCACAAAACCAGCTATCAAAACAATCACTTGTAGAGAGAACGGTAAATAAATACCAATGAAATCTCCTTTTACTTTTCGCCCAACAGGCAGGACTTCTGCGGGGCCAGTGGCTCAGTCCACTCCAGGCACACATCACAAGTCCAGGACCATACAAACACATGTGGATGTCTGTCTGAGCTGAAGGACAGGGCCAGGCCAGGGCCAGGCTAAACCAGGCCAGACCAGACCAGGAGACTTTAGAACAAAGCAAACTGTCAAAGCAAGCAAGCAGGGTGCAAATACTAGAGCCTCACTGAATCCGATGCTGTCACGTTGACTTTACAGACTGTTGCATGTGTGAGAAAAGACACTGACAACACAAGGCATCGGACCCGCTCTAAACTTTACACACAAAAAAGACTAACAAAACGCAAAAAAAAAAAGATAAGAAATGGCCACTATTGTTTCCTGCCACTGCTCAGTGCATGAGTTTGATTGCAGGACTGCAGGTCTATCATGGAGCCTGCCCTTTATGTTGTATCTGACCTAACGCCCCAATTCTGTTGTATCACTGCCATTCAAACCGCCCTCTATACCCCTCATCCACAAGGTCAATTGTCATTTGGGTTTGATTTCCTTTAAACTTTTGACTGACAGGAAGAAGCAATTCGAATTCCTTATTTTTTCTGCTTTCGGAGGACGAAGATATGTGTTGCCAGGAATGAGTCTGAGTCCAAATGTCTTTTAGCTTTTCTCCTCACATTGTTCGCTCTCTCTAGCTTTCTTTCTTTCTGTTTATAGTGCTATTTCCTAGGAATAGAAGTTAAGATATTCTTTGCACTTCAGGTTTTGTATGTGTGCGTTTACAAATGGCACTACTAGAAGATACTACTTTACTAAATGAGGCGGGAATAGGAACCAATTTGGTTTTTATCATGTCATCAAAAGAGACGTTCACGAAACGTTTCGAAGGATAAAGGGTATAACTGCAATTTTTTTGTAATTTTTAAAACATGAAGGAAGCATCAGTTAAACTGAAATGCACTTTTGTGCAGTTTAAGTGCAATACTGTAAATATGAAAAAGTTTAAAAATAATAATAAACAAATTGTTCATTGCTCATTTTAAACAAATGATTTTCAGTCATTTATTTCATGCACTGATAAAATCGGTGTGTCTAATTTATTTGCCTAATTTCTTTGCCAAACAGATTTTTTTTGCCAAACTGTTTTTCCTAAAGCATTGTATTATGTTGCAAACTCATCCTCAATCATATGCCATAACTCCAGAGATTCAATGGTTTTCAAATGTAGTTTTGTACACATCAGAACACAATAATAGCCTGTTTAGGTAGACATGAGCACATGTGTTTCATGCTGCAGAAATTAACAATTGAAAAGCTAGGATTTGAAATAATTCATCATAATTGATATGGGACAAAGAATTTATGTTACATTCCACCAAAGATTCTAACAAATTTTACAATATATGTTATGGGAACAACAAAGCCATGGCAGTGTTGGTTTAGGCCTGTACATATTAAACGTTGCATGTTTAAGTTGCAGTTTCATGGTAAGATAAGTAAGATAACAAGATACAACCTAGATAAATAATGCCTACCACCTTGGATAAAATGTTGAACACTTGTAAATTCAAAGGTAATTTTTTTTGTGTCATTGAGAAACAGATCTCATAGTCAATAATGCCTCGGAGTCTGTAGATCCTTGTAAGGTCTACCTCAAACAATGTTTTATCAACATTTACTCAGTTCACAAACCACCAGTAACTGTTGTTTAGAAATGTCTCCATTTAAAATTAAACACATGGGTGCTTTTATTTATTATTTTAGAAAGTTTATACAATTATTAAATTGTTGAACTTCAAGTGTACATTTTTACATGGCTTTGCATTTATTTGTATATGTTTTCTTTTAAATGTTACATTTGCAAAGGGAGATGCGTGGCTGTTGTGCATTGTTTGCCTAAAAATGTAGCATGTCCCAGTTTACAAAACGTTTCAGGGATTTGATTTGATTAAGCTCCATGGAATTTGTTATGTCCACAAGTATTATCATTTCATTTGCAAGCATGCTAAAACATGATCACTGTACCGTTTTTTCTTGTTTTTCTTTTGATTCACAAAATATGAAATGTACATCTTGCAAACTATAAATACATTTATTAATATTTGTATTGCAGTTTTAAGATACTTAAACAACTCCATTCCAGACGAATCAAAACAATATATATATATATATATGAGGGATTTTGGGCCATAGAAGGGTTACATTTCGCATTTTACTTTTTAGTCAAATCAAATCATATCAAATTTATTTATATAGCCCTTCGTACATCAGCTGATATCTCAGTGCTGTACAGAAACCCAGCCTAAAACCCCAAACAGCAAGCAATGCATGCGTAGAAGCACGGTGGCTAGGAAAAACTCCCTAGAAAGGCCAAAACCTAGGAAGAAACCTAGAGAGGAACCAGGCTATGTGGGGTGGCCAGTCCTCTTCTGGCTGTGCCGGGTGGAGATTATAACAGAACATGGCCAAGATGTTCAAATGTTCATAAATGACCAGCATGGTCGAATAATAATAAGGCAGAACAGTTGAAACTGGAGCAGCAGCACGGCCAGGTGGACTGGGGACAACAAGGAGTCATCATGTCAGGTAGTCCTGGGGCATGGACCTAGGGCTCAGGTCCTCCGAGATAGAGAAAGAAAGAGAGAAGGAGAGAATTAGAGAACGCACACTTAGATTCACACAGGACACCGAATAGGACAGGAGAAGTACTCCAGATATAACAAACTGACCCTAGCCCCCCGACACATAAATTACTGCAGCATCAATACTGGAGGCTGAAACAGGAGGGGTCAGGAGACACTGTGGCTCCATTCGAGGACACCCCCGGACAGGGCCAAACAGGAAGGATATAACCCCACCCACTTTGCCAAAGCACAGCCCCCACACCACTAGAGGGATATCTTCAACCACCAACTTACCATCCTGAGACAAGGCTGAGTATAGTCACAAAGATCTCCGCCATGGCACAACCCAAGGGGGGGCGCCAACCCAGACAGGATGACCACATCAGTGAATCAACCCACTCAAGTGACGCACCCCTTCCGGAGACGGCATGAGAGAGCTCCAGTAAGCCAGTGACTCAGCCCCTGTAATAGGGTTAGAGGCAGAGAATCCCAGTGGAAAGAGGGGAACCGGCCAGGCAGAGACAGCATGGGCGGTTCTTTGCTCCAGACCCTTTCCGTTCACCTTCCCACTCCTGGGCCAGACTACACTCAATCGTATGACCCACTGAAGAGATGAGTCTTCAGTAAAGACCTAAAGGTTGAGACCGAGTTTGCGTCTCTGACATGGGTAGGCAAACCGTTCCATAAAAATTGAGCTCTATAGGAGAAAGCCCTGCCTCCAGCTGTATGCTTCGAAATTCTAGGGACAATTAGGAGGCCTGCGTCTTGTGACCATAGAGTACGTGTAGGTATGTACGGCAGGACCAAATCAGAGAGATAGGTAGGAGCAAGCCCATGTAATGCTTTGTAGGTTAACAGTAAAACCTTGAAATCAGCCCTTGCTTTGACAGGAAGCCAGTGTAGGGAGGCTAGCACTGGAGTAATATGATCAAATTTTTAGGTTCTAGTCAGGATTCTAGCAGCCGTATTTAGCACTAACTGAAGTTTATTTAGTGCTTTATCCAGGTAGCCGGAATGTAGAGCATTGCAGTAGTCTAACCTAGAAGTGACAAAAGCATGGATTAATTTTTCTGCATAATTTTCATAGTCATAGTCATCATAGTCATTTATTAGATTCTTATATATTGAGTGACTTACAACAAGAGGCTTTAAATCAAAACATGATTATCGTCATCAAAACATTCCGGAAGTGAATACTGTAGTACACATTAATAGAGAATTGTATGCCAGATCCCCTTACTTGAAGCAATAGCCAGGTACTTTATGAGCTGATGTAGATTAATGCTGTGTGCCCATCGTGACAGGTTACAGCCGATGCTCAGGGGTTGTCTCAGGTTTAACCTACCAATCAATATCATTCCAGCTCTGACATTTACGCAGTTTTCATGTCGGCCATCAAAGCTCATCAGATCCCAATCTTACCCCACGCCAGCGGAGAAAATTGAGTCGCAATGAAATCCAGATGTACACCAGCATCATGGCCCCAAATCTGGAACCGAACATGTATAAAGCCCTCAAATTGACAGAGATAGTTATGAGATGGAACCTGAAAATGTAAGATTCTGTAACTGGAGCAAGAGCAAGGCTGTTGTGCTTGTACACCCTATAAGGTTTCTGCACATTTAATTTGTACATACATCACGTTTGAGCAATATAAAAGAAGACTGATCGGCCTGTATTTACCCACTGACCTCTCTGGCTGGGGCCTAAATAAGGTTTCTGAACATATAATTTGTACATACATCAAGTTTGAGTGATATAATCGCAGACTGATCGGCCTGTATTTACTCACTGACCTCTCTGGCGGGGGCCTGCTGGGCCAGGTCTGAAAATAACAGCATCCTTTTATGTGTACTAATAATTAGCTAGGCACACACAGCTATCCATCAACCAGCAATGAGCCATGGCTGCTTTGTCAACATGTTAAAGCTGTTTATGTTGGCCACAAGTCACAAATAAAATAATAATGTAATAATAGGGGCTGTGTGTGTGTGTGTGTGTGTGTGTGTGTGTGTGTGTGTGTGTGTGTGTGTGTGTGTGTGTGTGTGTGTGTGTGTGTGTGTGTGTGTGTGTGTGTGTGTGTGTGTGTGTGTGTGTGTGTGTGTGTGTGTGTGTGTGTGTGTATATATCTACAGTGAAAACCATGTTGAAGTTGTGTTTCGTTTAAACAATTTTATTAGAGGGTATTACAAGGGGATGGTCCACTGATGTCCTTCTCTTGTATTGTACTGTTAACATTAAGCTTTTGAGATGTACATATGAAAATATAAACAAATTAATCTAACTAATTGAAAACCATGATTAACTTCTTAAAATATTGGGACCTACTTCAAGTACAAAGTATTTGTGAATCATTTATTGATTGTGTGCTCTGAAACCAGTGGGATGGCCAAGCAATAATATTGACAACATTCACAGGGGTGCCCACATGAAATATTTTAACACTTATTTGGGTACCCTGATTTGTAATTGAAGTTATCCAAACTCTGTCTGAAACAGATTATAGCAAATATTCCCAAGCTATCTCACTGTGCCTGGGCTCAAGTTCTGCAAGAGATGGAACTCTGAAAATGCGAGGCCTGAAGCTTTTAGCCATAGCTACGCTCTATGCTAGCTACCCTGTGAGAGATCAAGTGCTCAGGGGTCACGTGCAATAGTTTTGATCACCTCTTGTGAATGTCACACTCAACTATGATCAGATGGACTGGACTGTTCATGCTCTCTGTGGCTTGACAGTGCAAGTTGCAGTGACATGAATTGAGACAGCTTAGTCCAGATAGGCTCAACATGCAAGACAGCAAAACATAGTCCCTGATATGCTACCAGTGGTGTAGTGGAAGGTAAACTCATGGAAATGCTTTTTACCCACCTTTTGCTGAAAAATGCATTGAAATTATAGGGACAATTACTTAACATTTTTTAGTTAATCTTGTTTCATTGCTGTTCATTTGGCTCTAAGAACTCAGAGAACCAACCACCCAGTGAAACCTTAGCTGAAAACAATTGAGGTAAAGTGCTGAAGTCACTATGTTCTCCCATGGATCAAAGATCGTCTTTCTGCCCAGTTTGTTTTGGTTCGACTTTAGTTTGCTTTGTTGGCTAATACTTATAAATGTATCTGGTGCCAATGGCAGTGAAAACCATATTAGAGCTAACATCTTACGACTAGGTCAACATTTTTATTTACGCAGTGAGGAGAAAACTGTCAAGAATTTCAGGGGGTTTTGTATCTTTAAATTATATATTTCAAAGCAAATATTTGGCTTATTCATCTTATTAATTGCACAAACCATGTAATGATATTGTTATTTATTACACAAAATAATGGGATAACAAGGAAATGACAATTTAGTTATGGGTCCTTATATCACAATATCACTATATCTTCTGACAGCTCTAATCTCTAAACAAAGAAATGTAACGCTATTATAAATGGACTTAAAAATATATGTTTTGGCGAACATGAAAATATATTCTTAGAAAATAAGTATAATTGTTTGGTAAAAAGTTACACTATATGTCACCTTGAGTAGCTCTTTCCTGCAAAGTGCTCAATGTACTTATAACCAAAAATAAAAATGTGATTAAAATTTAGCAAATGGTAGCTTGGAATGCATGCAAAGCTGACTAAGGCATTTGACATCCCATGTCTGCAGATAATTCTACTTCAAGTGTATGCATTCTATTTGAAATGTAATCATTCCTGATCTAGTATGAGCATTCTAGTTCTACCATGGGCAGTCTAGGTCTATAGCTCTACTAGTCTAGAGAGAGTGTATTAGATCTCACTGGGGATGTTGTGGTAGCTTAGTCCTGTGAGCTTATTTTACCAGTTAGGATCAGTTATCGCTGCTTCTTACATCTATCTCCATATGTTGGAAGTCAGCAGTAAGCAGTGGTGTAAACTATTTAAGTAAAAATACTTGAATGTACTACTTGAGTAGTTGTATTTGTGTATGTGTACTTTACTATACATTTTTTGACAACTTTTACTTCACTCCATTCCTTAAGAAAATATTGAACTTTTTACTCGATACATTTTCCTTGACAACCAAAAGTACTTATATTTTGATTGCTTAGCAGGACAGAAACATTATCAAAATCACCCACTCATCAACCGAACACACCTAGTCATCCCTACTGCCTCGGACTCACTAAACACACATGTGCCCCTGGCTTTCCATAAATAAATAAATAAAAAATGTTGCCATCTGGTTTGCTTAATATAAGGAATTTGAAATTATTTATACTTAAGTATATTTTAAACCAAATACTTTTACTCAAGTAGGATTGTACTGGGTGACTTTTACTTTTGAGTCATTTTCTATTAAGGTACTTTTACTCAAGTATAACAGTTGGGTACTTTTTCCACCACTGGCAGTAATTAGATGTTTAGCTGGGATATCCTAGCAGTGGCCAGTGTATGGAATCCATATTAGGAACATTGTCATTCCTGGATTCTGTTTCAATGTAATAATATCCACTCTGCTGCTGATCACATTTCAAACAAAACATCTCCATGACTGATTTATGTTGGGTAGTTCTTATTTGTTCTTAAAGAATATCATGCAAACAGTGATACACAGCAGTCAAACAGAGCTCTATTCTTCTGTTTTTAATTTATTCATCAACGGGTGAATATCAAACAAGCGGTGATATAATTAAAAAGTCTGTTTCACAAAATGGCACTTTCATGAATGTAATGATGTGCGCTGAGAGTCAGGAAGCAAGTTCAGGGAGTGAGTGTTTTAATAAATAAACAACATGAGACAAGAAACAAGAACAACGCACAGACTTAGCACTGGAACAGAAACAATAACGCCTGGGGAAGGAACCAAAGGGAGTGACATATATAGGGAAGGTAATTAGGGAAGTGATGGAGTCCAGCTGAGTCAGAGTCAGATGACGCGCAGGTGCGCGCAACGATGGTGACAGGTGTGCGCCATAACGAGCAGCCTGGTGACCTAGAGGCCGGAGAGGGAGCACAAGTGACAATGAATCTCTTATACGTTGATCAATCAGTATTAATAACAATTGATTTAAATGCACAGCAAGGAATAATTAGGACTTAATCATTATTGATTTTCGACACCCACGTTACTGGACTCCTCGATGTGTCTAAATTATATCACAATTAACTGCAGTTAAAAATGTTATATTTTTCAGATTCACAGTGTAGGCTATATCTCAGTGGCTTGTCGTTCCTCACACAGCAAGTCATGTAGATATCATTTTATTGACACAGATGGTGGGTTCTATGGTTGCAGTTACAGTACAAATCAAATCAAATTTTATTTGTCACATACACATGGTTAGCAGATGTTAATGTGAGTGTAGCGAAATGCTTGTGCTTCTAGTTACGACAATGCAGTAATAACCAACGAGTAATCTAACCTAACAATTTCACAACAACTACCTTATACACACAAGTGTAAAGAGATGAAGAATATGTACATAAAGATATGAATGAGTGATGGTACAGAACGGCATAGGCAAGATACAGTAGATGGCATCGAGTACAGTATATACATATGAGATGAGTAATGTAGGGTATGTAAACATATAAAAGTGGCATTGTTTCTAGTGGCTCGTGATACATGTATTACATAAAGATGGAAAGATGCAGTAGATGGTATAGAGTACAGTATATACAGTGGGGAGAACAAGTATTTGATACACTGCCGATTTTGTAGGTTTTCCTACTTACAAAGCATGTAGAGGTCTGTACTTTTTTAAATCATAGGTACACTTAAACTGTGAGAGACGGAATCTAAAACAAAAATCCAGACAATCACATTGTATGATTTTTAAGTAATTAATTAGCATTTTATTGCATGACATAAGTATTTGATCACCTACCAACCAGTAAGAATTCCGGCTCTCACAGACCTGTTAGTTTTTCAGTAAGAAGCCCTCCTGTTCTCCACTCATTACCTGTATTAACTGCACCTGTTTGAACTCGTTACCTGTATGAAAGACACATGTCCACACACTCAATCAAACAGACCCCAACCTCTCCACAATGGCCAAGACCAGAGACCTGTGTAAGGACATCAGGTATAAAATGGTAGACCTGCACAAAGCTGGGATGGGCTACAGGACAATAGGCAAGCAGCTTGGTGAGAAGGCAACAACTGTTGGCACAATTATTAGAAAATGGAAGAAGTTCCGGCTGACGGTCAATCACCCTCGGTCTGGGGCTCCATTCAAGTTCTCACCTCGTGGGGCATCAATGATCATGAGGAAGGTGAGGGATCAGCCCAGAACTACACAGCAGGACCTGGTCAATGACCTGAAGAGAGCTGGGACCACAGTCTCAAAGAAAACCATTAGTAACACACTACGCCGTCATGGATTAAAATCCTGCAGCGCACCCAAGGTCCCCCTGCTCAAGCCAGCGCATGTCCAGGACCGTCTGAAGTTTGCCAATGACCATCTGGATGATCCAGAGGAGGAATGGGAGAAGGTCATGTGGTCTGATGAGACAAAAATAGAGCTTTTTGGTCTAAACTCCACTCGCTGTGTTTGGAGGAAGAAGAAGGATGAGTACAACCCCAAGAACACCATCCCAACCGTGAAGCATGGAGGTGTAAACATCATTCTTTGGGGATGCTTTTCTGCAAAGGGGACAGGACGACTGCACCGTATTGAGGGGAGGATGGATGGGGCCATGTATCGTGAGATATTGGCCAACAACCTCCTTCTCTCAGTAAGAGCATTGAAGATGGTTCGTGGCTGGGTCTTCCAGCATGACAACGACCCGAAACACACAGCCAGGGCAACTAAGGAGTGGCTCCGTAAGAAGCATCTCGTGGTCCTGGAGTGGCCTAAGCCAGTCTCCAGACCTGAACCCAATAGAAAATCTTTGGAGGGAGCTGAAAGTCCGTATTGCCCAGTGACAGCCCCGAAACCTGAAGGATCTGGAGAAGGTCTGTATGGAGGAGTGGGACAAAATCCCTGCTGCAGTGTGTGCAAACCTGGTCAAGAACTACAGGAAACTTATGATCTCTGTAATTGCAAACAAAGGTTTCTGTACCAAATATTAGGTTCTGCTTTTCTGATGTATCAAATACCCATGCCATGCAATAAAATGCAAATTAATTACTTAAAAATCATACAATGTGATTCTCTGGATTTTTGTTTTAGATTCCATCTCTCACAGTTGAAGTGTACCTTTGATAAAAATTACAGACCTCTACATGCTTTGTAAGTGGGAAAACCTGAAAAATCGGCAGTGTTTCAAATACTTGTTATCCCCACTGTACATATGAGATGAGTAATGTAGGGTATGTAAACATTATATTAAGTGGCATTGTTTAAAGAGGCTAGTGATACATTTTTTTACATACATTTTTCCATAATTAAAGTGGCTGGAGTTGAGTCAGTATGTTGGCAGCAGCCACTCAATGTTAGTGGTGGCTGTTTAATAACAGTATGATGGCCTTGAGATAGAAGCTGTTTTTCAGTCTCTCGGTCCCAGCTTTGATGCACCTGTACTCACCTCGCCTTCTGGATGATAGGGGCGAAAACAGGAAGTGGCTCGGGTGGTTGTTGTCCTTGATGATCTTTATGGCCTTCCTGTAACATCGGGTGGTGTAGGTGTCCTGGAGGGCAGGTAGTTTACCCCCGGTGATGCGTTGAGCAGACCTCACTATCCTCTGGAGAGCCTTACGGTTGTGGGCAGAGCAGTTGTTGTACCAGGCGGTGATACAGCAAAACAGGATGCTCTCGATTGTGCATCTGTAGAAGTTTGTGAGTGCTTTTGGTGACAAGCCAAATTTCTTCAGCATCCTGAGGTTGAAGAGGCGCTGCTGCGCCTTCTTCACAATGCTGTCTATGTGGGTGGACTAATTCAGTTTGTCCGTGATGTGTACGCCGAGGAACTTAAAACTTACTACCCTCTCCACTACTGTTCCGTCGATGTGTATTAGGGGGGTGCTCCCTTTGCTGTCTCCTGAAGTCCACAATCATCTCCTTTGTTTTGTTGACGTTGAGTGTGAGGTTATTTTCCTGACACCACTCCAAGGGACCTCACCTCCTCCCTGTAGGCCGTCTCGTTGTTGTTCACTACCACTGTAGTGTCGTCTGCAAACTTGACGATTGAGTTGGAGGCATGCATGGCCACGCAGTCGTGGGTGAACAGGGAGTACAGGAGAGGGCTCAGAACTCACCCTTGTGGGGCCCCAGTGTTGAGGATCAGCAGGGTGGAGATGTTGTTACCTATCCTCACCACCTGGGGCAGCCCGTCAGGAAGTCCAGTACCCAGTTGCACAGGGCAGGGTCGAGACCCAGGGTTTCGAGCTTGATGATGAGTTTGGAGGGTACTATGGTGTTAAATGCTGAGCTGTTGTCGATGAACAGCATTCTCACATAGGTATTCCTCTTGTCCAGATGGGTTAGGGCAGTGTGCAGTATGGTTACGATTGCGTCGTCTGTGGATCTATTTCGGGCGGTAAGCAAATTGGAGTGGGTCTAGGGTGTCAGGTAGGTTGGAGGTGATATGGTCCTTGACTAGTCTCTCAAAGCACTTCATGATGACGGAAGTGAGTGCTACGGGGCGGTAGTCGTTTAGCTCAGTTACCTTAGCTTTCTTGGGAACAGGAACAATAGTGGCCCTCTTGAAGCATGTGGGAACAGCAGACTGGGATAAGGATTGATTGAAGATGTCCGTAAACACACCAGCCAGCTGGTCTGCGCATGCTCTGAGGATGCGGCTGGGGATGCCGTCTGGGCCTGCAGCCTTGCGAGGGTTAACACATTTAAATGTTTTACTCATGTCGGCTGCAGTGAAGGAGAGTCCGCAGGTTTTGGTAGCGGGCCGTGTCAGTGGCAATGTATTGTACAGTTCACTGGTCACAGTAACAGGACTGAATACGAAAAGTTTAACATTTTCAATAATGGAGTTGTATGTTTGAATGCCTAAATTCAAACCTTAGTGATGAAGATCTCTATTATAGTGCCATTGAAACTTAAAAGGCAACCCACTGGGCACACACACACACACATACACACACACACACACACACACACTGGTTGAGTCGACGTTTGTTCAATGTAATTTGTCAATGTATTGTGATGTGAAATCAACGTGGACAATACATTGGATTTGAAAAAAGCAATCAACCAGTACTGTTTATCTAATTTCAACCACCGTTGTAAACATTGAAATTAGGGTAAAACTTCCAACTTAAATACATTGACCTAACCTGACTAACAGGTTGTGACATCACTCTAATTATGTTGAAATCATCAGAACTATGAATATGTTGATATTTAGAAATTCCACATAAACCCCCCCAAAAAGAAATGTCATCCTACATTCAATTGGGTAGTTTAAATTATTTTGATTAGTTAGTTAGTTAGTAAATTCTGAGTAGGAATGATTTATGTTATGTAGGCTACATTGACATCTGATTTGCACAAAAAGGACACCATCATTTCAACGTGTAGCTAGGTATATACTATAACTCATCCATGGTTTATTGGATCTTATGACGTTTAGAAGTAGCTACCATTAGCCCTATAAATAGGATGCCAAATTTATGATATTAAGAACACTTTTACCTTGTATTATCCTCTAACCTACATAAACCCAACCTCACTCCAAATTTACTTTCACATACCTTTATTTAAGAACCAATTATTTTTATTTAAGTTATTTTCAACATTATTTAGGTAGTCTACGCAAATGAGTAGGGAAGCTGATCAATGTCTAAATGTGTTGATATGATAGCTCAGCTGAATCAAACACAAGCTTCTTTCCAAAGCTAAGCAGCATACATCGAGGTAGGATGGATGATAGACTTGTTTTCACTGAAGTGCATTACCCCTCATATACTAATAGGAGTCAATGGACTGTGGCTTCGTGTTCTATTTCTATATACTGAACCTCTTTATTTAGGTTGATGGCATGACGTTGAAACAATGATGATGATTCAAACATACCATTTTACTATCAACACTGAAACGAGGTCAAATAAAATGTTTCATCAAATATGAAATTCTACATTTCAACCATACTGTATATTCAATATAGGATGAAAAATAATCCAAATTTCTCTGGGAAATTCAACACAATTTCAAAGTAAACATAATTCTGAAGATTGTTTAAATTAGATAGACTCCACATCACAATATGTTGACAAATTACGTTGAAACAATGTTGATTCAACCAGTGCGTGTTCAGTGAGAATGTTCCAGTGTACATACAGTACCAGTCAAAAGATGACACACATACTCATTAAATGATTTCTTTATTTATTATTTATTTTCTACATTGTATAATAATAGTGAAGACATCACAACTCAAAAAACACATATGGAATCATGTAGTAACCAAAAAAGTGTTAGATTCGTCAATATAGCCAATCTATGCCTTGATGACAGCTTTGCACACTCTTGGCATTCTCTCAACCAGCTTAATGGGGAATGCTTTTCCAACAGTCTTGAAGGAGTTCCCACAGATGCTAAGCACTTGTTGGCTGCTTTTCTATCACTCTGTTGTCCAACTCATCCCAAACCATCTCAATTGGGTTGAGGTCGGGTGATTGTGGAGGCCAGGTCATCTGATGCAGCACTCCATCACGCTCCTTCTTGGTCAAATAGCACTTACACAGCCTGGAGGCGTGTTGGGTCATTGTCCTGTTGAAAAACAAATGCTAGTGGGACTAAGCGCAAACCTGATGGGATGGCGTATCACTGCAGAATGTTGTGGAAATTACACAAATTACATTTTAAGGCACACCTGTTAATTAAAATGCATTCCATGTGACGACCTCATGAAGCTGGTGGAGATAATGCCAAGAGTGTGCAATACTGTCATCAAAGCATAGGGTAGCTACTTTGAAGAATCTCAATTATAAAATATGTTTTATTTGTTTAACACCTTTTTGGTTACTACATGATTCCATGTGTTATTTCATAGTTTTGATGTCTTCACTATTATTCTACAATGTAGAAAATAGTATAATTATTATTTTTTTAAACCTGGAATGAGTAGGTGTGTCCAAACTTTTGACTTGTACTGTATGCTGGCTCAATTGAAAATTGTCTTTAATATTCAGTAGTGCAATAAAGCTAACCTGCAATGTTATGGCTTGAATCTAGCCTCAACTTGTAATTTAGTTTCATTATTGACAGTTTTGAATTGACTAATTAAAAAAAAACTACTTTATTCCTAAAAGTGCAAGCCCCACTCATGTGACACTCCAAGAAGGCTCAATCAAATGCTCAAAGTATTTGAAAGAACAGGACCTCATAGTACGCCTCATCCCGCATGCGGGATCGTGACTACAGCCTCAAGCTCATTACCATAACGCAACGTTAGCGATTTCTAAAAATCGCAAATGAAATGAAATAAATACGCCTGCTCTCAAGCTTATCCCTTTCTTAACAATCCTGTCGTCTCAGATTTTCAAAATATGCTTTAGAACCAGAGAAAATCAATAATTTGTGTAAGAGTGGTGATAGCTAGCTTAGCATTTAGCACGGAACATATTCACAAAAACCAGCAAAGGGATCAAATAAAATAATTTACCTTTGAAGAACTTCAGATGTTTCAATGAGGAGACTCTCAGTTACATAGCAGATGTCCAGTTTTTCCTGAAAGATTCTTGTGTTGGACACATCGTTCCGTTTTGTTACTATGCATTTGGCTACCGAAACTAACCGAAAATTCAGTCACCTACACGTCGGACTTTTTTCCAAATTAACTCCATAATATCGACTGAAACATGGAAAACGTTGTTTGAATCAATCCTCAAGGTGTTTTGTCATATATCTCTTCATTGAAATGGCAGTCCTAGAAGCCTTCTTTGTTCTCTGATTCGGATGGAAAAATACTGGTAGCTGACTTTTGCGCACCAATTTCCACGCAGACACCGTGCGGGACACTTGGCAATTGTAGTCTCTTATGGTCAATCTTCCAATGATATGCCTACAAATACGTCACAATGCTGCAGACACCTTGGGGAAACGCTAGAAAGTGTCCGTTCATTCCTGTCGCATTCACAGCCATATAAGGCGATCATGGAAAACGTACCTTCAGAAATCCTGTTCATTTCCTGGTCGCTCAAACATCTTGGTTTTGCCTGAAGCTTTTGTTCTAAGGCACTCACAGTGAAAATCTTTGCAGTTCTGGAAACGTCAGAGTGTCTTCTTTCCAAAGCTATCAATTCCAAGCATAGTCGAGCATCTTTTCGTGACAAAATATTGCGCTTAAAACGGGCACGTGTTTTTATCCAAAAATGAAATA
Source organism: Oncorhynchus keta (assembly GCF_023373465.1). Taxonomy (NCBI): domain Eukaryota; kingdom Metazoa; phylum Chordata; class Actinopteri; order Salmoniformes; family Salmonidae; genus Oncorhynchus; species Oncorhynchus keta. The sequence goes on from NC_068454.1 coordinate 47,117,523, forward strand.
CTGCCCCTATAGGACTAACAGGTTAATGTAACCTATTTTGAATATAGACATGGTTTGTTGACATTGTGGTTCAGAAGAAGGGATGAAAACAAGTTAATATTTTGTGTTCTGATGTGGTAATGCAGTTGCACTAAGCTCATGAAGCATTTCTAAGTGTTGTTCTTCAAGAATCAATGGTTATTTATCATAATAGAAAATTCCAAACATTGATGTACCTATCAGGACTGCTGTCTCATATTTTATGCACATTTGTTTTTGAAGGGCACAGAAACACAAGGAGCACCATATGAGTTTATTGACTGCTTATGAACACTTTTTTAAACACTGTTTATATGGTACCTTCGTGCACGGTACACATTCAAGTGCCCAAAGAGTCCACAAGACAACAGAGAACTTATCTTATCCAGCTTAAACTCCTCTTCACTCTTGGCTCAATTCTTTCTTCCCCTCTTCTCCTTCACTTCTCTTCTTCCCCCCTTCAACCTCTTCTTTCTCTTTACCTCTCCATCTCGCCTCTCCCCATCAATCCCACAATGCAGCGCATCTCTGTGAACAGATAATAGCTTCAAACCACGTTGCTGTGTGCGCGTACATCAAACAAACCTCTCATGTGCCTTTGGTATCCACAGACGTTCGTCGTGGGGGGGAGGTAGCAGGATTCCCCCCTCCTCCACGGGGTGGTTGGGAGGGAGGGATTCAGAAGAATGAGCCTCAAAGATCCTGGGCAATCAGATAGAGGGGGAATGTTAATGAAAAAGCAAACAGCCCACCGCAGTGACTTGCACTGGGATCCATGTTAGAGCAATCATTACTGCAGTGTTGCTCAGCTCTGCTCTATTCCACTCTCCCCGCAAACAAGGAGCAGTTGGGGGAAAATAACTATCCAGATTAAGGGTCAAAGGCATTTAGATGCAAATTGAACAACTTCCTGTTTTGGGGAGTCTTGTTAAAGGATGGCGAAATGCTAATGTGTTAGAGAAAGTATTTCCACATCTTTGACCAAAAAATGTAATTATAGAGGATATGAAAACATTCCATCAATGAGAGTGGATGTCTTAGAGTACTATGGATGTATATACATTTCTTAAACTCAAAGTTTAATTTAAAAAGGTCAGTATTAAAATAAATAGAGTGACATGTAAGAGCAAATATTGTTTACATATCCATAGCCCCCATAGTGATAACATTCATTATCTTGATAATGTGTCGAATGCTTGATAATGTATGTGATGTTAGAATAGATGTATATTTTCTGGATGACCTGAAAAAGATTTGTTTTAATCAAGCTGTCCAGTCAAGAGGAAGCTGCTCACTGTAACCAGTGCCCGTAATCTGGTTCTGGTCAACCTACCAGGGTGTTTAAAACCATTAGAGGAACTACGTAATCCATGTGTATTGGTCACATTTTTACCAATGCTGCAGAAATCTTGCTCTATAGCTGTATCCACACCCATTGGATGTACTGACCATAAAATAGTGGACATATCTAGAAAATGCAAAGTTCCAAAGGCTGTGCCTAAAATGGTGTATAAGAGATCATACAAAACATTTGTACTGATTCCAATGTTGAAGATAAAAATATAAATACAGTAACAGTGTAACGCTCGTCTGAAGAAGTGGACCAAGATGCAGGGTGGGGTAGGTTAATCATAATCTTTAATAATAACCAGAAAAACAAGAAAGGGCGAACCAACGAAACATACAGCATTGTTGGGCTGAACAGCAACAATACATGGACAAGATCCCACAACATAGGTTGGAAAAAAGGCTACCTAAGTATGATTCCCAATCAGAGACAACGATAGACAGCTGCGTCTGATTGGGAACCACACTTGGCCAAACGCAAAGAAATACAACACATAGAATGCCCACCCAAATCACACGCTGACCAAACCAAATAGAGACATAAAAAGGCTCTCTAAGGTCAGGGCATGACAAACAGTCATACAGTTAAAGTCGGAAGTTTACATACACCTTAGCCAAATACATTTAAACTCCTCAGTTTCACAGTTCCTGACATTTAATCCGAGTAAAAAGTCCCTTTCTTAGGTCAGTTAGGATCACCACTTTATTATAAGAATGTGAAATGTCAGAATAATAGTAGAGAGAATTATTTATTTCAGCGTTTATTTCTTTCATCACATTCCCAGTGGGTCAGAAGTTTACATACACTAGATTAGTATTTGGTAGTATTGCCTTTCAATTGTTTAACTCAAATGTTTTGGCTAGGCGTTCCACAACCTTCTCATAATAAGTTGGGTGAATTTTGGCCCATTCCTCCTGACAGAGCTGGTGTAACTGAGTCAGGTTTGTAGGCCTACTTGCTCGCACACGCTTTTTCAGTTCTGCCCACAAAATTTAAAATGGGATTGAGGTCAGGGCTTTGTGATGGCACGCCAATACCTTGACATTGTTATCCTTAAGCCATATTGCCACAACTTTGGAAGTATGCTTGTGGTCATTGTTCATTTGGAAGACCCATTTGCGACCAAACCTAACTTCCTGACTGATTTCTTGAGATGTTGCTTCAATAGCCACAAAGCTATTGAGGCTTGCAAGCCTCCCCCTTTTCCTTCAAACATAACGATGGTCATTATGGCCAAACAGTTCTATTTTTGTTTCTTCAGACCAGAGGACATTTCCCCAAAAAGTAAGATCTTTGTCCCGATGTGCAGTTGCAAACCGTAGTCTGGTTTTTATATGGCGGTTTTGGAGCATTGGCTTCTTCCTTGCTGAGCGCCCTTTCAGGTTATGTCGATATAGGACTCATTTTACTGTGGATATACGTAGATACTTTTGTACCTGTTTCCTCCAGCATCTTCACAAGGTCCTTTGCTGTTGTTCTCGGATTGATTTTCACTTTTCGCACAAAAGTATGTTTATCTCTAGGAGACAGAACACGTCTCCTTCCTGAGCGAAATGACGGCTGCGTGGTCCCGTGGTGTTTACACTTGCGTACTATTGTTTGTACAGATGAACGTGGTACCTTCAGCTGTTTGGAAATTGCTCCCAAGGATGAACTAGACATGTGGCGGTCTACCATTATTTTTCTGAGGTCTTGGCTGATTTCCTTTAATTTTCCCATGATGTCAAGCAAAGAGGCAGTGAGCTTGAAGGTAGACCTTGAAATACATCCACAGGTACACCTCCCTTTGACTCAAATGATGTCTATTAGCCTGTTAGAAGCTTCTAAAGCCATTACATAATTATCTGGAATTTTCCAAACTGTTTAAAGGCAGAGTCAACTTAGTGCATGTATACTTCTGAATTGTAAGTCAAATAATCTGTTTCAAACACACACAAAAAAGTGTTTGACCAGATGCAATGCTATTTCTCTGTTCACAAAGTAACAGACTTTCATGATGCTTATAGGAAAGGGCACTAAACATGTGCCGCACTCACACAAATGTAACTCATTTCAGGAAGCTAGGCTTATGTCGTGCATCAATAATTCACAGGAGCACCATTTGAACGTAAACTTTTTTTTTAAATGTGTTTTTTGGCAGAAATGCCTTCTGGAACAAGTAAACTTTCATGTGCCTTAATAACAAACGTGTATGCCATCTGTAAATACAATTGTTAAATTACGTGCCTAGTTGGTTTAACCATGGAAAAAGCCAACAACCTTCCCGCTAGCCATGATTGGCTGAGACAATGAGTGGGCTGGACATGATGAGAAATTAGTTCGGATTGGTCTGCCTTGTAGCACGCTTCTGTTTATAATATGAGCTGGTCAGCATGTGTAGGTAATCCTTTCTAACACAGCGTTCTTGAACTATATCACTATATCATCTCCACTTTCTGGACGACTGAGTTTCGAAATGAGTGGAATTACAGTATGATAGCTAAGGAGATGGAGAACATTCTGCCATTAGATTGCAAATATACAGCCGGATTTGAAAAGAGAACATAAAAGGCTCCAGAATACATTTTCAAGGGCAACCATGGCATCGTGACAGAGAGGTAGAAGCATCCATCCACGTTGTGGCGTACAGCAGGTCAGCTACCAGGTGGAGACTCGTTAAGGCCTGGTGACAGAGTATACATCACGAGGCGAGGGCTCCATCTGCTGGGCGTGCGGGGTCTCGACAGGCTCTCCAGCCCGGACTAATTGGGGCTGATTGGGGAGTTGGTGAGTAATCAAGGGCTGATTGTTCACCAGCTGTACAAGCCCAATAAAGCTGCCAGAAGGGCAGCACACAGGGGAGGACTGGGGGAAGTAAGGTGACTTCCGTGTAGTTGGAGATGGTGCCCAAGCTAAGACGAGGGAGTTGAGTTTGTGTGCCCGACAGGATACAGCAAGACCCGGAGTACAGAAGATGGTATCCCGGAGAGGGTCTCCCTTTCTTTTGATTTATTATTTAATAAACACCCTTGAAACCAAGCTAATCATACTCTGTCTGTGTATGATCTGTGTAAATGACTTGACAAACCCCCTGGTCTGCCACAAGTGGTGGAGAATGCAGGCAATCTGATAACGTGGTCAGATCAGGGTTGACATTTATGTAGCATCAGCATGGACGAGTTGATATCTCAGTTCGTCAGGAACGAACGCTGGCGGAACAGCGATTACAAAACGTCCGCCTCATTGAGGAAATCAGGAAGCTGCAAGGAGGAGCGTCTCCTGAATCACATCCCAACCAGTTTTTACACAAACTTACAGAAGACGATGACGTCGAAACCTACCTCTGTACGTTTGAACGGACAGCTCTACGGGAAGGATGGACAAGGCCGAAGTGGGCCAGTCTGCTGGCCCCGTTCCTCTCTGGGAATGCCCAAAAGGCATATTGGGACCTGAACGACGAACAGGCGGCTAATTACGAATGACTCAAGTGGGAGATACTCAGCCACTACGGGTACAGCCTGGCCCATTGGGCTCAACATTTCCACGACTGGAGGTTTGTAGCTGACGCATCCCCCCGAGCCCAGATGAACGACCTACTGCGCATCACCAGGGCATGGCTCCTAACCGACGTATCCACCCTCTCCATCCTTGACAAAGTTGTCCTGGATCGCTTCTTACGGGTGCTACCCCAAGACATGAAGAGGGCAGCGAGTCTATGCGCATCCCAGACCTAGGAGGGCCTCCTGGAAGCAGCGGAGATGCATCAGAACACTCAGGCCCTGCTGAGTTTGAGCCGGGCAATGTCGGCGACCCGTTCGAGGGGAAGTAAGGACAGCACCAACGCTGTGTACCCCGAACCGACTGTTGGCAGGGACAAAGAACCGCAAACCCGTGGAGAGACGTCTGGGGTAGGGCCGGCCCAACACCGACGACCCCAGGTAGGAGACCAAAGGAGGTGTTTTGAGTGTGGCTCCCGGGGGCATATTTCCTGGAATTGCCTGGCTTGAGAGGAGTCGGGCCGGGCCATCAGCAAGCCCCGGAGGTAAGGTGGGTCATTCCGTGAACTATGTCACCTCATGTTGGGCGCACCACGAATCAACTGCACCCTTGGTCCCGGTGAAGGTAGATGGACACGACAAAGAGGCGCTACTGGACTCCGGAAGTATGGTGAAACTCGTAACCACAAGCCTGCTGAACCAGGAGACCGAAAGGGGTAGGGAGACAATTTGACAACATCCAGTGAAATGGCAGAGCGCCAAATTCAAATAAAATTTTTCAAAATATTTAACTTTCATAAAATCACAAGTGCAATACACCAAAATACAGCTTAACTTCTTGTTAATCCATCCACCATGTCAGATTTCAAAAAGGCTTTACGGCGAAAGCAAACTATGCGATTATCTGAGGACAGCACCGCACAATACAAACACATGACAATCATATTTCAATCTGCCAGGTGCAACACAAAACTCAGAAATAACAATATAATTCATGCCTTACCTTTGAAGATCTTCTGTTAGCACTCCAAAATGTCCCATAAATATCACAAATAGTCCTTTTGTTCGATAAATTCTATCGTTATATCCCCAAAATGTCAATTTATTTGGCGCATTTGATTCAGAAAAACACCGGTTCCAACTCGTCCAACATGACTACCTGTAATCTTGGTCCAAACATTTCAAACAACTTTCCTAATCCAACTTGAGGTATTTTAAAATGTAAATAATCAATACAATTTAAGAATGAATATACTGTGCTCAATAGCGGATCAAATGAAAGTGGAGTGAGCATCAGGTCGCGCTCTCCAAACAAACAGTCCACTTGGCTCTACACTCAGAAAGGAAAGTGCTACTTATTCATTACTGTCACGCCCTGGTCGAAGTATTTTGTGTTTTTCTTCATGTATTTGGTCAGTGCCAGGGTGTGACATGGGTTTTTGTATGTGGTGTGTAGCTTAGTGGGATTGTAGCTTAGTGGGGTGTTCTAGGAGAGTCTATGGCTGTCTGAAGTGGTTCTCAATCAGAGGCAGGTGTTTATCGTTGTCTCTGATTGGGAACCATATTTAGGCAGCCATATTCTTTGGTTGTATGGTGGGTGATTGTCCTGAGTGTCTTGATGTCCTGAGTGTCTTGATGTCCTTGTGATGTGTTAGTTGACACATGTATAGGCTGTTTTCGGTTTTCGTTTCGTTTATTGTTTTGTAGTGTTTGTGTTTATTCATGTTTACGTTGTTTGATTAAACATGGATCGCAATATACACGCTGCAGTTTGGTCCGACTCTCCTTCACCATATGAAAACCGTGACAATTACTCAAAAGATAAACATCAACCAATTTATAAAGACCGTTGACATTTAGTGGAAGCCATAGGAACTGCAACCAGATGCCTCATAAATCTAGATTCCCATAGACAGCCAATTGAAAACACAGTGAAATCAATAACAATTTGTCCTGAATGGATGGTCCTTGGGGTTTCGCCTGCCAAATAAGTTCTGTTATACAGACATTATTGTAACAGTTTTAGAAACTTTTTAGAGTTTTCTATCCAAATCTACCAATTATATGCATATACTAGCTTCTGGGCATGAGTAGCAGGCAGTCGACTTTGGGCACGCTTTTCATCTGGACGTCAAAATATCGCCCCCTATCCCAAAGAAGTTAAAAAGCATATCAAGATCCTGATATGGACCTCAGTCAAGAGCATAAAACCTACCCGGGTCTACCATCAGATGGGGACCACAACGATGGTCCACAACCAGGACAACCCACGGTCATTTACAGCTACCCCCCTACTTTTTTCAATTTCTGCCTGAAGACATACCCAAATCTAACTGCCTGTAGCTCAGGCCCAGGACCAAGGAAATGCATATTCTTGGTTTCATTTGAAAGAAAACACTCTGAGGTTTGTGTAAATGTGAATTGTAGGAGAATATAACACAATAGAACTGGTTTAGATAATACAAATACAAACAAACAAAGATAATACAAACAAACATGTTTTTTTTCTCATTTTTATTGTTTTATCATCATCTTTAAAATGAACAAGACAAACATTCAGATAAGATGATGGGGACAATATCAGTGGAAAACATAAGAGGGCAACAGTACTTGTGCAAAGTTTCAGAATGGTAACTTGCAAAATGAGTGTGCTTCATGACATTTATCATGAAGTCACCCAGGTGTCCCACACAAGCAGCCCAAATGTACCCAATTGGCCAAATTGGTGAAGTTATACATTTTGAATGGAATAACTATATACAAAATACCAAAATGGTATTCTAACACCCCCTCCAAAAAATGGAGAAAAAACATGAAAAAAAAAATATACATTTACAAAATAACACTTTCAATATTTGTAAGACCCTCAGTCCTGATGCCAGGTGCCATAGCAGTCTCTTTCTGCTCTAAAGCATTCACTGACAGATTTGGGCCTTCTCTCGGTGTGGTAAACTGTTCTGAATTATTTCAATTATTTCTAAACCGACAGCTGTAATTAAAAAAATTGGCAAATGTATTTATATTTCAGTGGTGCTGGAGCTCCTTCAGAACCCTTCATGTGGTTATGATTCTATAATGAAGTGCAACGCTGGAGAGATGAGAGTTGCAGTCTTATGTCTATTAGAGCAGAGAGAAGGAGAGAGATTATTGGAAGTGCATCTCATTCCAGTTCGGTGAGAGATACAGGCACGCTTCTCACACAGCCACTGCCACGCATTGGTCTCTTTACTTTTTCACGTTACGTTTTTTGAGGAGGGGGGCAGGAGATTTAAAAAAGTAACTTTTGCTTTTATTATAATTTTCACATTGCAAAAAGTGATCATTATTTTTCAGGCCACAAGAGGTGTGACAGGTAGCCAGGTAGCCTAGTAACTAAAAGTTTAATAGATCGAATCTGTGAGCTGACAAGGTAAAAGTCTGTCGTTCTGCCCCATGAACAAGGCAGTTAACCTACTGTTCCTAGGCTGGTGTTGTAAATACGAATTTCTTCTTAACTGACATGCCTAGCTAAATAAAGGTGTAAAAAAAAAGAAGTACCAAATCTGGCCAAATAGATTTCAGAATAAAATTGTCTAAAAACCTGTTGGAACAGCATCTGGTTCAAATGATCTGCACATTGTGTCAAACTCCAGTCCTTGAGTGTCTGTGGGTTTTTGCTCCTTCTCTGTACTTGTTGGATCTATTAAGGTAATTGATTCATTAGGAACTGCCATCACCTGGTTGTCTAGATTACAGTTTGGCACAAATTGAAAGGAGTTTGACCTCAAGATGTAAAATCAAATGTTATTGGTCACCCACACATAGTTAGCAGATGTTATTGCGAGTGTAATGAAATGCTTCTAGGTGTAATGTTTTGATAACTGGTGTTTGTCAGGTTCATGTAAGATTGATTGATTCTGCTTAAAAACATCCTAAAGATTGATTCCATACATCGTTTGACATGTTTCTAAAGGACTGTAAATCAAAATCAAATCAAATCAAATCAAATCAAATTTTATTTGTCACATACACATGGTTAGCAGATGTTAATGCGAGTGTAGCGAAATGCTTGTGCTTTTAGTTCCGACAATGCAGTGATAACCAACAAGTAATCTAACTAACAATTCCAAAACTACTGTCTTATACACAGTGTAAGGGGATAAAGAATATGTACATAAGGATATATGAATGAGTGATGGTACAGGGCAGCATACAGTAGATGGTATCGAGTACAGTATATACATATGAGATGAGTATGTAGACAATGTAAACAAAGTGGCATAGTTAAAGTGGCTAGTGATACATGTATTACATAAGGATGCAGTCGATGATAGAGTACAGTACATACGTATGCATATGAGATGAATAATGTAGGGTAAGTAACATTATATAAGGTAGCATTGTTTAAAGTGGCTAGTGATATATTTACATCATTTCCCATCAATTCCCATTATTAAAGTGGCTGGAGTTGAGTCAGTGTCAATGTCAGTGTGTTGGCAGCAGCCACTCAATGTTAGTGGTGGCTGTTTAACAGTCTGATGTCCTTGAGATAGAAGCTGTTTTTCAGTCTCTCGGTCCCAGCTTTGATGCACCTGTACTGACCTCGCCTTCTGGATGATAGCGGGGTGAACAGGCAGTGGCTCGGGTGGTTGATGTCCTTGATGATCTTTATGGCCTTCCTGTAACATCGGGTGGTGTAGGTGTCCTGGAGGGCAGGTGGTTTGCCCCCGGTGATGCGTTGTGCAGACCTCACTACCCTCTGGAGAGCCTTACGGTTGAGGGCGGAGCAGTTGCCATACCAGGCGGTGATACAGCCCGCCAGGATGCTCTCGATTGTGCATCTGTAGAGGTTTGTGAGTGCTTTTGGTGACAAGCCGAATTTCTTCAGCCTCCTGAGGTTGAAGAGGTGCTGCTGCGCCTTCTTCACGACGCTGTCAGTGTGAGTGGACCAATTCAGTTTGTCTGTGATGTGTATGCCGAGGAACTTAAAACTTGCTACCCTCTCCACTACTGTTCCATCGATGTGGATAGGAGGGTGTTTCCTCTGCTGTTTCCTGAAGTCCACAATCATCTCCTTAGTTTTGTTGACGTTGAGTGTGAGGTTATTTTCCTGACACCACACTCCGAGGGCCCTCACCTCCTCCCTGTAGGCCATCTCGTCGTTGTTGGTAATCAAGCCTACCACTGTTGTGTCGTCCGCAAACTTGATGATTGAGTTGGAGGCGTGCGTGGCCACGCAGTCGTGGGTGAACAGGGAGTACAGGAGAGGGCTCAGAACGCACCCTTGTGGGGCCCCCGTGTTGAGGATCAGCGGGGAGGAGATGTTGTTGCCTACGCTCACCACCTGGGGGCGGCCCATCAGGAAGTCCAGTACCCAGTTGCACAGGGTGGGGTCGAGACCCAGGGTCTCGAGCTTGATGACGAGCTTGGAGGGTACTATGGTGTTGAATGCCGAGCTGTAGTCGATGAACAGCATTCTCACATAGGTATTCCTCTTGTCCAGGTGGGTTAGGGCAGTGTGCAGTGTGGTTGAGATTGCATCGTCTGTGGACCTATTTGAGCGGTAAGCAAATTGGAGTGGGTCTATGGTGTCAGGTAGGGTGGAGGTGATATGGTCCTTGACTTGTCTCTCAAAGCACTTCATGATGACGGAAGTGAGTGCTACGGGGCGGTAGTCGTTTAGCTCAGTTACCTTAGCTTTCTTGGGAACAGGAACAATGGTGGCCCTCTTGAAGCATGTGGGAACAGCAGACTGGTATAGTAACGGAACCTTTCGAGTTTTTGTCTGGACGAAATGCTCATGCCTCATGAAGATGGATTACTGGGCTGAACACGCTAACAACAAGTGGCTTTTGGGACATAAATGATGGAACTTTATGGAACAAATCAGTCATTTATTGTCGAACTGGGATTCCTGGTAGTGCCTTCTGATGAAGATCATCAAAGGTAAGTGAATATTTATGGTGTTGTTTCTAACTTTGTTGATTCCAAAATGGCGGATATTCCTCTGGCTGTTTTGGGTTCTCAGATTATGCTTTTTCCGTGAGGATTTTTAAAAATCTGACACAGCAATTGCATTAAGGAGAAGTCTATCTTCAATTCTGTGAATAACAGTTGTATCTTTTATCAATGTTTATTATGAGTATTTCTGCAAAATCACTGGATGTTTTGGAATCAAAACATTACTGCACGTAAGGCGCCAATGTAAACTGAGATTTTTGTATATAAATATGAACATTATCGAACAAAACATACATGTATTGTGTAACATGATGTCCTATGAGTGTCATCTGATGAAGATCATCAAAGGTTAGTGATTCATTTTATCTATATTTATGCTTTTTGTGACTCCTATCTTTGGCTGGAAAAAATGGCCGTGTGTTTTTTCGACTTGGCTTTGACCTAACATAATCATATGTTGTACTTTAGCTGTAAAGCATTTTTTTTTTAATCGGACACGATGGGTAGATTAACAAGATGTTTATCTTTCATTTGTTGTATTGGACTTGTTAATGTGTGAAAGTTACATATTTCTAAGTAATATTTTTGAATTTCGCGAACTGCCTTTTCAGCGGAATGTTGTCGTCCTAGAAAGGTTAAGGGTTGATCCGAGCATTCTGTGCTAACAGCAGTGAAGTACCCAAGCTAACTGGCTGGTGTTGGATAGCTTGCTAGCTACTTCCCAACACAAATGAGAAAACAGCTCGCCCTGACCATTTTACTTGCCCTAGCAGAGCTGGATAGGCTGTTTTTATGTTACCCACAACATTGGTGACTGCAACTGTGCAGCCCTCTGCTGTATGCCCTGTTCACCCACGACTGCGTGGCCATGCACGCCGCCAACGCAATCATAAAGTCTGCAGACGACAAAACAGTAGAGGCCTTGATTGATCACCAACAACTACGAGACAGCCTACAAGGAGGAGGTGAGGGCACCCATAGTGCTGTGTCATGAAAACAACCTCTCACTCAATGAAACAAAGGAGCTGATCGTAGACTTCAGGAAACAGCAGAGGGAGCGCCCCCTTATCCACTTCGAAGGGACAGCAGTGGAGAAGGTGGAAAGTTGGGCATACACATCACAGACAAACTGAAATGGTCCACTCACACAGACAGTGCGGTGAAGAAGGCGCAACAGCACCTCTTCAACCTTAGGAGGCTGAAGAAATTTGTCTTTTCACCCAAAACCTTGACAAACTTTACAGATGCACAATTGAGAGCATCCTGTCGGGCTGTCTCACAGCCTGGTACAGCAACTGCACCACCCTCAACAGCAAGGCTCTCCAGAGGGTGGTGCGGTCTGCACAACTGGGGCAAACTACCTGTCCTACATGACACCTACAACACCCAATGTAACAGGAAGGCCATAAAGATCATCAAGGACAACAAACACCCGAGTCACTGCCTGTTCATACTGCTATCATCCTGCAGGTGAGATCAGTACAGGTGCATCAAAGCTGGGACCGAGAGATTGAGAAACAGCTTCTAGCTCAAGGCCATCAGACTGCTAAACAGCAATCACTAACCCAGAGACTGCTGCCTACATTGAGACCCAAATCACTGGACACTTTAATAAATGGACCACTAGTCACTTTTTAAACAATGCCACCTCAATAATGTTTACATATCTTACAGTATATACATGTGATATGAGTAATGTATTTTATACCATCAACTGCACCAGGGGCGGCAGCGTAGCCTAGTAGTTAGAGCGTTGGACTAGTAACCGGAAGGTTGTCGTTCTGCCCCTGAACAGGCAGTTAACCCACTGTTCCCAGGCCCTCATTGAAAATAAGAATATGTTCTTAACTGACTTGCCTGGTTGAATATAGGTCAAAAAAATAAATGCTGCTCTGCCATCACTCATCCATATACTTATATGTACATATTCTCATTCACCCCTTTAGACTTGTGTGTATTAGGTAGTTCTTGGGGAATTGTTAGATTACTTGTTATATATTACTGCACTTTTGGAACTAGAAGCACAAGAATTTCGCTACACTCGCATTAACATTTTCGGGATGTTTGAGTTAATGTAAGCTAATGTGATTAGCATGAGGTTGTAAATGGTGAGAAAATTTCCCAGGACATAGACATATCTGATATTGGCTGCAAGCTTATTAAATACTTGTTAATGTGACTGCGCTATCCAATATACAGTAGCTATTACAGTGAAAGAAGTCCATGCTATTGTTTGAGGAGATTGCACAATTCTGAACATGAAAAAGTATTAATAAACAAATTAGGCACATTTGGGCAGCCATGATAAGACATTTAACAGAAACATAATGTTTCATTGGATCAGTCTAAAGCTTTGCACATACACTGACGCCGTGTAGAGGCCAAAATCTAAATTGCACCTGGGCTGGAATAATACATTATGGCCTTTCTCTTGCATTTCAAAGATTGTATTTTTTGTACCATGGTTGTTTCTTGCATTGTATTTTCTTTTAACATATCTATTGTGTTATATTCTACTACATTCATTTCACATTTCCATAAACTTCAAAGTGTTCCCTTTCAAATGGTACCTAGAATATGCATATCCTTGCTTCAGGGCCTGAGCTACAGTCAGTTAGATTTGGGTATGTCATTTTAGGCAAAATTTGAAAAAAGGGGGCTAATCCTTAAGAGGAAATCCGTTTTACCTAATTTCTACCAGCATGTCATTGTGCAACCAAGAATAATTAAAAGAATAATTAAATTTAAAAAACTCTAGCCCACATTACCCACACGGAGATTCATATAAAGCTCTCCCTCAACCTCCAGTTGGGAAATCTGACCATAATTCTATCCTCCTGATAGAAAACGAAAGCAGGAAGTACCAGTGACTCGCTCAATACGGAAGTGGTCAAATGACGTGGATGCTACGCTGCAGGACTGTTTTGCTAGCACAGACAGGAATATGTTCCGATATTCATCCAATGGCATTGACGAGTATACCACCTCAGTCACCGACTTCATGTATAAGTGCATTGATGATGACATCCCCATAGTGACCGTACATACCCCAACCAGAAACCATGGATTATAAGCAACATCCGCATTGAGCTAAAGGCTAGAGATGCCTCTTTCAAGGAGCGGGACACTTATAAGAAATCCCGCTACGCCCTAAGACAAACCATCAAACAGGCAAAGCGTCAATAGAGGATTAAGATTGAATCGTACTAAACTGACTCTGACACTCGTTGGATTTGGCAGGGCTTGAAAACCATTACAGATTACAAAGGGAAACCCAGCTGAGAACTGCCCAGTGACATGAGCCTACCAGATGAGCTAAATGCCTTTTATGCTCACTTCGAGGCAAACACTGAAGCATGCATGGGAGCACCAGCTGTTCTGAATGACTGTGTGATAACACTCCCGGTAGCCGATGTGAGCAAGACCTTTAATAAGGTCAACATTCTCAAAGCCGTGGGGCCAGACGGATTAACAGGACGTGTACTCAAAGCATGCTTGAACCAACTGACAAGTGCTACACTGACATTTTCAACCACTCCCTGACGGAGTCTGTAATAAACTCAGCAAAAAAGAAACAGCCCTTTTTCAGGACCCTGTCTTTCAAAGATAATTTGTAAAAATCCAAATAACTTCACAGATCTTCATTGTAAAGGGTTTAAACACTGTTTCCCATGCTTGTTCAATGAACCATAAACAATTAATGAACAGGCACCTGTGGAATGTTTGTTAAGACAATAGCAGCTTACAGATGGGTCAAGGGAAGAGCCTCCGAACTTATAGGGGGCATGATACCAACTAGGTACAACCACAGGTTGAGTATAACTGACCATCTATTGTGGAAAGGTATTTGACACAAATTATTAAATGAAGCTCTGTTGACATGTTCTAACTTTAGCTCTGATCCTTTAATAATTATTTTATTCAGAAGGAAAAATCAAAAAGTTTCGTAATCAACTTAGGTTAAAGATCAGAGTGACACGATATACACTACACTATTGTTTGCTTTTGTTTTACAATCATCCAGAGCCTTACGGTCAGATGCCGAGCAGATGCCATAGCAGGCGGTAATGCAACCGGTTAGGACGCACTCGACGGTGCAGCTGTAGAACTTTTTGAGGATCTGGGGACCCATGCCAAATCTTTTCAGTCTCCTGAGGGGGAATAGGTGTTGTTGTGCCCTCTTCATGACTACCTTGGTGTGCTTGGACCATGCTAGTTTGTTGGTGATGTGGACACCGAGGAATCCCGACCCGCTCCACTGAGGCACCGTCGATGTTAATGGGGGGCTGTTCGGCCCGCCTTTTCCTGTATTCCATAGTTGTTGTCCTGGTACCACACTGCCAGGTCTCCTCCCTATAGGCTGTCTCATCATTGTCGGTTATCACTGTTGCATCGTCATCAAACTTAATGATGGTGTTGGAGTCGTGTTTGGCCACGCAGTCGTGGGTAAATAGGGAGTACAGGAGGAGACTAAGCATGCACCACTGAGGGGCTCCGGTGTTGAGGATCAGTGTGGCAGACGTGTTGTTGACTACTCTTCCCACCTGGGGGCGGCATGTCAGGAAGTCCAGGATCCAGTTGCAGAGGGAGGTGTTTAGTCTGAGGGTCCTTAGCTTAGTGATGAGCTTTGTGAGCACTATGGTGTTGAACGCTGAGCTGGAGTAAATGAACAGCATTCTCATTATCTTCCTCATTCACTCCATAGTTTTTTCCACTAGATAACATTTCACTAATCCTGTCAATGTGTATAGCCCCTACAGTACACCGCTGTGTCACTACTCATTTCCAAGTACAGGAGAGGTATGAGGGATCTCATATGCTGTATCCATGATAACCAGGTGACAGGTGAATTGCACCGGTGTAGTGGTTCATCAAGTGTAGCCCTTTACACTCGTACCCGTATACGGGTTGAAAATGGCAGAGTTGGGCTCTGATAAGCACCTAAGTTGGAACACAGTGACTGTACAGTAACATGTTATAAATAACGTCAGAGCTCAGGCTCTGCGCTTCACAGCTGTATGGGTTTTGACTGACAGCCGTTCTGAACTTGAGCACCGCACGCGACAAGAAGTTGCCCCCACCCCTCCTGCTATTTGAGCAACTTTTTTTTGTGTACTTTAAATTAAAGAGGACTCAATGTATTTTGAAAGATGAGATGTTGAGGATTATAATAAATTCCACTTTGACATCATGATCGTGTTTGATGTATAGTTACAAGTTGACATGGCGTCATACCCTGGGTTGTTCTTTACAGAATTAGCCTGTTTATCTATTATGAAGAAAATGTGCCTTCTGTAAGAAACATTTCAATTTAGCCATATCAAAATAGGCCAATTCCCACAAGTCTAAAGGGTACAACGACGGAAATGTATATTTTTATGTGCAACAATGAGCTTAAGTGCTTCCATTTCTATATATTGCATTTGTAGCTGACTAAAATGCAAAACAGCTCACAACAAATAAGAAGTTGAAAAACAATTTAGTGTGAATCCAGACAAGGCCTCTCTGGTTGTCTTTGAACAAGGCTGGATAGAAGAGTACCCTTATTTACAATAAACACACGTGTGGAGAGCATCAAAATCATTTTCCTTTGAGGGATTCACGCAGGCCCACCATTGCTCGGTAATATGTTCATGATGATTTCCATTCCTCTAATTATGTCAAGTGGATATTGCTGCTTGTATGGAGTAACTGTTAATCAAAGCAGCACAAACTGGCTGTTTGAAGTAGGGGCCATGAAGCCCTATAGCAAACCATTGTGCTAGAGGAATATTAACACCTCCAAAACCCACAGGGATAGCAAGTAGGACTGAGCCTTCACACACAGCACATAATGAACAACCTCTTAGTGTGGGTTTGTTCCTCAGAATGTGTGTGTGGGGGGGGGGGTTGCGTGCCCATGTGGACATGAGTGTGGCTTGTGTGTACACTGTTTCTGTGTGTGTGTGTGCTTACTGTTTATGTCCTCCCCCAATTCTGCAGTACTGCAAATAAATGTCACAGGTACATCATGTGCTACAAGCTCATGAAAACAGATTGTCCCCGTTAAGTTACTTCACTGTCTGTCCCTTGCGGCTTGACTGTATTATATTACATTGATGAATGCATTATGAGGGGTTGATTTGACTAGAGAAACACCTATATTAGATGAGGCGGTGAAAGATGAATTCAATTGTGATTTGAAAAGCACAACCCCGACCAAATTACTTCCAATGGGAGCTGGGGAATTGTCTGGTGGTTAATTGAGTTGTGCCTCTTAAGTGGAATGTTCATAAGGCAGAATGTCGTTTGCCATGAAAAGATTGTACCGTAGATAAAACATGACTATTTTGTTAATGCTGCATCATTGACTTTATCATTATTCCCTTAAACAAAGGTACCAATAATCATTTGAATTAGATGCTATGTTATAGAAGGGTTCAGACACTTTTTTTTGCAATTTCACTTGTTTTTGAGAAACTTCCCCCTACTCAGCTGATAATTTCCTCAACTGAAAAAACAAAAAGGCTCCAAAAACAACCAAATACACCAATTTAGAAACAGAAAAGCTCTCAGTATAATGATGCAGGTCTTTACATTTTGTACACTTGAAATTGTGTCATTCTAAACTTTATCTGCAATGTTATATTCCATTTTGTTGTGACTCGAGGGGCAGCAGGTAGCCTACTAGTTAGTGTTGGGCCAGTAACCCTTTCAGTTGAATCCATTCAGTTGTAAGCATTCAGTTGTACAACTAACTAGGTATCCCCCTTTCCCTCTGTCCATTATACAGGTAACTGCCAAAATAAAGGAAACACTTGAGTAAGTGAGGGTTACAAAGTATATTGAAAGCAGGTGCTTCCACACAGGGAGTTCCAGACACTTAGAATCTATTGCCAACGCGTAGTGAAGCTGTTCTGGCAGCCCAGTGTAGCCCAGTGTAGATTTGGCCTTCTTTTAGGTTATTGTCCTGCTGAAAGGTGAATTCATTTCCCAGTGTCTGTTGGAAACAGCTTATATCTGTATTCTGTTTATTTTTATCCTAAAAAAAAAACTCTCTAGTCCTCGCCAATGACAAGCATACCAATAACCTGATGCAGCCACCACCATGCTTGGAAATACGAAGAGTGACGTGTTGGATTTGCCCCCAAAATAACATTTTGTATTCAGGACAAAAAGTGAATTACTTTGATACATTTTTTGCAGTATTCCTTAAGTGCCTTGTTGCAAACAGGATGCAATATTTTTTATTCTGTACAGGCTTCTTTCTTTTCACACTGTTATGTTGGTTAGTATTGTGGAGTAACTACAATGTTGTTGATCCTTAGTTTTCTCATATCACAACCATTAAACTCTGGGCAAGTGTAATTAATAACTCCACTTAAAGGGATATTCAGCATCTGCTGTTTTTATTTTAACATATTTACCAATCGGTACCCTTCTTTGAGAGACATTGAAAAACATCCCTGGTCTTTGTGGTTGAACCTGTGCTTGAAATTCACTACTCGATTGTGGGACCTTACAGATAATTGTATGTGAGGGGTACAGAGATGTGATTTCATTCAAAAATAATCTTCACCACTATTATTGAACAGGGAAGGAGCCCATGCAACTTATTATGCGATTTGTTAAGCACAGTTTTAGTCCTGGACTTGCCATAACAAAGGTGTTGAATACTTACTGACTCAATACATTTCAGCTTAAATTAATGAAAAAATTTGTCTACAAAGTAAAAGATCACATGGCGTCTCTTAGCCACTTGAAACCAGTTACATCTGGTTTGGGTAGTGACTTATTCCGCCAAAATGTCTGAATGGATTTTCAAGCTTGCCAGCAGTAAGATTTGAGTTCAATGTCCAAAAAGACAAGGATTGTAGCTTTCAATTGATATGTCACTTTTTGTTTCTTATTTTCCGGGGTACCCCGCAAACTTGCCGGGCCCTGTACAGGGCCAAAAACAACCGCTCAGAGTTTAACCGGTTTAGCTTATATTTCACCTTTTTTATTCTTCCTGCTTTGTTTACAGTATTTCCTTTTAGTAAAAGCAAGTGAAAACTGGTGCACACTCTGTGCAAACCTGTCATTTACTGTATATGGAGCTTACGTTAATGTCTAAAGATTTCCTCCAGAATGGCCGTTCCAAAACTACTAGCTACGACCATTCATTTTAAGATCTTCATTTAACACATTTTTCTAGCATTTAAAAAATGTATGTTTTCATATGAGTCTCTCTTCGTTTCTGTCGGACAGAGTAGTTTTACATTTTCAAGTTGTACAGGACAGGAAACACTTTACCGCAGCTCCTTATGCACAAACAATACTTTTACTTCCTGTGCAATCCATCTCTCTGCTTCCCCTGCGAGCGGCCTCCTCCCGCAGACCTGAGTCAATTGCGTGAAGATTTGCCAAATTAAGAAATATAATGGAGGAGAATGGGGTTTGTTCCTGTCATTATTGAGTACAGTAACAGCCAACAGCTATGCTAGCACCGTAGCTCCATTGTTTCGGTCTCGCTAATCACATTCACTAACTGCCAGCCCTGTCAGGTCAGGCCACGGGTCCCCCAAATACGACACAAAGATGCTCATAATATGTCATCTGATAGGGTTATTACTGACTGCAGACCAGGGTCTTCAATCCCAGCTTCCTGTACGACCTGGACATATGTGTAATAATCTGATTGAGTTACTGTAATAAGCGTTTTCCAAATCAAGACCTCTCCACACTCTCCATATCACCCCTTACATAAACTCCAGTAAATCATCCTTTATTTCACTTGGACTAATATATTTGTAAATAATTACTATCATATTATCATATCATATATTATTACTACATGGGTAAAATTATAGGTAAGCCTCTCCAATTAAAATTCAGCATCACCAGGCAGTGTGGTAATCAGTATGGGGGAAACAGAGGTAAAGAATGAGAGAGTGAGAGTGAGAAAAATAAGGAGGTGGGGTGTGAAGAAGGTTTAAAATAGGGTAACCATTCCTTGTATGGCCTAGACACTGAACGTAATTGTAATGAACACTTATGTGTGGTGTTCATGAGTTTATTCAGGTATTTCATTTTTGTTTTTCACTTTCCCAATGACAACTATTGTCTGTGTGCTCAATACGTTTAAAACATTCTCCATTAGATCCCAGATGTCTCCTTGCAAGTCTTCCAGTTTATTCCCATAGCTGCAGGCCCAATGTTGTGTTACTTAAAACACACATAGAGGACACCTCATGATGGATGGTGTGTGTTATCTCCCCATTAGTACAACAGCCCATTCTGAATGTGTCCGTGTTAGCTGTAACATGATAAAGACCCTTAAATCAGTTCAGTCCGCATGTTTCTCTCCAATCACTTTCACATGAGCTGTTCAGCAGGATACCTGTACCCATAATAGGGTTATTAGCATATTAAAATATGGATGTGCAACCATCCAATTTACTGCCACCAGGGATAGACACAAACTTGTTGTGTTGCTGAATGATTGTCAGATGGTGTACGTGTGTGTGCGTGTGCGAATGTTTATGTCTGAGACAGAGAGAGCTAGTTTGTGTGTGTGTTTTCAATTGTGTTTGTGTATATTTGTGTCTCTTGGACATTTTTTACAAATCCTCCCAGTAGTCGTACCAATGTTTTCATTCACACTTTGTTCTTCAGACTGATCTTGTCTCTGGCAGAACATAATTACAGTCTGTTAAATCGCCGGCGATGCAGGAAGGCCAACACACAGCCATGCCTCATTTCTACACTTCACAGAACATCACAGTGCACAGAGAGCGAGAAAGAGAAGGAGAGAATAACTGCTAGAAGGTAATGCAAATTACTCATCCTGGATGTACATCAAACTCCTCTGACTAATGAATCAAACTCCATGCGAGTGAACTGCACTCACGCCGCACACACTCTCTCCCCACTCATCCAAGCATTATGTAAATGTATTACACTTTTTTTAAATCATATGCTAGGTACATTATATGCAGACCTAATAGCCTCTGCCAGAACAGGAAAACATGGCATTCCAATCAGGGGAAAGTAGCTACTTACTGGAAGAGGAATCAGACAAACTAGATAAATGAAGACATTGGTGCAACAGAGATGGGAAATTTTAGATCATTATTTTATACACATAGACGTGTCTGTGCACACACACACACACACACACACACACACACACACACACACACACACACACACACACACACACACACACACACACACACACACACACACACACACACACACACACACACACCTCGTGATAACTTACACGGATGCATTTACATACGGTACACTCAGACATGCATAGAGAATACACTCATTAGGGTTGGATGGCTCGTGAATTTTAAATGGTGACTGATACCCACTTTCATGACAATAGATCTAAGAGACATCCCCCTTAGCAACATTGAAGGCTCCTTATATCTTTGATAATGTAGTTATGGTAACGACAAGGGATAAATGTAAAATTCATGAAGTGTACCTAGCAGATGAAGATGGTTAATAATTGTTCGGCAGACACCCAAGTGAAGAAGGATAAATATGTGTCAGTCACAAATGTCGCAAAGTCGCAAATGAAGACTATGTTATGGCATGCCCTAATTGCTTATAGAAAGTTAAGTGCATCTAAATGACTTTCATGTGTGTGAGGGATCTTACCTTTCTCTTTCAGCTGTTTGGCAGAAACGCTTTTCGGGAACCAAAAAATTATCCACGAATTACTCTAACGATTAGACCTACTAATTTAACCATGAAAAAACCCAGACAGTATAATAAAAACAACAACAGCAACAGTTTGTTTTGATTGCTTATTGAGCATTTCCAATGTGTATCTAGACAACAGTTGTCAAACAGCAGCCCAGCCATATCTTTCAATGCTGGTCTGCAAACCTGGTCCTCTCAGAGAGACGCATCATCAGATGTTGCACAATTGACAGTCATGTGTTTGAGCTCTACGTGTGTGTGTGTGTGTGTGTGTGTGTGTGTGTGTGTGTGTGTGTGTGTGTGTGTGTGTGTGTGTGTGTGTGTGTGTGTGTGTGTGTGTGTGTGTGTGTGTGTGTGTGTGTGTGTGTGTGTGTGTGTGTGTGTGTGTGTGTGTGTGTGTGTGTGTGTGTGTGTGTGTGTGGTACGTACAGGCGGGTATGTGTTTTTCAACTGAGATCTCTAAGGAGTCTGTCTCAAACTCTATTTTCTCATCAGTAGGAGGCCCAGGTCCGTTAGAACTGGCGTGGTCACTGTGCAATCATACATCTAACCAGGGATGTCAGCCAATATGGATGATTTTGATTTTTCCCGCTATCCACACACACTTCAGATTAACCTGGACAAGAATGCACATATCACAATCTATTGTGAAGAGACAAGCTACTGGCTCCCACATCTGGCGAATGGTTTCTTCAATTCCCCCGTTAGAGGGAATCAGAACTGATGAGCAAGTCCTGTGCAATAGTTATTTGTTCTTAATTCCAGGCTAGGGTCAGGGTAAATTAATAAGGTCAGTGATTAGTGGTCAAAATATAATTTGTGGTTAGGACGTGGTTACCTGTCCACTCTAGCATGGGCAAATAATGATAACCTAATTACAGCGATGTGTCACACCCTGATCTGTTTCACATGTCCTTGTGCTGGTCTCCACCCCCTCCAGGTATCACCCATCTTCCCTATTATCCCCTGGGTATTTAAATGTGTGTTTTTTCAGTCTGTGGCAGTTCGTCTTGTATGTTCAAAGTCAACCAGCGTGTTTTTCCCATGCTCCTGCCTTTTCTATTCTCTTTTGCTAGTCCTCCCGGTTTCTGGACTCCGTACCCACCTGCCTGACCATTCTGCCTGCCCTGACCTCAAACCTGCCTGCCACACTGTACCTCCTGGACTTGGTTTTGACCTTTTGCCTGTCCACGACCATTCTCTTGCCTACCTACCCCTTTTGGATTATTAATAAATATCAGACTCAAAACTATCTGCCTCCAGTGTCTGCATCTATGGTCTCGCCTTGTGCCCTTATACGATGTATGACACAGTGTTTAAACTCCTCTTAAATAGAGGTAATAAATGTTCTGTGAGAACATAATACGATCGTTGGGTGAAGATTTGACTAGCTGTTTGTCTGCTCCTACAGTTCATCAAACGCATTTTCCAAAATTGATGCCCATCTTCCCTATCCGCCCACCTCTCTCCACTCTCAACTGACCATTATCTTGCCCCCACCCACCTCACTTACTCCCTCCACCCCACCTACCCATTGCCCCACCACCCCACCTCACACCACCCCATCCCATCTTTGACCAGCAGAGGTCCATCTGTGGTCGCTTCCTACACCATTTTACCCCATCACTCTCAACCTGGGAAAATGTTGACAGATGGACAGCTGCACTTCAAAGATCTCTTCTCTCTCTCTCTGTCTCACTCTTTTTTTTACCTCACTCTCTACCCTTCTATCTCAGCCATTGTCTGCTATGTGGAGGAAAGGAGAGGAGAGGGGGATGTAGCATATTTTACAAAAATAAAACAAGAATAATGTGAGAAGATGTGTGGTTTTTGTATGAACAAACCACATATAAAAAAAATATGTATTTTTAGCTAGCAGTGGCTAAAGTTAGCTGAAGTTTGTTATGGCTGTTTAAATCAAATCCTATTGGTCACATACACATATTTAGCAGATATAATTGCAGGTGTAGCGAAATGCTTGTGTTCCTAGCACCAACAGTGCAATAGTATCTAATAATTCACAACAATACACTAATCTAAAAAAAGTTAAAGACAGGGATAAAGAAATATATAATTATTAGGACAAGCAATGTCAGAGTGGCATTGACTTAAATACAGTAGAATAGAATACAGTACATACATATGAGACGAATAAGGCAGTATGTAAACATTATTAAAGTGGCTAGTGTTCCATAATTAAAGTGGCAAGTGGTGAAGAAGGCTGTTGCGCCTTCTTCACCACACTGTCTGTTTGGATGGACCATTTCAGGTTTGAACTTGAACTTGAAACTTTTCACCTTCTCCACTGCGATCCCGTCGATGTGGATAGGGCGTGCTTCCTCTGCTGTTAGCTCCATTGTTTTGTTGACATTGAGGGAGAGGTTATTTTCCTGGCATCACTCTGCCAGGGCCCTCAACTCCTTCTTGTAGGCTGTCTTGTCATTGTTGGTAATCAGGCCTACTACTGTTGTGTCATCTGCAAACTTGATGGTTAAGTTGGAGGCGTTTGTGGCAACACAGTCATGGGTGAACAGGGAGTACAGGGGGGGGGGATCAGCGAAGTGGAGGTGTTGTTTCCTACCTTCATCACCTGAGGTCGGCCTGTCAGGAAGTAAACAGGGGTTCAGACCCAGGGCCCCGAGATTAATGATCAGCTTGGAGGGTACTATAGTCAATGAAAAGCATTCTGATGTACAGTAGGTATTCCTCTTGTCCAGATGGGATAGGGCAGTGTGCAGTGTGATGGCGACTACATTGTCTGTGGATCTATTGGAGCGGTAAACAAATTGAAGTGGGTCTAGGGTGGTAAGGTAGAGGTAATTTGATCCTTAACTGGCCTCTCAAAGCACTTCATGAACACTGAACCATGGATTACAGTTTCTCCTGGTCCATAGACTACTTTCAGGATGAGTAACCATCTTAACATCAAGTTGTAAAATAGTGAACTACTCCTTTAATTCATGTGAAAATATGGTTTCACATGTGAAATTTAAACTCAACATGTGAAACTCTAAACTGCACTTTATTTTTTGAAAGGAAGAGGAGTCAGGGGGGGCAATTTGGATGATTGGTCTTGAAATACAAGCTGAAATGGGTCCTTTAAAGTGACCCTTGCCTGGCAGAATTGTGTAAAATTGTGCACCCCATGTTGGTGTTGTGTCAGATGTGGTGACTGGCAGAAACTGTTAGTAATTGTCTAAGTGCTCTGGCATGTCAAAGCTGTCCGTCATTCATCCTTCTCTCTCCATCTCTTTCTTTCTTCAGCTTCTCATAATATTTTCGCTGAACTGCAGAGGACAAACTACTTTTAGTGATGGAGTTGTCACTTTGGTGCTTTGATTTGGGAAAATAAAATAGACAGTAATTTGTTCTTTTGTTCTTTGATACTTTTACAAATTCAAGACTGCATTACCTTAACTTGACATTTAAGAAAATATATTTCAAACAAAATCAACTTTGAAAGAATGGACACACACAGCTCCTATATGTACAGTGCCTACATAAAGTATTCACACTTTTTCCGCGTTTTGTTGTGTTGCAGCCTTATTACATTTATATTTTTCGTCTCTGGCCAACACACAATACCCTATAATGTCAAAGAGGAATTGTGTTTTTTCCTAAATGTTTACAAATTAATAAAAAATTAAAAGGTAAAATGTCTTGAATCAAGTATTCAACTAAGTATTCAATGCCTTTGTTATAACAAACAGAAAGTTCAGGAGTAAAATCTAGCTTAACAAGTCACATGATCATTTGCATTTACTCACTTTGTGTGCTCTAATAGTGTTTAAGACGATTTTTAAATGACTAGCTCATCTCTGTATCCCACACATGCAATTATCTGTAAGGTCCCTCAGTCGAGCAGTGAATTTCAAACACAGATTCAACCTCAATGACCAGGGAGATTTTCCAATGCATCGCAAAGAAGGGCATCTATTCATCTATTGGTAGATGAAAAAAAGTCAGACATGAAATATCCCTTCAGCATGGTGAAGTTATTAATTACACTTTGGATGGTGTATCAATACACCCAGTTGTAGGGTTGGCCCTAATGTATGTATTCTCTGTCACCTGAAGTTGCATGGCAAATGGTCCAGGAACAAAAGTAAAGTACAAAAAACAAATGGACTAGTCAGCCATTCTTCATCTGAGGGGCCAAAATGTATCTATGTTACAGTATCCAGAGGACTGACGATTGAATGTGTGGTAGAATAATGCTATCCATGTTTGGTGGATTGCAATAATGCTATCCATCTATCTGAAACTACTTCCCGGAGGATAATTATGATGCTATCTATATGGATGTATTATCTCTGCAGTACATTTTAACTCTGAATTACTATATGCAAAAGGGTTTTATTGTTTTCTCAGGAATGATGTCTTATTTACATTAGTTTGGGCATTGATGTTCGGGTTACTGTAAACTTGGTATAGATTTTGGATTGAGAAGGTTACAGATGTTATAAATGGAATGAAATGCCTTTGTATCTCTCTTATCCAGTTTCCAGTCCATGGAGGGAGATTGTATGAGCAATTATAATTTCCTAGGCTTCTAGGCCAATAGCCTAGTAGGCATTTCTTTGTTCATGCTTTGTCTGACAAAGTACTGTAACCTTAGGATCTATACACTTAGAATAATACTTTGTTAACATCAGTATTGCCTTGTAACTTAAGCCTTATACCTTGTATTTGCATCCTTTTAGTCTAAAAACAAAAATATAAATGCAACATGCAACAATTTATAATATTTTACTGAGTTACAGTTCATATAAGGAAATCAGTCAATTGAAAATACATTTATTAGAACATAATCTATGAATTTCACATGACTGGGAATACAGATATGCATCTGTTAGTCACAGATACTTAAAAAAAGTTATGAGCGTGGATCAGAAAACCAGTCAGAATCTGGTATGACCACCATTTGCCTCATGCAGGGCGACACATACAGGTGTGCATCTGTGTGCATCTGCATCTGCTTCTAGTTCCGACAATGCAGAAATAACCAACGAGTAATCTAACCTAACAATTCCACAACTACTACCTTATACACCCAAGTGTAAAGGGATAAAGAATATGTACATAAAGATATATGAATGAGTGATGGTACAGAACGGCATAGGCAAGATGCAGTAGATGGTATCAAGTACAGTATATACATATGAGATGGGTAATGTAGGGTATGTAAACAAAGTGGTATAGTTTATTAAACTGGCTAGTGATACATGTATTACATAAAGATGCAGTAGATGATATAGAGTACAGTATATACATATACAGTGGGGAGAACAAGTATTTGATACACTGCTGATTTTGCAAGTTTTCCTACTTACAAAGCATGTAGAGATCTGTAATTTTTATCATAGGTACACTTCAACTGTGAGAGACGGGATCTAAAACAAAAATCCAGAAAATCACATTGTATGATTTTTAAGTAATTAATTTGCATTTTATTGCAATATATTGTAATATAATAAAGACAGTAGATCTCGCTGGTCTGTCATAATATAATAGAGACAGTAGATCTAGCAGGTCATAATAATGTATTCAACCTTACGTTCCCTGTACTCTCTCTATATATATCTGTTTATTATACCTGTTGATACAGGGCTCAAATGTGAAACTATTCTAACTGAACATTTTCTTTCACAGTGACATTGACTCCGAATGGGAATAAAAAACACTGTGATCTCCACCTGGCACAGAAGAGGGGTGGCCACCCGTCATAGCCTGGTTCCTCTCTAGGTTTCTTCCTAGGTTTTTGCCTTTCTAGTGAGTTTTTCCTAGCCACTGTGCTTCTACTTTCATTTTTATTTATTTTATTTCACCTTTATTTAACCAGGTAGGCTAGTTGAGAACAAGTTCTCATTTGCAACTGCGACCTGGCCAAGATAAAGCATAGCAGTGTGAACAGACAACACAGAGTTACACATGGAGTAAACAATTAACAAGTCAATAACACAGTAGAAAAAAAGTGGAGTCTATATACAATGTGTGCAAAAGGCATGAGGAGGTAGGCGAATAATTACAATATTGCAGATTAACACTGGAGTGATAAATGATCAGATGATCATGTACAGGTAGAGATATTGGTGTGCAAAAGAGCAGAAAAGTAAATAAATAAAAACTGTGGGGATGAGGTAGGTGAAAATGGGTGGGCTATTTACCAATAGACTATGTACAGCTGCAGCGATCGGTTAGCTGCTCATGCTGATGTTTGAAGTTGGTGAGGGAGATAAAAGTCTCCAACTTCAGCGATTTTTGCAATTCGTTCCAGTCACAGGCAGCAGAGTACTGGAATGAAAGGCGGCCGAATGAGGTGTTGGCTTTAGGGATGATCAGTGAGATACACCTGCTGGAGCGCGTGCTACGGATGGGTGTTGCCATCGTGACCAGTGAACTGAGATAAGGCGGAGCTTTACCTAGCATTGCTTGCTGATTGGGGTTTTAGGCTGGGGCTATATAAATAGATTTGATTTGATAGAGGACTGAGGGTCTTCCAAATATCGAAAGTGTGTAAATAGTTACCCATGTTATTTTGTAAATGTATATTTTTTTCATATATTTTTTTCATATTTTTTTTCCATTTTTTTCCCATATTTTTTTCTCAATTTTTTTGGGGGGGGGGTGTGTTAGAATACCATTTTGTTATTTTGCATGTAGTTATTTGTTTCAAAATGTATACCTTCACCAATTTGGCCACTTGGGTACATTTGGGCTACTTGTGTGGGACACCTGGGTGACTTCATGATAAATGTCATGTAGCACTCATTTTGGAAGTTTGCACAAGTACTGTTGCCCTCTTATATTTTTCACTGAAATTGTCCCCATCATCCTATCTGAATGTTTGTTTTATCTTGTTAATTTTAAAGATGATGATAAAAAATATAATAAAAGTATAAAACATGTTTTTTTTCATTGTTTTATCTAAAACAGATCTATTGTGTTATATTCTCCTACATTCAATTCACATTTCCACAAACTTCAGAGTGTTTTCTTTCAAATGGTACCAATATGCATATCCTTGGTTCTGTGCCTGAGCTACAGCCTGTTAGATTTGGGTATGTCTTCAGGTGGAAATTGCACAAAGTAGGGGGGGGGGGCTCTAAGAGGTTTTAAACCACTCTAGTGTTGCTTTAGAAGTATGCTTAGGGTCATTGTCACTGCTTGAAGGTGAACCTCCGCTCCAGTCTCAAATCTCTGGAAGACCGAAACAGGTTTCCCTCAAGAATTTCCATGTATTTAGTGCCATCCATCATTCCTTCAATTCTGACCAGTTTCCCAGTCCCTGCAGATGAAAAACATCCCCACAGCATGATGCTGCCACCACCATGCTTCACTGTGGGAATATTGTTCTTCACTGTGGGAATATTGTTCTTTCATATGGGGTGATGAGGGTTTTGGTGGTTTTGGGTGTGCGCCAGGCATAGGGGACTTTATTTAACTAATTATATGACTTCTGACCTGTTTGGAGGCTCCTTGGTCTTCATATTGAAGGAAATTGGCTGAATGAGATCTTATTTAGGGGCTTCAAGGCAAATGGGGTGAATACATATACACGCACCACTGTTCCGTTTATTGTTTTGACGTTTTTTAAACAAGTAATATTTTTTCATTTCACTTCACCAATTTGGACAATTTTGTGTATCTCCATTACATTAAATCCAAATGAAAATTCATTTAAATTACAGGTTGCAATGCAGCAAAATAGGAAAAATGCCAAGGGGGATGAATACTTTTACAAGGCACCTGCATTGCTTTGTTCATGGCCTATGTAGATTAATGTCTTGGGGGTCTGTCCTTATTGTCTACAGCTGGACACTCACCCATGTACCAACGCAGGAAAGTCGCCATTGAAAGTCCACTACACATGACCATGTACAACCTTGTGTTGTGTAGATGAGGTTACTGTCTCAAGAGTCTAGCTTTATTGTCTAGAGCTGGACATACATTCTAACCCATTTACCATAGCAGGAAAGACCTCAATGAAAGGCCACTACACATAACACAAGGTTAGGTTTGATGGTCTAGCCTCCCAAAAATGTGAAAAACTAAAACAACACAAGGATGAAGTGACTGTCATTATAGCACCCATTATTGTGATTTGTAAAGCGTGAAGAAGCAAAACAGCACATTCCAAACAGCAAAACCAAGTGTGTAGCTCACAACATGACATATAGACAGTCATCAACAAGAAGAGAACATATGTGTGCACATTTTTTCGAAACCACACTCCAACATTTACCACTTGTGATAGCAACATCCTCGAAAGACACCTGCTGGTGAGGAAGTAGTCTATGAGGTTGTTGCGCACATCTATAGCAGCTCAGGTTGCCCTGTATGTCAGCTTTCTTTATAATTTTTTATTAACTAGGCAAGTCAGTTAAGAACAAATTCTTATTTACAATGACGGCCAATTGTGCACTGCCCTATGGGCAATGATGGCCAGATGTGATGCAGTCTGGATTCAAACCAGGGACCACCTCTTGCACTGAGATGCAGTGCCTTAGACTGCTGCGCCACTCATGAGCCATCAAAGGAAGCTGGATCACCCATCTACCACCTGTTTCCACTCTGCTGGAAGTAGGTCCCCACTGTCTGTGTTTTCAGTGTCTGGTACAAATTTAATTGGAGGGCCATGCAGGCCTTCACAATGGTCTCAGCTTTCTCTGGGACAGCCTCATGTGCTCGTCCCAGGATCCCCCATTCTTGCAGCAAGGATCCCAAAGCAGTTCTCAAATTCTTCTGGCTCGAGTGGCAGTAGTTGTAGATCATCTTGGCGTCATGAAGTATCTTTGAATAAAATAAGTTCTTCCATTAGTATTACATTTATGGGATTTATCAATAAAATCTTCCATCAGGACATGCCAGATAGCCTGGAAGACTTCCATGACGATGGCACAAACTAGCTTGTAACTCGCAGTGATACTTTGCTGTGCTGCCTCTCGCCAAAAACCAAGGGGTCACAGACAGGCTTTCTGTAGCACTTACGGGCAAGTGGTGAGTTCTCTCATGGGAGATGTGAGGGGCAAGTCGCTGAAGCAAGTTGTCAAATCTGGCAAACGACACCCGAAAGTATTGAAAATTATTTTCTCGTCAATGCTTTGCGTAGGTTGGAGATGTGTATTCTCCATCTTCCCCTCTTGTAGTTTTCAGTGGATGAACTTGCCGGTGATTCAGTCTTTTTTTTCTTCACCCCCTGAGTAGTAATAGCAGTTTAAGCTCTTGCTGTTCAATCTCTAGCAATTGCATTAAAAAAGTGACATGTTTGCTTCTGTGGAGAAAATGTAGTGTTGTAAAACATAGAACACCAGACTAGCCTGACATTTAGGTAGCATTTGATAACAGATATGTAACACCGTATCCGGAAGTTCAAACATCGTCACTAGCTAGAGTCAAAAAGAGTGCCTCAGCTGCGTATGTTTGGTTAGCTACTCTGACTCCGTAAGCCCCCTAGCGGATATACACTAAACAAGGAGGACTTCCTCTCTGGGTGGAACGCAACAAAAAGAGTCCCCTGCTCAAATCAAAAACAACTCCACCCACGTGCACACACGCACACAGATCAACAGAGGGGAGCTTGTAGCTGACTTTACCCAGAAAGACTCACAGCTGTTATCGCTGCCATAGGTGCATCTACAAAATATTTACCCAGGGTTATAAATACTTATGTAAATAAGACACTTCTGTATTTCATATTCAATAAAAACATATAGGCTGAAACATAACAAAATGTGGAATAAGAACAGAGCTTCAACTGAATGACTGAATTGCAATCAGAGACCGGGACCCAACTTAAAGTCAACCAACACCAACCTTGAAGTCACAGTGCCGTGTGCCAATGGCTATTGATTGATCTAGACTTAGTGAGGTCAGTAGACAGAAATTGTTAACCTACAGGTAACTGCCAAAATAAAGGAAACACTAAGGTAAATGAGGGATACAAAGTATATTGAAAACAGGTGCTTCCACACAGATATGTTTCCTGAGTTAATTCATTTTATTGTATGTTTCTGGTGGTTTTGACTCACAGGTTTGCAGATGGACTGGCAGGTCGGCTTTCTGGAGTTATTCTACAGATATGTAAGCGGGTGCACGTGCATTGGGTGCATGTCTTGAACTTATCTCACCCCAGATATCTCCCTGGACTCATCCGGCAGGGAGATATCTGAGGTCTGGATTGGATGCATGTAGAAACCTTCCCATTACGGAGAAAATCCTAGCTTCACATATGAAATGAAGGACATGTGTATCTGGAGCATGTCTACTCCTTATATCTAATAAAATGTCAGTTATCTGGAAAAATATAGATAAAGATATCCCCTGATATTAACCCTTTTCGCCGAGTACCATGGCTAAAATAAGAAATCTCAGGAACTTTGAAAGAGGGGTCTCAAAGGAGCACAGGGGGTTTACTGGGATGTTCTTCTCCCATCGCACACTAGCGACTCCTGTGGTGGGCCGGAAGCAATGCACGCTGACACGGTCATCAGGTGTACGGTGTTTCCTTCGTCACATTGGTGCGGCTGGGTTCCGGGTTAAGCGGGCATTGTGCCAAAAAGCAGTGAGGCTTTGCTGGATTGTTTTGGAGGACACACGGCTCTCAACGCTTGCCTCTCCCGAGTCCGTACGGGAGTTGCAGTGCTGGGACAAGACTGTAACAACCAATTGGATACCACGAAATTGGGGAGAAAAAGGGGTAAAAAAACAAACATAGAAATGTAAGTTATAGATCTGTCATTCTCATTGAAAGCAAGTCTAAGAAGTGGTATATCTGTTTTATGTGCACTTTTTCCATGCTTCCCGTTCTTAAATTAAATTTTGCGTCTTTTACATTCAGTCTTCTGCACCAGCTTCAAACAGCTGAATATATAATCATTCTGGTTATGGAAAATATATTTCACAGTGATTTAGATGGTTCAATGATTCTCTACACTATACTTGCTTGTTTGCCACAAACTGAAATTAGGTAACTATTTAAGTGATATTGCTCGAGAAGCCGGTGTTTGGAGGATATATTTGTATGGGTGTTGTTAGGCCTGAGACAAAGCCACTTTTATACAATGGGTTACCAACATTTAAATACTGATAGACATACACTGTATTTTCATTAAAAAAGTTATTTTGATGAATTAATTTATACTATTTCATCCTTCCACGAGATAAAGTCCCGAAACAAATCTAGGGTTGCTACCCAAGCCGGCTGGTCATTCATTCTATCTGTTCGGTTGCCAGAGACGCAACATACACTGTTGACATTTTTTTGTACATCCTTTCAGTGCACGGTCTAGTTTCCCGAATTTCCGCCTGTCTGACATGCCTAAAGTAAACTGCCTGTTACTCAGGCCTTAAGCTGGGATATGCATATAATTGGTATAATTGGTTAGATAACACTCCAAAGTTTCTGAAACTGTTAAAATAATGTCTGTGAGTATAACAGAACTGATATGGCAGACATAAACCCGAGGAAAATCCATTCGGAATAAAAAAAAATTGAGCCCCGAGCCACTTCAAATGTGAAGCAATTGAAAACTATGCGTTCCACCTCCCAGATTGCAGTTCCTATGGCTTCCACTAGATGTCACTAGTCTTTATACATGGTTTCAGGCTAGTTTTTTGAAAAACCAATGAGGAATAGTAGTTTATCCAAGGGAAGCACTAAGGCAAAAGTAGTCTCTTTGCGCATGTGAACGAGAGCACGCTCTTCGTTACTTTCCTTTCCTATTGAACATACTAGTCTCTGTATGAAATATTATAATTTCTTTATATATTGGACTACCTGAGGAGTTGAACAAACTTTACCGGTAAAGTTTGGGACTTCTTTGTCTGCATGTTGAACGGGTGGATTACTGAACTCAATGACGCCTACTAAACAGACTTTTTGGGATATAAAGAAGGACTTTATTGAACAAAACCACCATTCATTGTGTAGCTGGGACCCTTGGGATTGCAAACAGAGGAAGATCTTCAAAGGTAAGTTTTTTATTTTATCGCTATTTATGATTTTGTGATGCCTGTGCTGGTTTGAAAACAGATGTTGTTGTGGGGCACTGTCCTCAGATAATCAAATGCTATGCTTTTGCCGTAAAGCCTATTGTAAATTGGAGAACGCAGTTCAATTACCAAGATTCTTAGCTAAATAATCATGTATGACACTTGCATTTTCATGAATGTTTAATATTACGATTTTGTATTTTGAATTTGGCGCACTCCGATTTCACCAGATGTTGTCGAAGTTGATCCCGCTAACGAGATCCGTGTGCTAAGATAATATATGCTGTACAGTATACATCAAATTTATGCTGATTCAGGATGTCGACTGGCTAAGAAAAGCTGCCAGCCTGTCTGTCTCGTCCTGACCCCGACACGTTCATTACCATAGGACAGCTGGAGATCAAATGTAAATATTGAAACAGTGTTGCAAATGTCGGAGAGAAAGAAAGCAAGGTTATTACATATCTATTGCTGTTGAAAACCAAATGCTAGTCTAAAAGAAATAGGAGATAATGTCTAGATTATTTTTACAGTGTAGATCTAGTACAGTATATCTATTGCCTGGCTGAGCTGATGAGTGGATTGCGCAGTCAGATGGAACAGAGTAAATAGGCATTTCAATGTCATAGACTTAGGAGGTGGTAACTTGTGGAATAGATCCGGCTGGAATGCGGTTTTAACCAATCAGCATCCAGGATTAGACCCAACGCAATGGACATAAATATTCCTAGAAAATATTCCTATTCATGAAAATCACAAATGAAATATATTGAGACACATCTTAGCCTTTTGTTAATCACCCTGTCATCTCAGATTTTCAAAATATGCTTTACAGCCAAAGCTAGACAAGCATTTGTGTAAGTTTATCGATAGCCTAGCATAGCATTTTGTCCAGCTAGCAGCAGGTAACTTGGTCACGGAAATCAGAAAAGCAATCAAATTAAATAGTTTACCTTTGATGAGCTTCGGATGTTTTCACTCACGAGACTCCCAGTTAGATAGCTGTGTTCCTTGTTTCCAAATATATTATTTTTGTAGGCGAAATAGCTCCGTTTGTTCTTCACGTTTGGCTGAGAAATCGCCCGGAAATTGTAGTCATGAAAACGGCTAAAAATATTCCAAATTAGCTCCATAATATCGACAGAAACATGGCAAACATTGTTTATAATCAATCCTCAAGGTGTTTTTCAAATATCTATTCGATAATATATCAACCGGGACTGGTGGCTTCTTAGTAGGAGAGAGAGAAACAATGGCCGCATTTGTCCTTTACGCACCAAACACTATGAGAGACTTCAGCTGACCACTGACGCAATGTTGACGTTCACGCTCATTTTTCAAAATAAAAGCCTGAAACTATGTATTTTGGCACTAGACACATTAGGGAAGCCATAGAAAAAGTAATCTGGTTGATAGCCCATTCACTGCTCAATAGAGACGCATAGGAACACAGAGCCTTCCTGTTTAGATTTTTCTCAGGCTTTCGCCTACAACATCAGTTCTGTTATACTCACAGACAATATTTTTACAGTTTTGGAAACTTTAGAGTGTTTTCTATCCTAAGCTGTCAATTATATGCATATTCCAGCATCTTGTCCTGACAAAATATCCTGTTTACTACGGGAACGTTATTTTTCCAAAAATTAAAATACTGCCCCCTAGTCACAAAAGGTTAAAGTTATGGTTGAATTGTCAAAAACAATTTGCAGTTCTTAGTCCGTTAGATCCAATGGTCAAAATCATTTACAATTATTAGCCTGTTAGATTCAATGGTCAAAATCAATTTGCAATTCCTAGCCCATCGATTGGGCAAGTTTTATTTCACCCAGGATTGTTTTAGTGCTGGCCCTATGCGGGATTGCTGTAAGGCAAACGTGTGAGGTATTAATGGCTCCCTGTGTCCAAATAGACTTTCTCTCACTTCCTCCGGAGAGGAGAAAAATCATTCATTATTTGAATGGGTGTCAAATCTGTTTTTCAAATCTACTAAAAGATCATCATTGTTAAGTGCAGACAAGTGCTTATATCTGAATCAATGTTAACTTTGTTACCAGGGAAATGTACTGATTTCCCCTCTGACCGCCACGCACCAGCCTAATCATTGTGTTTTAACAAAGCGGCAGCCCTGGATTGATTTATATCACCACGGTGACTGACTGCTCTTTGATAGAGAAGGAGAGAAAACATATCGGCAGGGTAGCCTAGTGGTTACAGCGTTGGACTAGTAACCGGAAGGTTGCGAGTTCAAACCCCCGAGCTGACAAGGTACAAATGTGTCGTTCTGCTCCTGAACAGTCAGTTAACCCACTGTTCCTAGGCTGTCATTGAAAATAAGAATTAGTTCTTAACTGACTTGCCTGGTTAAATAAAGGTAAAAAAAAAAAATATCAGAGAAGCATGACAAGATGTCAAACACACCAGGGTATATGTATTGTTAGATTAAGGGCAGCAGGGGGGTGTTGTGGTAAAATGACACATGACTCTATGGTTTGGTCTGTAGAGCCTTATTCAGTCTCACTTAAACTAGGTTTAGTACTGCAGTATTCCGCATACCTGTATTTCTCGGTACTTTTGCAGGCGTTACTAATCTGCAATCCATTGAGACATTTCTTATTGAACCATCATAGAAATACACCCTTCCCCCCTTTCTCCTCCTTCTCTTTTAAAAGATCACACTAATAGCAATCATTGACATGATAAATGCTAATGTAATACAGTATATCAGCAAGTCTTTTGCCGTAGAATCATAATATAAGTATAGAGTTTGATTATCATGCCAAAGTATACTTATATCTTTTCATAAAAGCATGCCATTTTACCTCAACAGACTGATCATACTGTGAATCTGCCTTTGGCATCGGCAATGGTTCCAGTGCATTTACTGGTCTGAAGATGTCACAACGACAGAGAGAGAAAGGGAGACGTGGAAGAAAGAGAGTGGGAGAGAGTAGCTAGGTTTAAATCCAATTGCTGACAGATTTTCATGTGAATATTCTAAAATCTACATAAAAACAATAGGTGCATTTTGCTACCAGAGATGTGTTTCCAACAAATTGACTTGTTGTGGATAAAAGGGTGTGCGTGATGATTGAGTGCAAATAAAAATACCTTTCACGGTTAAATTCCCCATGTACCAAATAAAATAAGTGAAATAGGTTCCCATCACATGTGAAACTCTACTGATGGTTTTTCCTCACAATTTTTTTTTTAGTCATGTAGCGAGTGTGCTCATTCTTGTATTGACACATGTGCTCTAAAGCAGGGTTTCCCCAAAACCACGTCATAATATATGTTACCTTATATGCTTATACATTACCAGTCAAAAGTTTGGACACACCTATTCGTCAGTGTGCAAAGATGTCATCAAGATTCTCAAATATAAAATACATTTTGTTTTGTTTAACACGTTTTTGGTTACTACATGACATAACA
Source organism: Oncorhynchus keta (assembly GCF_023373465.1). Taxonomy (NCBI): domain Eukaryota; kingdom Metazoa; phylum Chordata; class Actinopteri; order Salmoniformes; family Salmonidae; genus Oncorhynchus; species Oncorhynchus keta. The sequence continues at coordinate 47,154,411 of NC_068454.1, forward strand.
TTTCTAAAAACCTGTTTTTGTCCTGTCATTATGGGGTACTCATTGTGTGTAGATGTAACGTAACAAAATGTGGAAAAAGTCAAGGAGTCAAGGAGCATCAAGTCAAGGAGCATCAAGCGCATCACCTTGCAATTTCACCACCCTGTGAAGTTCATGAAAAGTTATTTCATCTATAGCCTAATAAACTGCATGCTTTCCCGACGAATCATAGTGGGAGGACCACACAACATGTCATCGCGTGACTCCAAGTTGACCTCGATATGAGGGTTATTACATCAATATTTGAACATTTAACGTTTTTACACTGACATTTCTCTCATTATAAATCCCACCTTGTGTAACGTATTTTGTTTTGTCAACAAATGATCTGATTCCATCAGGCCTGTCATGACATGTACTTTACTCGCGTAAAAAAGTTGGATGGAAACTTGTGATGTTCAGTTCACTTGAACTTTGCAACTTTGTGGAACGATTTATACTGAACGACACGTTTTCCAAAACGTTCTTGCACGTTCTTGAACAGACTTTGAGGTACGTTTGCTCCCGTTCGGTGGATGTGGCAAGGTGTGGCTTGAAGCAATGAGTGACGTATTTAAATGTACATGGTCATGCTAAAAGCAATCCCCAACACATCACAGCCGTATATATTCCCCCCCAAGCAGACACATCGATGGCTCTGAACGAACATTATTTGACTCTTTGCAAACTGGAATCCATATATCCGGAAGCTGCATTCATTGTAGCTGGGGATTTTAACAAGACTAATCTGAAAACAAGACTCCCTAAATTTTATCAGCATCTCGATTGCGCAACCAGGGCTGGAAAAACCTTGGATCATTGCTATTCCAACTTCCGCGACGCATATATGGCCCTGCCCCGCCCTCCTTTCGGAAAAGCTGACCACGACTCCATTTTGTTGATCCCTGCCTACAGACAGAAACTAAAACAAGAAGCTCCCACACTGAGGTCTGTTCAACGCTGGTCCGACCAATCTGATTCCACACTCCAAGACTGCTTCCATCACGTGGACTGGGATATGTTCCGTATTGCGTCAGATGACAACATTGATGTATACGCTGATTCGGTGTGCGAGTTCATTAGAGCGTGCGTTGAAGATGTCGTTCCCATAGCAACGATTAAAACATTCCCAAACCAGAAACTGTGGATTGATGGCAGCATTCGCGTGAAACTGAAAGCGCGAACCACTGCTTTTAATCACGGCAAGGTGACTGGAAACATGACCGAATAGAAACAGTGTAACTATTCCCTCCGCAAGGCAATCAAACAAGCTAAGCGTCAGTATAGAGACAAAGTAGAATCTCAATTCAACGGCTCAGATAAAAGAGGTATGTGGCAGGGTCTACAGTCAATCACGGATTACAGAAAGAAAACCAGCACCGTCATGGACCAGGATGTCTTGCTCCCAGGCAGACGAAATAACTTTTTTGTCCGCTTTGAGGACAATACAGTGCCACTGACACTGCCCGCAACTAAAACATGTGCTCTCCTTCACTGCAGCCGACGTGAGAAAAACATTTAAACGTGACAACCCTCGCAAGACTGCAGGCCCAGACGGCATCCCCAGCCGCGCCCTCAGAGCATGCGCAGACCAGCTGGCTGTTGTGTTTACGGACATATTCAATCAATCCCTATCCCAGTCTGTTGTTCCCACAAGCTTCAAGAGGGCCACCATTGTTCCTGTTCCCAAGAAAGCTAAGGTAGCTGAGCTAAACGACTACCGCCCCGTAGCACTCACTTCCGTCATCATGAAGTGCTTTGAGAGACTAGTCAAGGACCATATCACCTCCACCCTACCTGACAACCTAGACCCACTCCAATTTGCTTACCGCCCAAATAGGTCCACAGACGATGCAATCTCAACCACACTACACACTGCCCTAACCCATCTGGACAAGAGGAATACCTATGTGAGAATGCTGTTCATCGACTACAGCTCAGCATTTAACACCATAGTGCCCTCCAAGCTCGTCATCAAGCTCGAGACACTGGGTCTCGACCCCGCCCTGTGCAACTGGGTACTGGACTTCCTACGGGCCGCCCCCAGGTGGTGAGGGTAGGCAACAACATCTCCATTCCGCTGATTCTCAACACTGGGGCACCACAAGGGTGTGTTCTGAGCCCTCTCCTGTACTCCCTGTTCACCCACGACAGCGTGGCCATGCACGCCTCCAACTCAATCATCAAGTTTGCGGACGACACAACAGTGGTAGGCTTGATTACCAACAACGACGAGACGGCCTACAGGGAGGAGGTGAGGGCCCTCGGAGTGTGGTGTCAGGAAAATAACCTCACACTCAACGTCAACAAAACTAAGGAGATGATTGTGGACTTCAGGAAAAAGCAGAGGGAACACCCCCCTATCCACATCGATGGAACAGTAGTGGAGAGGGTAGTAAGTTTTAAGTTCCTTGGCGTACACATCACAGACAAACTGAAATGGTTCACCCACACAGACAGCATCGTGAAGAAGGCGCAGCAGCGCCTCTTCAACCTCAGGAGGCTGAAGAAATTTGGCTTGCCACCAAAAGCACTCACAAACTTCTACAGATGCACAATCGAGAGCATCCTGTCGGGCTGTATCACCGCCTGGTACGGCAACTGCTCCGCCCACAACTGTAAGGCTCTCCAGAGGGTAGTGAGGTCTGCACAACGCATCACCAGGGGCAAACTCCCTGCCCTCCAGGACACCTACAACACCCGATGTCACAGGAAGGCCATAAAGATCATCAAGGACAACAACCACCCGAGCCACTGCCTGTTCACCCCGATATCATCCAGAAGGCGAGGTCAGTACAGGTGCATCAAAGCTGGGACCGAGAGACTGAAAAACAGCTTCTATCTCAAGGCCATCAGACTGTTAAATAGCCACCACTAACATTGAGTGGCTGCTGCCAACACACTGACTCAACTCCAGCCACTTTAATAATGGGAATGGATGGGAAATGTAAGTGTAAAATATATCACTAGCCACTTTAAACAATGCTACCTAATATAATGTTTACATACCCTACATTATTCATCTCATATGTATACGTATATACTGTACTCTATATCATCTACTGCATCCTTATGTAATACATGTATCACTAGCCACTTTAACGATGCCACTTTGTTTACATACTCATCTCATATGTATATACTGCACTCAATACCATCTACTGTATCTTGCCTATGCCGCTCTGTACCATCACTCATTCATATATCTTATGTACATATTCTTTATCCCCTTACACTATAAGGTAGTAGTTTTGGAATTGTTAGCTAGATTACTTGTTGGTTATTACTGCATTGTCGGAACTCGAAGCACAAGCATTTCGATACACTCGCACTAACATCTGCTAACCATGTGTATGTGATAAATAAAATTTGATTTGATTTGATTTGATCATCGTTTTTCAGCTGGTTGTTCATTACAGCACCCATTCCGTTCAATTGAACGTTCCAGAACATAAATATGTACTGAACGCAGCCCTCGTTAGAAAGAAAGAATGGGAGTCACTATTTGTCTTGTGCAAGTTAGCTTTATTTAATAAAGTTTCTTTGTATTATGATGGATGCTTCAAATTGTCTTTTGTCCCTACAATCACAGCAGAGGGAGGCAGAACTCACACATTTCTCACGCAATTTATTACTAATAAATACATCAGTGTGAGAAAGGTATCCTGGGGACCCAAACACTCGCCTGGCTGATCATTCATCATACGTAAACAAATATCACAATAGCACAGGATACAGGCGCTCCAATAATGGATAATTGATGAGCGAGTTTGTGGGTGCAGCTGATTATTGCTGAATGTTGGTTATCACAGCAACATTATTTTTCATTTCACCACTAATGATGAACTTTTTGTTTGAGGGAATCACTTTTGTAAGCTCAGTACGCAAATAGGGAATGAATCATCAGGTCAGTTTGTTCATAATAAGGATGTGAGTGAGCATTAAATGCCTCCACTCAATGCTCATCTGTTCTTGCTAGACTTACTACAAAGACAAGCGTTGATATTAATGATGACGCAGTCTTCAACAGTATTTTACATTTCCAAGACGTGCGTAGTTCATGACAACCCCAATAATTTCCCCCGTTAACAGGATGAAGAATACAATTGTAAAACAACTCGCTCACTCCAAATACCCCAAATGTGTTTATGATATTTTTAACTGCTAGGGACTGACTTGGTTACCTCAAGGCATCCTCATGCATGGTTCCATTTAGGATAGGGAAGCACCTATAGACAGACAGATGGGACTCATTGGTTTACTGTTATATGAGGCAGTCCCAAACCCCTGCCCACAACCTGTGCTCCTGTATTCAGTTACTAACAACCAATACCAGCGTTGACACTTGTAGATATAGGACCTGCATCTAGGGTCAGGAATCCAATCAATACAGTTAGCTCCTCGATGGTCCGTACTATGTTAGAGAAGGGGGTTGGGGTGAACCATTTGGCTTGTGTTTCAAGGAGCTCCTGTGTGACCATGTAGCCCGTGTCCCATGTAGATCGGTGGTGATAATGTCATTCTTATTGCATTAACACAAATAAACTGCAGCAAAACACTGTAAATCCCGTATCTGAAAGCTATAACTTAATTTGCATTAGAACACTTCCCACTCTCTATATGAGTAGTGAGACATCTGTCTCAGTTCATAACTTCGGGTTGAGGATGGTGAAGTCATTGTATTGCTTTTATGGTGTTACAGTAAAACTTTATTCGTAGGAACGTTATAGTAACTCCACGTAATAAAGCATTTGTTAATCATTACTCTAATCACAAGATGTTTAATATAGGTCCTTATAAACAATTTAATTATATATATTTCTGTGAGGCCTCATCTAAAGTGTTTGCTATTTATATTTTATAAATACTTTATAAATGTTTTGAGTGACCAGTGTTATTTCTCACAAAAATGGACCTGGCATTGGTAGACATTCCAGCAGTATCTGATACTCCTTAAAGGGGACTTTCACCCTGGGTGAATCTGGTGTTGTTTTCAGAGACATTTCTAGGTCAGTGATGTTTCACACATAATTGCCCAGGAGGAAGGCATGTCTGAGTTTCGCACGCTGAACTATACACACTATGACGGCTTCCTGTGTTTTGATGAAGTAGTCCTGCTTTGTGGCATTTCGCGAAGGCTCTATGTTATACTATAAGTGGTGCGTGGAAATGTGGTTGTCCTTGTTGGATAGAGTCATTTGACGTCTTTTGGTGATGTTCCTACCGGCGAAATCATTGCTAAATATAGAAGCTAACACATTTTTTCAATGGTATGTGTGTTTTGGACGTGTTCTGTCCCAAACCCTCCCCCAAGACAGACATTAACAACGTAATCCTTTGGGCACATATGGTGGCTAGCTAAGTAAGTAAGTTATTTTTCCTGCAAGTTTATCTACCCATATTGTGTATTGCTGGCTAACATACTGTTATTGTCACGTTTGTCGTATTGATGAGACCAAGGCACAGCGTGATATGAATACATTATTCTTTAATCAAACGAAGAACACGAAACAAACTAACAAAATAACAAAACGAATGTGAAGCTATAACACGAGTGCTGACATGCAACTACACATAGACATACAACCCACCAAACCAGAATGGAAAAATGGCAACCTAAATAGGATCCCCAATCAGAGACAACGATCATGTCACGTTCGCCGTGTAGAGAAGACCAAAGCGCAGCGTGATATGAATACATTCTTCTTCAATGAAAATGAAGAACACTTAAACAAACTATACAAAACGACCGTGAAGCTATATATAACGAGTGCTGACATGCAACTAACCATAGACAATAACCCAACAAACTATCCAAGGCATATGGCTACCTAAATATGGTCCCCAATCAGAGACAACGATAAACAGCTGCCTTTGATTGAGAACTAATCCAGGCAACCATTGACATAAAAACACCTAGACAAGAAAAACCCCATAAACATACAAAAACCCTAGACAGAATAATTTTGCACGCCCAATTTTTCAGTTTTTTATTTGTTAAAAAAGTTTGAAATATCCAATAAATGTCGTTCCACTTCATGATTGTGTCCCACTTGTTGTTGATTCTTCACAAAAAAATACAGTTTTATATCTTTATGTTTGAAGCCTGAAATGTGGCAAAAGGTCGCAAAGTTCAAGGGGGCCGAATACTTTCGCAAGGCACTGCATATCGAATCTGAATCCACCTTGCGTACTTCTTCTGTCTATTGCAAAGAACCAGGGTTCCAAGGCCTCTAATGTTTCATCATTAAGACCAAAATCTCTATTTCTATGTGCACGGACAAAAATCTTCACAAAATTCACAAAAATCGTCTCTCAAATTCAGGAACAATGTTTCAGAACTGGAATGTTGAATACCTGTGAAAGATGTCTACTTATGACACATAATGGTATATTGTTGAAGACTGATCCACTACTCACAAATACGATTTTTATAAAAGTTTGACAGTTATATCATCTTTCCAACATCTGATTCGGTATTAGCGTCAATATTGGGTTATCTTTTAAAAAATAGGAGTGCCTGTGTCCAATTTTTTGGCACCCCTTCAAATATCAATTCATACATCCCAATGATCAATTCTGCCAAATTCGTCGGTTGTTTCTGCTGCATCACGGTTTCATAACTTTTTGATGCTAAGGCACTGGGCTATAGGACTCATCTGTATTATGTTGACTGTTTATGTTGGAAGTTTAGTCATCAAGCAGAAGTGTAACGCTCATCTTCCTCCTCTTCTGAGGAGGAGTAGTAGGAAGGATCGGAGGACCAGTGCGCAGCGTGGTAAGTGTCCATATTGATCATTTATTATCATGAACACACACAAAAAAATAACGAGAACGAACTAAACAGTCCTGTACGGTGAGTACACAGAACAGAAAACAATAACCCACAACTCAAGGGTGAAAACAGGCTGCCTAAGTATGGTTCTCAATCAGGGACAACTATTGACAGCTGCCTCTGATTGAGAACCATACCAGGCCAAACACAGAAATACCAAATCATAGAAAAACGAACATAGACAACCCACCCAACTCACACCCTGACCATACTAAAACAAAGACATAACAAAGGAACTAAGGTCAGAACATGACAAGAAGCTCTTATTCAGAGTGACTTACCACACGTGCATTAAAGGAGACTGCCGCAACCAGAGTTTGAGCAAAGTAACACTTTTGAAATATAGGAGAACAATCCAAAATAAAAAAGCATGGCCCTGTGTTCTCAGTGAGAATGTAGAGAAAATCTTTTGTCTTTATTGGTTGAAACATATAGCAATCCTATAACATTTCAACACTTGAAGAAAATAAGACAAAATACTCAGTATGGTGAATGAAGTATATTACATTTTGAATTGTTTTTACATACAGTACATTGGCATCTAGGTGATCCCCAAAATTCCTGATTTTATCCAATCATGTAAATGATTTATTTGGGATAATTCGTCATAGAATATATGATACTCATGTTCTCTATTGTTTCAATCCCCCATCATTCTACTCTCATAACAATATGAATACATTTCCATGTGTTTGGTGTTTCCTTTCAAACCGCACTTAGCTGCTAAACCACAGCCATGCAAGACATCCATTGCTGTTTAATTTGTTAAAAGAAGGAAAGAAAAAAACGTTCTGAATAAAAATCTGCCGCTGTAAATGTATCTTGCCAACAATAACATTAACATTTGACACACAGCGTGTGAAAAACCCAGGCATAATATCACAGTAAAGAAAGTTGACCTTTGAAGACTGTGAATTAGTCAGATTAAAACTTGAATGAGTGCTTTTAGGTTCACACCAAAGAAATAACCCCTGACACCAAAACAAACAAACACAAGCCACATTTAAATAGCAAAAAAGTTGGAAACGTGTCTGAAAGCAAAGTAAGTTGAAATTCTTTTGTGAGTGTGTGTGTGTATGTATGTATGTGAGACAGATGGGAGCAGGGACACATCTATTATTCTCTTGCTGATTAAAGCGTGATGGATGGTGTCCAATCTGTTTTACAGGGGAGTGCTGTGAAAGCCAGCAGTGTTCTCTACCTGCTGCCTCCTCTCCATGTTAGGTGATTTACGTCTGACGCCCTCAATTTATGTACTGCCATATTTTCATTTCTACCCCGCTGAGTGCCAGATTCAGAACTCCTGAAGAAATATTATGCTTTGCTGACAAAATACAGTGACAGCCATCTCATAGCCTTAAAAGTGTGCCTGAGTGTGCCTGGGTAGTCGAGTTTTTAGAAAGGAGAGAGGGAGATGAGACGGGTTGAAGTCGTCTGTTAGCGGCAGCCCACCGATCAGCCCATTTGATCTGAACCAGCCCTGATTGGGCGGAATGATGTTTATTGCCAAGTAAAATAATCAAATTCCAATTGAAAGAAATTATGGAGTTGGGTAAAACTGACGGTCAAATTTATTGAACACCTTTTACAGGTCTCTCTTAGCGGAGAAACGTGATGCACAAATTAACCGCAAACAAGAAGAGCAGGTAACTTGACACTGGGGACATTGTAACCTTTTCACACCTGAGTTCAAAATATCTCTAACGGTTGTTTCATGCATGTGATGTCAGAATGTACTCACTGTTTCAAAATGTGATTGTCACGCAACAGGACAGTTAACATGTGCTGTCTGTTAATTATCTATAGGCTATGTTTCAATTTGTCAATTTCAAATTATTTTCCAACACGTTGTATTTTCTAACAACAGTTTGAAGTGAGGTGTGTTCCGCCTCCTCATTAATTCACATAGAAATAGCCCATTTCAGCATGGCGCACAATTTATGTTATGTATATATTTGTGCAGTCTTGCAAGAATTGGAAATATTTATTGCTGGTGCTTGCTATGCCTTCCTTGTTGTTTTCCTTACAAATAATAACTTTGGACATGTGTGAATTCATATCAAATTAAGTTCCTTATTTTCTGTATATCATGTCTACTGTAGGCGCATACAGTATGTATCTACAGTTGAAGTTGGAAGTTTACATGCACTTTAGCCTAGTACATATGAACTCAGTTTTTCACAATTCCTGACATTTAATCCTAAAAATTCCCTGCCTTAGGTCAGTTAGGATCACCACTTTATTTTAAGAAAGTGAAGTGTCAGAATAATATGAGAGAGAATGATTTATTTCAGCTTTTATTTCTGTCATCACATTCCCAGTGGATCAGAAGTTTGCATACACCCAACTAGTATTTGATACCATTGACTTTTAATTGTTTAACTTGGGTCAAACGTTTTTGGTAGCCTTCCACAAGCTTCCGACAATAAATTGGATGAATTTTTGCCCATTCCTCCTGACAGAGCTGGTGTAACTGAGTCAGGTTTTGTAGGCATCCTTGCACGCACACGCTTTTTCACTTCTGCCTGCAAATATTCTAAAGGATTGAGGTCAGGGCTCTGTGTTGGCCACTCCAATACCTTGACTTTGTTGTCCTTAAGCATTTTGCCACGACATTGGAAGTATGCTTGGTGTCATTGTCCATTTGGAAGACCCATTTGCAACCAAGCTTTAACTTCCTGAATGATGTCTTGATATGTTGCTTCAATATATCCACATATTTTTTCTGCCTCATGATGCCATCTATTTTCAAATCAAAGTGTATTTGTCACGTGCACAGAATACAACAGGTGTAGTAGACCTTACAGTGAAATGCTTACTTACAGGCTCTAACCAAAAGTGCAAAAAAGGTGTTAGGTGAACAATATGTAATTAAAGAAATAAAACAACAGTAAAAATACAGGCTATATACAGTAGCGAGGCTATAAAAGTAGCGAGGCTGTAAAAGTAGCGAGGCTACATACAGACACGGGATAGTCAGGCTGATTGAGGTAGTATGTACATGTCGATATAGTTAAAGTGACTATGCATATATGATGAACAGAGAGTAGCAGTAGCGTAAAAGAGGGGTTGGCGGGTGGTGGGTGGTGGGTGGCGGGTGGCGGGACAACAATGCAGATAACTCGGTTAGCCAATGTGCGGGAGCACTGGTTGGTCGGCCCAATTGAGGCAGTATGTACATGAATGTATAGCTAAAGTGACTATGCATATATGATAAACAGAGAGTAGCAGCAGCGTAAAAAGAGGGTTTGGGGTGTCACATAATGCAAATAGTCCGGGTAGCCATTTGATTACCTGTTCAGGAGTCTATTGGCTTGGGGGTAAAAACTGTTGAGAAGCCTTTTTGTCCTAGATTTGGCGCTCTGGTACCGCTTGCCTATGACCGGGGCGGCTGGGGTCTTTGACAATTTTTAGGGCCTTCCTCTGGTGTTGAGGTCCTGGATTGCAGGCAGCTTAGCCCCAGTGATGTACTGGGCCATACGCACTGCCCTCTGTAGTGCCTTGCGGTCAGAGGGCGAGCAATTGCCGTACCAGGCAGTGATGCAACCATTCAGGATGCTCTCGATGTTGCAGCTGTAGAACCTTTTGAGGATCTCAGGACCCATGCCAAATCTTTTTAGTTTCCTGAGGGGGAATAGGCTTTGTTGTGCCCTCTTCACGACTGTCTTGGTGTGTTTGGACCGTTCTAGTTTGTTGTTGATGTGGACACCAAGGAACTTGAAGCTCTCAACCTGCTCCACTACAGCCCAGTCGATGAGAATGGGGGTGTGCTCGGTCCTCCTTTTCCTGTAGTCCACAATCATCTCCTTAGTCTTGGTTACGTTGAGGGATAGGTTGTTATTCTGGCACCACCCGGCCAGGTCTCTAACCTCCTCCCTATAGGCTGTCTCGTCGTTGTCGGTGATCAGGCCTACCATTGTTGTGTCGTCTGCACACTTAATGATGGTGTTGGAGTCATGCCTGGCCATGCAGTCGTGGGTGAACAGGGAGTACAGGAGGGGACTGAGCATGCACCCCTGTGGAGTTCCAGTGTTGAGGATCAATGTGGCAGATGTGTTGCTACCTACCCTCACCACCTGGGGATGGCCCGTCAGGAAGTCCAGGTCCAGTTGCAGAGGGAGATGTTTAGACCCAGGATCCTTAGCTTAGTAATGAGCTTTGAGGGTACTATGGTGTTGAATGCTGAGCTGTAGTCAATGTATAGCATTCTCACATAAGTGTTCCTTTTGTCCAGGTAGGAAAGGGCAGTGTGGAGTGCAATAGAGATTGTATCATCTGTGGATCTCTTTGGGCGGTATGCAAATTGGAGCTGGTCCAGGTTTTCTGGAATAATGGTGTTGTGAGCCATTACCAACCTTTCAAAGCACTTCATGGCTACAGACAGGTTGCCTTTGTGTTCTTGGGCACAGGGACTATGGTGGTCTGCTTGAAACATGTTGGTATTACAAACTCAATCATGGACATGTTGAAAATGTCAGTGAAGACACCTGCCAGTTGGTCAGCACATGCCCGGAGCGCACGTCCTGATAATCATTCTGGCCCCACAGCCTTGTGTATGTTGACCTGTTTAACCTCTTCAACCTATGGGGGCCCTATGTCATTATTGGATAAAAAAAACGTGCCCGTTTTAAGCGCAATATTTTGTCACGAAAAGATGCTTGACTATGCATGTAATTGGCAGCTTTGGAAAGAAAACACTCTGACGTTTTCAAAACTGCAAAGATATTATCTGTGAGTGCCCCAGAACTTATGCTACAGGCGAAACCAAGATGATACCTCAAACAGGAAATGAGCTGAATTTTTGAGGCTCTGTTTTACTATCGTCTCCTTATATGGCTGTGAATGTGCCGTGAACGAGCTTATGCTCTCTGCCGTTCGTCCAAGATGTCTGCAGCATTGTGACGTATTTGTAGGCATATCATTGGAAGATTGGCCATAAGAGACTACATTTACCAGGGGTCCGCCCGGTGTCCTTTGTCAAGATTTGCTATCTAACTGAGAGTCTCCTCATTGAAAACATCCGAAGTTCTTCAAAGGTAAATGATTTATTTGAATGTTTTTCTGTTTTTTGTGAAAATGTTGCCTGCTAATGCTAACGCTAAATGCTAATGCTAAATGCTAATGCTAAATGCTAAATGCTAGTTTGCTATGGTTGAGAAGCATATTTTTGAAAATCTGAGATGACAGTGTTGTTAACAAAAGGCTAAGCTTGAGAGCTAGCATACTGATTTCATTTCATTTGCGATTTTCATGAATAGTTAACGTTGCGTTATGGTAATGAGCTTGAGGCTGTATTCACGATCCCGGATCCGGGATGGCTCGCCGCAAGAAGTTAAAAGTCTTGCTCACGTCGGCTACGGAGAGCGTGATCACAGTCGTCTGGAACAGCTGATGCTCTCATGCATGCCTCAGTGTTGCCTGCCTCGAAGCGAGCATAGAAGTGATTTAGCTCGTCTGGTAGGTTCGTGTCACTGGGCAGCTCGCAGCTGTGCTTCCCTTTGTAGTCTGTAATAGTTTGCAATCTATTTTGTGTGCCCCAGTCCCTCCTGCAGCAAAGCACCCCCACAACAACTTCCGACATCCAACTGTAACTTTGTAAGAACTGTGATTGTGCAAAATGTTTATGTGAAAAAAAAAGTGTGGCCAGCTCAAATGTTTATTGTTGTGCCAATCGTAAATGGACGTTCTAAATAAGTGTTCTAATCAAGCGTTCTAATCACACGCAACAGGGACCACTGTAGAATTATCACACCCGTTTGTTGGTACGTGTGAAAAAGTTCATTAACACGAAGTTCAAACCCTAACACCGCTGCTCCAGTCTTGCTGGGGAAGCAATAATTTCATGTAAACGGATGAAAATAAATGCTGTGGTTATTCAAGCTCCGCCATGATTCCTATTCATGCTTTCCTGTTTAGACTTTTTTTACAACCTTGTCTGAGCCATAATGAGATGTTGTATAACATGCCGAGGCACTATCATTTGCCATATTATTTAAAAGCTTCCACGAGAGCCCTGTCTCTCAGATGTCATCCTCATGCATATCGATGGTGTTCGAGTCAACCAATATCCCTACTTTCGCGTCGTTTTGAGGGGGAGGCCAAACCCTCGCTAAATTAAACTAAAGATCACACACCTAATGAGGCGAGTGAGTGTGCCCAAGCATTTGGGGCCAACACGCTGGATGGACAACACTGTTCCCTGTAATTAGCTTTCGGCTAACATGAGGCACCACTTTATGTTATTTCGATTCCAGCCGGGGAAACAGTTCATTTGAAATCCAACGCTTCAAAAGCAGCATGCCCAGCCCCCTACCCCCACTCCCTTTTCCCTGCATCTGAGGCCTCGACCACAAATAAAGACTGTCATTGTAACCTAATGAAATGATGAGAATTATGAGTGTTCTCGCTCTGTCACTCTCGTTGTCTCTCTCTCGCTCTCCAAATCTTGATGCCAGCATATCCCCCTGAGGTCTTCTCATCTCTTCTCAGGAGCTGCCGGTTCTCTTCCCTTCATGGCAGACCCAGAAGTATTAAGCATAAATGGCATTCATACGATTTCAATAAGCTCAGCAAGACAAGAGCCAGGCTTTCAGCACATTAGCTTTTAGCTACTGAGGCACAAAGCAGACACAGAAACACTGAGGGGGTAAGAGAGAGGGAGAGAGAGAGGGAGAGATGGAAAGCTAATAATGATAATAATAATAATAATAATAGGCCAGCCTGGCAGTGCTTGAGGAAATATAATTCCACCAGCCAAAAAGGCCAAATAAGTTATGTCATCAGTAATGGTCCAGATGTAGTTAGGGAAGAAGGGAAGGATGGGTGCTTAAAACGAATCATCAGGAGTAGGCAGCGCAAGAAGAGGGACCGGTAGTGGCTGAAGAAGGCAAGAAGGAGCTTGCCATGGAGTCTTGTTCTGGGCGCACACCGTGCATGCGGCGACGAAGACAGAGACTTCAGGAACCATTGTGGGCCACCAGAAATGTTGTCGAAAGGAAGGCTAGGGTACGGCTGGAGCCAGGATGGCAGGTTAGCCTGGAGGAATGAGCCCATTCCAACACCCGGGACCGGACTGAGTTGGGGACAAACAGCCGGACAGCCGAGCCGCCTTCACGTCAGGCTGGGAGCATTGTGCCTTGTGAACCAGGGTCTCAATCCCCCATTCCACTGTGGCTGCCAGGCATGAGGTATGAAGAATGGTTTCGGAGACCGAGGGTGTGGCAGAGGAACTGTAAAGGCAAGAGAGATCATCAGGCTTCACATTTTTGGACCCTGGACAGTAGGAAATGGTGAAGTTAAGTCAGGTAAACAACAAAGCCCACCAGGCCTGCCTGTGTCACACCCTGATTGGTTTCACCTGTTTTTGTGATTGTCTCCACCCCTCCAGGTGTCGCTTATTTTCCCCAGTGTATTTATCCCTGTGTTTCCTGTCTCTCTTTGCCAGTTTGTCTTGTGTGTTTAGTCAAGTCAACCAGATTGTTTTTCCCGTACTCCTTTTCTGACTCACCATAGTACTGGTACCCATTAGACAGAAGGGTTTTCTAATAGGGCAGGTAGCTATAAAATGTCCTGCCCCTCCACAGTACAGACAACAGTTATTTTTCATCCTTCGTGAGTGTTCCCCAACTGATAACCTAGCTCTTCCGAACTGCATAGGCTCAGGAGTATCCAACTCACCGTTGTAGATTCCCGGGAGGGCTTGGGTGGTTTCGAATCCTCTGGGAAGAGCTGCCTTCGGAAACTTCAGGATTCTCTTGGAGGTGAATGCGCCGTAGCAGGTGCACCAGTGTGCCCGAGACTAGACCTTCTCTCACTCTTGCGTTCCCTTAGGCATCTATCAATTTTAATGGTTAGGGCAATAAGGTGCGAAACGTGCGAAAATCAACCGCGTAGTCTGCCACACTACGGGAGTTTTGACATAATCAAGCAGTTTACTGGCCAACCTTACTCCCGGAAACCGGAGACTCAAATACCTTTCTCACTTCTGCCATGAATTCCTCCAGATGACCACAAATGCAGATTGTTGCTCCCAAACTGCCATAGCCCAGGAGAGTGCCCTTTCTGACATTAGGGTAATAATATACTCTATCTTCGATCGGTCTGAAGGAAACAAAGATGGCCTTAGCTCAAAAATAAGTGAGCGCTGAGAGAGAATGCCCCGGCAGGTAACAGGATTCCCCGAATATCGCTCTGGAGGAGGTAAGCGGGGTTCTCGGGGAAGCGGGGTAGGCTGTACAAACTCACAACAGATAGTGGAAAAATTACTGGGTGATTGGGATTTTTCAGAGGTGGCAGACAACCTCTGAGCAAACTTCCTGATTTGCTCCATAATAGCCTTTTACCCATTGTTGTGGCATTCCGTCAAGGAACTAAGCCCTTCCTAAAGGCCCTGTAACAACTCCTCATGTCTCCTAATTGTGGCTCCCTGCAGGGAGACAGTGTGTTGGTGCTGGTCCAAGTCTGCGTGGTCTGTCATGGCAAGTTCGTACTATCAAGGCACAAGGTGAGACCCAGATGCAGACACAGGAGGCAGATGGTTGGAGTCTAAAATGTTTAATAATCCATTAAGGAGTAGGCAAGAGAATGGTCGTGGACAGGCAAAAGGTCAAAACCAATTCAGAGTCCAGGAGGTACAGAGTGGCAGACAGGCTCAAGGTCAAGGCAGGCAGAATGGTCAGGCAGGCAGGTACAGTGTCCAGAAAGGGGCAAGGGTCAAAACCGGGAGGTCTAGAAAAAGGAGAATAGCAAAGGCAGGAGAACGGGAAAAAGTGCTGGTTGACTTGGAACATACAAAACGAACTGGCACAGAGATACAGGAAACACAGGGATAAAAACACTGAGGAAAACAAGCAACGCCGGGAGGGCGTGGAGACAATAACAAGGACAGGTGAAACAGATCAGGGTGTGACAGTTTTACTTGAACCCTAAATGGTTCTCAAGTAGATTACTAAGAAAAGCTCATCCATTTGTGTAGATTACCATGTCATTTTAAAAAAATTCATCGACAATGAAACTTTTTTCTAAGTATCTCTCTTTTTCAAACAAGCATTGCAGAGCTGGTTACAATTTCAATTTCATACCCCTGAAAAGATAGAACAAATATTAAAGTTGAGTTTTTACCCCCAAGCCATAAGACTCCTGAGGCAATCAAATGGCTACCCAGACTATTTGCATTGTGTGCCCTCCCCAACCCCTCTTTTACGCTGCTGCTACTCTCTGTTTATCATATATGCATAGTCACTTTAAATATACATTCATGTACATACCGCCTCAATTGGACTGACCAACCAGTGCTGCCGCACATTGGCTAACCGGGCTATCTGTATTGTTTTCCCGCCACCCACCACCCGCCGACCCGTCTTTTACGCTACTGCTACTCTCTGTTCATCATATATGCATTTTCACTTTAACCATATCTACATCTATATACTACCTCAATCAGCCTGACTAACCAGTGTCTGTATGTAGCCTCACTACTTTTACAGCCTCGCTACTTTTATAGCCTCGCTACTGTATATAGCCTGTATTTTTACTGTTGTTTTATTTCTTTACTTACATATTGTTCACCTAACACCTTTTTTTTGCACTTTTGGTTAGAGCCTGCAAGTAAGCATTTCACTTTAAGGTCTACACCTGTTGTATTCTGTGCACGTGACAAATACACTTTGATTTGAAAATAGATGGCATCATGAGGCAGCACGTGACAAATAAACTTTGATTTGATTTGAACTGTGCTGGTTGATAAGATACCAATATTTATGGAAAAGATGTTTGAAAAAGGTATTTGGTTTGTAAATTATATTTAAATTGGAATTGTAGAGTTATGTAGGGTTATGAGTTATCAGAATTGTTTGGGAAGGTCTGCTCAATCCAAGATTACAACCAAATGATTACAGCATTACCCCAAAAATGGAGGAGGCGGGTGGCAGCGGGAGGGAGCTGGTCTCTCTGTCCTATATAAAGGATCCAAACTGGTGGAGGAATAAAAATAGCATAAATAGTCAATAACACCAGTTTAATTTGAAGACCCGGATGTTGACAGCTGTGCCATACAGATTGCAAAATAGTTGGGATGAGATTTTTGATGTACCGATTCCATGGTATAGTGTGTATGAGTTGATATATAAAACGATGCAAGATTCAAGACTTCGTGCTTTTCAGATCAAATTAACAACGACAACAAGAAATCATTGCATTACTGTTCATCAATTCTTCAAGATCGGATAGGACATGTTCTGTTAGGCTACGTTCTGTGTCATGTTGTAAGTTAGAACCACCCATTCCGGATCTGGGAGAATTGTCATCAACAATGCTGAATAGCATAGCCCGACGGTCAAATAATATTACTAGAAAATATTCATATTCATGAAATCACAAGTGCAATATAGGAAAACACAGTTTAGCCTTTTGTTAATCCACCTGTCGTCTCAGATTTTTTAATTATGCTTTACAGCGAAAGCAATACAAGCGTTTGTGTAAGTTTATCGATTGCTCGACAAAACAATAAGTACACCTAGCATCAGGTAACTTGGTCACGAAAATCAGAAAAGCAATCAAATTAATCGTTTACCTTTGATGATCTTCGGATGTTTTCACTCACGAGACTCCCAGTTAGACAACAAATGTTCCTTTTGTTCCATAAAGATATTTTTTATATCCAAATGCCTCCTTTAGTTTGGTGCGTTATGCCCAGGAATCCATCGGAAAGAGCGGTCACAACAATGCAGACAAAAATTCCAAATGATATCCATAATGTCAACAGAAACAGGTCAAAAGTTTTTTATAATCAATCCTCAGGGTGTTTTTCAAATATCTATTCGATAATATATAATCCGGGACAGTTGGCTTTTCAATAGGACCGGGAATAACAATGGCCGCCTCTCTCTTTTGCGCACAAATCACTCTGAGAGCCCCCACCTGTCCACTTACGCAATGTGGTCGTTCACGCTCATTCTTCAAAATAAAAGCCTGAAACTATGTCTAAAGGCTGTTGACACCTTAGGGAAACCATAGAAAAAGGAATCTGGTTGATATCCCTTTCAATGGGCAATAGGGATGCACAGGGTTTCAAAATAAGAGTCACTTCCTGATTGGATTTTTCTCAGGCTTTCGCCTGCAATATCAGTTCTGTTATACTCACAGACAATATTTTTACAGTTTTAGAAACTTTAGAGTTTTCTATCCTACTCTGTCAATTATATGCATATTCTAGCATCTGATCCTGAGAAATAGGTCGTTTACTTTGGGAACGTTAATTTTCCAAACATAGAAATAGTGCCCCCTAGCTTCAAGAGGTTTTAAACAATGGTAATCCCTATATAAATCACAAGACACACATTTCAAATTTTCCAGATAGGCTAAGGTGATTGGAGGCTCAGATAATGTATTTGCCTGCATTGTCACTGGAACATTTACTGCACAATAGAAAGTCTCCTGAAAGACACACTCTTGTAATGGGTGGCAAAGACATCTGACCACCCCTTTATAAGAAGAAATCCCCAGTGTCAACTTGTCAGTTTGTACTCTTCCTTCGGCCCCCCTCTCTACCGCTCTCTTCTTTTCTCCCTATCACAATCATGCTTTTCTTCAGTTCCCCTGTTTTTTCTTGTTTCCCACGATTCCCACTACCCATTTCATTCTCACTATCTCTCTTTTTCTTTTCTAGCCAACTAATCACCCGGCCCTCCTCCCTGCCCTCTTTCTCCATACACTCCCGCTCTGTCAGTGATTTTTCATCGCCCTTGTTGGGCTCGTTTTATGCATTGTTTCCCTGATGGCGTGATTGATGTTGGGGAGCTGGTAATCTGGGGGAATGATAAGCACTGCGCCGCTGTAGAGTCCCCCCTGTCTCCTTGACACGCGTTCACTCGCACCAGGCCCATTTGGTCGGGGCCACTGCTGAGGCGGCTCCCCTCTCTCCTCATTACATCCTAACCTCATTTACATTTCAATCTCAGTCTCATGAATGCAAAAACTCTGGCCGAAAATTAATTTAAAGCCGGAAGTGGGCGCAAGGGAGAAACTGAGAGAGGGAAAAAAGAGCGAGAAGGAGAGAATGAAGAGCTGGGATCTCTTTCTTCACCTTTGTTCTTTCAAAATAGCCCCTTATTTTATTCCCATCCTCTCTGTTTTACCAGGACTCTCCAATGAATTGCATTACAGACAATACCATATCCAGAGTGACACAAATTTATTTTGGTTGCAGATCCATAGTGTATTTCCAAAGATCCAGAGGCGATTTGTCTGGGGACAATTTGGTTTCCACAAAGGATTTAAATGGTTTCGGTGGAGATAGTGGGGTGAAATTAAATTTGTTTCTCATTTACTACAGCAGGTATGAAAAGGAGAAAAATTGGACGTCTGATGGGCAAAAAATTGGTGCTGTATCCCCAAAGGGCCCAGGCCGTGCCTCATATAGATTGAGTTCGACTCCCCCAGCCCACCCCACCCCAAGCCAACACACACTCCCGCATGGTCTCTCTCTCTCTCTCCCTCTCCCTCTCTCTCTCTCTCTCTCTCTCTCTCAAACACACACACACCCCATGGACTCCAGCCCAGAGAGAGCTGTAACCTTAAACCAACTTAAACAGTAACCTTTGGGGAGGTTGTCAATCACTCGCAAGACAACGTTTCCATCGATCGGCCTGTCCCTGTGATTTATGGCCTCATTTTACACAAATTGAGAATTAGAGGGCGGATTAGCGAGCCTCAACACTTTGCCCTGATATGCACTCTGAGCACTGTAATCTGTCACACATGGATGTCCGAGACTGTCTTACTCACAAAGGAGAAGAGAAGGGAGGGAGGGAAGGAGGGAGGGGTTCCCATCTAATTTAATTTCCAGATAACACTGAAATTAATTTGACACCGGTGAAATTTGAATAGAGCTCTGGTTGCTGTGCTGAGCCGCTCCCCTATTGTGATGTGTGTTTTATGTCCTCCCTCCATTGATCTTCCTTTCTCTCTTTCTCTCTTTCTCCCACCCCCCTCCCTTTCTTCCTCCATATCTTTCTTTCGCCATATCTCTTCCTCTCGCTCTCACTCTCCTTCTTTCTCTCTTTCTGCTGTGCCCGGCAAACACTATTGATCCAAAATCACTGAGTTGAGGGCCGGCTGAAGCCTGAAATCTCAATCTTATTTACGCTCATATTAGAGCAATTCATCTGCTGCTATCTTGGGCCAGATACAGAATATTACCTTTAATTTCATTTGACTGAGTCCAGATGAAGTTTTCGAGAGAGATTCTCCTTCTCCGTGGGTAGGCGAACACATGCAGGAGGGTGGTGAATGCTCTGAGTCAACAGAATTGAATTAGCTGTCTGGCTCGCGCAGTCCATGTCAGGGTAATTTGTCATCTAAGTGGTAACATGAAAGCACTCTTCACAGTTCACTGAACACCTGCTGTTGTGTCACTCATCGCTATGGATACACACACACACACACACACACACACACACACACACACACACACACACACACACACACACACACACACACACACACACACACACACACACACACACACACACACACACACACAGACTGTATACAGACAGACAGACTGTATACAGACAGACAGAGACACAGACAGACAGACAGACAGACTGTATACAGACAGACAGAGACACAGACAGACAGAGACACAGACAGACAGAGACACAGACAGACAGACAGACAGACAGACAGACAGACAGACAGACAGACAGACAGACAGAGAGACAGACAGACAGACAGACAGACAGACAGACAGACGTCTCTCAAAGGAATAGAAATCTCTGTATCACCACCAGTGCTAGGACTCTGATATAGAGCGCTCAATTGGCTTAATAATCAACTGTGGGTGTATATAATCTAATCACAAACAACAGATACTGATACTCTACAGCTGTAGAGGAAAGTCTTAGGTAACAGTTAGAACAAACAAGTATGTGTAATTCTAAGCAGTTATAACAGCAATTCTAAGCAGTCATGACCTCTTATAACAGCCTTTCAAAATACATAAATGCATTATAAAAGTGCTATAAATGTTTTCATACTGTAATGCATTACACACAGGTGGCTAATTAAAAAGTAGATCCTCACACTTCCCATAGTTTCAAAACAAGTAACTCAACATCACAGTCTTGTCTGTAGGGTCTCTAATGTTTAAGCTAGCTACCATTGTGTGGGAGTTGCAGTACTTATCTCACCACTTTTAACTACCATATGTGGTTAATTCTCATATCTGTGATTCTCACCATCAGATTTCACTGTACACCTTTTACAATAGATCCTTGGTTATGGTCAAGTCTCTGAAGTGCTGTGGTGTTTAAAATAGCTTTGTGTGGGAGCAGGGTTTGCAGTAGGGCTCTTTAGCGAGGCTAAGAGATGCATTTACCTATGTAATGACCTTTGGGCGCTAGCTAACATAATCCCAGTAATGGCTGGTGAGACTCAATTAGCAAAACTAGATTCACTGTGGTATTTATCAAATGGAGCAGTCCCACTATTATACTCAGTACCAGGCTACTACGGCTCTATACGTAGGGCTCATGTTCATAGGGCTCATGTTCAACCAATGTCGAATTCTTGTTCACTTGAGGATCTGTCTTGGTTTATTTGTTAAAAAATCTATCAGATACAGGAGTCCCAGTTCTGCAAACTACAGGATGACAGCTGTGTAGACCATAGGGCTCATGGTAAAACAATAAGAGCCAATAGAGTCTATCATAATCATGTACTTAAAAAGTTGTTTGTTCCCAGTCTGACCTTCTGTTGATGTTTGTGTTCCTCCTCTCTGTTCCTCCATGAGGTCTTTGTAAGTCATGTACAGTACATACAACCTTGACATCAAATAGATACCTCTCCCTCATGTACTAACACACACAATACAGTGCTCACAGGCGACAATACTGTCACTAGCACAGTCTGAGGCCTGTCATACCACTGATACATTGTTTCCCAGGTGACAGGGTCTCCTCTGCAGTAACAGCAACAACTTGTGTAGAGTAGAGAATGGATAAATAATATAACATCATAAGGCAGGGCTGTTAGTCAGCTTGGTCACGGTCTACATGGTCTCCAGGGAGAGTGATGTGTGTTTGTGTGTGTGTGTGCGAGTGAGTGGGTATGCATGTGTGTGTGCATGTTTACATGCCTGTGTGTGTGTTTACATGCATGTGTCCTTAATTGTGTCCTAATTGTGTCAAATACAGGTGTTCCGGCTGTTCCTCGGGAGAAGAGGTGAAGGCGACCATTGTCGTGTAGCAGGCAGACAACATACGGCAGGTTCGAGAGGTCCCTGTATCTGTCTCCCTCCTCATTTCTCATTCACACCGAGAGAGAGAGAGAGAGAGAGAGAGAGAGAGAGAGAGAGAGAGAGAGAGAGAGAGAGAGAGAG
Source organism: Oncorhynchus keta (assembly GCF_023373465.1). Lineage (NCBI taxonomy): Eukaryota > Metazoa > Chordata > Actinopteri > Salmoniformes > Salmonidae > Oncorhynchus > Oncorhynchus keta. The sequence goes on from NC_068454.1 coordinate 47,176,643, forward strand.
AGAGAGAGAGAGAGAGAGAGAGAGAGAGAGAGAGAGAGAGAGAGAATGGGGAGGAGGAGGAGGGGGGATGGGGGGATAATTGAGAGCCTGATGGAGAATAGGTGACAGGTTGGAATAGGCCATCAATAGCTCCATCAGACGGGTCATTTGGGGAGTGTTTAACATACATCTGTGGAGTCACTGGAGCTGGTATCTGTCTTGTCGTGCAATCAGAGTAAATAACAGTTAAAATGGGTGTCAGGGCTGACCCTGTCAACCCCTGGAGCACACGGGCTGCACTGGAGCAAAGCAAAGATGGGAAAGAATTAACACACAGGAACAAAGACACACACACACTACACACATAACAGACACACTAGGGGAGAGGAGGGAATAAGGGAATATTGGCATTGTGTTACACACTCAAGCACATAATTATCACTGCAACCTAGTCAAAGGCTCATGTTTCGTTGGTGTTAGACACTTGAGGGAAAATACATCCCTAAACCATGGATTACAATACAACAAGGATAGCCAATCGAAGGAAGAATTTCAGACATACAGCTATTTATTGTACCATGAAAATGTATGAAACTGAGGATATTGACATAATTTAAGAAATCATGACACATGGTCGTCAATTTTTCACATATGACAAATCACCCCGTATATAAGTGAAAAGAAATGTAGGCAATCATTTATTCTCACATCTTTTTGTCAAAACAAATGCTGTGGGTGCTTTGAAGGCTGGTGTGTAGCACCAGAGGGCAGGTGTGTGAGCCTCTCCCCTGAGTGTAAAGAATATAGTGTGTGTGAGTGTGCATGTGTGTGCATGTGTCTGTGTCTAGCTAGGTGAAGGTGCCTGTGAAAAGAGCAGCACCTTAGGCTAGCGGCTGTCTCTGCCACTCAGACACTCCAACAAAGCTTTCAAACGCACACCTACTTGACTCTTTAGGTGTCATCTCACATTTGGGACTAATACGATGGGTTAATACAGTAAAGCCCTCAAGGGACACATGGTATGTGCCAGAGTCTGGTATAACGATCTAACCTCCCGACTCGGGACCACATATGCCCCGTCGGTGACGGCTCGGCCGACTGTCTCCCGTTAACCACTTCATGTACCCCTCTCTTTATCTGACTCCATCCATATATATACTTACACCTGTCCTGCCCCCCCCAAAAAAATATAAAAATGGACACATATTGAGAGCTTGGAACTATAAGGTTCTATTGGCATTTTTCTCAAAATGCAGGTATTGACATAGCCTTGTTCTGTTCAATGTTCTCTAAATGCCCCAATTCGTGTTGTTAAGTTCAAAAGAATACAAGATAAATATTGCTCACACCTGTCAAACCAATGAGGTTTGGAGCTTTATAGCCAATTATCTCAGAATCACCTTTATGCAGCTAGAACATTATAGTCACAAACTCTCGTGCAGGTTCCTTTCCTACCATATTCTTTTGCACATATTATTTTGCCCAGTTTAGGTAAGCAAAAACAGATTTTCCCCCCAGATGATGTAGCCATTACATGTGCGTGGCAGTATAACGGGAGTTGGTTGTACGCACACTGACATAGTTATCATAATGTCAATTCATCCAATTGTTCATGGTCGGAACGTGCCATGATAACCGATACAATAAAAGGTAAACAATTATTGTTTTCAGTAGTTTGTCATTTTTTGAAAACAAGTTAAATTCGTCAAACAGGTAAGATTCAGTGTTGCTATATGTATTGATGATAATTAATAATTAGGTGAATTATGAACTCCAATGGGGCAGTAAATCATAAAACTGAGTTTGGGATTATGTCCAAATCTGACTGCAAGCAACCGCCATGGTGTTTAGCCAACCACAGAGCGACAAATACCATCAAGTGAGCTGATTACATGACCCACACTTTGAGACAGAGCAAGAATGTTTACATTTATTTACTGTTTTTCAACAGAACATTTTACAAGTGGCAGCAACATGTTGAATTGTGAGTACAGTTAGCTATGAATATTACAATTGGCAATACGAACACAAACAACACAAATTCATTTTTCATTAATTAAGATTGTTTATTTTACTTTATAATGTAATGTTCATCATCAACTGTTAAGCAGGCGAACCATGGCAGGGATGGGAGCGATTTTGCGAAGGATCTTGAGACTTTCTCTGCGTGTTTAGTGATGGTAATCCCAGATTATTGCATGCATCTGAGTAGGAGATGTAGTCTGTGCCCATGATGATAAGTACTGCTCTTCTCTGGACCCTCTCAATGATATCAGATTGTCCCTTGGTTTGCCCTGCATGCCACACCAGCATATTCCACTGCTTGTCGGATATACTGAAGGTGGTGAATACCGTTAGCAGGTTCTCGGGTTTGTGGAAGTGTTTAAACCAAGGAGGATCAGATGTCGGCTGGCCTTTTCACAGATGTGCTTCACCTGTGTTGACCATTTTAGATTTTCTTGGATGTAAACTTCTAGGATCTTGATAACTTCTACCTTCTGGAGTTGCAGAACCATGCAGCTCCCCACTGACCACTTCTCCAGGTCAGCCAGATCTTCATGGATGGTGTAATGTTAGTGGTCTGGTTTCTAATAATTGACGGTCATCCACAAACCTCCATTGCTGACTGCTGTTTGCCTGGCTGCACTGTGGATATCTGCTATACAAATCAGTGGGCCAAGCAGAGTTCCTTAAGATAGGCGACAAGATATACTGACACTGTCTGACAACACTCCATGATACCACACCACCTGGTTACACCACATGGTGTTTATTAGAGAGGTTACCTATGCACCTGACGAGCTGGTTGAAGCCCTATCTCGACAGTATCAGCAGAAAATAGCAAAAACATATGCGTCAAGGAACACAAAACTTATGTGAATACATTGCATTCAATGGGGGGAAGATTAGTGTAACAATATTGATGCCTAGAGATAGGCTTCACAGACAAAATATGAGGTGGCCATATAACTTTTTGGGCGACCCGGACAAATTCACATAGAAATGTATAGTATAGATACAGCGCATTCGGAAAGTATTCAGACCACTTCACTTTTTCCACATTTTGTGACGTTTCAGCCTTATTCTAAAATAGTTTTTTTTCCCTTCGTCAATCTACACACAATACCCCATAATAACAAAACAAAAACTATTTTTTTAGAAGAAAAATGGAACTACTAACATTTATATAAGTATTCAGACCCTCTACTCTGTACTTAGTTGAAGCACCTTTGGCCACGATTACAGCCCCTAGTCAAATCAAATCAAGTCAAAATGTATTTGTCACATGTGCCGAAAACAACAGGTGAAATGCTTACTTACAAGCCCTTAACCAACAATGCAGTTTTAAGAAAAATATCTCTTAAGTAAAGAATAAGAAATAAAAGTAACAAATAATTCAAGAGCAGCAGTAAAACAACAATAGCGAAGCTATATACAGGGGATACCGGTAAAGAGGCAATGTGCCAGGGCACCGGTTAGTCGAGGTAATTGAGGTAATATGTACATGTTGGTAGAGTTAAAGTGACTATGCACAGATAATAAACAAAGAATAGAAGCAGTGTAAAAGAGGGGGGGGGGGGTATTTTTGCAATGCAAATAGTCTAAGTACCCATTTGATTAGCTGTTCAAGAGACATATGGTTTGGGAGTATAAGCTTTTGAGAAACCTTTTGGACCTAAACATGGCGCTACACTACCGCTTGCCATGCGGTAGCAGAGAGAACAGTCTATGACTAGGGTGGCTGGAGACTTTGACAATTTTTTACGGCCTTCCTCTGACACCGACTGGTATAGTGGTCCTGGATGGCAAGAAGCTTGGCCCCAGTGATGTACTGGGCCGTACGCCATACCCTCTCTGTAGTGCCTTGCAGTCAGAGGCCGAGCAGTTGCCATACCAGGCCGTGATGCAACCAGTCAGGATGCTCTCGATGGTGCAGCTGTAGAACCTTTTGAGGATCTGAGGACCCATGCCATATCTTTTCAATCTCATGAGGGGGGAAAGGTGTTGTTGTGCCCTCTTCACATTTACATTACATTACATTTAAGTCATTTAGCAGACGCTCTTATCCAGAGCGACTTACAAATTGGTGCATTCACCTTATGACATCCAGTGGAACAGCCACTTTACAATAGTGCATCTAAATCTTTTAAGGGGGGTGAGAAGGATTACTTTATCCTATCCTAGGTATTCCTTAAAGAGGTGGGGTTTCAGGTGTCTCCGGAAGGTGGTGATTGACTCCGCTGTCCTGGCGTCGTGAGGGAGTTTGTTCCACCATTGGGGAGCCAGAGCAGCGAACAGTTTTGACTGGGCTGAGCGGGAACTGTACTTCCTCAGTGGTAGGGAGGCGAGCAGGCCAGAGGTGGATGAACGCAGTGCCCTTGTTTGGGTGTAGGGCCTGATCAGAGCCTGGAGGTACTGAGGTGCCGTTCCCCTCACAGCTCCATAGGCAAGCACCATGGTCTTGTAGCGGATGCGAGCTTCAACTGGAAGCCAGTGGAGAGAGCGGAGGAGCGGGGTGACGGAGAGAACTTGGGAAGGTTGAACACCAGACGGGCTGCGGCGTTCTGGATGAGTTGTAGGGGTTTAATGGCACAGGCAGGGAGCCCAGCCAACAGCGAGTTGCAGTAATCCAGACGGGAGATGACAAGTGCCTGGACAGGCAGGGTCGCTCTGCGGATGTTGTAGAGCATGAACCTACAGGAACGGGCCACCGCCTTGATGTTAGTTGAGAACGACAGGGTGTTGTCCAGGATCACGCCAAGGTTCTTAGCGCTCTGGGAGGAGGACACAATGGAGTTGTCAACCGTGCAACTGGACCATGATAGTTTGTTGATGATGTGGACACCAAGGAACTTGAAACTCTAAACCTGCTCCACTACAGCCCCGTCGATGAGAATGGCGGCATGATCGGTCCTCCTTTTCCTGTAGTCCACAATTATCTCCATTGTTTTGATCACATTGAGGGAGAGGTTGTTGTCCTTGCACCACACGGCCAGGTCTCTGACCTTCTACATATAGGCTGTCTCATCGTTGTCGGTGATCAGGCCTACCACTGTTGTGTCATCAGCAAACATAATGATGGGGTTGGAGTCATGAGTGAACAGGGAGTACAGGAGCACCTGAGCACCCACCCCTGAAGGGCCCCAGTGTTGAGGATCAGCGTGTCAAATGTGTTGTTACCTACCCTTAAAACCCAGGGGTGGCCCATCAGGAGGTCCAGGATCCAGTTGCAGAGGGAGGTGTTTAGTCTCAGGGTCCTTAGCTTATTGATGAGCTTTGAGGGCACGATGGTTCTGAGCTATAGTCACATTCTCACATAGATGTTCCTTTTGTCCAGGTGGGAAAGGGCAGTGTGCAATAGAGATTGCATAATTTTGGATCTGTTGGGGCGGTATGAAAATTGGAGTGGGTCTAGGGTTTCTGGGATAATGGTGTTGATATGTGCCATGACCAGCCTTTCAAAGTGTTTCATGGCTACAGACCTGAGTGCTATGGGTCTGTAATCATTTAAACAGGTTACCTTAGTGTTCTTGGGCACAGAGACTTGGTGGTCTGCTTGAAACATGTAGGTATTACAGACAGGGAGAGGTTGAAAATGTCATTGACGAACTTGCCATTTGGACAGCGCATGCTCGTAGAAAACTTCCTCGAATTTATCTGGCCCTGCAGCCTGTCTTACTCACTCACAGCGATTACGGAGAGCGTGCTCACACAGTCGTCCAGAATAGCTGATGTTTCCGTGTTACTTTCCTTGATGCGAGCATATAAGTAATGTAGCTCATCTGGTAGGCTCGTGTCATTGGGCAGCTTGCAGCTGTGCTTCTCTTTGTAGTCTGTAATAGTTTGCAAGCCCTGCCACATCCGACAAGTGTCGGAGCCGGTGTAGTACGATTCAATCTTTATCCTGTATTTATGCTTTGCCTGTTTGATGGTTCGTCGGAGGGCATAGCGGGATTTCTTAAAAGTTTCCAGGTCAGAGTCCCGCTCCTTGATAGCTGCAGCTCTACTCTTTAGCTCAGTGCGGATGTTGCCTGTTATCCATGGCTTTTGGTTGGGGCATGTATGTACAGTCACTATGGGGTCAACATCATCGATGCCCTTATGAATGAAGCCAGTGACTGATGTGGTGTACTCCGGAAGAATCCTGGAACATATTCTAGTCTGTACTAGCAAAACAGTTCTGTAGCTTAGCATCTGCTTCATCTCACCACTTTCTTATTGATCTAGTCACTGGTGCTTCCTGCTTTAGTTTTTGCTTGTAAGCAGGAATCAGGAGGATAGAATTATGGTCAGATTTGCCAAATGGAGAGTGAGGGAGAGCTTTGTATGAGTATCTGTGTGTGGAGTAAAGGTGGTCAAAAGTTTTTTTCCTTCTGGTTGTACATTCGACATGCTGGTAGAAATGAGAAAACGGATTTGAGTTTTCCTGAATTAAAGTCCCCGGCCACTAGGAGCGTCGCCACTGGATGAGTGTTTTCCTGTTTGCTTATGGCCGTATACAGCTCATTGAGTGTGGTCTTTGTGCCAGCAGTAAATAGTGTGGTCTACAGCTTATCATGAGATACTCTACCTCAGGTGAGCAAAACATTGAGACTTCCTTAGATTTCGTGCACCAGCTGTTATTTACAAATATAGATAGACCGCCACCCCTTGTCTTACCAGAGGCCGCTGTTCTGTCCTGCCGAAAAAGCTTGAAACCCGTTAATCATGTCGTCGTTCAGCCACGACTCTGTGAAACATAAGATTTTACCGTTTTTAATGTCCCAATGGTAGCATATCCGGTTTATTTTATTATTGATTGATTGTATGTTGGCTAATAGGGCCGATGGTAAAGGTAGATTACCCTCTCGGCGACGGATCCTTACAAGGCACCCCGAACCTTCGTCCTCGATGCCTCTTTCTTTTTCTCCTGCGAATTACAGGTATGAGGTCCTTGTTGGGCATCTGAAGTAAATCCTTCCTGTCTGACTCGAAGAAAAAGTATTCCTCCAGTACGGTGTGAGTAATCGCTGTCCTGATATCAAGTAGCTCTTTTCGGTCATAAGACACGGTAGAAGAAACATTATGTACAAAATAAGTTACAAATAACGTGAAATAACCTGCGCAATTCTCTTTCTTCAAATTCTCATTAGCCTCATCACGCAGCCTTAGAATGTATTAAAATGGAAAACACATAGCTCAATGTTTGTATCACAACTAAAGTTGCATAATTAACTCTAAATTAATCCTATCGAAGGACCTCTCAGCACAGAATGTGCACACTTCCTTTGAAATCGTTTGGAGTAAAAAATCCTTTCTATTTTATTAACCAGCTAGGGAGTTATATTCCTCTGCTGGTAGCGTGACTACAGCTCAAGCTCATTACCATAACGCACAATGCGCAAAAATATTCCAAAAAATATTTAACCTCCACACATTAACAAGTAAAATATCTCAAATGAAAGATAAACAAGTTGTTTATCTAGCCAGCAAGTCAGATTTCTAAAATGTTTTACGGCGAAAACATAGCACATATTTATGTCAAACCACCACCGCAGACATAGCTCATTAGCATAGCCAAGTAGGAAAAATATGCAATCAACAAACGCAGGATTAAAAGAAAAATCATTTCACTAACCTTTTGAAATCTTCATCAGATGACAGTAATATAACATGTTACACAGTACATTCATTTTGTTTTCAATAATATGCTATATATATCCATAAATCTCTGTTTACAATGATGCATCGTTCAAAAAATGCTACCCAAATGTCCTGAGAAATGACGATAGCCCCGGCAGATAACGTCAGCTAACAAGGAATACACATCATAAACTTTGACTAAATATGCATGTTTTACATATGTATAGCAAGATACACTTCTTCTAAATGCAATTGCATTGTTACATTTAATTTTAACGTTACATTTTGCGTTCACTAGACTATAATATGGAGTCGGCGCTCCCACAGTAGCATAATGACTCCTCTATCTTGGAGTCGACAGAAACCCCAAATTAATACATTAAATATTCCCTTACCTTTGTTATTCTTCCATCAAACGACCTGTAAGGGATTATACTCACCAAATTAGCGTTCAGTTTTCAAGTCTGCGTCTTTCGGTTCTCAAAATAGCCTGATTTTGGTAAAAATGTAGTCAAAATTGAAGTGGTTGCGCACCAAAACTTTGAAAGTATATATAATATGTCGAGTAAACTTGTCAAACTAACTTCATAATCAAGCTTTAACATGTTATAAAGGTGTACAGCAATTTTGAGAACAAACAGAAACACAAGCACTGTTCAATCGATCTTGGAAAAGAGAGAGGACTTGAGCATTGCGCACAGGTTTTTTTGAGTGACTGAGAGCTTACCGTGTGCTCAAACTCTCACGAGCGGGCGATTCTCACTGTTCCGGGTGCTGTGACTGTTTGGGGAGGGTGTTTGCGATGAGGTCAAAGGTGACCCAACTTTTCAGATGAGAAGAGATATTTTGGGAAAATGCAGATTTTGAGAGTTCTGCTATACATAGAGACATAATTTAAACGGTTTTAAAAGCTTTAGAGTGTTTTCTATTCGATAATATTTTTTATTTGCATATATTAGCAACTTTTGACAAAAATGTATCATGTTTTATATGGGTACCCAAATCCTCCAGAAGGGGCAGTAAACCGTGGTATCCTGAACAAGTTTTAAGCTATGTTCAATTGTATTCTTCATACTATAAAATAATAAAAATGATGCCACAGAATTCTAAGCAAATATTGTCTGCTAAATGAGCTAGTGTAGCCATATCAGCACCTAAAATAAGGAAAACTCAGAGTATGTCCTTCTGAAATAGACTACATTTTCTTCATATCATGTTTCTTTAGATCTGTCTAAAATAAACAATGTAGTTATTGTAATGGTGTAGGCTATATTAAATTGATTTTTTAGGCTTTTAAAATGTAGATGTTCCTAAGGTCTGCATCAGTGGCTTGTAGGCTATACGTGGAAGCCAGGAGATGCTAAACATGTTTATGTTAATTAACTGTGAGACCGGCAGTTATTTGTTTGACAATCACCGGCTGACAAAATGTAATGACCGCCACAGCCCTAGTCTAGGCTAGTGTTCATCGGGAGCGTCTGCTGAACGATCACATGCATTCATTGTGTTTCTTGCCTTAACTGATCTACCGATGTCACTGAAAAACAACCCTTGTCAGGCTTCCAGTGAGGCCTACCTTTTTGCCATGTAGTGGGGGGAGGGGCAAATTCATGAATTGTTCATTTGGTTAGGGTTATGTCTAGGGTTGAGGCCCTAAGCCTAACCGTAGCTTCATGTCCACATCCCCAAAAAAACCTGACCTTAGCCATAACAATAACCCTAGCTCCATGTCCACGTCCTTATCCCTCAACTCTCTCCCTTCTCTCTTCCACCTCCACCTCTCTCTCCCACCTCCACAGGGTGGATATTTACAGGTTCAATATCTGTCCGTCTTTCAGTCTTTCACCAATTGACCTATTTCAGCTTTATCACCAACGTTTTGCCTTGAATGCAATGTATGGACTTATGTGTCAATATCCAGTCTGTGGAGGTAGGATAAGGAGGAGGTGGGAAAGAGGATTGTAAATTAATACTCAGGGAGAAAAAGGTATAGATTCACACGCAAAGCACGACAGGTGTTTATTACACCTTCACAGAAGGCAGGAATCGTTGTCACAGACAGGCAATGGTCATACACATTTAGGCAAACAAGCAGGTGGATCAAAACTAAGACTGAAGGCTATAACTGGTTCTCTCAAACAAGCTAGAAAAAGGCTTAGTAGAATCAAAATGAACAACACCTCACAAAGGCACAAACAGAATGAACTGAACTAAATAAGGAGCTGATGAGACCAGGTGAGTAACTAACACAGGTGAAATCAATGAACAAAAATTAAAGACAGGGCTACGTTCAAGAACACAAAGAAACAGGGCTACGTTCAGGAACACAACGAAACAGAACACAAGGTTGACTAAGAAAATAAATACAGAACCTTACAAGGATAGAGTGAGTCAGAGGGCAAGGGAAAGAGAGCAAAGAGAGAGAGAAAAAGTATTAATAGAGGGGAGAGGGGTTGAGAGAGGAGGGAGAGAGAGGGGGAGAGTGGTGGAGGGGGTGAAAGGAGTGGTAGGGAGAGAGAAGCGAATGAAGGGGATTAAAAGGTATAGAGAGAAACAGAGGCAAATAGAGGGAAAGAGAAGGAGGGATGGAGGGAGAAAAGAGAGAGATGGGGAGGGGGATTAGAGAATAGAAAGAGAGAGAGAAAGTAAAGATAGGAAAGGGGGATACCTAGTCAGTTGTACAACTGAATGCCTTCAACTGAAATGTGTCTTCCACATTTAACCCAACCCCTCTAAATGGAGGAAGAGAGAGAGAGAAGGGGTGCAGGAAAAGAAGGAGGGAGCGATAGGGAATGGAGGGGGAGATGGAAGAGAGAGAAGAGGGAGAGGGGGATAGGGTGAATGAAGGATGGGGAGAGAGAGTGGAGGAGGGAGAGAAAGAGAGAGTGTTGGGAGGAATGGGAAAGAGGAGCAAGAGGAAAATAATAGAAAAGAGAGGCAGAGGGAGAGAGAGAGCGATGAGGGAGAAAGAGGGATGAAAGAAGGGGAGGGACAGAGAAGATAAGGAAGGGGATAAGAAGAAGAAGAGAGAGAGAAAAGGATGGAAGCAAATAGAGGGGGAGAGAGAAGAGAGCTGGAGAGGGAGGATTAGAGAATAGAAAGAGATGGAGAGAGAGCGAGTACAATGTAAAACACCAAATAATGCATGCAGAGCAGAACTAGGCCAATACCCGCTAATTAAAAAGAGAAAAGAGCTGTTAAATTCTACAACCACCTAAAAGGAAGCGATTCCCAATCCTTCCATAACAAAACATTCACCGACAGAGAGATAAACCTGGAGAAGAGTCCCCTAAGCAAGCTGGTCCTGGGGCTCTGTTCACAAACACAAACAGAACCCACAGAGTCACAGACAGCAACACAATTAGACCCAGCCAAATCATGAAAAAACAAAAAGATAATTACTTGACACATTGGAAAGAATTAACAAAAAAACAGAGCATACTATAACTATTTGGCCCTAAACAGAGAGTACACAGTGGCAGAATACCTGACCAGTGTAACTGACCCAAGCGGAAGGAAAGCTTTGACTATGTACAGACTCAGTGAGCATAGCCTTGCAATTGACAAAGGCTGCCGTAGGCAGACCAGGCTCTCAAGAGAAGACAGGTATGTGCATACTGCCAACAAAATTAGGTGGAAACAGCTGCACTTCCTAACCTCCTGCCACATGCCTGACCATATTAGAGACATATTTCCCTTAGAATACACAGATACACAAAAATTCGTAAACAAGCCCAATTTTGATAAACTCCCGTATCTATTGGGTAAAATACCACAGTGTGCCATCACAGCAGCAATATTTGTGACCTGTTGCCACAGGAAAAGGGCAACCAGTGTAAATACAACCCATATTTATGTTTATTTATTTTCCCTTTTGTACTTTAGCTATTTGCACATAACATGACATTTGTAATGTCTTTATTCTTTTGGAACTTTTGTGAGTGTAACGTTTACTGTTAATTTGTATTGTATATTTCTGCAAGGGCCGACGCCGGACAGGAGAAGGAGGTACGGGGAGTCAGACATTTATTCGGGAACAGACAAAGAATAAGACAGGAACAGCGTCAGCACACGGGTAACACGGACATATGACATATAATACAGTAGCGGGGAACAGAGCTGTGGAACTGACAAATACAGGGGAGGTAATAAACAGGTGATTGAGTGACTCCAGGTGAGTCCAATATCGCTGAAGTACGTGACGAGGGAAGGCAGGTGTGCGTAAATGATGGTAGTAGGAGTGTGTAATGCAGGGCAGCCTGGCTACCTCGAGCGCCAGGGGGGGGAAGAGTGGGAGCAGGCGTGACAATTTCACTTTTGTTTATTATCTAGTTCACTTGGTTTGGCAATGTTAAGGCTAGGCGTCCCGCGAGTGGAACAACTTCCGGTGAAACTGGAAACTCAAATAAATAATCATTAAAATGATGGATATTAAACATTTAGGTACATACAAGTGTCTTATATAGGTTAAAAGCTTAAATTATTGTTAATCTAACTGCTTTGTCCAATTTACAGTAGGCTTTACAGCGAAAGCATGCCATGCGATTGTTTGAGGACGGCGCCCCACATCAAAATATTTTTCCACCGGCAAAGGTTTCATAAATTCACAAATAGCTATTAACTTACTTTTTGAAAATCTTCCTTTAATTTCTCATCCAAAGGGTCCCAGCTACAACATGTGTTGTCGTTTTGTTAGATAAAATCTTTCTTTATATCCCAAAAAGTCCTTTTACTTGGCGCGATCAATTTGAGTAATCCACTCGTTCAACTTGAAGAGAAAGGAATCCAAAAAGCTACTGCTAAACTTTGTTAAAACAAGTCAATATATTTTTCTATGTAATCCTCAGATACCCTACAAAGTAATTAAACTATAATATTTAATGCAGAAAGAAGTATGTTCAATAGGAAAATGATATTAGCAGGTATCCTCTTCGTTGTGCGCATACACTGATTTCCAAGTCTGTGTCCCTCTGTCAAAACAAATTATTCTTCCTCGTTGTGGAAGAAACAAGCCTGAAACAACGACTACTGACACCCAGTGGAAGCTATAGGAATTGCATACCGAGATCTAAACAACATTTTTCTCCTATATGTTCCATGGGCTCTCAAAAACAACTATCTTGTTGGTTTTTCTTTGTATTTACTCCTACTATAGCTATTGTGTTATAGTCTCCTACATTATTTTAACATGTCTACAAACTTCAGAGTGTTTTCTTTCCAATGGTACCAATTATATGCATATCCTGGCTTCAGGGACTGAGCAACATGCAGTTTACTTTGGGCACGTCAGTCAGGTGGAAATGGAGAAAAATAGACCCTAGCCTGAAGAAGTTCATGTTTCTCATACTAATAAAGCCCTTAAATTGAAATTGAATTGAGAGAGAGACAGAGAGGAAGGAGAGACGAGGGAGGAAGGGAGGGAGAAAGAGAGAGAGAGGGGAAGGAGAGAGAGGGGGAGGGAGAGACAGGAGAAGGAGGGGCGACACCCGCAATAACATCTGCTAAGCACGTGTATGTGACCAATAAAATGTGATTTGATTTGAGGGGGGATAAAGTGGTAGAGAGAGATACAGAGGGAGGTAAAAAGAAGGAGAGAGAGAAAAGAGAGAGAGATGGAGAGGAGAAATTAGAAAATAAAGGCTGTAAATCACTGGTTTGGTTTTAGGTAAGGGGACCGCTATGGCTGGAGGGATTTTGCTTTTTGAGGGCTGCAATCACCTGCAATTTTTCTATAATATTTGGCAGATAATAAAACTCAAATCAAAGTTTATTTGTCACGTGCGCCGAATACAACCTGAAATGCTTACTTACAGGCTCTAACTAACAGTGCAATTTTAAAGTAAAAAAAAGGTATTAGGTGAACAATAGATCAGTAAAGAAATCAAAACAACAGTAAAAAAGACATTGAAAAATAACAGTAAAGAGGCACCGTTTAGTTGGGCTGATTGAGGTAATATGTAAATGTAGTAGGTATGGTTAAAGTGACTATGCATATATGATAAACAGAGAGTAGCAGTAGCGTAAAAAGAGCGTTTGGTGGGTGGTGGGTGGCGGGACACAATTCAGATAGTCCAGGTTGCCAATGTGCGGGGGCACCGGTTAGTCGGGCTAATTGCGGTAGTATGTACATGAATTTATAGTTAAAGTGACTATGCATATATGATAAACAGAGAGTAGCAGCAGCATAAAATAGGGGTTGGGAGGTGGCACAAAATGCAAATAGTCCGGGTAGCCATTTGATTACCTGTTCAGGAGTCTTAAGGCTTGGGGGTAAAAACTGTTGAGAAGCCTTTTTGGTCCTAGACTTGGTGCTCCTGCCATGCGGTAGCAGAGAGAACAGTCTATGACTGGGGTGGCTGGGGCCTTTGCCAATTTTTAGGGACTTCCTCTGACACCGCCTGGTGTAGCGGTCCTGGATGGCAGGCAGCTTAGCCCCAGTGATGTACTGGGCCGTACGCACTACCCTCTGTAGTGCCTTGAGGTCGGAGGCCGAGCAGTTGCCGTACCAGGCAGTGATGCAACCAGTCAGGATGCTCTCGATGTTGCAGCTATAGAACCTTTTGAGGATCTGAAGACCCATGACAAATATTTTTCGTTTCCTGAGGGGGAATAGGCTTTGTTGTGCCCTCTTCACAACTGTCTTTGTGTGTTTGGACCATTCTAGTTTGTTGGTGATGTGGACACCAAGGATCTTGATGCTCTCAACATTCTCCACTACAGCTTCGTCGATGAGCATAATCAAATGGAATTTCACACACAAATTATGTTCTGGCTTTGGTCTCCTTATTGAAGATATTGTACTTTCTTTGTATAGCAGTCAGTTTGAAGGGCCTAAGTAGACTGAATCCAAAGATAATGCTATCATGTCAGTAGTGCTTGGTGTTAACTCCCTACATTTGCATTTCAAAGAACATCACAAAAATAGGCATATCAAATGAAAAAGGTTTTAACATAGCAAATATAATACCATCATAATATAACTGCTGGGAAGTACAGAAAATATGGTGGATCTTTTCATTAGCTAAGACACAGCAGGTGCTATCAGAACTGTGACATGCATGCGCAAGGAGAAAGCATTGTGGTGATACCACGTCAGCTGAACAACAATGCCTTCAACAGAAATGTGTCTTTTGCATTTAACCCTGAATCAGAGAGGTACAGGGGTCTGCCATAATCAAGATCCACAGAACAGTGGTTTAACTGCCTAACTCAGGGGCAGAACAACATATTTTTACCTTGTCAGCTCAGGGGATTTGATCCAGCAACCTTTGGTTACTGGCCCAATGCTATTAACCACTAGGCTACATTTTTTGTTGATTTCTGGTAGGCATTGTGTATGAATTAGAATGGAGCACCAAAATAGATTTTTTTTGGGGGGGGGGCAGTGAATGATTTAGATTTTACCCATCTGAAAATGGTATTACTCCATGCACAAAAACAGTTGTATGAGTGAGATTAGAAACAAAACTATCCAAAATAATCTAATTTTGATTCTTAGGGCTGGATTCAATCAGTGTAACCAAAGTATCACGGAAGATCCATGCTAAAATGAGCCAACATATGCAGTGTTTACAGTGAATGCAGTCTCCACGACCGCGAGAACATTGCTTTTAAATGTCAATCGCACTATCAAGCCGATCTTCAGCCCTACGGATTCTCTTGTTGTAGAAATCTTGGACAAACAAAAACGAATTGTGAAACTTCACATGCAGAAACATATTCATTATGGTTTTCAGACATCTCCATAAATGTGTGAGTATGACATATCTGACAAAGAGGTAAAAGGTGGGAAGAGGGTGAAATAGCTTAAATTCATAGTCGGGTATTTGTCACTAGATTAATAAAAGTAGTAGTATGGTCAGGAAGCACCACGTAGCGTTATGTAGGCCCCTGAACCTCAGCCTGGAGAAATTCCCCAAGTGGAAATAGAGGGAAATTTAACATGCCTCCTCTCTACCTACGTCAAGATTCTGAGGCAAATCTTTATTTGCTGAAAGCCGCTTGCTGCTAAAGCACATTCTCTTCCAATCCATTAGAGCTCCCCTTCATCGGCCCCTCCTTAATTTGACAATGACAAAGAGCCACTTGACGATTTTAAATTTCATAATTTTAATCTGTCAAGGCTGACATTTAATTAGTGACTCCCTAACCTGTGTCCACCTCGCCTTCTGAAGGGCAACATTTTTGTTCTGAGCGGGCACCACCGCCGCAATTCATTCACTGGTGCCGAGGAAAAGAGGAAAGGGAAGCGGATTAATATATACAGTAGGTACATTACCAGCTGCTGCTAAGGCAATACACAGCAAGCATGGCCATTAGTGGTCTAATCTAGACAGATGAGGTTAATCACATTTGGGAAGTGTTGCTCTATTAAGCATGGAGCTGATTAGGACCTGACTGGGGATCTCTCCTTCATGAGGTGCTGATTGGGAAAGCAACTAGCTTTTGTTCTGTTCTGTTGCCCCGAGAGGAGGAGAGACAAGAGGAGAGGGGAGGGAGAAAGGAGGAAAGGGGGAATATTTGTGCCCACTTTTGTGTTTTCGTTAACAAAGAGGATAGTCTTAATGAGAATCTTTACAGAGCCAGATAGGGTTGATAAAAGTCAAACACCCACTAATAACATTGCAACTTTGTTAAGTTTTAGCTTTTTGGTTCTTTAATGTGTTTCATTAGTTTTAGATCCAACTAGCTCTCACAGTCTCATGTCAGAATTAGAATCATCCATGTTTCTCAAATGTCAAATTTCGACGTTGTTGCAAATGTCAAATTTCACAGTGTTTAAGGTTAAATTTAGGCATTAACTCTGAATTTTTAAGGTTAGGGTTAAGTTAACTCAGACATCGTATGTTAGACACAAACTCCGAATGGTTAAGGTAAGAGCTAAGGTTAGGGATAGGTTTAAAACTAAAATCTCAAAAGCAACTTTCTATTGCTGGATTCGAACTTGCAACCTTTGGAATCAGAGGCAGGTCCCCATCGACAATGCCCAGGAAAACCAAAACCTATTTGATATTAACAGCGCACACTGTTGCCCCCCTAGTGGGCAGTTTCTACATCATATCCCAACATTCCTCAGACATGGATGGATGTAGAATACTGACTTGTAATCACAGGTGACCTGACTGTTTAGGTCATAGTATATCTTCTTGCGCCTTGATATGTGTTCTTGTGCTCACCATTTCAATTAAATTCTGGTCAATTTAGATGACCTCCTATTGGTAACAGAGAGGCATTCCCTCATTTACAACCTATGTTCTGGCCTCTAAGCCTATGGCATAGGGGGCTGATTCTATTGTTCTTCTCAAACACAACATTCTACAAGGACAGGTTTCTATGAAAGCTGCTATTGATTTGAACATCAATAGGTAGGCTACTGAGAGTAGATCGGGAAGAAATGTTAGGGAATCAGACCGGCTTGAAAGTCCTCAAGTGCAAGAGGTGTGTGTGTGTGTGTGTGTGTGTGTGTGTGTGTGTGTGTGTGTGTGTGTGCCTGTGCTTTTGTGTGTGTTGTGTGTGCATGTATACGTGGAGTCATGCATTTGTGTGTGTTGTGTGTGCATGTATACGTGGAGTCATGCTGTATCAGTCCAGGTCTCTCTTGACAAATAGACATTTTTATCTCAACGAGACTAACCTTGTTAAATAAAGGTCAAATAAAATTTGATTTGGTCTGTAATTTGGTCTTTAATTTGATTTGGATTGACCTCATAGTGAATAATTTTCTATATCAATTAATTCAGTCCAAAATATTTGAAACATACATGCAGCAGTAAACAAACAAGCTCCTAGAGAAAACTCCAGTGCTGTTGTGTCCTGCTTAGCAGAGAGTAATACCAAACATTAAATATTGGGCGTTATTAGGGGATAAGAGCCTTGTCCACAGTTCTGATATCCTGCGTGTGTGTGTGTCTTAAAGCTACAGCACACAATGAAATTCTAGACGATTCTGTGCTTCCAACTTAGTAGCAACAGTTTGGGGAAGGACCTTTCCTGTTTCAGCATGACAATGCCCCTTAACACAAGGCGAGGTCCATACAGAAATGGTTTGTTGAGATCAGTGCGGAACAACTTGACTGGCCTGCACAGAGCCTTGACCTCAACCCCATCCAGGACCTTTTGGATGGACCGGAATGCAGCAATGTTCCAACATCTAGAGGAAAGCCTTCCCAGAAGTGGGGGGGCTGTTATAGCAGCAAAGAGGGGACTAACTTCATATTAATGCTCATGATTTTGAAAAGAGATGTTCGACGTACAGGTGTACATATACTTTTGGTCATGTGGTGTATAAGATAAGTGCCAGACTAAGATGACTGGGTTGTTTTATAAGCATTAATTTCCTGGATATTTATCAATCAATATAATCATGGTGGTTCATGAACATTTCTCTTGACAAACCTGCCATGTCCTCCTAATGCTTTGACACACCGCACCTAAAACAGATGGAAGGGATAGAGAAAGACAGGAAGAGAGAAGGATTGAAGTGGTGGAGGACAGTTGATTTATTTTTTATATATATTTTTTTATTTCACCTTTATTTAACCATGTAAGCTAGTTGAGAACAATTTCTCATTTACAAATGCGACCTGGCCAAGATAAAGCAAAGCAGTGCGACACAAACAACAACACAAAGTTACACATGGAATAAACAAGAGTACAGTCAATAGCACAATAGAAAGACAGAAAAAGTCTGTATACAGTGTCTGCAAATGGCATGAGGAGGTGAGGCAATAAATAGGCCATATTAGCAAATTAATTACAATTTAGCAAATTAACACTGGAGTGATAGATGAGCAGGTGATAATGTGCAAGTAGAAACACTTGTGTGCAAAATAGCAGAAAAGTAAATAAAACAATATGGGGAGAAGGTAGGTAGTTAGGTAGGCAGTTTAACAGGCAGGAAAGACAGAGAGAAACAGTTCTCTCAATAGTCAGAGCTTGAGTACATTTAAACACCACAGGGAAGACAGATAATGGTGAAAAACACCCACCTGGTTAACACGTACAGTATAAATCATATGTCTGTGTGTGTGTGTGTGTGTGTGTGTGTGTGTGTGTGTGTGTGTGTGTGTGTGTGTGTGTGTGTGTGTGTGTGTGTGTGTGTGTGTGTGTGTGTGTGTGTGTGTGTGTGTGTGTGTGTGTGTGTGTGTGTGTGTGTGTGAGAGCATTTAAGTCACAATGAGGGCCTAATCAGACATCGACAACGGGCAAATTTCCTGCCAAGGATGATTGTCAGTCACCTGGGGCCTCCTGCGTCCGAGAATGAGTTCCCAGCGTTCCCAGAGGCCTGGGGCCCATTCAAACACAAACACACACACGCACACACACACACACACACACACACACACACACACACACACACACACACACACACACACACACACACACACACACACACACACACACACACACACACACACACACACAGACACACGTGCAAATAAACACACAGCTGACTGAGCCACTGAATGACTGCTGCATCTCATGAACTTCAATAGCCTCCTGTGTCTGTGAAAGCCATTATGAGGAGAAAAGGATGGACAGATTGTATGAAACACATTGGTTTGCTAGAAGTCACTCCACTTTAAATGTGTGTGTGTGTGTGTGGTTGGGTAGGTTACTTTCTAAATATATTCTGTTACAGTTGATAGTTACCTGTCCAAAATTATAATCAGTAAAGCAATTTTTGGATTACGCAAACTAAGTTGGATTGCCCAAACTCTGATGACTTTCAGTTACTTTTACATTACTTACCCCTTAAGAGGAATTTTAATGAAGACACAAATGTATATTACCAATTGAATGACATCTGTTGCAGGACAAATCAATGCTAGAGTTTACATAGCAAAATGAATGCCATATGCTGCATTTGCTATAGGCCTATTGTTTATGTTTTTGTTGGTGGTATTTTTTTCTTGATAATGTAATATCAAAGTGTGTGAGTTTGAGCATGTATCCATGAGGCCTACGTCAGTACCCATGAAGTGCTTTGAAAGGCTAGTCATGGCTCACATCAACACCATCATCCCAGAAACCCTAGACCCACTCCCAACTCTCATAACGCCCCAACAGATCCACAGATCCAAGCAATCTCAATCACACGCCATACTGCCCTTTCCCACCTGGACAAAAGGAACACCTATGTGAGAATGCTGTTCATTGACTAAAGCACCATCGTGCCCACAAAGGTCATCACTAAGCTAAGAACCCTGGAACTAAACACCTCCCTCTGCAACTGGACCCTGGACTTCCTGATGGGCCGCCCCCAGGTGGTAAGGGTAGGTAACAACACGCTGATCCTCAACACTGGGGCCCCTCAAGGGTGCGTGCTTAGTCCCCTCAAGGGTGCGTGCTTAGTCCCCTCCTGTACTCCCTTTTCACCCATGACTGCATGGCCAAACTTGACTCCAACACCATCATTAAGTTGCTGATGACACAACTGTGGTAGGCCTGATCACCGACAACAAGAGACAGACTATGGGGAGGATGTCAGATACCTGGCAGTGTGGTGCCAGGACAACAACCTCTTCCTCAATATGAGCGAGACAAAGGAACTGATTGTGGACTACAGAAAAAAGGTGGGCCGTATAAGCCCACATTAACATCGACAGGGCTGTAGTGGAGTGGGTCGAGAGTTTCAAATTCTTTGGTGTCCACATCACCAACGCACTATCATGGTCCAAACACACCACAACAACACCTTTTCCAACCTCAGGAGACTGAAAAGATTTGGCATGGGTCTCCAGATCCTCAAAAAGTTCTACAGCTGCACCATTGAGAGCATCCTGACCGGTTGCATCACCGCCTGATATGGCAACTGCTCGGCATCTGACCGTAAGGCGCTACAGAGAGTAATGCGTATGGCCCAGTACATCACTGGGGTCAAGCTTCCTACCATCCAGGACCTATATACTAGGAATTGTTAGAGGAAGGCCCAAAAAATTGTCAAAAAGACTCCAGTCAACCAAGTCATACTGTTCTCTCTGCTATCGCATGGCAAGCGGTACCGGAGCGCCAAGTCTAGGACCAAATGGCTCCTTAACAGCTTTTACCCCCAAACCATAAGACTGCTGAACAATTAATCAAATGGACTCCCAGACTATTTACATCGACACCCCAATTTGGTTTTACACTGCTGCTACTCACTGTCTATTATCTATGTATAGTCACTTTACCAATACCTAGATGTACAAATTACCTCAAATATCCTGTACTCCTGCACATTGACTCGGTACCGGTACCCCCTGTGCATAGACTCGTTATTGTTATGTTTTATGGTGATACTTTTTATAATTATTTACTTTATTTTATTTACTAAATATTTTATTAACTCTTTCTTGAACTGCATTGTTAGTTAAGGGAATGTAAGTAAGCATTTCACGGCAAGGTCTGCACCTGTTGTATTCGGTGCATGTGACAAACACTTGTGGTCTTCTTAAATGTAACTCGTTTTTGACGGTACGTGGAGCTCAATACCACAGAGAGAGGAACTCCCTCAAACGTGTATTCTATATGCTGGGATCCGCACTATGCAGCTGATACAAGAGTGCATTTTTCACTGTCTGTCCACTGGTTGCAAAAACAATGATTAGCTTAAACTCCTTCAATTCAACAATCATTATTGTTTGTCAGCCAACAACCAAAATCTGTATGGTGCAAATAGCTAAATGACAGAGCAGCAGTGTGATTCACATCATTGCACGATGTACTGTAGATAATAATATAATAATATAATAATAATATATGCCATTTAGCGGACGCTTTTATCCAAAGCGACTTACAGTCATGTGTGCATACATTCTACGTATGGGTGGTCCCGGGAATCGAACCCACTACCCTGGCGTTACAAGCGCCATGCTCTACCAACTGAGCTACAGAAGGACCACTAGATATAATAAGTGAAATCCGTAGTTTCACCATTGGAATACACAGCTTGTACTGTAGCCTAAAAAAGCATATTCCTGCTCTATTCCTGTGACCCATCAACCACATGTGTTGTGTTATCATAGTGGTCTCTGACTTGTGGTCAGACTCGCTTAGGCAAAAAAATAAAAAATCTTCACCCGTTTTCAATGCTGATTTGAATGTCATTGAGAACTTTTTTTTCTCGCAAATTTACTTTCTCAATTTAAAAGCAAATGTAGAAGTAATCATATAGTTTTCAGAAGTATCTTTATTTATATGTATTTAACCTTTATTTAACTCGAAAAGTCATTTAACCTCTACAGGATCGGTGGTTCCCCCGCTGGACGGTTGAGCTGATGTAGGCTAATGTGATTAGCATGAGGTTGTAAGTGACAAGAAAATTTCCCAGGACATAGACATATCTGATATTGGCAGAAAAGTTAATTCTTGTTAATCTACCTGCACTGTCCAATTTACAGTAGCTATTACAATGAAATAATGCAATGCTATTGTTTGAGGAGAGTGCACAGTTATGAACTTGAACATTTATTAATCAACCAATTAGGCACGTTTGGTCAGTCTTGATCATTTTTTTAAACAGAAATGCAAAGGTTCATTGGATCAGTCAAACTTTGCACATACGCTGCTGCCTGCTATTGGTCAAAATCTAAATTGTGCCTGGGCCTTTCTCTTGCATTTCAAAGATGATGGTACAAAACAATACAAAACATGCATGTTTTTTTCTTTGTATTATCTTTTACCAGATCTAATGTGTTATATTCTCCTACATTAATTTAACATTTCCACAAACTTCAAAAGTGTTTTCTTTCAAATGGTATCAAGGGTATTGCTTCAGGTCCTGAGCTACAGGCATTTAGATTTGGGTATGTCATTTTAGGCAAAAATGTGAAAAAGAATGGGTGGATCCTTAAGAGGAACAAATTCTTATTTACAATGACGGCCTACCAAAAGGTTAAAGGCCTCCTGCGGGGACGGGGGCTGGGATTAAAAATAAAAAATAAAATAAAAATATAGGACAAAACACTCATCACAACAAGAGAGACACCACAACACTACATAAAGTGAGACCAAAGACAACAACATAACATGGCAGCAACACATGACAACACAGCATTGGTAGTGACACAACATGGCAACAAAATGGTAGCAACACAACATGGCAGCAGCCCAACATGGTAGCAGCACAAAACATGGTACAAACATTATTGGGACTGGCAGAACGGGTGTTGTATGTGGAGGATGAGGGCTGCAGTAGGTATCTCGGATAGAGGGGAGTGAGGCCTAAGACGGTTTTATAAATAAGCATCAACCAGTGGGTCTTGCGACGGATATACAGAGGAGTATATAGTCCAGTGATGTGTCCTATAAGGAGAATTAGTGGAAAATCTGATGGCCGTATGGTAAAGAACATCTAGCCGATCTATAATCTAACATCCTGTCGATCTATAAATTAGCATGGTTAAAATGGTTAAGATTATCTGAATCAGGGTTAGTTTGGCTGCAACCATGTTGGGTAGCAGACAAAACCATCTGATCCAAAACCATCTGATCCAGGTCTTTAACCGTTTTCCAGAACTATGTGGTGTTAGACCCATAGAGAGAGTACTGCTCCTTAAAAGTAACTAACTTTGGCCTTCCGGGTAGCCTGCGTGCACTTATTTCTCATTTGCCTGAAAGATAGCCAGTCAGCCTGAGTATGCATGTGCCAAGCCTTTCGCCAAATGAAATTCCTGAGGTGGAGTAACTCTGCAAGATCACGGTCGAACCAGGGGCTGAACCTGTTTTTAATTCACATTTTCTTTATGGGGACGTGTTTGTTAACAATACCACTGAAAATATATTTTTTAAAGAAGGTCCAAGCGTCTTCGACAGAGGGGATGAAGCTTAATCTATACCAATTTACAGATGCCAGGTCATGAAGGAAGGCTTCCCAATTAAAGTTTTCTTGCAAGCGTCTATGGCAAAGACAGGTCATATCACTGAGCAGCCATTACAAACACAGGCTGTAAAACATTGATCACTAAGGTCGTTACAGAAAGGATAACATCAACAAGAATAGCCTTTTCTGGGTTTTTGGAGTTATACCTTATGGGATTGGTAATAATCTGAGAAAGATTTAGGGGGTCCCTGTAATGATGTGTGCTGAGAGTTGGGAAGCAAGTTCAGGAAGTGAGTGTTTTAATAAATAAATGTAACATAATACAGTACAAAGCAAGAAACACGCAAAACGCACGCAACAGGAAACAGAAACAATGACACATGGGGAAGGAACTAAAGAGAGTGACATATATAGGGCAGGTAATCAAGGAAGTGATGGAGTCCAGGTGAGCGGTGATGCGCCGGCGAGTGTAACGATGGTGACAGGTGATGCGCCATAACGAGCAGCCTGGTGATCTAGAGGCCGGGGAGGGAGAACACGTGACAGTTCCCCCTCCCCAACACGCGGGCTCCAGACGCAGGTTGCCGACCAAAATGACAAACCCGGGGATCAGAAGCGGACCAGTAACCTCTGCGGAGGCGTGGAAAACCTGTCAGTCTGGCTGAGACACGGGAGTATGGCGACCTAGAGCACCAGAGAGAGAGCATACGTGATGGTACCCCCTCCCCGGTGTGTTCGGCTCCAGCCGCAGGACGCCAACCCAAGGGACGATCCCGGGGATCAGGAGCGGACCGGTCACCCCTGCTGATGCGCGGGAACCTGTCGCCGGCTGGGAGGTGGGAACCTGACAGACCAGCTGGGGCAGGGGAGCCTGGCGATGCGGCTGAGGCACGAGAGCCTGACGAGCCGGTGGAAGCAGGGAGGCCTGGCGATCTGGCTGAGGCATGAAAGCCTGTAGAGGCTCCCAGACCCAACGTCATTCCTCCTAACTCAAAATAACACTCCCTGATGCTTCCCTTAGGTGAAGCGTCATTCTGTAACGATGTGCACTGAGAGTCGGGAAGCAAATTCAGGGAGTGAGTGTTTTACCAAATAACAGAAACAAGAAACACACATACAAAACAAGAAACACACACAACGCACCGACAGGAAACAGAAACAATGACAACTGCGGAAGGAACCAAAGGGAGTGACATACAGGGGGGAGAACAAGTATTTGATCCACTGCCGATTTTGCAGGTTTTCCTACTTACAAAGCATGTAGAGGTCTGTAATTTTTTTATCATAGGTACACTTCAACTGTGAGAGACGGAATCTAAAACAAAAAAATGCAGAAAATCACATTGTATGATTTTTAAGTAATTAATTTGCATTTTATTGCATGAAATAAGTATTTGATACATCAGAAAAGCAGAACTTAATATTTGGTACAGAAACCTTTGTTTGCAATTACAGAGATCATATGTTTCCTGTAGTTCTTGACCAGGTTTGCACACACTGCAGCAGGGATTTTGGCCCACTCCTCCATACAGACCTTCTCCAGATCCTTCAGGTTTCGGGGCAGTCGCTGCGCAATACAGACTATCAGCTCCCTCCAAAGATTTTCTATTGGGTTCAGGTCTGGAGACTGGCTAGGCCACTCCAGGACCTTGAGATGCTTCTTACGGAGCCACTCCTTAGTTGCCCTGGCTGTGTGTTTCGGGTCGTTGTCATGTTGGAAGACCCAGCCACGACCCATCTTCAATGTTCTTACTGAGGGAAGGAGGTTGTTGGCCAAGATCTCGCGATATATGGCCCCATCCATCCTCCCCTCAATACGGTGCAGTCATCCTGTCCCCTTTGCAGAAAATCATCCCCGAAGAATGATGTTTCCACCTCCCAGCTTCACGGTTGGGATGGTGTTCTTGGGGTTGTACTCATCCTGCTTCTTCCTCCAAACACGGCGAGTGGAGTTTAGACCAAAAAGGTCTATTTTTGTCTCATCAGACCACATGACCTTCTCCCATTCCTCCTCTGGATCATCCAGATGGTCATTGGCAAACTTCAGACGGGCCTGGACATGCGCTGGCTTGAGCAGGGGGACCTTGCGTGCGCTGCAGGATTTTAATCCATGGCGGCGTAGTGTGTTGCTAATGGTTTTCTTTGAGACTGTGGTCCCCGATCTCTTCAGGTGATTGACCAGGTCCTGCCGTGTAGTTCTGGGCTGATACCTCACCTTCCTTATGATCATTGATGTCCCACGGGGTGAGATCTTGAATGGAGCCCCAGACCGAGGGTGATTGACTGTCATCTTGAACTTCTTCCATTTTCTAATAATTGCGCCAACAGTTGTTACCTTATTACCAAGCTGCTTGCCTATTGTCCTGTAGCCCATCCAAGCCTTGTGCAGGTCTACAATTTCATCCCTGATGTCCTTACACAGCTCTCTGGTCTTAGCCATTGTGGAGAGGTTAGAGTCTGTTTGATTCAGTTTGTGGACAGGTGTCTTTTATACAGGTAACGAGTTCAAACAGGTGCAGTTAATACAGGTAATGAGTGGAGAAGAGGAGGGCTTCTTAAAGAAAAACTGACAGGTCTGTGAGAGCCGGGATTCTTACTGGTTGGTAGGTGATCAAATACTTATGTCATGCAATAAAATGTAAATTAATTACTTCAAAATCATACAATGTGATTTTCTGGATTTTTGTTTTAGATTCCGTCTCTCACAGTCGAAGTGTACACATGATACAAATTACAGACCTCTACATGCTTTGTAAGTAGGAAAACCTGCAAAATCAGCAGTGTATCAAATACTTGTTCTCCCCACTGTATATAGGGCAGGTAATCAAGGAAGATGACTCACAGGCGCGTGTAACGATGGTGACAGGTGTGCGCCATAATGAGCAGCCTGGTTACCTAGAGGCTGGAGTGGGAGCACACGTGACAGTCCCATTGCCTTAGGACTTGGTCAGGGGGTTTAAACATGTCCCAGTTTAGGTCACCTAGCAGGAAAAATTCAGACTTAGTGTAAGGGGCCAGGAGAGAGCTTAGGGCAGGTAGAGTACAGGGTGGTGCTGATAGAGGACGACAACACCCAGCAACAGTCAAGAAAGAGCTATTTGAAAGTGTAATGCTTAAAACCAGCATAATATCAAATGGTTTGGGGACAGACTTTGTGGAGACTACCGAGCACTGAAGGTGTTTCTTGGTAAAGATTGTGACTCCATCACCTTTAGAAGATCTGTCTTGCAGAAAAAAACAGAAAGGTTAACATCAGTGTTCAAAACACTCTTCCTTAACACCCTCTCAGTAATGATTGGATCTGTGAACCCACACTTTCAATTGATCCATTTTAGGTAACACGATTTTAGTGTTAACTTGCAGAAAAGCCAGGTTCTTACGAGCACAGAAATCAGGGAAGCAGATATCAGAGCAGCATTGGGACTAGCAACAGTAGATTGGCCAGGGTGTACATGCACATTTCTAGATATCATCAGCAATAATACAAGCAGGGCACGGCAGAGAACAGGGAGAACTCTGCAGTGTTGACTTATGACATTTAAATGTGCATTCGATGGCAGCAAGATCAAATTATACAGTAATTTTATCAGATAACACGAATACAAAGCCGGCAAGAGGTGGTTAAAATAGGATGGGTGGCCAAGAGTCTGTGTAACCAATAGAGTCAAAGTCCCGAGTGTGGGAACAAACATAGTCTGTCCCACAGTTTGGGAAACAAGCAAGTTCATAGTCAACAAAGCATGCAGGAGTCATGAAGCAAATAGTACTTCCGGCGCAAAAAAAGTACTTCCGGCGCCGACAGAGATGGCCGCCTCGCTTCGCGTTCCTAGGAAACTATGCAGTTTTTTGTTTTTTTACGTGTTATTTCTTACATTGGTACCCCAGGACATCTTAGGTTTCGTTACATTCAGTCGGGAAGAACTACGGAATATAAGAGCAGCGCCAACTCACCATCTGTACGACCAAGAATATGACTATCGCGAAGCAGATCCTGTGTTCTGCATTTCACCCAGGACAACGGAATGGATCCCAGCCGGCGACCCAAAAAAACGACTTCGTAAAAGGAGGAAACGAAGCGGTCTTCTGGTCAGACTCCGGAGACGGGCACATCGTGCACCACTCCCTAGCATTCTTCTCGCCAATGTCCAGTCTCATGACAACAAGGTTGATGAAATCCGAGCAAGGGTAGCATTCCAGAGGGACATCAGAGACTGGTTTCTCCACACATCGCGCCGACAGAAACAAACATCTTTCTGGTAAGAAGAGGGGCGGGGGCGTATGCTTAATGGTTAACGAGACGTGGTGTGGCCTCAACAACATACAGGAACTCAAGTCCTTCTGTTCACCTGATTTAGAATTCCTCACAATCAAATGTTGACTGCATTATCTACCAAGGGAATTCTCTTCGATTATAATCACAGCTGTATATATTCCCCCCAAGCAGACACATCGATGGCTCTGAACGAACTTTATTTGACTCTTTGCAAACTCGAATCCATATATCCTGAGGCTGCATTCATTGTAGCTGGGGATTTTAACAAGACTAATCTGAAAACAAGACTCCCTAAATTGTATCAGCATATCGATTGCGCAACCAGGGCTGGAAAAACCTTGGATCATTGCTATTCTAACTTCCGCGATGCATATAAGGCCCTGCCCCACTCTCCTTTCGGGAAAAGCTGACCACGACTCCATTTTGTTGATCCCTGCCTACAGACAGAAACTAAAACAAGAAGCTCCCGCGCTGAGGTCTGTTCAACGCTGGTCCGACCAATCTGATTCCACACTCCAAGACTGCTTCCATCACGTGGACTGGGATATGTTTCGTATTGCATCAAACAACGTTGACGAATACGCTGATTCGGTGAGCGAGTTCATTAGAACGTGCGTTGAAGATGTCGTTCCCATAGCAACGATTAAAACATTCCCAAACCAGAAACCATGGATTGATGGCAGCATTCGCGTGAAACTGAAAGCGCAAACCACTGCTTTTAATCAGGGCAAGGTGACTGGAAACATGACCGAATACAAACAGTGTAGCTATTCCCTCCGCAAGGTAATCAAACAAGCTAAGCGTCAGTATAGAGACACAGTAGAATCTCAATTCGACACAAGAGGTATGTGGCAGGGTCTACAGTTAATCACGGATTACAAAAAGAAAACCAGCCCCTTCACGGACCAGGATGTCTTGCTCCCAGGCAGACTAAATAACTTTTTTGCCCACTTTGAGGACAATACAGTGCCACTAACACGGCCCGCAACCAAAACATGCAGACTCTCTTTCACTGCAGCCGACGTGAGGAAAACATTTAAACGTGTCAACCCTCGCAAGGCTGCAGGCCCAGATGTCATCCCCAGCCGCGCCCTCAGAGCATGCGCAGACCAGTTGGCTGGTGTGTTTACGGACATATTCAATCAATCCCTGTCCCAGTCTGTTGTTCCCACATGGTTCAAGAGGGCCACCATTGTTCCTGTTCCCAAGAAAGCTAAGGTAACTGAGCTAAACGACTACCGCCCCGTAGCATTCACTTCCGTCATCATGAAGTGCTTTGAGAGACTAGTCAAGGACCATATCACCTCCACCCTACCTGAAACCCTAGACCCACACCAATTTGAAAAAACTTAGTGATCCTGAACAGTTTATTAAATGGCTTACCGCCCAAATAGGTCCACAGAAACTCCGATGCAATCTCAACCACACCACATCTGCACACTGCCCTAACCCATCTGTACAAGAGGAATACCTATGTGAGAATGCTGTTCATCGACTACAGCTCGGCATTTAACACCATAGTGCCCTCCAAGCTCGTCATCAAGCTCGAGACCCTGGGTCTCGACCCCGCCCTGTGCAACTGGGTACTGGACTTCCTGACGGGCCGCCCCCAGGTGGTGAGGGTAGGCAACAACCTCTCCACCCCGCTGATCCTCAACACTGGGGCCCCACAAGGGTGGTTTCTGAGCCCTCTCCTGTACTCCCTGTTCACCCACTACTGCGTGGCCACGCACGCCTCTAACTCAATCATCAAGTTTGCGGATGACACAACAGTGGTAGGCTTGATTGCCAACAACGATGAGACGGCCTACAGTGAGGAGGTGAGGGCCCTCGGAGTGTGGTGTCAGGAAAATAACCTCACACTCAACGTCAACAAAACTAGGGAGATGATTGTGGACTTCAGGAAACAGCAGAGGGAACACCCCCCTATCCACATCGATGGAACAGTAGTGGAGAGGGTAGTAAGTTTTAAGTTCCTCGGCGTACACATCACAGACAAACTGAATTGGTCCACCCACACAGACAGCATCGTGAAGAAGGCGCAGCAGCGCCTCTTCAACCTCAGGAGGCTGAAGAAATTCGGCTTGTCATCAAAAGCACTCACAAACTACGACAGATGCACAATCGAGAGCATCCTGTTGGGCTGTATCACCGTCTGGTACGGCAACTGCTCCGCCCACAACCGTAAGGCTCTCCAGAGGGTGGTGAGGTCTGCACAGCGCATCACCGGGGGCAAACTACCTGCCCTCCTGGACACCTACACCACCCGATGTCACAGGAAGGCCATAAAGATCATCAAGGACAAGAACCACCCGAGCCACTGCCTGTTCACCCCGCTATCATCCAGAAGGCGAGGTCAGTACAGGCGCATCAAAGCTGGGACCGAGAGACTGAAAAACAGCTTCTATCTCAAGGCCATCAGACTGTTAAACAGCCACCACTAACATTGAGTGGCTGCTGCCAACACATTGACTCAACTCCAGCCACTTTAAACATGGGAATTGATGGGAAATGATGTAAAATATATCACTAGCGACTTTAAACAATGCTACATAATATAATGTTTACATACCCTACATTATTAATCTCATATGTATACATATATACTGTACTCTATATCATCTACTGCATCTTTATGTAATACATGTATCACTAGCCACTTTAACTATGCCACTTTGTTTACATACTCATCTCATATGTATATACTGTACTCAATACCATCTACTGTTTCTTGCCTATGCCGCTCTGTACCATCACTCATTCATATATCTTTATGTACATATTCTTTATCCCCTTACACTTGTGTCTATAAGGTAGTAGTTTTGGAATTGTTAGCTAGATTACTTGTTGGTTATTACTGCATTGTCGGAACTAGAAGCACAAGCATTTCGCTACACTCGCATTAACATCTGCTAACCATGTGTATGTGACAAATACAATTTGATTTGATTTGATTTTTGAAATAGCATAAAGCACAAGAAAACAATGTAACAACTTGGGGCTATCCATTGTAAGTTCAGAGTCACTCGCCCCAACAGTGCGTATGTGCTGGAGGCGAGCGAAAGCTCGGGAGAGATGAGGGGAGTGTCGTGGGGGTACAGATCGCCAGGTGGAATCCAAGCAGCACTGCAGCAGACAATGGGAGTAGGTGTCACACAAACTTGCGAGAAGCTTTTTTCTGCAGGCATATTCCTTGTAGAAAATGCCAGGGGATGGTCTCTGAACAGCGGGAGGGGAATTCAAAGGCCTCTGGGTTTGAGTGGGGTAGGCTGTGAGACTCTCCTGCCATTGATGGGCTCAACGACTTTGCCACCTCACTTTACACCTCAGTGCTAATTGATGTGGTATCTGTTCTGTCCTAGCAAGCTTGGTAGCCTTAACTTAGCATTCAGTCCTTATAAAGTCAAATGAATCCTTGTAATTTATTTTTCTACTTGGCTTTCAAAATAGCTTTATACTAAACATCACTCACTCAGTTCCAGGTTGGATGGTGTTTTCAGGTTTCTGTTGTTTGTTTGCAAGAGCATTTGCTGTATAGCTTGGAAATTAGAATCTTTGGTTGTAGGAATACGTCCAGGTAATGTTGTCCAAAATCAGGTTATAGGTTTGGAGTTTTGATTTGGAGTTAAGGTTATGTAGTGGAGGGTAGTATCCTGTATATGTCATTGCTGAAAATTCCAAGTTTTATCTATCTTTTTGTAAAAACATGCTGAAAAATGCGGTCGCTCACATGCATCACTCTCTCTCTCGCTCTCTCGCCCTCTCTCTCTCCCTCTCTCGTTAATGTAACGGATTACAGTTACCATTTTTTATAGTAAATGACATGTAATCAGTTAGTCCCCAACCCTGTGTGTGGTGTGTGTAGGACTTAGCTTTAGCATTCTACCCCAGACAGTCCTCTCACATAGAAAAGTAAAGTGAGGTTGAGCTAATCACATGAATAAAATGCAGCCGTAGCTCATTACAAACCTTATTATGCATTAATTAACATGATTACAATGTCTAAAAGAATCCAGTAGCCCTTCCCTATCCCCTCCTGTCTCTTTTCAACTATCTCCCTGCTCCTCAGACCCTCCCATATGTCTCAACATAAAAAGAATAGCATCAAACAAGGCATGCTTTCTGGCTCAAATGTGTTAGGGATTCGCAGGTGTAGCATCAGGGATCGGTGGTCCGCCATGCAGTGCAACGCTGTAATTTTTGCCCTTTGGCCTGGCATGACACGCTCCGGCTCATTGGCGAGGTAACAAACCCCTCATTAGGAGGGGGGAGTGAACGTCCTGAGCAACACCTTATCAGGTCCCCATTTCAAAACCTATCTTTCTCTCTTTTCCCGTTTTCACTCTCCCTTCATCACTGGGAAGCGGGCGCTTATAGGAAGTTTGATGAACTCTAGGAGAACATAAAGAACATATGCACAGAAAGTAGAGACGCATGGGGAATCTCGTGGTAGCAATATCTGGCTGTGATATGTGGATAAGGTTTATTCTTTCCGTTTTAAAAAGAGATAATACTCACAAGACATGCTTGCTGCCACAGAATGGATCAATGATGTGGAAAAATGCTCCACTTTGATTGTCAGACGCACAAATGTGTCTGTCAGTGTCATACATATACTGTATGTCACAAACCTAGTTCATCAAATGTTCCCAAATGTTTTGTCCACATTTCTTATTTCTCCTCCACATTAATTCATACGTATTAAATAAATATGTGTTTTCATGGAATATAATCCCGAAACATAAACTGAACCACAAATGCACAACCCAGGGTATTGACATAATTTTATTTTGGCTAATAATATTAAAAACCAAGAGAATAATATGTTATCAGAAAAAGTGTTTCACTGTGTTCTTTGATAAACAAATATATTACGAATGCAAAATATATGTTGCTACAGCCATGAAAATGTGAATTCTCAGCAACAATAATGTAATATTTATCATGCGTTTTCAAATGTCAAAACAATGCGCCTTACTTAAACATGAATATTCTAATTTTGGTACAATTTGCTTAATGTGTCCGGGGACACATGGAAGATAGTTCATTTGCTTTCATTATAAAAAAAAATGAAATATGCCTCTAAAAAGAGCAGAATGGTCAAATTAAAAATATGTACAAACTCACAGTGGTTATATCTATAAGATAAATATTCTTATTACTTTTACCTTTGTAAATACTTGATCTTCAAACAGCAGACTACAGACTACAACTGGATTTTATTGGAACACAATATGCATAGCATTAAGAAAGTGTTTTATCATTTTGAGAAGGACACTGGGTCTTTATGAAAACGGACCCATAGAGGTCTTGGAACAGTACTCGCACAACATTAAAATACATTAATATTTATATTTATGTCACCGGATTCATATGTAATGTAATACACTACATGCATATTGTATAATGCTGAGAACAAATGTTTTCTCATGGGATATTTGATATAATAAAAAAATCTTTAACTTAATTAATTTATGGAAGAAGAAATAGATTTTCTTTGTAATGTGTTATTTTGTTGAATATCTGAAAACTTGAAACATTTGTCTTATCTAAATGTCCTTCCTTTTGCTTACTAAAGGACATATCAATGTGTAATAAACTAATACACACAAACACACACACACACACACACACATACACACACACACAGCCTTCTGTTGAGACACAAAAGCAATGGCGTGCCTCTATTTGGGTGCCTCTATCCCGCTTCACTGCTCTACCCTGTTTTTCCCACTAGCTTCCCCCTCTCCTCCCCCGATCCTCCTCTCCTGATTTAATATACCACTCACTGTAGGATTATTAGGATTCTAATTCAATCTGAATTTCAGGAACTTGTTTGCTTGGTTCCCTGTCACGGGGCATCAGCGTGTCATATTAGTGCTGATGGTTCTCCCAACCCTAATCTTCTTGAAACATTTGCATTGGGTGCTGGTCTATAAATCATACTATAATAGGGCCGACACGTGCAGTCTTTGCTAGGTAAACAAATCAGCTTTGTTTAATGTTAGGCAGCAATGAACTTAGCTTTATCAACTTCCCATCGATTCACACACACCACAAGGTCAACATCTCTCTACCTTCTCATCAATAGAAGTACGGCTCGGCAGCACTCAGCAAATAGACTGTGTATCAGATATAAATATCACAACGCATCACGCCACTCTTCAACAGTTCTGTCTTTATCTGGCATTATTTTGGGGTATAAACTCACGTCTTATGAAACAAAATACATTATCCTGCCTTTCTGTAAGTGTGAGATTTGAGGATTTATTTGGAAGGGAACATTTTATTAGTTTACTGGTTCCTCAAGATCACTTAAAATAATCTACTTTTTAATGTAATTTTGACGTGTTGAAAATATAATATTGTGAGGTTTTTTCATAGTAAATAATTAAATGTTTGGCTGTGGTCTGGCTATGTATGGTATGGAATCTTAATTTTGAAATCAATTTAGATTAACCAGAGCAAAGCAACTGTTTGTATTTTGCAAACAGATGGAAACCATTTTTTTCACCTTTATTTAATTAGGCAAGTCCGTTAAGAACAAATTATTATTTACAATGATGGCTTAACTGCCTTGTTCAGGGGCAGAATGACAGATTTTTATCTTGTCAGCTCGGGGATTTGATCTAGCAACCTTTCAGTTACTGGCCCAACACTTTAACCACTAGGCTACTGAAAGCAATATTTTTGAGATGTACTGTAGAAAAGAGACTATATAGTCTGGTCTGTATTTTAGAGAGTTATCCGATAGTAATTGTTAGATATACGGTATACTGGAAATATGTCAAAAAGTCCAAACTATGCTTAATATGCTGCATTTTACATTTCCATTGACAAACATATATTAACACCTAGGACATGTGCTACGTTTGATTTGAAGAGGCATGAAATAGCATCAGGCCCAGTATTCATAAAGTGTTTCAGAGTTGGGGTGCTAATTATTATCTAAAATGATAAACTGATCCTAGATCAGTCTTCCTACTCTGAGACGCTTTAGGAATACAGCCCCAGATCATGTATGGATATTGAATGAGGCAGAACGATGTAAGACCCAGCAGACATCAAAAGCCCTATGCCAGGGGTGTCAAACTCATTCCACGCAGGGCCGAGTGTCTGCAGGTTTTTGCTTTTTGCTTTCAATTAAGACCTAGACATCCAGGTGTGGGAATTCCTTACTAATTAGCAACCTTGATTCATCAGTCAAGTACGAGGGTGGAGCCAAAACCCTCCGTGGAATGAGCTTGACACGTGTGCCCTATGCAAACAGCACACAGCCCAGAGCCAGGGTCCCCCATCCAGAATGAGAGAAGTTACACACTTCTGTCAAATCTCGCACACACATGCATACATGCACGCACACACACACATGCACATTGTCGTGTCTCTGACTATGATTAAATGAGATGACAGTCTATTTATTCCGTGTTCAATAATAGTCATTAACGATATTTGTGAAGGACTACCCCATCTTTGGGGTGGCAGGTAGCCTAGTGGTTAGAGCGTTGTGCCAGTAACCAAAAGGTATAATTCTGCCTCTGAACAAGGCAGTAACCCACTGTTCCCCGGTATGCTGTCATTGTAAATAAGAATTTGTTCTTAAGTGACTTGCCTAGTTAAAAAAAAACATCTCTGTACCCCACACATATGTAAGGTCCCTCAATCGAGTAGTGAATTTCAAGCATGGATTCAACCACAAAGACCAGGGAGATTTTCAATGCCTCATAAAGAAGGGCACTGACTGGGAGATGTGAAAAATAAAAAAAAGCAGATGCAGAATATACAAATATACAGGCGTCCTTCCAAACTCAGTTTCCGGAGAGGAAGAAAACTTCTCAGAGATTTCACCATGGGGCCAATAGTGATTTTAAAACAGTTACAGAGTTTGATGTTTGTGATATGACAAAACTGAGGATGGATCAACAACATTGTAGTTACTCCACAACACTAACTGAAATGACAGTGTGACAAGAAGGAAGCCTGTACAGAGTAAAACTAATCCAAAACATGCATCCTATTTGCAACAAGGCACTTAAGTAATACAGCAAACCATTGGGCTAAGAAATTAACTTTTTGTCCTGAATATATGTTTGGGGCAAATCCAACACAACACATCACTGAGTACCATTCTTCATATATGGTGGTGGCTGCATTGGCAAGCATTATGGAGTACAAAAATAAATAAAATAAAAAATAAAAAAACAGAATACAGCTATAAGCACAGGCAAAATAGTTTTTGCATTATACTCTTAAAATGTATAACACAAAGGTTGGAAGATCAAATCCTATCATGGATTTTATAGCATGTTAGCTAATTAGCAACTTTTCAAGTACTTAATACTTTTAATATAATTTGCAACTGCTTAGCATGTCAGCTAACCCTTCCCTGAATCATTTGAGCTAACCTGAATGCAGGTAGCTTGGCAGGTAGGAGTGTAAGGCTAGAATTCTAGTAGCCACCCTTTGCCTCGATGACAGCATTGCACATTCTTGTCATTCTCTCAACCAGCTTCACCTGGAATGCTTTTCCAAAAGTCTTGAAGGAGTTCCCACATATGCTAAGCACTTGTTGGCTGCTTTTCCTTCACTCTGCGGTCCATCTCATCCCAAACCATCTCAGTTGGGTTGAGGTCTGGTGATTATGGGGGCCAGGTCATCTGATGCAGCACTCCATCACTCTCCTTCTTGGTCAAATAGCGCTTACACAGCCTGGAGGTGTGTTTTGCGTCATTATTTTGTGTTTTTGCACTTAATGATAGTCCCACTAAGTGCAAACCAGATGGTTTGGCGTAAAGCTGAATAATGCTGTGGTAGCCATGCTGGTTAAGTGTGTCTTGAATTCTAAATAGATCACTGACAGTGTGACTCACAATACACCATCACACCTCCTCCTCTATGCTTCATGGTTGGAACCACACATGTGGAGCTCATCCGTTCACCTACGTTTGGAACCAAAAATCTCACATTTGGATTCACTTCAGACCAAGTGACAGATTTCCACCTGTCTAATGTCCATTGCTCATGTTTCTTGGCCCGAGCAAGTCTCTTCTTCTTATTGGTGTCCTTCAGTAGTGGTTTCTTTGCAGCAATTCAACCATGCAGGCCTGATTCACAGTTTCCTCTGAACAGTTGATGTTGAGATGTGTCTTTTACTTGAACTCGGTGAAGATTTTATTTGGGCTGCAATTTCTGAGGCTGGTAACTCTAATGAACTTATCCACTGCAGCAGAGGTAACTCTGGGTCTTCCTTTCCTGTGGTAGTCCTCATTAGAGCCAGTTTCATCATAGCTCTTGATGGTTTTTGTGACTGCGCTTGAAGAAACTTTCAAAGTACTTGAAATTTTCCGGATTTACTGACACTTATGTCTTAAAGTAATGATGGACTGTCATTTCTCTTTGCTTATTTGAGCTGTTCTTGCCATAATATGGACTTGTTTTTTTGACAAATAGGTTTCTCTTCTGTATACCACCCCTACCTTGTCACAACACAACTGATTGTCTCAAAGGCACAAATGTACATTTAACAAGGCACACCTGTTAATTGAAATTAATTCCAGGAGACTACCTCATTAAGCTGTTTGAGAGAATGCCAAGAGTGTGCAAAGCTGTCATCAAGGCAAAGTGTGGCTACTTTGAAGAATCCCAAGTATAACATATATTTTGATTTGTTTAACACTTTTTTGCTTACTATATGATTCCATATGTGTTATTTGATAATGTTGATGTCTTCACTATTATCCTACAATGTAGAAAATAGTAAAAATAAAGAAAAACCATGGAATGAGTAGGTGTGTCCAAACTTTTGACTGGTACTGTACACTGAACAACAATATAAACACAACATGCAACAATCTTAAAGATTTTACTGGGTTACAACTCGTGTAAGGAAATCAGTCAATGTAAATAAATACATTTGGCTCTAATCTATGGATTTCACATGACTGGGAATACAGATATGCATCTGTTGGTCAGAGATACCTTTTAAAAAAGGTAGGGGCGTGGATCATAAAACCAGTCAGTATCTGGTGTGACCACCATTTGCCTCATGCAGAGCAACATATCTCCTTTGCATAGAGTTGATCAAAGCTGTTGATTGTGGCCTGTGGAATGTTGTCCCGCTCCTCTTCGATGGCTCTGCGAAGTTGATGGATATTGACAGGAACTGGAATACGCTGTTGTACATGTTGATCCAGAGCATCCCAAACTTGCTCAATTGGTGACATGTCTGGTGAGTATGCAGGTCATGGAAGAACTGGGACATTTTCAGCTTGCAGGAATTGTGTATAGATCCTTGCGACATGTGGCCCGTGCATTATCATGCTGAAACATGAGGCGGAGGCTGAATGGCAAGGCAATGGGACTCAGGAACCTTGTCACGATATCTCTGTGCATTAATATTGCAATCGATAAAATGCAATTGTGTTTGTTGTCCGTAGCTTATGCCTGCAAATATCATAACCCCACCGCCATCATGGGGCACTCTGTTCAGATCGTTGACATCAGCAAACCGCTCACCCACAAAATGCATTGCACGTTGTCTGCTACCTTCTCGGTACACATGTGTAATAATTATGCTGTTTAATGTGCTTCTTGATATGTGACACCTGTCCGGTGGATGGATTTGAGAGAAATTAGATTTATGTGCATATAGAACATTTCTGTTATTTTATTTCAGTTCATGAAACATAGGACTAACACAGTTGTGTTTATATTTTTGTTCAGTATAGAAAGACAAAATTATCATTTAGCAACTCAAATCCACACACACACATACATACACACACACACAGGCTCCTATTGTAAGCTCCTCTTACAAAAAAAAAATTCACATTTTCATTTTCACATGTGAA
This sequence comes from Oncorhynchus keta, assembly GCF_023373465.1. Classification (NCBI taxonomy): domain Eukaryota; kingdom Metazoa; phylum Chordata; class Actinopteri; order Salmoniformes; family Salmonidae; genus Oncorhynchus; species Oncorhynchus keta. The sequence continues at coordinate 47,215,170 of NC_068454.1, forward strand.
ATAGCTCTATTTCTGTTGTCCTTAGCAGAAGCTTGAATTGTAAATTGTTATTCTTAACTACTGATTCCTTTTCTGGTCTCTTCTCCCTACCTGGATCCAACCTCACCACGTCACATTATTTTCACATATTACATTTAGAGTTCACATGTTAACACCACCTTTTCACATGTGAGGAGAATAACATGTGAAATGTGTGCTTTCACATGTTAAAATCTTACTTACACATGTGGAATTGCATTTTTACATGTGAACAACATTCAGATGGGAAAATCACATTTGCAATTTCACATCAAAGAAACCTCCATGTGGAATTGCAGATGTGCATGTGGGGTTGAAATAATGTTATTCTACTAACATCTACTAACAAAAGATAGTGGGAATATGTTGCAGTAGCTTTGTTTCCACCAGTGGAATTAGTGACAACATCTGAAAAATAAATACGGGACAAGCGAACGATTTTGAGGGAGGTTCGGGGAGAGGGGCAAGATAATGGTTCTGTATGTACCCACTGAAGAATAAAGCATATACATGCCTCGTGAGCTTAATTCAACTGTCGTATCACATCACAACCCAAAATGTTTATTAATTACTTTATTATTTAATTCCCTTTTATTTTGGGGATTTGTGTGTATTGTTAGTTATTACTGCGCTGTTGGAGCTAGAAACATATGCATTACACTGCACTGGCGATAACATCTGTAAAATATGTGTACACAACCAATAGAATTGGATTTGAATGTTTGTAAACAAAGTAAATGTAAACAACGACTGTATAGTCTAAAATCATGGTTAAAACAACAATTTTGATATGGACGCCAGCCCTTGCATCCATAGAGTAGTCCAGGGGTTTTTATGTGAAAAAAACTTTTATGATTTATTTCTAGCTGCAATAGAATACCATCAATCTTTACATTTTTACATCTTTGCGACCAGCATCAAGTAAGTTAGAGGTAGTTTCACGAGCTAATGCTGACAAGCGTTAGCGCAAAGACTGGAAATTACCAGGAACAGTTAGCATAAAAGCTGTTCATGTCCATCCGACTCTGGGGAAGGAGATAAATAGCTTCATTGCCATTTACTATTCCTATAATATGGAAGAAATTACAGTCATTGGAACTAAGAAAGAGTTTTTTCTGTATATAAAATACTCTCCATGACCAAAAGTATCTGGGCACCTGCTCGTCGAACATCTTATTCCAAAATCACTGGCATTAAAATGGAGTTGTTCCCACTTTGATGCTATAACAGCCTCCACTCTTCTGGGAAGGCTTTCCACAAGATGTTGGATCATTGCTGTGGGGACATGCTTCCATTCAGCCACAAGAGCAGTAGAGAGGTCGGGCAATGATGTTGGGCGATTAGGCCTGGGATTGCAGTAGGCATTTCAATTCATCCCAAAGGTCTTTGATGAAGTTGAGGTCTGGGTTCTGTGCAGGCCAGTCAAGTTCTTCCACACCAATCTCGACAAACCATTTCTGTATGGACCTCGCTTTGAGCACAGGGGCATTGTCATGCTGAAGCAGGAAAGGGCCTTCCCTGAACTGCTGCCACAAAGTTGGAAGCATAGAATTGTCTAGAAGCATTAAGATTTCCATTCACTGGAACTAAGGTGCCTAGTCCGAACCATGAAATACAGCCCCAAACCATTATTCCTCCTCCAAACTTTACAGATTGCATTATATATTGGGGCAGGTAGCGTTCTCCCGGCATTTGCCAAACCCAGACTCGACCGTCAGACTGCCAGATGGTAAAGCGTTATTCATCACTCCAGAGAATGCATTTCCACTGCTTCAGAGTCCAATGGCGGCAAGCTTTACACCACACCAGCCGACACTTGGTATTGCGCACAGTGATCTTAAGCTTGTGTGCGGCTGCTCAGCCATGGAAACCCATTTCATGAAGCTCCTGACGAATAGTTATTGTGCTGAGGTTGCTTCCAGAGGCAGTTTGGAACTCAGTAGTGAGTGTTGCAACCGAGAACAGGCGATTTTTACGCATTGCGTGCTTCAGCACTCGCCGGTCCCGTTCTGTGAGCTTTTGTGGCCTACAAATTCGCAGCTAGCCGTTGTGTCTCCTAGATATTTCCATTTCACTATAATAGCACTTACAGTTGACCGGAACAGCTCTAGCAGAGCAGAAATTTGACGATCTGACTTGTTGGAAAGGTAGTATCCTATGACAGTGCCACATTGAACAGCACTAAGCACTTCAGTAAGGCCATTCTACTGCCAATATTTGTCTATGGAGATTGTATGGCTGTGTGCTCGATGTTATATACCTGTCAGCAATGAGTGTGGCTGAAATAGCCAAATCCACTAATTTAAAGGGGTGTCTACATATACACTACTGTTGAAAAGTTTGAGGTCACTTAGAAATGTCCCTGTTTTTGAAAGAAAATCACATTTTTTGTCAATTAAAATAATATCAAATTGATCTGAAATACAGTGTAGACATTGTTCATGTTGTAAATTACTATTGTAGCTGGAAATCTGGAAATGGCTAATTTTAATGAAATATCTACAAAGGAGTACAGAGGCCGATTATCAGCAACCATCACTCCTGTGTTCCAATGGCATGTTGTGTTAGCTAATCCAAGTTTATAATTTTAAAAGGCTAATTGATCATTAGAAAACCTTTTTGCAATTATGTTAGCACAGCTGAAAACTGCTGTGCTCATTAAAGAAGCAATAAAACTGGCCTTCTTCAGACTAGTTGAGTATCTGGAGCATCAGCATTTGTGGATTCAAATACAGGCTCAAAATAGCCAGAAACAAAGTATTTTCTTCTGAAACTCATCAGTCTATTCTTGTTTATGAGAAATGAAGGTTATTCCATGCGAGAAACTGCCAAGAAACTGAAGATCTCACATTTACATTTACATTTAAGTCATTTAGCAGACGCTCTTATCCAGAGCGACTTACAAATTGGTGCATTCACCTTATGACATCCAGTGGAACATCCACTTTACAATAGTGCATCTAAATCTTTTAAGGGGGGTGAGAAGGATTACTTATCCTATCCTAGGTATTCCTTAAAGAGGTGGGGTTTCAGGTGTCTCCGGAAGGTGGTGATTGACTCCGCTGTCCTGGCGTCGTGAGGGAGTGTGTTCCACCATTGGGGAGCCAGAGCAGCGAACAGTTTTGACTGGGCTGAGCGGGAACTGTACTTCCTCAGTGGTAGGGAGGCGAGCAGGCCAGAGGTGGATGAACGCAGTGCCCTTGTTTGGGTGTAGGGCCTGATCAGAGCCTGGAGGTACTGAGGTGCCGTTCCCCTCACAGCTCCGTAGGCAAGCACCATGGTCTTGTAGCGGATGCGAGCTTCAACTGGAAGCCAGTGGAGAGAGCGGAGGAGCGGGGTGACGTGAGAGAACTTGGGAAGTTTGAACACCAGACGGGCTGCAGCGTTCTGGATGAGTTGTAGGGGTTTAATGGCACAGGCAGGGAGCCCAGCCAACAGCGAGTTGCAGTAATCCAGACGGGAGATGACAAGTGCCTGGATTAGGACCTGCGCCGCTTCCTGTGTGAGGCAGGGTCGTACTCTGCGGATGTTGTAGAGCATGAACCTACAGGAACGGGCCACCGCCTTGATGTTAGTTGAGAACGACAGGGTGTTGTCCAGGATCACGCCAAGGTTCTTAGCGCTCTGGGAAGAGGACACAATGGAGTTGTCAACCGTGATGGCAAGATCATGGAACGGGCAGTCCTTCCCCGGGAGGAAGAGCAGCTCCGTCTTGCCGAGGTTCAGCTTGAGGTGGTGATCCGTCATCCACGCTGATATGTCTGCCAGACATGCAGAGATGCGATTCACCACCTGGTCATCAGAAGGAGGAAAGGAGAAGATTAATTGTGTGTCGTCTGCATAGCAATGATAGGAGAGACCATGTGAGGTTATGACAGAGCCAAGTGACTTGGTGTATAGCGAGAATAGGAGAGGGCCTAGAACAGAGCCCTGGGGGACACCAGTGGTGAGAGCGCGTGGTGAGGAGACAGATTCTCGCCACGCCACCTGGTAGGAGCGACCTGTCAGGTAGGACGCAATCCAAGCGTGGGCCGTGCCGGAGATGCCCAACTCGGAGAGGGTGGAGAGGAGGATCTGATGGTTCACAGTATCGAAGGCAGCCGATAGGTCTAGAAGGATGAGAGCAGAGGAGAGAGAGTTAGCTTTAGCGGTGCGGAGCGCCTCCGTGATACAGAGAAGAGCAGTCTCAGTTGAATGACTAGTCTTGAAACCTGACTGATTTGGATCAAGAAGGTCATTCTGAGAGAGATAGCGGGAGAGCTGGCCAAGGACGGCACGTTCAAGAGTTTTGGAGAGAAAAGAAAGAAGGAAAGAAGTACTCTCTCGTACAACGCTGTGTACTACTCCCTTCACAGAACAGTGCAAACTGGCTCTAACCAGAATAGAAAGAGGAGTGTTAGGCCCCAGTGCACAACTGAGCAACTGGCAACTTTCATTAAATAGCACCTGCAAAAAAACAGTCTCAACGTCAACAGTGAAGAGGCGACTCAGAATTGCTGGCTTTCTAGGCAGATTTGCAAAGAAAAAGCCATATCTCAGATTGGCCAATAAAAGAAAAGATTAAGATGGGCAAAAGAACACAGACACTGGACAGAGGAACTCTGTCTAGAAGGCCAGCATCCCGGAGTCACCTCTTCAGTTTTGACGTTGAGACTGGTGTTTTGTGGGTACTATTTAATGAAGCTGCCAGTTGAGGACTTCTGAGGGGTCTATTTCTCAAACTAGACTCTAATGTACTTGTCCTCTTGCTCAGTTGCGCACCGGGGCCACCCACTCCTCTTTCTATTCTGATTAAATTTCGAAGTAACCCCAAACTTTTGAACGGTAGTGTATATAGTGTATTTATGCTTTCCATTATCATTCACCTGATGATAAGACAAGACATGATTTCTCTCTCTTTGGTAAAATATGGAAAGCGGTTCATGTGCCGTTGGTTTGCCTAGGCGAAAAAGTTTGAAAACCCCAGCTGTTGTCTATGGATCTGAGAGTGGTTGCATTTCTCCAGCCCCATCCCTCAGCTTTTAACTTAAACTGTGTCGGGGATTCATTTTGTTAATGTTTGAATTAAGGATTGCTGCCCAAAAATGTGTTTTTTCAAATGTGATTTTTTCATGTGTTTTTTTTGTAAGGGCACACTGACCTCCTTTCTACAAACCTGACCTCTATTTACAAGGGTATAGCCTGGGAATCTACAGAGAAATAGGTCATATTTTAAATGCATACATACAAATAATATGACAAATATGTCAGGTTAGGAGCGTCTAGGAAAGTGGTATGGCTTAAATGAACATTTGTCGCCAAAACAGCTGACAAGTTGTCAGGAAAGAGAGATGAAATTGTCACAATGTATGTTTAATGTTTTTGGGGACGTGTTTTGTGTGTTGTTTGTGCTATCATATTTTTGCAGGGAAACTTTGTGGCTCTTTGTGACACTCAAAACCGCCAAAATCACTTCTGGCATTTGGAACGGTAATCTTCTCAATTACCTAGTCTGTGTCTCTGTGTCTGATAGGCTCTTTGCTGTCTAATACGTCCCCAAAAACCTTGTTTACAGTTGACAATAAGAGATAAACAAGAAAGAGGGGAACTCCTGAAATCCTCAGGAGGCCTGGAGAGAAAGAGAAAGCGAGAGAAGGAGATGCAGAGCCCAGACTTCTTTAACTCCTCAGCAGCTGTTAGGAACGGCGGCTGCTCAGTAGAGAATGACAGCAATTACATTTCTCTCTCCCCCTCTCTCTTTTTCTTTCACTCTTAGCCGACACCAGCAACAGGGAAACAGACACGGCCACCAGAAAGGGAAATAAACTACCCCTCCTCCTTCTTTCCCGCCCAAGAAGGCACCGACCCGTCATTCTCTGGGAGAAAACGATTGTTTACTTTGACTGATGTGCTATAATGACAGTTCAACAAACAAACATACCACTGGTGTGCTGTTAATGGTGGAATATTATAGTAAACCAGTACATACTTTATTCTGTCTAAGAAAGTTACAGCAAAGCAGGGGTGTTCAGTACATCTACTCGGTGCTCAGCCGTTTCAGTCTCATGCTATTTGACAGCCCCCACTTCTTCAGATAGTTCGAAGACTTTGGGACTGTTCATTTTAGTTCATGCCTGTCGAATTCAACAGTTGATCGGAGAACATTTGGCGTGCCTCTAACAAATCAACAGTAATGGTCTCCTGGCTGAACTGTACTGCTGTAAAACACAATGACTTAGACATAGCTTGGTCGGGCCATTGATACAGCTCGATACATCAAGTACACTCAGACAATTTCCCTATCATACCGTATATTATGTGTCTTTATACTCTCAGTGATGACTCCTTTGGCATTTTTATTGGTTAAGAGATATTGATAGCCCAAAGGGGATATACTTTTATGGAGAAGAAAGGACTTACTGGAACCTGAAGAATTTGGAGAAGGTCTGTATTTGTCCCCTGCACATTCTTTACTCCCCAAACTCATATCATTTATTCCTTCCCTCCTCCTCTACTCACGATTTCTCTTTACTATGCTCCTCTTTCCTAAGCTCCTCTCATGTCCCTCTCTCTCCTCTCTTTAGAATGGTCAATAGGAGGATTATGAAAGTAAACACAATGAAAGCTGGACATATAATGAATAAAAATATAAACGCAACATGTAAAGTGCACAAACTGTCAAACTTTCTCAGGGAAGCTCATCTGTGTACTCATCGTCCTCACCAGGGTCTTGACCTGACTGCAGTTCGGCGTCACTACCGACATCAGTGGGCAAATGCTCACCTTCGATGGCCACTGGCAAGCTGGAGAATCTCAGTTTCAAATGTTCCTGGGCAGATAGTGTGTACGGCGTTGTGTGGGCAAGCAGTTTGCAGATGTTAATGTTGTGAACAGAGTGCACCGTGGTGGCGTTGGGGTTATGGTTTGGGCAGGCATAAGCTACAGACAACGAACACAATTGCATTTTATCACGCCATTCATAAGGCGCCTTCCCCTTATGTTTCAGCAAGGATCTATACACAATTCCTGGAAGCTGAAAACGCCCCAGTTCTTCCGTGGCCTGCATACTCACTACACATTTAGCATGTTTGGGATGCTCTGGATCGCCGTGTACGACATGTTCCATTTCCCGTCCATATCTATCAACTTCACACAGCCATTGAAGAGGAGTGGGACAACATTCAACAAGCCACAATCAACAGCCTGATCAACTCTATGCGAAGGAGGTGTGTTGAACTGCACGGGGCAAATGGTGGTCACACCAGATACTAACTGGTTTTCTGAACTACGCCCCCAACCTTTTTTTAAAGATATCTGTGACCAACAGATGCATGTCTGTATTCTCAGTCACGTGAAATCTATAGTTTAGGGCCTAATGAATGTATTTCAATTGACTGTTTTCCTTATTTGAAAAGTAACTCAGTAAAATCTTTGAAAATGTTTCATGTTGATTTTATATTTTAGTTTTTGTCTAAAAGTGGTGGGTAGCCTGGCTTTTAAGAGCATTGGGCGAGAAACCGAAAAGTCACTGATTCAAATCCCGAGCCGACTCGGTGAAAAATCTGTCGATGTCCCATTGAGCAAGGTATTTAATCCTAATTGGGCCTGTATGTCGCTCTGGATAAGAGCGTTTACTAAATGATTAAAATGTAAAATGTAACTCGCCTTCTCCTCTCATGTCTTCCTTGTTGAACACAGACTACTCTCTGTGGCAAATTCCTCTCCCTTCCTCCTTTCCTTTCTTCCAAGTAGGATACTGTTTACTCTCTGTTTCACTCCATAGTCCTCTCTCTACGGTTGACAGGGTCTGTCTGCCCAAGCCTGAGTTTAAAGTGACTCTAATTCTTATATCCGCAGACAAGGATCTGCAACCATCCCAGAGACACTAGCAAAATGCACTAAGCTACATTATCATGGAGACAGAGCCGTGCAAAGATCGACTTTTTGAATTGGCAGGTCATGTCATCCAGCGCTAAGCATGCATACCTAATGGGAGCTAAAGTTTTTTAGGGTCAAGTAAGACAAACCCACCTGACATATAGGGTTTGGGAGGTCTGGGTAATGATTAAATCCCCTACTTCATCCCCTGAACGTGACTGGATGTAGATGACTGTGTTAGGTGAAGGCAGAGCATTTGGCAAAATGTTCAATTCTCAATAGCATTAGTTTGAATGCAGTGCAGTGTCATTAAAATCTGTAGATTAATTCATGCTCTCAAGCTATCAGGTCTGTATTTTTTGCTTTATTTTAAAGAAGGGGAGAGATTTCTACACACAGTAACACCACATACATAATTGATGAAAGTAGCATTCTATCATTCATACATCAATTTCGTCCTTCCTTCCTTCACTCAATATACAAAATAAGTCAAGTCTCTGTGGCTTTGTTCCTATTTTGACGACAAAATAATTTAAAAATTAAGCAAATGATTATTCAGCATATACACTACATGACCAAAATTATGCGGACACCTGTTCGTTGAACATCTCATTCCAAAATCATTGTCAATAATATAGAGTTGGTCCCGCTTTGCTGCTATAACAGCCTCCACTCTTCTGGGAAGGCTTTCCACTAGATGTTGGAACATTGCTGCTGGGACTTGCTTCCATTCAGCCACAATAGCGTTAGTGAGGTCAGACTGATGTTGGGCAATTAGACCTAGCTCGCAGCCGGCGTTCCAATTCATCCCAAAGGTGTTTGATGGGGTTGACGTCAGGGCTCTGTGCAGACCAGTCAAGTTCTTCCACACCAATCTTGACATACATTCTGTGTGTACCTCGCTATGTGCACATGAGCATTGTCATGCTGAAACAGGAAAGGACCTTTCCAAAACAATTGCCACAAAGTTGGAAGCACAGAATCGTCTAGAATGTCATTATATGCTGTAGTGTTAAGATTTCCCTTCACGTAGAAATCTGAAGAGGGTGGCCAGCAGAGATAGATGGGATTGGCTGAGGGATACTGAGGGTTGGGATGTGGAATTGGTGACAGCTGGGCATTGGATAGAATGACTGTCAAAGATAAAAGTAAAATAAAACAGACTTTTTATTAAGTTTGAATGACACTGAGGGGCAGTGTTGTTACAGTTAATGCCAGTTTGACTGAGGCTGATGCCTTGCAGGTGTTTGTACACATGCAATATACACACACTCTCATTCAAATGCACATATGTGCACATCTTTGGTACATTTTGTTGGTTGTTGGTGCATGGGGGGGTCTTGGGTGTGGGGAATGGAATTATTATTATTTATATATTTTCTTCTTGGTGGGGACTGTGGGGGGGAGTCTTGGATTGCTGAGGGGCTGCTCTTGGGGAACTGTGGGGGGATCTTGTAGGGCAGGTGGGAGATACTGTATGTTAATGTGCCCTTGAGCGGGGAGTTGACCCTGGTTGCTTCTGTGTGTCGATCTTAATGGGAGGCTGTTAGATGACTAATCTGATGTAGTTTTTGAGCGGCTTCACTGCAAGTATATTGCATGTTTTAAATCATCAATTATATATTTTTTTATATTTCCCTCCACTAAAGAGCCTGAACCATGAAAAACAGCCCTAGACCATTATTCCTCCTCCAACAAACTTTACAGTTGGCAATATGCATTGGAATAGGATAACGTTCACTTGGCATCCGCCAAACCCAGATTCTTCCGTTGAAATGTTAGGCATGATTCATCACTCCAGGGAAATGTTTCCACTGCTCGGTGGTCAACTGAGGACAAACGATTTTTAAGCGGTGTGCGCTTCAGCACCTGGCGGTCCCGTCCTGTGAGCTTCTGTGATTCACAATAACAGCACTTGACCGGGGCAGATCGAGCGGGGCTGAAATTTGACAAACTGACTTGTTGGAAAGGTAGCATCCTATGATGGTACCATATTGAAAGTCACTGAGCACTTCAGTAAAGGCCATTCTACTGCCAATGTGTCAAATATCTCCCAAAGGAGATGTGGGTGTGGAGTCAGGAGCAGGAGAAAGCACGTTCCGAAAAGGGTGTTTAACTTCTTGCGTCGAGCCAACCCGGATCCGGGATCATGACTACAGCCTCAAGTCCATTACCATAACGCAACGTTAACTATTCATGAAAATCGCAAATGAAATGAAATCAATATGCTAGCTCTCAAGCTTAGCCTTTTGTTAACAACACTGTCATCTCAGATTTTCAAAAATATGCTTCTCAACCATAGCAAACTAGCATTTAGCATTTAGCGTTAGCATTTAGCATTAGCATTTAGCGTTAGCATTAGCAGGCAACATTTTCACCAAAACCAGCAAAAACATTCAATTGATGTTTACCTTTGAAGAACTTCAGATGTTTTCAATGAGGAGACTCTCAGTTAGATAGCAAATGTTCAGTTTTCCTGAAAGATTATTTGTGCACGAGAAATCGGTCCGTTTTCTGCGTCATGTTTGGCTACCAAAAAAAAACGAAATTTCAGTTATAAAAACACCAAACTTTTTCCAAAATAACTCCATAATATCGACTGAAGGTCAAGGTGTTTTTCTACATATCTCTTCAATGATGTATCGTTCCTGGAATTCTGCTTCTCCCTCTGTATCGCATGGTGAAATGAGTGCCACTGGGAGTTGCGCAGCAATTTAGACAGAGGACACCGGACAGCCCCCTGGCAAATGTAGTCTCTTATGGCCAATCTTCCAATGATATGCCTACAAATACGTCACAATGCTGCAGACATCTTGGACGAACGGCAGAGCACATAAGCTCGTTCACAGCATATTCACAGCCATATAAGTAGACAATAGTAAAACAGAGCGTCAAAAATCCTGCTCATTTCCTGTTTGAAGTTTCATCTTGGTTTCGCCTGTAAGATCAGTTCTGGGGCACTCACAAATAATATCTTTGCAGTTTTGAAAACGTCAGAGTGTTTTCTTTCCAAAGCTGGCAATTATATGCATAGTCGAGCATCTTTTCGTGATGAAATATTGCGCTTAAAATGGGCACTTTTTTTTATCCAATAATGACATAGCGCCCCCATAGGTTGAAGAGGTTAACCTCTTAACGGGAAAAACAGGACTACACCAGTAGCCTCAAATGACCCAGACACGTCCGGGGAAAAAAAACACCTGTTCAACAGAACCCAAAAAACGCAACCCAAAACAAAATGACAGCAAACGAAACAATCCCGCTGTAACGGCGTTCGTCTGCAGAAAGAGAGTCGGACCAAAAGCAGCGTGGTGGTTACTCATGTTCTTTAATAAAATAGAACGATACATGAAATAACTATAATATATACAAAACAACAAACGAAACGCGAAAACCTATACAGCCTATCTTGTGACTACAAACACAGAGACAGGAACAATCACCCACAAAACACACAGTGAAACCTAGGCTACCTAAATATGGTTCCCAATCAGAGACAACGAGAATCACCTGACTCTGATTGAGAACCGCCTCAGGCAGCCTAGCCTATGCTAGACACCCCTACTCAGCCGCAATCCCAATGCCTACTAAAACCCCAATACGAAACATAACAAAATAAACCCATGTCACACCCTGGCCTGACCAAACAAATAAAGAAAACACAAAATACTAAGACCAAGGCGTGACACCCGCACAAAATCCAGAGGAAATGGCAAGATTTAAATACTTCCCTAATTACCCAAATAGAACACAGGTGAAACACAAGACAGACAAAACCAAATGAAAGGGAAAAAGGATCGGTGGCAGCTAGTAGATTGGCGACGACGGCCGCCGAGCGCCGCCCGAACAGGGAGAGGAGCCAGTCGTGATACAATGTTTGTCTTTGCAGATTGCATCCCTGCCCGCAACGGGTGTCCACATACTTTTGTATACATTGTGTATATATTTAATATATCAACAAATGCTCATATTCACTTAAATCACTGTAGATTGAAAATGGTTGAACAAAGATCAATATAGTTGGGCATTATACACACTTTCGTAGTGTCATACCGTCCATCTATCACCATGGGATGTATGGTATTACCGGCTTAGTACAACAAGGGGGCGCCAAAAAACACCAGAATTCTAAAATTAGCACAGGTAATAGCGAATTACCATATCGGCTGCTAACTAAATATGCTAACGAGCGCAAAGGAAATACAAGCAATCCAGCTTGTAAAGGTATAAATATTCACTTCCGGTTGAACACGGGATGAGGAAGAGCTTTGTTTTGTTGTTTTGAAAGTGTATTGGAAAGTTCTTAGTAGGTAGCTAACTTTTTAGTTTGGATCTCGCAACGCAGTTGGCATCAGTTGCTGGGACTGCTAGGCTCTGTTCAGTGATCCTGCCGACCATGGACAGGTCTGAGGAGCTATTTGGGGTTGCAGCTAGCCTAGCCTAGCTGCTAGCTCGTTGCATAGCAAGCCAGCTGGGTTTTCTTGAAGGTTTGGACGCTGTTTTCACTCTTCTCTGTGACCTGCCCTGTCTAGAACTGCGAGGAGTAACAGCGTAACCTATGTTGCTAGTTACCATGACAAAGACCAAAGCCGGCGAGAGGACCATTAAGGACAGTGATGTCTCTCTATCACACGTGAAGGATCTTTTAAACAAACAAAAATAGTTCTACAAGCAGTTGTGACAACAACAAGAAAATAGTTTCAAGTGTTTTGTCCAAATACTTGTGCATTCAACTAATAAAATAATGGACGACCTGACCAGAGAGGTCCAGGACCTGAAGAACAGTTTGCAGTTCTCCTATGATCAGCTCGATGAGTTGAAACAGGAGAACGGCAAAATGACAGCAATCTGTAAGTCATTGAGCGATGTAAGGGAAGACCCCCATGAAATGGACAAAAATGAATGGCAACTTATTGCCACTGGGCGAACCATATACACAATCACAAATACCACTCAAATGGACAGCAGTTCATCCAAACCATATGGCAAGTGGAACATGGCAAATGCCAAGTGTCATAACCTTATGAACATAGATTTGTCTTATTATATTGAGTTTGTGCATAAGGTCTATGTTTTGTCCATTTGCAATATATGATCATAGGCTTCCAAACCCAAAAGTCAGTGAACCATGACCAAATTGCATAAGAAATGTCCAAATGCCATACATAAATATTGAAAGTACCAAATCAGGATGTTATGTCCATTTGACATATATGATCATAGGAAGTCGGCTTCCAAACCCAAAAGTCAGTAACCATGTCCACATAGCATGAGAAATGTCCAAATGGCATTTACACTGACCAAATGATATACATCACTATTATAAGCCCTGCATCAACCTAGAAGGTATATTTGTCATGTTTGATCATAGGAAGTAAGAATTTGGTGCAATGAGAAAGTTGGGGCTCTGTTGTTTTCTGAAGATTTTTTGAAAAACGTCCAAAATGACCAGGGGCACCCTCTATTGGATGGGCACGGATGGGGGGTCCTCTCTATCCGGTCATTGAGCCCTTGCACCCCCCTAAAGGCATTAAAAAAGTTTTTTAAATGTGCTAATGATAACCCTTTCAGATTACCAGACGCAGGGCTGTCCATTTGCAATGTCGTACAATAGGCATTTACCATCACGAATATGACATGCTCTCATATACTGCAGAAATGCCCGATTGACGGGCTTGTTGAACTCGAGATGGCCGGGCAGTGATAGTGGTTCCTCTCCATCGTTCGTTGGTGTTGATTTCAGCATGTCCATTTGGTAATGGTAAATCCCTCATTAAAAACATTGGAAATGTACTATCCATTTGAAATGTCTTAAATCAAATCAAATGTATTTATATAGCCCTTCGTACATCAGCTGATATCTCAAAGTGCTGTACAGAAACCCAACCTAAAACCCCAAACAGCAAGCAATGCAGGTGTAGAAGCACGGTGGCTAGGAAAAACTCCCTAGAAAGGCCAAAACCTAGGAAGAAACCTAAAGAGGAACCAGGCTATGTGGGGTGGCCAGTCCTCTTCTGGCTGTGCCGGGTGGAGATTATAACAGAACATGGTCAAGATGTTCAAATGTTCATAAATGACCAGCAGGGTCCAATAATAATAAGGCAGAACAGTTGAAACTGGAGCAGCAGCACGGCCAGGTGGACTGGGGACAGCAAGGAGTCATCATGTCAGGTAGTCCTGAGGCATGGTCCTAGGGCTCAGGTCCTCCAAGAGAGAGAAAGAAAGAGAGAAAGAGAGAATTAGAGAGAGCACACTTAAATTCACACAGGACACCGAATAGGACAGGAGAAGTACTCCAGATATAACAAACTGACCCTAGCCCCCGATACACATAAACTACTGCAGCATAAATACTGGAGGCTGAGACAGGAGGGGTCAGGAGACATTGTGGCCCCATCCGAGGACATCCCCGGACAGGGCCAAACAGGAAGGATATAACCCCACCCACTTTGCCAAAGCACAGCCCCCACACCACAAGAGGGATATCTTCAACCACCAACTTACCATCCTGAGACAAGGCTAAGTATAGCCCACAAAGATCTCTGCCACGGCACAACCCAAGGGGGGTTGTGCCGTGGCAGACAGGAAGATCATATCAGTGAATCAACCCACTCAAGTGACGCACCCCTCCCAGGGACGGTATGAAAGAGCACCAGTAAGCCAGTGACCCAGCCCCTGTAATAGGGTTAGAGGCAGAGAATCCCAGTGGAAAGAGGGGAACCGGCCAGGCAGAGACAGCAAGGGCGATTCTTTGCTCCAGAGCCTTTCCGTTCACCTTCCCATTCCTGAGCCAGACTACACTCAATCATAGGACCTACTGAAGAGATGAGTCTTCAGATGAGTCTTCAGTAAAGACTTAAAGGTTGAGACCGAGTTTGCGTCTCTTAGACCATTCCATAAAAATGGAGCTCTATAGGAGAAAGCCCTGCCTCCAGCTGTTTGCTTAGTAATTCTAGGGACAATTAGGAGGCCTGCATCTTGTGACCGTAGCATACGTGTAGGTATGTATGGCAGGACCAAATCAGAGAGATAGGTAGGAGCAAGCCCATGTAATGCTATGTAGGTTAGCAGTAAAAACCTTGAAATCAGCCCTTGCCTTGACAGGAAGCCAGTGTAGGGAGGCTAGCACTGGAGTAATATGATCAATTTTTTTGGTTCTAGTCAGGATTCTAGCAGCCGTATTTAGCACTAACTGAAGTTTATTTAGTGCTTTATCCGGGTAGCCGGGAAGTATAGCATTGCAGCAGTCTAACCTAGAAGTGACAAAAGCATGGATTCATTTTTCTGCATCATTTTTGGACAGAAAGTTTCTGATTTTTGCAATGTTACGTAGATGGAAAAAAGCTGTCCTTGAAATGGTCTTGATATGTTCTTCAAAAGAGAGATCAGGGTCCAGAGTAACGCCGAGGTCCTTCACAGTTTTATTTGAGACGACTGTACAACCATTAAGATTAATTGTCAGATTCAACAGAAGATCTCTTTGTTTCTTGGGACCTAGAACAAGCATCTCTGTTTTGTCCGAGTTTAAAAGTAGAAAGTTTGCAGCCATCCACTTCCTTATGTCTGAAACACATGCATCTAGCGAAGGCAATTTTGGGGCTTCACCATGTTTCATTGAAATGTACAGCTGTGTGTCATCTGCATAGCAGTGAAAGTTAACATTATGTTTTCGAATGACATCCCCAAGAGGTAAAAATATATAGTGAAAACAATAGTGGTCCTAAAACGGAACCTTGAGGAACTCCAAAAATGTACAGTTTATTTGTCAGAGGACAAACCATTCACAGAGACAAACTGATATCTTTCCGACAGATAAGATCTAAACCAGGCCAGAACTTGTCCGTGTAGACCAATTTGGGTTTCCAATCTCTCCAAAAGAATGTGGTGATCAATGGTATCAAAAGCAGCACTAAGGTCTAGGAGCACGAGGACTGATGCAGAGCCTCGGTCTGATGCCATTAAAAGGTTATTTATCACCTTCACAAGTGCAGTCTCAGTGCTATGATGGGGTCTAAAACCAGACTGAAGCATTTTGTATACATTGTTTGTCTTCAGGAAGGCAGTGAGTTGCTGCGCAACAGCCTTTTCTGAATTTTTTTGAGAGGAATGGAAGATTCGATATAGGCCGATAGTTTTTAGTATTTTCTGGGTCAAGGTTTGGCTTTTTCAAGAGAGGCTTTATTACTGCCACTTTTAGTGAGTTTGGTACACATCCGGTGGATAGAGAGCCGTTTATTATGTTCAACATAGGAGGGCCAAGCACAGGAAGCAGCTCTTGCAGTAGTTTAGTTGGAATAGGGTCCAGTATGCAGCTTGAAGGTTTAGAGGCCATGATTATTTTCATCATTGTGTCAAGAGATATAGTACTAAAACAATTTAGCGTCTCTCTTGATCCTAGGTCCTGGCAGAGTTGTGCAGACTCAGGACAACTGATCTTTGAAGGAATACGCAGATTTAAAGAGGAGTCCGTAATTTGCTTTCTAATAATCATGATCTTTTCCTCAAAGAAGTTCATGAATTTATCACTGTCGAAGTGAAAGCCATCCTGTTTTCCATGGTTTTGTATGCGGGGCACTGTCCTCAGATAATAGAATGGTGTGCTTTCGCCGTAAAGCCTTTTGAAATCTGACACAGTGGCTGGATTAACAAGACGTTAAGCTTTATTTTGATGTAATGTGATTTTATGAAAGTTAAATATTTATAATTCTGTAGTTTGAATTTTGAACCCTGCAATTTCACCGGATGTTGACGCTACCGTCCCACCTGGGACCATCCAGCAGTCTATAAGATATCATTCTGACACCAAACTGATAAATACTGACACCAAACCCACTTTGTCCAACACGTTTAGAAGCCAACTAACACATATTTCCGAGCAGGCCCAAAATTCACAGTGCCTTCTGTCTGACGGTTCTTTGATAGTGTGTGTGTGTGTGTGTGTGTGTGTGTGTGTGTGTGTGTGTGTGTGTGTGTGTGTGTGTGTGTGTGTGTGTGTGTGTGTGTGTGTGTGTGTGTGTGTGTGTGTGTGTGTGTGTGTGTGTGTGTGTGTGTGTGTGTGAGTGAGTGAGTTCAGAAAATTACAGAAATCACGCAGAGCTCCGAAACCCGCCTTAACGGATTCATCTGAACACGCCGCAACTGGATCTGTTCTGGGAAACAAAACAATTTCTTTAACCATCACCGAAACGGACGTTGATTTATTTCTCTTAAAGTACGTTAGATACATGGCTGGTTCTTTTTTCCCTTAAATCGTAGGTTCATGTACTTTGACCTGAAGCGATCAAATTAGCACTGTATTGCTGATAAGGAAATGTGTTTTAATAAATGATTAGAATGTTACGGTCCTGAAACCATAGGTCTGATACAATGTGATTGTATGAAATTAATTTGAATCATTAGATTATTAGAATACATGTGTGTAAGTGTTATATTATAATACTGTGTGTGATTTTAGTCAGAATCAACGTTTGGGAACAATGTGTCTAGTGTTTTGAGAACAGACTATCTGTCTGAGCCAGATCCGGGGAGACCTTGGCTGGGACACTGAGAACTTCCCAGGCCCAGGTCTCTCCCCATCTTAGGGGAGGGTATGAAGACACTATTCTCACGTACTCCCCGAGGCTCTATTGGCGGGCGGATTTGATGGTTGGTGTGGAAGTATGTGTGTCGCTATAAATTGAAGGTCCTGTACTGTACACGTCAGAACGTTCCTGTGAATAAACATTTAACTTTGGTAGACTGGGCCTCTGTCAGTTTTAGTTTCTATCAGTATCTTACAAATCCTGATATAACAGACTTTTAGGGTAACATAATTGAATTGGTAAATGAACAGGAGTATAGAATTCTCCTGACAAATTGGTCCTTCGAGCCGGATCTCAATACCTGCCTCTGTCATCCCAAGGAACTGCTGAGAACCGTGCACGGGCGGATCCAGGATCCGTAAGACAAAGACCTGACCTCTGAATTGAGGGTTATTTCAGGCCAGTGGGTGAACTGGTGCTTGACAGAGGTGGTGACGAGATCCAAACTACATTGCTTTTCCCAGTCTACAAGATGAAGGTCAGTAAATCTTTATTCACGCATTTGGGGAATTGACGCTTGGGCTACATTCAGAAATATATTTAATTGTTTTTGTGTAGTTTGGGTGTTGATTTGAAATTCCTTAGAAGGGCATTCTTACCCGGTGACCTGTCTTTAGAATTTTCTGTCGAGAAAAATGTTTTAAAGGTAACCAAGTATTCTATGCAAATGGAAGGTAGGAATTGGGTGTAGAGCCACCTAGTTAGCAATAGGGGGTCCGTGACGACACCGGGTATGTGCAGTACCAAACTAAACTAAAGAATATTCTATTTTAATATATTAGAAGGTCCATAAATGACGCAAGGTACCAGTGACACCAAGACTACCTGTGGACACTACACTACCTGTATAAACTAAAGAAGAGAGAAGTGAAACCTAATATATCGGAGTGAAATAAGAGATCAGAGTTTTACACACAGAAGAAGAAGATAGATATATTTATCAGTCAAAAGTCATAGGGAGAACTTATAGTTGTATAAAGTGTAAGATCTAAATAATGTATCAGGATACATACAATGAATTATCGTAAAATTCTAGGAAGTATTAAGGGGGGGCTTCTCAACATAGTTTCAAGAGAGCTCCTATAGTACTTGGACAATGGTAAAAAGCACATACATAGATCATAGAAATAGATACACCTAAAGTCAATTGAGAAAAAGCATAGCCACCATAAGGTTTGCTAACAATGGGAAGTTAATCCTCAAAGGAGGTTCCGGAGGTAACCGGAGATATGCGGTACATGCAGTTAAGAGATAGAATACATTTATATTACTGTGCAAGGTGGAGTAAGAAGTATGAATTTGATGGGAATTTGGACGTAGAAAAGTTGGAACTGATGATACGGCGAATGCATAAGACATGTGGAGACAAGGCAGATAAGCAGCAGCCAGAGGGGCTAGACACAGCGAGGGTATGGTTAGCCGAAGCGAGGAAGAGAGCAGAAAGAGAAAAGAAAAATGAAGTAAAAAAGAGGGAAGATGTAAGTAGCCAGGAACTAGGGAAGAAAAAGGAAGTAAAAAAGGGAAGATGTAAGTAGCCAGGAACTAGGAGGTAGGGTGAACAGTCGACAGGATGCAGGGGAAAGAGAGGAACCATAACTCCCACGGCTCCTCTGGAGGTCCCTCATAAGCCTAAATTGTACCCAACCCTGATAGATCAGGCGTGGAGAGAGAATCCCGATGATGAAATCGTGGTGGTGAGACGACGGCAGCCAGGGCTTCCCGTCCCACCCCACCACTCCTATATGGGGAACCTCCTGGAGCTGGGGGAGGGGTAGAGCAAGAGGAGAAAAGGATAGGGCTAGCTGCCCTAGGGAAAGTCAGAAAATATTTAACCGAACTTGGACAGGATTCAGCAAACTTATTGAGAAAGTTGAGAAATGTGGATAGAAAGTAAAAAAAAGTGGATAGAGACAGTCAGAAGAAAGGGGGAGATGGATGACAATCGGGAGAGAAAGAGAGGCAGAGACAAGGAGAGTGAGAGTGAGAGTAGGGACAATCCTCGCTGGGGAAAATGTTGGACTTAGGGCTATTTTTGTGTCATTCATTTCCATATATATATATATATCGCTCCGGGAGAACATTGGGTTAGAAGAATCCCCGGCAGTGGAGGGACTCAAGGCCCCATATAGTCAACAATTAAAAATTGCTTTCCTCAGTGGAATGCGTCCCGAGATAAGCTGTCCCATTAAACAGAACTTAGTAGGGTGGGTGAGCAGCCAAGCTAGGAGAGGTGAAGAGATAAGCAGTTCACTAGGTACAGCAATTATTTTAAGCAAACAGGGCAGGAAAATACATTGAGATAGAAAAATTGTGATTTTAAAAGCATTAAGATTATTTATGAAAATAAATAAATTGTGGTTCTCAGGGATGGTAAATTACTGTAGATAATGTATCCCACACTATGCAACATATATTAAATTACTGATGCGACTGATTTAAAGGTTAACTCATGTTATTGTTAGATAAAATACAATAGACTCCGGAAGGAGAGATTTCATTAGTACAGAAAGCATGTGATATGGTTAAGCGTGCGTTTTGGCTTAATTTTATCAGTAGAAGATTGTTATTGAAATAGTATAAAGTGGATAGGGATCTATGACACCTGTGGTGATTCAGAATTATTAATAGGCTCGAGATGACCTAATTAACCTATGTGAGGATTTAGAAATTGCCACCATGGACATGTTTTTTAATGCCATCTTGTTTCTGGGCTAAAAGCCCATTTGGCCAAAACCTGTGCTCGCTTACTTTCGTCTTCAAAGTCTTTTCCGTTTAGGAGAAATGACTTCTCAAATACGGAAGAAAGATAACACAATATGATGCCCCGTCACCTTTTTAATTCAGCCACTTAGATACCAAATTAAAACGTAGGGATCGTGTTAACGCAGAATTCTGTGTTTTTCATGCAGGAAAAAAATATATGAAACGCATAAGAAATATCTTGCTGCATTTTGTAAATGCAGATCCAAAGTGCTTCTTATTGTAATTTCTGCTCGGCATGAGACTAATTTTGTGCTTCAGTTGCACTTCTAAACTCCGATGAGAATTCACAAACAGGCATTCTATCATGCTCCGACTCATTTTAAGCTCATTTACTTGTGTGGCTGCCAGCAAAATAGCATAGCACTTCTGTTGTGATCTGATGAAAATAAATCTATTTTGGGCTGAATGTGTTGCACTAATGTATTTTCTGTAAAGGAAAACTATGGTTGCAGGCCCCTGATCACTTTTGAAGCAAAAAAACACTTGAATTTCAATATAAAATGTAACCTCTGTCAATACACAGCTGGCCCCACCTGCTCCCACTTTCTCCCATTTTGCTATTTACAAACAAACACGTGACTGGTGCAACTGTTCTGGAGAACTACTAAAGCTTTATAATGTAAAATAATGTGACAGCTGAAATTAAGAATGTGATCTGCTTTATCTCCTAATGCATTGCACAAATTGTCTGCAGTTATTTACTTAAAAAATAGCTACAAATATTAAAATGTATTGAACAACTTCAAAATAGTTTAAGCTGTATTGAAGGTATTGAAAAACCATCCCGTGGCTATTTCCAAATTCCCCGGTAATGACAAACTCATGTGGCTACGTTCATACTACAGGTACACAGTTGGCCTGAATGCTGATCACGTGGAACACTTCCATTTGAACTATTGGAGAAGGGTGCATTTGATTGGCTTTGTTTCTTTTTCTATACATTTCAGCTGCTGGCCCCCCAGAGGTGAAATTAATCGGTATTGGTCAAATGCACACACTCCGCCATTGAATACAGTCTGAACCCCTGTGGGCCTGTAAATGCTTTTCTAATAGGGGAGATAGAGAGAAAGTTAAGCATTTCAATTGAATTGATTGAACATTCATGAAACTAAAGCAACTTTCACTCCCCCTCACATCTGGAAATTACTTTCAGATATCTTCGAAGATGTGCATGCTCTATACAGCTGCGAGGAACCTTATCTTGTAGTCAACTGCTCAGCTTTTTGCCTACAGGCAAAATGTAATTGTTAAATCTTCAATGAATAGAGCAGAACTATTATAAATCTCTTATCTTCATCCATATTGATTCTGTTGTTTTGTTTATTGGTATAATGAAATAATTATACACAATTTATAATTTTGTAATTATGATTTGATAAATTGCTCCGTAGCCTCACTTAATCATACTACAACTGTTGCAATTATATTTTGATCAATTGCTCATAGTTGCACTTAATTATGCTACAAATAGCAGCAACATCCTAAGAGAAAATGTTGGCTAAATCAGGGTCACACAGATTGTTTTAAGAATACCAAGAAACAATCTACTTTGAATCAAAAGTATTCACTTAACACACATGGTTACGTGCTTAAAAAATGAAGACACCTGTACCATGTCAAATATTAAGTTGAAATGTATTACATCTTGAGTTTACATCCAAATATTACACTTTATATACATCACAGAAGACTGAAAGATAACAAAACCGTTTGACTGTGAAACACCAGATATTCGCCTGATTTTTTAAAAATAATGTTGATTAATTATGAAATTATGAAAGCATTCCACCCATGAGGCCACTAGGTCATTTGACTGCAGGAAAGGGATAAAGCTGCTATATGTAACTTTTACATGTAACCTTACCAAATTCACATAGAAATGTGTGTTATAGATATGTCATTCTAATTGAAAGCAAGTCTAAAAAGTGGTAGATCTGTTCTATGTGCTATATTTCTATGCTTCCATAACTTTTAGTGGTTGATCAACTGTATTGCAAGCAAATATTGTTATTTTGAGGAAATATAGGTCTTTGATGCACTGGAATTATAATAATGGTAGGCTAATGAAAATATTAAAACGTAGGGCGCTAATGATTTAAAAGATGCATTTGATGTTGATAATAAGATCGCATAGCATGTCACCTAATATACAGTATTTATTTAACTTTTATTATATAGGCCTAAATCATCATTATATTGCAGGGCATGTCTCTCCTTTTCTGACATGAATGGTTTATTCCCACTACATAACAAATATTAGGCTACCATTTATCCCTCACTCAATGCAAATGCCAACCATGCTCGAAAGTAGGCCGGTAGACTATGGCAATACGGGTAGGCTACAGTATTTGTTAGTAAAAAAGTTACTGCAAAAGATTAAAACATTCTTCCCGGCACCTCTACAGAAATGAGATCAAATTTGCCATTTCACTTTAGGAACTGTCATGGCCCAGTTCTAACATTTCCAAATTATACTGTAAAAGAAGACATTGTAGTTACCATAAAAAGTGAATGGAGGGTGTTTTCCAGGTGGAATTATAACGCTTATTCACAAGCCCAGAAAATAGCCAGAATTTAGTGAGAAATGTATGCAAGGTTGACAAATTGAGGCCCCTGGTGGTCACACAGTATACCTAATACTGACAGTATACCTAATCCGAATGAATTTCAAGATGTCCTTATATTCAGTCCAAGGTATGTACATTGTCAACCTCTGAAAAGAGCAATAATGGATGTCAAATTTCATGTAATGAGGTGAGTCAAACAATCTCTTGAAAGAGAGTTGATCAAAATCTATTATATCAGATCAATAAAACCGATTTTGAGTCGGCCAAGAGAACAGATTATGCCCAACTCTCCTCAGTCTCCTGCTGTACAAGGGGTCAGGAGTGTATGTATGTATGTGTATGTGGGTGTTTGTGTGCGCGCTCTGTGCGTGCGTGTCTGCTTGCTTGTGTGTGCATGCATGTGCGTGCAAGCAAGTATGTGTGTTCATGCATGTGTGTTATATGTGTGAGTGTAAGAACATATCATTTATCGCCACAGAGTCCTCCTAACAGTATGCAGTCCAACAGCATACATTTGCACATCCCTCAATTAAATTCTCTCCCAAGGTTACAACCAGGCCACAGCAACAACAACAGACAGGCCAGAAAAAAGCTCTAATAATTATTATTTGGCACATAGAGAAACTGGTGTCAGGGCAAAGCCCCCAACATCCTCGTTCCAAGTCACATTTTAATAATGCGCAATTAGTTTGGTTTTAATAACACTCACAATTAAGGGACCTCTCATTTGCATAATTTATGACACCACGGCGCTGATGTCAGAAATCAAATGCAACCAATTAAAAATAGCACGTTTGAGACAGTGTGATTCAATTATGGGCTGGGGAAACATTGGAGCATGCATATTTGAAGGGCCAGAATGGCAAGACACATGTCAGTCCTGTCAGCCCGACTGCAGCTATTGGATTTGGCCTGTCATGCACACTCAAATCTGCCCCGTAAAAATTATAGGTTACATAGATTTCTTGTTTTTGTGTGTGTGTGTGTGTTGCATTGTGTGAAGACAGAGAAGAGCAGACAAAAAAAAGACAAAGGCGAGTCACTGCCCACATGAAAAACTATAGAATTCTGTAGAAAAACTGTAGTATATTTTCCTACACAATGTCATGTTTAATACTTACTGTAGAATTTTGGAGTGTACTGTAGAATACTGAAGTAAATACTCCAGTAATATCCGCAAAAACACTACAATCTGTGAAAAAACTAGTTTAACTACTGTAAATACTACTGTATAAATTTGCATGTACCCTGCCCAATCCCCTTCCACATAGCCCAATTTGTGTCACATAAATGAAAAACCTACATGCCAAGTATAGACCATATAATGTATTTCCTACAGTTTAGAAAAGACCAGAGAAGCGCTGAACTGTCCATTCAGTTCCTAGTCCTGGCACCTTTGGCAGCGATTACAGCCTCGAGTCTTCTTGGGTATGACGCTACAAGCTTGGCACACCTGTATTTGGGGAGTATCTCCCATTGTTCCTTGCAGATCCTCTCAAGCACTGTCAGGTTGGATGGGGAGTGTCACAGCACAGCTATTTTCAGATCTCTCCAGAGATGTTAGATCGGGTTCAAGTACGGCTCTGGCTGGGCCACTCAAGGACATGCAGAGACTTTTCCAGAAGTCGCTCCTGCTTTGTCTTGGCTGTGTGCTTAGGGTCATTGTCCTGTTGGAAGGTGAAACTGTACTAGAAATAAGTAATGGACTGTCATTAATATTCCATTCACCGAGCTGACATTTTCATGAGGTAGCAACAACATAGCCTGCGAATAAAAGTTTATTTCTGTTTGCATCTGCTTAACAAGTCCAATACAGCAAATCAAAGATAAACTTCTTGTGAACCTCTTGTGAACCTCTCAAGTGGCCAATAGCCTCGGGAAATGCAGAGCGCCAAATTCAAATAAAACGCTATAAAACTCAAACTGTCATTAAATCACACATGCAGGATAATCTATTAAAGCTACACTCGTTGTGAGTCCAGCCAACATGTCAGATTTTTTAAATGCTTTTCGGCGAAAGCATGAGAAGCTATTATCTGATAGCATGCACCCACCTGAACCAGTTGTAAACAAAAGAACTAGCGTAGCAGGCGCTACACAAAACGCTGAAATAAAATATAGAACATGCATTACCTTTGACGAGCTTCTTTGTTGGCATTCCAATATGTCCCATAAACATCACAATTGGTCATTTTTTTAAAATTAATTCCGTCCATGTATCTGTATTCAATAGAGTGTCACGCCTTGGTCTTAGTATTTTGTGTTTTATTTTGTTTGTTCGGGACGGGGTGTGACATGGGGTTGTTGTGTTGTCGTATTGGGGTTTTTGTGGGCATTGGGATTGTGGTTGATTGGGGGTGTGTCTAGTGTGGGCTTGGCTGCCTGGGTGGTTCTCAATCGGAGTCAGGTGATTCTTGTTGTCTCTGATGGGGAGCCGTGTTTGGGTGGCCTGGGTTTCGCTTTGTATTTCGTGGGTGATTGTTCCTGTCTCTGTGTAGTTTCACCCACCACACACGGACCGAGTGGCGTGGTAACAGGTAGCGACAGCATGAGCAGCGAAAGGAGGATGAATTATTCGGAGAATGGACATGGGAAGACGTTATGGACAGCAGAAGCTTGGAGTATACGAAGTGGGAAGAAATAGACAGGTGGGCGGTCGACCCAGAGAGAGTGCCGGAGCCCGCCTGGGATTCGCTGGAGCAGTGCGAAGAGGGCTATAGGAGAATGGAGTCGAAGAGAAAGACACGGCGGCGCAGAAAGAAACCCGAAAGTCACCCCCAAAAATGTATTGGGGGAGGGCTCAGGGAGAGAGTAGCAGAGTCAGGAGTCAGACCTGAGCCTACTCTCCCTGTTAATCGCGAGGAGCAGCGATCAAAGGACTTCTGGACTTGGGAGGAGATATTAGACGGAAAAGGACCCTGGGCTCAGCCTGGAGAATATTGCCGTCCCAAGGAAGAACTGGAGGCGGAAAAGCGGAGAGGCGCTGGTATGAGGAGGCAGCACGGCGACGCGGTTGGAAGCCCGGAAAGCAGCCCCAAAAAATTATTGGGGGGAGCTTACAGGGAGTATGGCTACGCCAGGTAGGAGACCTGCGCAAACTCCCTGTGCTTACCGGGGGGCTAGAGAGACCGGGCAGGCACCGTGTTATGCTATGGAGCGCACAGTGTTTCCAGTGCGGGTGCATAGCCCGGTGCGGTTCATACCAGCCCTTCATATTGGCCGGGCTAGAGTGGGCATCGAGCCAGGTAAGGTTGGGCAGGCTCGGTGCTCAAGAGCTCCAGTACGCCTGCACGGTCCGGTCTATCCAGAGCCACCTCCACACACCAGTCCTCCGGTAGCAGCTCCCCGCACCAGGCTTCCTGTGCGTGTCCTCGCTCCAGTATCACCAGTGCCAACACCACGCATCAGGCCTACAGTGCGCCTCGCCTCTCCTGTGCTGTCGGAGTCTCCCACCTGTTCAGCGCTATCAGAGCCTTCCTCCTCTACAGCGCTGCTGGAGTCTCCTGACTGTTCAGCGCTATCAGAGCCTTCCTCCTCTACAGCGCTGCTGGAGTCTCCTGTCTGTTCAGCGCTATCAGAGCCTTCCTCCTCTACAGCACTGCCGGAGCCTCCTGCCTGTTCGGAGCAGCCTGAGCTGTCAGTCTGCAAAGAGCTGCCAGTCTGCAAGGAGCTGTCAGTCTGCAAGGAGCTGTCAGTCTGCAAGGAGCTGCCAGTCTGCAGGGTGCTGTCAGCCTGCATGGAGCAGTCAGAGCTGTCAGTCTGCATAAAGCAGCCAGAGCTGTCAGTCTCTATGAAGCAGTCAGAGCTGTCAGCCTGCATGGAGCAGTCAGAGCTGTCAGTCTGTATGAAGCAGCCAGAGCTGTCAGTCTGCAAAGAGCTGCCAGTCTGCAAGGAGCTGCCAGTCTGCAAGGAGCTGCCAGTCTGCATAGAGCAGCTAGATTCGCCAGTCAGCCATGATCTTCTAGATCTGCCAGTCAACCAGATTCTTCCAGATCTACCAGTCAACCAGTCTCTTCCAGATCTGCCAGTCTGCATAGAGCAGCTAGATCTGCCAGTCAACCAGAATCTTCCAGATCTGCTAGTCAACCAGAATCTTCCAGATCTGCCAGCCAGCCAGGATCTACCGGAGCCTACTACCTGCCTGAGCTTCATCTCAGTACTGGGCTTCCTCTCAGTATTGGGCTGCCCCTCAGTCCTGAGCTGCCCCTCAGTCCCGAGCTGCCCCTCAGTCCCGAGCTGCCCCTCAGTCCCGAGCTGCCCCTCAGTCACGAGCTGCTCCTCAGTTCAGTGGGGTTCTTGGTGAGGACTATTAGGCCATGGTCTGTGGCGAGGGTGGATTATCCCAGGACGCGAAGGGGAGGAACTAGGACATTTATGGAGTGGGGTCCACGTCCCGAGCCGGAACAGCCACCATGGACAAACGCCCACCCGGACCCTCCCTATGGTTTTGAGGTGCGTCCGGGAGTCCGCACCTTAGGGGGGGTTCTGTCACGCCTTGGTCTTAGTATTTTGTGTTTTCTTGCAGTTTGTTCGGGCCAGGGTGTGACATGGGGTTGTTGTGTTGTCGTATTGGGGTTTTTGTGGGCATTGGGATTGTGGTTGATTGGGGGTGTGTCTAGTGTGGGCTTGGCTGCCTGGGGGCGGTTCTCAATCGGAGTCAGGTGATTCTTGTTGTCTCTGATGGGGAGCCGTGTTTGGGTGGCCTGGGTTTCGCTTTGTATTTCGTGGGTGATTGTTCCTGTCTCTGTGTAGTTTCACCAGATAGGCTGTAATTAGGTTTCACGTTCCGTTTTGTTGTTTTGTATTTGTATCAGTTATTTCATGTACCGCAATTCATTCATTAAAGAAATGAGTAACCACCACGCTGGAATTCGGTCCGACTCTCTTTCGACAAACGAAGAACGCCGTTACATAGAGCAAGTAAACAAAACATGCACCATTTTTCCTCTTGCGTAACTTTCAACGGTGTAACGTTGGTCCAGGATGTCCTTCTTCTTCGTTGCACCAATGATTAACGTCAACCCAATTCCAAAGACTGCGGACATCCTGTGGAAGTTTTAGGAACTGTAAAATGGTCGCTATCAAATATCCCTTGGCAAAGACAATGGAGGGAACGGTCAGAGGCAAAAAAAATAAAAATTCTGAACAGTTTTTCCTCTGGGTTTTGCCTGCTACATAAGTTCTGTTATAGTTATAGGAGACAACCAAGATGTGGAGACGACCCTTCGCTGCCTGGTCTCCACCAACCCCAACACCTGGAGCCAGCAACTAGTGTGGGTCGAATACGCCCGCAACACCCTTCTTTGGCCTGCAATGGGTCTCGCGCCCTTTGAGGGTTCCCTGGGTTATCAGCCCCTGCTCTTCCCTGAGGAAGAGGTCGGCATACCTTCAGCCCAGATGTTTGTCCGTCTCTGTTATCGTACCTGGAAGAGAGCCCGGTCGGCCCTTCTTCTATCGGCCCTTTCCCCATCTCCAAGGTCATTAGCCCCTCTGCTGTACGTCTTCTGTTGACCCATACCCTCAGTTTACATCCCACTTTTCATGTGTCTAGAATCAGTCCCATGTCTCACAGCCCTTTGTCTCCGGTTAGCTGGATATCCTTTGGGTGGTGGATGATTGTTGATACACACGGGAAACTGTTGAGCGGGAAAAACACAGCAACGCTGCAGTTCTTGAGCCTCCACTGTTTTCTTCATAGTGCATCTTTAAATTAAATCTGAATTCTATCGATAAATTGTATTGATCCAGGTCTATAATGTTTATTGTTAAATACAGCACATCATCTACAGGGGAATCTTTCCTTCATGGTCTGATCTCGACTGTGCCTCAATCTCGACATGTCCCCATGTACTACTCCCCAAGAAACAGTCATAAATACTTTGAATTATCGTGACAGGAGTCATTCGAACACATTCAGGTTAACATTGAAATACTGAACCATTTAAAAGATACCAGAATTTCTACATCCAGGCAGAGGAACAAACTCGCCCTGGAGAACACCCCAGAAAGATAGTCCTTTGTTGGGGTTGATCTGCTCCAGCACTGGCCTGCTGATGGCTGGGGCTGGAGCCATGGCATTTGGGGCCTGGTGTGTAAAAATAAGTAGGCCTATGTGTGTGTTATACAGTATGTGTGTGTTTCTGAGCTGGATATAAATCAAGGCAAGGAGAGCCATCCAGAGGTGATGGCTGCAGCCACATCTGGAGTCTGCAGCTCAAGTCTGAGACATTGAATTGAGATGAAGTGTGTTGCAGGCCAACACACTAGGCTCTCAGGCCCAAGCATCATTATGGATATGACTGCAGTTGTTACTGTGCCATTAGTATCATCTACACTATATACTCTATGTCTCACTATGTGCGCTGAAGGTACTGTGTATTTACCCAAATTGATGTAAAGATGGCAGTAAGCTAGTGTCATGATGTTGGCCTGGTGGATAGGTTTATGACAGTCATAAATACCTCTTCCCCCCTTTTTCCTTCTCTAACCTACTGAGGTTACATTTAAAAAAAAACCTTGGTTAACATAGAGATTCTGGGAACATCAGTATGTGGGGGGAAATGAACTATATTCTGGTAATCCGAACAATTGAACATATCCAGTGGTACTTAAAACCTGTTGAGGTTCAGTGTTCCCATTTGGGAACTCCCCCTCCCACGTTCAGCTGGAACGTGGCGCATGGAACGCAAAAAATATTCTTAAAAATATTTAACCTCCACACATTAACAAGTCCAATAGCTCAAATGAAAGATAAACACCTTGTTTATCTACCCAGCAAGTCAGATTTCTAAAATGTTTTACGGCGAAAACATAGCACATATTTATGTCAAACCACCACCAAATACACAGCTAATTTGCATAGCCAAGTTGAACAAAATATGCAAACGCAGGATTAAAAGAAAAATAATTCACTAACCTTTTGAAATCTTCATCAGATGACAGTAATATAACATGTTACACAGTACATTTATGTTTTTTTCAATAATATGCTATATATATCCATAAATCTCTGTTTACAATGACGCATTGTTCAAAAAATGCTGCTCAAATGTCCTGAGAAATGACGATAGCTCCGGCAGATAACGTCAGATAACAAGCAATACACATCATAAACTTTGACTAAATAAGCATGTTCTACATATATATAGAAAGATACACTTCTTCTAAATGCAATCGCTGTGTTACATTTATTTTTAACTTTACAGAATTCGTTCACTAGGCTATAATATGAGTCGGCGCTCAGAAATTAGCATTATGGCTCCTCTATCTTGGAGTCCACAGAAACCCAAATTTACCACATAAATATTCCCTTACCTTTGATGTTCTTCCATCAGAAGACATGGAAGAAATTATACTTACCAAAAACAGCGTTTAGTTTTGAAGTCTGTGTCTTTCGGTTATCAAACACGACATATTTCGGTTGAAATGCATTCAAGTGGATGCGCACCAAAACGTCAAAATTACATATTATATCTCGACTAAACTTGTCAAACTATGTTCAGAATCAAGCTTTAGCATGTTATAAAGGTGGAAAACAATCCTGAGCACGAACAGAAACACACACATCGTTTAGTCAATCTTGGAAGAAAGAGAGCACCTGAGCCGAGCGCGCATGAGAGTAACCTGTTTTTTCACGCGACCGGAAGGTTTCAGCCCGCCAGAAGTCTCGTGAATGCGCGATTCTCACAATGAGAAGCACCATTGAAAGTAGACATCGCGCTGAAGACAGAGAAACTGTTCCTGGGTCTGTAGCTGCTTGGGGAGGGTGGGGGCGATGACGTCAAAGTTGGGCCAAATTTTCTGATGACAAGAGAGAGTTTGGGAGAATGGCTGCCCTGAGAGTTCTGCTTTACATACAGACATAATTTAAACGGTTTTAGAAGCTTTAGAGTGTTTTCTATTCAATAATAATTATTATATGCATATATTAGCAATTTTCGACAGATTTCTTTTCTGTTTACTATGGGCACGCAATTCCTCCAAAGGGGGCAGTAGTCAGCCCTATCTTTAACAGGTTTTAATGAATATGATGTCAGTTCGGTTGTCATCGGAGACATTCTCATCAACTCTTATTCACGACAGAAGTGATACCTCCTAGCCGTTGTGTTAGGGACCGCAGCTGCAAACGTAGGTTAGGAAGGAACAGACAGAGTATCTACCACACAACAAAGTTACTACAACTTATCCAAGTGACCACCAGAGACATTCTTCAAAGGACAGAGGACTCGGTTTGGCAACACGGTCTTCCATCTACCACCAAGCATTTTCCTTCTCCAAATGCGCAGTAATTTAGAATGCATAAGATACTGTATTTACGATAGCACAGCTTCGCCTTTTTTCCAGTCTCCCGCTATTTTACTCAACCCAGTCCATTTTCCTTTGTGTAACAAGCTGTCATATCTGTTCCGCCCACTAGGGACGTTTTCCTATGACGTGAAGAATTATCCAGGTATAATTCATTCTTTGTATATGTAATTCTGTGATTAGTTAGGTATTTAGTAAATAAATATTTAAACCCAATGTTGTATTGCTGATTCAAATTGTTAGCCAGGGTTCTTGAAGATAATGAAGAATTTACAACTTTCAGATGAGACAGGTCAATTAATAGCAGGTCAATTAATCAATTAATCCGGCATAGCCAAAGACACAAAACTAGTTAGAGTTTGTAGTATGTACATGTACTTGTGTGTAAGCATGTTTGTGCTTGTATAGAAATGCATGCACGTGTCTGTGTGCTTTTATCAAATTGAATGCATCTGGTTGGGTGAGTAAGTCATCATACACTTGTGACGGTTGTTCACCACATTACTCTACATCAGCCACATTAACAAACAAACACATAAACAAAAAACACTACACAATGTGGGGACTTTTGCAGCTCAAGGCAACTGAATAGGACCTGTAACAATAGCTTTAGTAAAGTTGTGGTTATAACCAGTTAGCTGCATTAATACGTTTGGTTACAGACTGTGAGTTTAGAAGTGATTGTCTTGGGAACTTTTCAAGGAGTTTGTGTATGTAAGAGAGAGAGAGAAAGAGAGAGAGAGAGATGATGGATGTCATAAGGTGAATGCACCAATTTGTAAGTCGCTCTGGATAAGAGCGTCTGCTAAATTACTTAAATGTAAATGTAATAGCGTGTGTGAGAGCAGAGAAATGAGTGTGTGTAAGACAAAATTATGTGTCGGGTGGGAACTCTCTCTTATGAAACACTTACAGAGCTATAATTATCCCGGAACGTCAGGGGATTATTGAAAGCTGAGGAAGTGGAATAACGTCGTTATGAGCTGAAAAACACCCCCTTAATTCTTACTTAATTAAACAATCGAAACCACATTCCATAAAACACATTGCGTTAATATGCTTTCTTTAACAAACCCACATCAAGGAAATTTGCTGGCATGTGTGTATTTTGAAAAGATGACTTTGTATGCTGATTAAGAAAGCTGGGGTAAATGCTATGAGGTCACGGTAAACAAGTGTAATCACTCTTTGGTGTGTGTTTCGGGATCTTGGGTTAAGTGTCATTCAATTTTACACTCTGCCAGGTTTTTATCTTTGCCACCTCAAACTGATGATCTTGAACACCAACTAACATGACGGAAGTTTAAACCACAAAATGATGCAGCGCAAAAATGTTTAATTTCCACCTCATTTGAACGTCTGTGAAGGGTTTCGTCATCTGTCACTCCGTCAAAGGCTCTGGCTTGATCCCTCTCACACATTCACTCACGGACAACCAACTGATATGGATAAAATATGAACACAAAACTCATTAACATTCCACCAAACAAACACCCCCCCTCCCATTCCCCCTTGTAGCTGTAAAGTATGTATTTCCAGTTTTGGAGAGCAGTGTGTCCCATTTGGCACCCTTTCCTGTTTAAAGTGTACTACTTTTTACCAGGGCCGACAGAGTTCTGGGCCATTGTTGTAAGGAGGAAACGTGTTCGTAAACTATGAGACGGAACCACACATTGACTTCAGAGCCAGTCGTTCCTGGCTGGAGTAATGACTAATGATTCAAGACCAAAAGCTCCCCAAAGCATCATCACAATCTCTGTTCCTCAGAGTGCCTAATTGTAGCCAGACATGCTAACCTCTGAGTGGCCCTCTGTCCTTTGTATAACCCCAGGGCTTCTCTGTCTCTCTCCCTCTCCCTTATTCTGTCATTCTCTCCCTCTTGCTCCACCAAGCTCCCAACCAACATGGGATATTTTTTTCAGGCCGATTGCTTCAATCTGACTAAGCAAGGGAAGTTATGTAGCTGCAATTTATAGCCGCTCTTGTGAACCGGCAAGCAGCTGCAGTCGCTAAGGTTCCCAATCAAGCCCTTTTTACTCCACACTCTGTCTGCATGTTCTGATTCCAGCAGTGCTATTAGATCCACTCAGATCCTCCAGATAATGCCCTCTGTCAAGGCTGCTCTGGTATCAAATCACAGACACATCTATGTTTCTTTCCATGGTGGGTTTAGAACTACCCCACCATAACAACTTAAGACTAGAGTGGCCTTGAATTGTAAGTCTGAGACAGAGAGAGAAAGAGCGCGAGAGAGAGAGAGAGATAGAGAGACTCCCGAGTGGCACAGGGGTCTAAGGCACTGCATCACAGTGCTAGCTGTGTCAATAGAGATTCTGGGTTTGAGTCCAGGCGCTGTCGCAGCCGGCCGCGACCGGGAGACGCCTGGGGCGGCGCATAACTGGCCCAGAGTCGTCCGGGTTAAGGGAGGGTTTGGCCAACAGGGATGTCCTTGTCCCATCGCACATTAGCAACTCCTGTAGCGGGCCGGGCACAGTGCATGCTGACACGGTTGCAAGGTGCACAGTGTTTCCTCCAACACATTGGTGCGGCTGGCTTCTGAGTTAGGTGTGCATTGTGTCAAGAAGATGTGAAGTTTGGTTGGGTTGTGTTTGGGAGGATGCACAGCTCTAGACCTTAGCCTCTCCTGAGTCCGTACGGGAGTTTCAGCGATGAGACAAGACTGTAACTACCAATTGGATACGATGAAATTGGGGAGAAAACGGTGCAAAACATTTTTTTTTAGTGAAAGAGATAGTTGCGTATCAGGAGGCGGTTGAATGCATCACACATAACAAACTCTTCTGAAATACAGTCCCAGTCAAAAGCTAAGACACACTAATTTCAAGTGTTTTTCTTTATTTTTACTATTTTCGACATTTCAGAATAATAGTGAAGAAATCAAACTATGAAATAACACATATGGAATCATGTAGTAACTTTCACACATTAACAAGTCCAATACAGCAAATGAAAGGTAAACATCTTGTTAATCTACGCATCGTGTCTGATTTTTTATATGTTTTACAGCGAAAACACAACATATATCCATTTATATCCACAAATCTCGGTTTACATTGGCACCATGTTTAGAAATGCCTCCAAAATATACTTAATTAGTTTGTCTTTATTAGACAGCCGGCCCGCCTGGTTGTTGTGCGGGATTATTTCAGTGTAACCTTCGGCTCTGTTGTAGAGGTACGTGTTAGTGCCTGGTCGTTACTTTTCCGTTGTACATTCTCATTCCCTGTGTTTGGGGCCGTTACTATTGTGAGCACCCTGTGGTGCGTTGGTGCTATTAAAGACGCACAGCTTTGCACTCACTGTCTCCTGCGTTTGACTCCACACACCTACGACACCTGAAGCGTTACAATACTGAGTAATTACAGAGAGCTACATCAGATAACAGAAATACCCATCATAAACGTTGACTAAAGATACATGTTTTACATATAATTAAAGATACACAGGTTCTTAATGCAACCACTGTGTCAGATTTCTTTTTTTTTACGTTACGAAAAAAGCATACCTTACAATAATCTGAGACGGCGCTCAGACGTAAATATATTTCTCCGCCATGTTGGAGTCAAGTGAAATACGAAATTACATGATAAATATTCCCTTACCTTTGATGATCTTTCATCAGAATGCAGTGCAAGTAATCCTAGTTCCGCAATAAATCGTTGTTTTGTTCAATAATGTCCATTACTAGTGTCCAATTAGCTACTTTTGCTGGCACGTTTAGCTCACATGTCCAAAAGCTGGCGCCGGTCCAGGCGAACTCGGACGAAAACTTCAAAAATGTATATTCCAGGTCGAATAAACTGGTCAAACTAAGTAGAGAATCAATCTTCAGGATGTTATTATCATATACATGCAATAATGTTCCAACCGGAGCATTCGTTTTTGTCTACAGAGTAATGGAAAGCAAGGCGATATACTGTAATAAGTACTGTGCGTAACCAGGAACTGGCATTCTGCCAGACCAGTGACTCAAATAGCCGCCATCCGGTCCCACATCACACTAGAGGCTTCATTCCATGTTCTACTGACTGTTGGCATCTAGTGGAAAGCGTAGGAAGTGCGAACAGATCCATTTCTTATTTGGATGTGAATAGGCGATGAGTTGAAAATCAACCAGCCCCAGAGTTCTGTTATACTCATAGACATAATTTAAACAGTTTTAGAAACCTCCGAGTGTTTTCTATCCAATAGTAAAAATAATATGCATATATTAGCATCTGGGACAGAGTAGGAGGCAGTTCACTATGGGCATACAATTCATCCAAAGTGAAAATGCTGCCCCCTATCCCGAATAGGTTCATTTGTGGAATTATTTTCCTTCTTAATACAGTTGAGCCAATCAATTGTGTTGCGAAAAGGTAGGGGTGGTATACAGAAGAAAGCCCTACAGTGCCTTGTGAAAGTATTCACACCCCTTGGCATTTTTCCTATTTTGTTTGATTTACACAACATGCCTAACACTTTGAGGATGCAAAATACTTTTCATTGTGAAACAAACAAAAAATAAGACAAAAAACTGGAAACTCGAGTCAATACTTTGTAGAGCCACCATTTGCAGCAATTACAGCTGCAAGTCTCTTGGGATATGTCTCTATAAGCTTGGCATATCTAGCCACTGGGATTTTTGCCCATTTTTCAAGGCAAAACTACTCCAGCTCCTACAAGTTGAATGGGTTCCTGCTAGTGTACAGCAATCTTTAGGTCATACCACAGATTCCCAATTGGATTGAGGTCTGGGCTTTGACAGGGCCATTCCAAGACATTTAAAATGTTTCCCCTTAAACCACTTAAGTGTTGCTTTAGCAGTATGCTTAGGGTCATTGTCATGCTGGAATGTGAACCTCCGTCCCAGTCTCAAATCTCTGGAAGACTGAAACAGGTTCCTTCAAGAATTTCCATGTATTTAGCATCATCCATCATTCCTTCAATTGTGACCAGTTTCCCAGTCACTGCCAATGAAAAACATCCCCAGAGCATGTGCTGCCACCACCATACTTCACTGTGGGATGGTGTTCTCGTGGTGATGAGAGGAGTTCGGTTTGTGCCAGACATAACATTTTCCTTGATGGCCAAAAGCTCAATTTTAGGGTCATCTGGCCAGAATACCTTCTTTCATATGTCTCCCACGCGCCTTTAGTGAACACCAAACGTGTTTGCTTACTTATTCTCTTTAAGCAATGGCTTTTTATGGCCATTCTTCCATAAAGCCAAGCTCTGTGGACTGTACGGCTTAAAGTGGTCCTATGGACAGATAGTCCTATCTCCGCTGTGGAGCTTTGCAGCTTCTTCAGGGTTATCTTCGGTCTCTTTGTTGCCTCTTTGATTAATGCCCTCCTTGACTGGTCCTTGAATTTTGGTGGGCGGCCCTCTATTGGCATGTTTGTTGTGGAGCCACATTGGTGCTCTGTGGGATGTTCAAAGTTTCGGATATTTTTTCGTATCTGAACCCTGATCTTTACTTCTCCACAATTCTCCACCTGTTTGGAGAGCTCCTTGGTATTCATGGTGCCTCTTGCTTGGTGGTGCCCCTTGATTAGTGGTGTTGCAGACCCTGGGACCTTTCAGAACAGGTGTGTATATATACTGAGATCAAGTGACAGATCATGTGACACTTAGATTGCGCACAGGTGGACTTTATTTAATTAAGTGACTTCTGAAGGTAATTGGTTGCACCATATCTTATTCAGGAGCTTCACAGCAAAGGTGGTGAATACTTATGCACGCACCACTTTTCCTATTTTTATTTTTTTTGAAACAAGTCATTTGTTCATTTCACTTTTCCAATTTGACTATTTGTCCATTGACTGTATGTCCATTACATGAAATAAAAATGCATTTAAATTGCAGGTTGTAATGCAACAAAATAGGAAAAACGCCAAGGGGGATGAATACTTTTGCAAGGCACTGTATTGTTATTAAAAGACCAAGTCCATATTATTGCAAGAACAGCTCAAATAAGCAAAGAAAAATAACAGTCCATCAGTATTTTAGGACATGAAGGTCAGTCAATACAGACAATTTCAGTAAATACAGAAAAATTCAGTAAATACAGAACATTTCAATAACTTTTATAGTTTCTTCAAATGCATTCGCAAAAACCATCAGGAGCTATGATGTTATGAGGACCGCCACAGGAAAGGAAGACCCAGAGTTACCAGAGGATAAGTTCATTAGTTTTAACTGCATCTCAGAAATTGCAGCCCAAATAAATGCTTCACAGAGTTCAAGTAACCAACATATCTCAACATCAACTGTTCAGAGGAGACTGCGTGAATCAGGCCTTCATGGTCGAATTGCTGCAAAGAAACCACTACTAAAGGACACCAATAAGAAGAAGAGACTTCCTTGGGTCATGAAATATGAGCAGTGGACATTAGACCGGTGGAAATCTGCTCTTTGGTCTGATGAGTACAATTTTGAGCTCTTTGGATCCAACCGCTGTGTCTTTGCATGTGTGGTTTCCACCATGAAGCATGGAGCAGGAGGTGTGATGGTGTGGGGATGCTATGTTGGTTGACACTGTTGATTTATTTAGAATTTAAGAAACACTTAACCAGCATGGCTACCACAGCATTCTTCAGCGATATGCCATTCCATCTGGTTTGCACTTAACAGGACACTGACCCAAAACACACCTCCAGGCTGTGTAAGAGCTATTTGACCAAGAAGGAGAGTGATGGAGTGCTGCATCAGATGACCTGGCCTCCACAATCACCCGACCTCAACCCAATTGAGATGGTTTGGGAGGAGTTGGACCGCAGAGTGAAGGAACAGCAGCCAACAAGTGCTGAGCATATGTGGGAACTCCTTCAAGACTGTTGGAAAAGCATTCCAGATGAAGTTGGTTGAGAGAATGCCAGGAGTGTGCAAAGCTGTCATCAAGATTTGCTTAACACTTTTTTGGTTACTGCATGATTCCATATGTGTTATTTCATAGTTTGGATGTCTTCACTATTATTCTAAATGGTAGAAAATAGTAAAAACAAAGAAAAACCCTTGATGTGAGGTGTGTCCAAACTTTTGACTGATACCATATTTAAGAAACATCAGGAAACATTATTATAAAACTTTTTTTTACATGTCTTTAACACTTTTTTTCTGGCACTAAACAGTCTCCATACATACTTTCAGTCATTTTTCATTTTTACTTTTTATGGCTGCAGTGGCAGTACTGAGTAGCTTGGATGAAAGGTGTCCATATCAAACGGCCTGCTCCTCAGTCATAGTTGCTAATATTTGCATATTATTATTAGTATTGGATAGAAAACACTCTGGAGTTTCTAAAACTGTTTGAAATATGTCTGTGAGTATAACAAAACTCATATAGCAGGCAAAAACCTAAGAAATTCCACTTCCTGTTTTTTTCTGGTGGCAGACTTTTAACCAAGGTCTCATTGAAATTACAGCGAGATAAGGATGAGTTTTCACTTCCTCCGTCTTCTACTAGATGTCAGCAGTCAATAGAACTTTGTCTGATGACTAATGTGAATTTTTTTTCTAATTTTGTCTGTCATAGTTGAAGTGTACCTATGATGAAAATTATAGGCCTCTCTCATCTTTTTAAGTGAGAGAACTTGGTGGCTATCTAAATACTTTTTTGCCCCACTGTATGTTTTAGGATTTATGAGATTTCTGTGGTTTGAATTTGGCGCCCTCTATTTTCACTGGTAGTTGTCATATCAATCCCGATATCGCGATTGCAGCCATAACAAGTTAAGGCCAAACTGTTTGTACACAACAGACGATTTTGCGAGAAGTCCAATTTTCGGGATGTCTCATGGTCTGACAAACATCGCTCGAGCTCTGTCACCTTTCACCACAGATGAGGAAGTGCGACATTGGCAGATGCGGTAGATTGAGAAGCATTTAATGCAGCAAATATCTCTAGCTTAAACTGACAGAGTTTCATGGGGATTTGTTCATTACGTTAATTAGATTCCATGGGGGCGTGGACAATGACTCTATGGGGTTAAAGTGTTTAGCTACCTCCAGACACAGGGGATAAATTAATCTTGTGGCTTTTTTGATATCTAATCTAATTCGCATTTCCTTTCAACAGAATGAATCTAATAGGCCCCTAATTGTGTTTGTTTGGTGAAATTCTCATTTAGGGGGCGGCGCATCTCCACGAGTGGAGTGACCCCGGTCCTGTGTGTGTGTTACACAGATTTTTCCAAGCGCAACTAACAGCGATGTACGACATCTGTTGTCTAACATTCTAAAATCCTCTGTCGTGTCAATCAAACATTCCACTGCTTGGTGTGATGGGCAGACATACAGACTTCAGCTGTGCATGCACACCAAAGTAGAAGGATGGGCCATATGAAAAAAAGAGTGCAATAAAGCTCTGATACAAGTGGATTTGGCACAGGAGGCGTCGATGCGTCCATTGATCACTCCTATTGACATGTCTTACAGAGTACTGAAGATCCCTGGGACCTGATGGCGCAGGGCTGTCAGGTGAAGGTCATAGCAGACTCTCACTCCTCTGTCAGATCATATTACCCATGATGTTGTCTGTCAGAGTTCCAGTCCACATACTGCAGAAGACGAAGCGGTGTCAATCACTCTGCTGTAGAAGTGGTGTTTCAGGCTTCTTATCGAGAGCCTTTTGAAATTGTTCGAAGATTTTGTTGCATGTGACCTCACAATGTCATCACAATTAATAATTATGAACAGAACACCACTGGGTGTAGAAACATAGATATTTTTGTGTAATTATCACTTTATGCAGTAGGTTTTGTCAAAGGTCAGTCTATTTTGGATTTTGGATTAAAATCCTCTCAAAACTACAAATATGGTCATTAAGCAAATGCCAGGGAGACTTACAGAACTGTCCACATTGACAATGACCCATATTCAAGGTGGTCCGTGCCAGAATGAAACCCACAACCGTGATGTTATCAGAACCACAGTCTAACTGTTTTTGACATTGCAACCAAGCGTTTTTAACCTTTGGCATTTGAAATATTGTTTTCTGATTATAGATTGGAAATGGACAGAATAGGTGTTTGTATTGGACACCAATGGGGTCTTTGTGTTAGGGACCTGGAGGAAGCTACTTCTAGGTGATCTATGTAGACAGGCAGGTCTGGCACTCTTCAGTCTTAATTAAGCTCCTGTAAGCAGACCATTATTGGAGGTGACGAGGAAAAGCCATGGTAATGTTTTTGATTCTGAGTGACATTCATACTGAAAAAGAGAAAACAAAAAAACAAAATAATACACACAGCGAAATAAATCATATTAATGATGCTTTGAACAACAGAAAGACCTGAAAGCGAGTGGCAGCGAAAGCAGAATGAAGCAGGTACTGAGATGGCATTATGAGCTGTCTTCAAATAAGGTTGAGAATGACCAGGCTCAGTAATATAATTAAATGTTGTGACTTTACTTTCATTAACTTCTTGCGTCGAGCCATCCCGGATCCGGTATCGTGACTACAGCCTCAAGCTCATTACCATAACGCAACGTTAACTATTCATGAAAATCGCAAATGAAATGAAATTAATCTATTTGCTCTCAAGCTTAGCCTTTTGTTAACAACACTGTCATCTCAGATTTTCAAAATATGCTTCTCAACCATTGCAAAACAAGCATTTGTGTAACAGTATTGATTGCTAGCGTAGCATTTAGCGTATCATTTAGTGTTATCATTCAGCAGGCAACATTTTCACAAAAACCAGAAAAGGATTCAAATAAAATCATTTACCTTTGAAGAACTTCAGATGTTTTCAATGAGGAGACTCTCAGTTAGATAGCAAATGTTCAGTTTTTACAAAAAATATTATTTGTGTTGACAAATTGGTCCGTTTTCTGCGTCACGTTTAGCTACGAAAAAAACCTGTATCCAGGATTGTGTAAATCTATCCGCAAGCTCATTAGCATAACACAATGTTAACTATTCATGAAAATCACAAATGAAATGAAGTTAATCTATTTGCTCTCAAGCTTAGCCTTTTGTTAACAACACTGTCATCTCAGATTTTCAAAATATGCTTTTGAACCATAGCTAAACAAGCATTTGTGTAACAGTACTGCTGGCCTAGCATAGGATTATGCCTCTCTTTCACCATGCAACATTTTCCACAAAAACCAGAAAAGCATTCAAATAAAATAATTTACCTTTGAAGAACTTCGGATGTTTTCAATGAGGAGACTCTCAGATAGCAAATGTTCAGTTTTTCCTGAAAGATTATTTGTTTAGGACAAATCGCTCCGTTTTCTGCGTCACGTTTAGCTACGAAAAAAAACCTGTATCCAGGATTGTGTAAATCTATCCGCAAGCTCATAAGCATAACACAACGTTAACTATTCATGAAAATCGCAAATTAAATGAAATTAATCTATTTGCTCTCAAGCTTAGCCTTTTGTTAACAACACTGTCATCTCAGATTTTCAAAATATGCTTTTGAACCATAGCTGAACAAGCATTTGTGTAACAGTATTGATAGCCTAGCATAGTATTATGCCTCTCTTTCACCATGCAACATTTTCCACAAAAACCAGAAAAGAACTCAAATAAAATAATTTACCTTTGAAGAACTTCAGATGTTTTCAATGAGGAGACTCTGTTAGATAGCAAATGTTCAGTTTTTTACAAAAAATATTATTTGTGTCGACTAATCGCTCCGTTTTGTTCATCACGTTTGGGTAAGGAAAAAATAATAATAATAACTCATTAAAACGCAAACGTTTTTTCCAAATTAACTCCATAATATCGACAGAAACATGGCAAACCGATGTTTAGAATCAATCCTCAAGGTGTCTTTCACATATCTATCGACGATAAAATCCATCGTGGCAGTTTACTTTCTCTTCTGAAGAAATGGAACGCGCATGGACCTACAGATTACGCAATAATTTCGACACAGGACACCGGTCGGGACACCAGGTAAATGTAGTCTCTTATGGTCAATCTTCCAATGATATGCCTACAAACACGTCACAATGCTGCAGACAATGGGGGGAAACGACAGAAAGCGCAGGCTCATTCCTGGCGCATTCACAGCCATATAAGGAGACATTGGAACACAGCGCCTTCAGAATCTGGGGCATTTCCTGCATGAAACTTCATCTTGGTTTCGCCTGTAGCATTAGTTCTGGGGCACTCACAGATAATATCTTTGCCGTTTTGGAAACGTCAGAGTTTTGTCTTTCCAAGGCTGTCAATTCCATGCATAGTCGAGCATCTTTTCGTGACAAAATATCTTGTTTAAAACGGGAAAGTTTTTTATCCAAAAATTAAAAGAGCGCCCCCTATCTCGAAGAGGTAAGTGCCTATTCACCCCCCCCCAAAGTCAATATTCTGTAGAGCCACCATTTGCAGCGATGACAGATGCAAGAGTCTTGGGGTATGTCTCTATAAGCTTGGCACATCTAGCCACTGGGATTTTTGCCCATTCTTCAAGACAAAACTGCTCCAGCTCCTTCAAGTTGAATGGCTTCCTGCTGGTGATGGTTTTCTCGGGGTGATGAGAGGTGTTCGGTTTGTGCCAGACATAGCATTTTCCTTAATGGCCAAAAAGCTCAATTTTAGTGTCATCTGACCAGGATACCTTCTTTCATATGTCTCTCACATGCCTTCAAACAATCGTGTTTGCTTATTTCTTTATTTAAGCAATGGCTTTTTTCTTGGCTATTATTCCATAAAGCCAAGCTCTATGGAGTGTACGGCTTAAAGTGATCCTATGGACAGATAGTCTCCGCTGTGGAGATTTGCAGCTCCTTCAGAGTCATCTTCTCATGGTTGCCTCTCTGATTAATGCCCTCCTTGCCTGGTCCGTGAGTTTTGGTGGGCGGCCCTCTTGGCAGGTTTGTTGTGGTGCCATATTCTTGTTTTTTTTACAATGGATGCTCTGTGGGATGTTCAACGTTTCTGATGTTTTTATAACCCAACCCTGATCTATGTTTCTCCACAACTTTGTCCCTGACCTGTTTGGAGACCACCTTGGTCGTCAAGGTGCCGCTTGCTTAGTGGTGACCCTTGATTAGTGGTGTTGCAGACTCTGGGGCCTTTCAGAACAGGTGTATA
Organism: Oncorhynchus keta; assembly: GCF_023373465.1. Taxonomy (NCBI): domain Eukaryota; kingdom Metazoa; phylum Chordata; class Actinopteri; order Salmoniformes; family Salmonidae; genus Oncorhynchus; species Oncorhynchus keta. The sequence goes on from NC_068454.1 coordinate 47,258,315, forward strand.
TATACTGAGATCATGTGACAGATCATGTGACACTTAGATTGCACACAGGTGGATTTTATTTAATTAATTATGTGACTTCTGATGGTAATTGGTTGCACCAGATCTTATTTAGGGGCTTCATAGCAAAGGGGGTGAATACAAATACATGCACCACTTTTCCGTTTCATATTTTTTTAAATTTTTGAAACAAGTCATTTTTTTTTTTCATTTCACTTCACTAATTTGTACTATTTTGTGTATGTCCATTACATGAAATCCAAATAAAAATCCATTTAAATTGCAGGTTGTAATGCAAAAAATAGGAAAAACGCCAAGGGGGATGAATAATTTTGCAAGGCACTGTATTTATCTAATAAACTAACTACGTTTAATTGTTAATATGACTCATGTAACAATTAACTGATTAGGATTTGGGGCACCATGAGAGCGGTTGTTTACCATCTCCCAAATTAAATTCTAAAAGTCTTTACCTATCACATCCATAAAAAAGTCAACTTATTAATCATGACCTTGTATCATATCATCATTTTGAACAGTCATAACCTCCTGCATCTGCAACAAACCCAGCCTTACTTATTTATTTTTATTTCACCTTTATTTAACCAGGTAAGCTAGTTGAGAACAAGTTCTCATTTGCAACTGTGACCTGGCCAAGATAAAGCATAGCAGTTCGACACATACAACAACACAGAGTTACACATGAATGAACAAAACATACAGTCAATAATACAGTAGAAAAAAAGAAAAAAAAGTATATATACAGTGAGTGCAAATAAGGTAAAATAAGGGAGTTAAGGCAATAAATAGGCCATGGTTGCGAAGTAATTACAATATGGCAATTAAACACTGGAATGGTAGATGTGCAAAAGATGGATGTGCAAGTAGAGATACTGTGGTGCAAAAGGAGCTAAATAAATAAATACAGTATGGGAATGAGGTAGATAGATGGGCTGTATACAGATGGGCTATGAACAGGTGCAGTGATCTGTGAGCTGCTCTGACATATGGTTCTTAAAGCTAGTAAAGGAGATGTGAATCTCCAGCTTCAGTGATTTTTGCAGTTCTTTCCAGTCAGTGGCAGCAGAGAACTGGAAGGAAAGGCGACCAAAGGTGGAAATGGCTTTGGGGGTGACCAGTGAGATATACCTGCTGGAGCGTGTGCTACGAGTGGGTGCTGCTATGGTGACCAGTGAACTGAGATAGGGCGGGGCATTACCTAGCAGAGACTTGTAGATAACCTGTAGCCAGTGGGTTTGGCGATGAGTATGAAGCGAGGGCCAGCCAACGAGAGCGTACAGGTCGCAGTGGTGGGTAGTATATGGGGCGTTGCTGACAAAACGGACGGCACTATGATAGACTACATCCAGTCTGCTGAGTAGAGTGTTGTAGGCTATTTTATAGATGACATCACCGAAGTCAAGGATCGGTAGGATGGTCAGTTTTATGAGGATATGTTTGGCAGCATGAGTGAAGGAAGCTTTGTTGCGAAATAGGAAGCCGATTCTAGACTTAATTTTTGATTGGAGATGCTTAATGTGAGTCTGGAAGGAGAGATTACAGTCTAGCCAGACACCTAGGTATTTGTTTTTTATCCACGTATTCTAAGTCAGAGCCGTCCAGAGTAGTGATGGTGGATGGGCGGGCAGGTGCGGGCAATGATCGGTTGAATAGCATGCATTTAGTTTTATTTGCGTTTAAGAGCAGTTGGAGGCCACAGAAGGAGAGTTGTATGGCATTGAAGCTCATCTGGAAGTTAGTTAACACAGTGTCCAAAGAAGTGTTGTCTGCGTAGAGGTGGATCAGAGAATCACCAGCAGCAAGAGCGACATCATTGATGTATACAGAGAAGTGAGTCAGCCCGAGAATTGAACCCTATGGCACCCCCATAGAAACTGCCAGAGGTCCGGACAACAGGCCCTCCGATTTGACACTGATCTCTATCGGAGAAGTAGTTGGTGAACCAGGCGAGGCAATCATTTGAGAAACCAAGTTTGTTGAGTCTGCCAATAAGAATGTGATGATTGACAGAGTCAAAATCCTTGGCCAGGTCGATAAATACAGCTGCACAGTAATGTCTCTTATTGATGGCGGTTATGATATCGTTAAGGACCTTGAGCGTGGCTGAGGTGCACCCATGACCAACTCTGAAACCAGATTGCATAGCGGAGAAGGTACAATGTGATTCAAAATGGTCAGTAATCTGTTTGTTAACTTGGCTTTCGAAGACCTTAGAGATGCAGGATAGGATAGATATAGGTCTGTAGCAGTTTGGGTCTAGAGTGTCTCCCCCTTTGAAGAGGGGGATGACCGCGGCAGCTTTCCAATCTTTGGGAATCTCAGACGATACAAAAGAGAGGTTGAACAGGCTAGTAATAGGGGTTGCAACAATTTCGGCAGATCATTTAAGAAAGAGAGACTCCAGATTGTCTAGCCCGGCTGATTTGTAGGGGTCCAGATTTTGCAGCTCTTTCTGAACATCAGCTATCTGGATATGGGTGAAGGAGAAATGGTGGGGGCTTGGGCAGGTTGCTGTGGAGGGTGCCGGGCATTTGACCGGGGTAGGGGTAGCCAGGTGGAAAGCATGGCCAGCCGTAGAGAAATGCTTATTGAAATTCTCAATTATAGTGGATTTGTCGGTTGTAACAAAGTTTCCTAGCCTCAGAGCAGTGGGTAACTGTGATGAGGGGCTCTTATTCTCCATGGACTTTACAGTGTCCTAGAACGTTTTTGAGTTTGTACTGCAGGATGCAAATTTCTGTTTAAAAAAGCTAGCCTTAGCTTTTCTAACTGCCTGTGTATATTGGTTACTAACTTCCCTGAAAAGTTGCATATCACGGGGGCTATTCGATGCGAATGCAAAACGCCACAGGATGTTTTTGTGCTGGTCAAGGGCAGACAGGTCTGGAGTGAACCAAGGGCTATATCTATTCCTGGTTCTACATTTTTGGAATGGGGCATGCCTATTTAAGATGGTGAGGAAGGCACTTTTAAAGAATAAACAGGCATCCTCTACTGTCGGGATGAGGTCTATGACGTTCCAGGATACCCCGGCCAGGTCGATTAGAAAGGCCTGCTAGCAGAAGTGTTTTAGGGAGCGTTTGACAGTGATGAGGGGTGGTCGTTTGCTCGCAGACCCATTACGGATGCAGGCAATGAGGCAGTGATCACTGAGATCTTGGTTGAAAACAGCAGAGGTGTATTTGGAGGGTGAGTTAGTTAGGATGATATCTATGATGGTGCCCGTGTTTACGGATTTGGGGTTATATCTGGTAGGTTCATTGATAAATTGTGTGAGATTGAGGGCATCAAGCTTAGATTGTAGGATGGCAGGGGTGTTAAGCATGTCCCAGTTTAGGTCACCTAGCAGCACGAGCTCAAAAGATAGATGGGGGGCAATCAAATCACATATGGTGTCGAGGGCACAGCTGGGGGCAGAGGGTGGTCTATAGCAAGCGGCAACGGTGAGAGTTTCTGGAAAGTTTCATTTTTAGAAGTAGAAGCTCACATTGTTTGGGTACAGACCTGGATAGTATACCTGCAGAGTTCTATCTATCTTTGCAGTAAATTGCATCACCGCCCCCTTTGGCAGGTCTATCTTGTCGGAAAATGTTATAGTTAGGAATGGAAATTTCATGGTTTTTGGTGGTCTTCCTAAGCCACGATTCAGACATGGCTAGGACATCCGGATTGGTGGAGTGTGCTAGGGCAGTGAATAAAACAAACTTAGGGAGGAGGCTTCTAATGTTAACATGCATGAAACCAAGGCTTTTACGGTTGCAGAAGTCAACAAATGAGAGAGCCTGTGGGATGGGAGTGGAGGTAGACACTGTGGGGCCTGGATTAACCATCACCGGAGGAACAGAGGAGGAGTAGGATAAGGGTACGGCTAAAGGCTAACAGAACTGGACGCCTAGTACGTTCAGAACAGAGAGTAAAAGGAGCAGATTTCTGGGCACCGAAGAATATATTCAAGGCATAATGTACAGACAAAGGTATAGTATGATGTGAATACAGTGGAGGTAAACCTGTGCATATAGTGATAATGAAAGAGATATTGTCTCTATAAATAGCATTTAAACTAGGTGATGTCACTGCATGTGTGTGGGGTGGAACTAAATTGTTAGCCGAGGTATGTTGAGTAGTGCTAGAGGCCCTACCGTGAAATAAAACAATAGTTACAAACCAGAACAGCAATCGACACGGCATGGTGACATTAAGGAAAGGCATGCGTAGCCGGGTGAACATACAAGTCCAGTACGTAGCTTCAAGCAGCTAGCGGCACGGGGCTAGCAGGCTAACAGAAAGGCCTTATAGGGATGACGCGACAGAGGGAAGTCTGTTGTGCCCCCCTCGTACATTTACATCAGCGGACGGATCAGCAGGGCTCTGTGTGGTAAACCAGGCAAATTGGCAAAGAGGAAATATGTCCGAAGGGCCCCTTAAGTCAGCAGTCCAATTTGCTTAAGATACTGTAGCTAGCAGGCCGCAGATTACCAGCTGTGCGTTCAGGGGTCGTTAGCTGCTATAATTCCAGGTGGAAAAAAATATCATAATAAAAAAAGCATTTTTTTTAATATATATATATAAAAAAATAGGTTCAGAGCTTGCGGTAGGAATCCGGAGATATCGAGGAGAATAAGTCCGACTAGCTCTGTTTTGATTCACGCTGTACAGACTGGCGAGAGTTGTCCGGGATAAAGGTAGCTGATGACCGCTAGCAAAGGATAGCTGACTGCTAGCTAGTGGCTTCGGAATGTATTCGATGGGCCTCGTAAGCCAACAGTCCGTTGTGCTCTAGACAGCTAGCATTCAGGGGACGTTAGCTGCGAAGGTCGGAAGGTGAGAAGGTTCAGAGCTTGTGATAGAAATCCGTGGATATGGAGAGAAAAAAATAGGTCTGATATGCTCTGGTTGAATCGCGTTGTACAAACTGGCGAGAGCTTTCTGAGCTAAGGTTAGCTGATGACTGTTAGCTGGCTAGTTAGCTGGCTAGTTTATGTTGGAGAGATTCCAGTAACAGGCAAAGAAAAATGTGTTAGAGAAAAAGCAGGTCCACACCACATTGGGTGAGGCGGGTTGCAGGAGAGTATTTTGAAATAAGAGTTTAGAAAAATATAAAAAGATATGCGAAGAAAAATTTATAAAAAAAAATATATACATGGGACACGACAAGATGAAGGACAAATACGCCTGACTGCTACGCCATCTTGGATGATTTTATGATTTTACTTATGACTCAGTACTACATAAATTGGTTTAATTATTTATTTTCTAACTAACTAAATGGTATCACAGGATTAACATACACACTTAATACATTAAAACAGGTCCCTAGCAGACTGACACAATATGGTGACTTGTTACAAATTAGATGGAGAGAGGGGCAGAAACATAATACTTTGGTACAGAACACTGCTCTCACAGTAACCATATACTTTGCACACAAACCGCCGTCCATTTGGTGTAAGAAATGTGTATCTATGTCGGAACAAAGCCTTCTTGGAAAGGGGTTTGGTTGGGCCTTTTCGCTGGACTCTTGTAATGCATGTCCCCACCCGTCTCTTCTACTGTTGTCCTTCTCTGCCATCGTCCAGTATCCATTGACTTGTCGTGTAGTCCTGAACGGAGCTGCAGAGTTTATTCTACTTTTCAATCGCTCCTGAAGCTGCCTCTTGAATATAGGTTAGTCAGCCATCAGTGGTTCCCATTGGGGAGATGAGAGCAGCATACTACGGTGATTTGAGAAGCGTAGTGGAAGGGTCCCACTTAAGTTCACTTTTCTAGATACTTTACCTAGGACAGCTAATCAGTGGTAACAGTGATTGTACAAGGGGTGACTATCGTCTCTACCTCGTGTTGAGATTTCAGAGTTCAAACCACTTTGGATGGGAGCTGCAGCGCAACTCCTCTCTGGTCTGATATATTCATTCTTAACCCACTGTTTTATGTAGTTTGTACAACAGCAAAAAAAACATTTTCTAAAGGGGCGATTCGTGAGGCTGACACGCTCTCTGGCCTCACTCAAGGGGCAGTGACTACTCACTTGTACAAAGTTATAGAAACAATTTCCTCTAATAGTTTCTAAGATCACATCACTCTCTTAACATTGACACGTTCATAATGGTTCATACACAATGTAAAGGATGGAGACTTTGTACATGTAGTGTATATACTTTTCAAGTTACAGTATTTTCTTTCTCACATTTTTAATGACATCCCAAAACAACAACTGAAATGACTTCATTATTTTTTAGATCGCCTCTGACCACGTTCTATGTTAGAAATATTGTTCCAGTATTCGCTTTAGAACGCGTTAGAGTACGAGTGTGATACAAAATAACATTCCTGTGTGAATTTGGAGAGGGAGATAGCTGAAAGTTCTAATCCCTGATTTACAATAGGGTGTGAACTGTCAACCCCCCACCAGTCAGCCAGAGGGGGTCTGGCCGAAGTCATCCACAGCTAAGCTGATCCAACACATCTGGATCCTCACAGGATAGAAATATTTAACCTCCACACATTAACAAGTCCAATAGCTCAAATGAAAGATAAACACCTTGTTCATCTACCCAGCAAGTCAGATTTCTAAAATGTTTTACGGCGAAAACATAGCACATATTTATGTCAAACCACCACCAAAGACACAGCCAATATATAGCCATTTTGTCGAACAAAAGATGCAATCACAAACGCAGGATTAAAAGAAAAATAATTCACTAACCTTTTGAAAATCTTCATCAGATGACAGTAATAGGACATGTTACACAGTACATTTATGTTTTTTTCAATAATATGCCATTTATATCCATAAATCACTGTTTACATTGACGCCATGTTCAGAAAATGCTAGAAAATGTCCGGAGAAATTATATATAACTCCGCCAGATAACGCCAGATAACAGCAATACACATCATAAACTTTGACTAAATATACATGTTCTACATATAGTTAGAAAGATACACTGCTTCTTAATGCAATCGCTTTGTCACATTTCTTTTTAACGTTACAGAAATCGTTCATTTTTCAATAATCTGAGACGGCGCTTAGACATAAGCAATAGTTGGAGTCAACAGAAACACAAAATTACAACATATATATTCCCTTACCTTTGATGGTCTTCGATCATAATGTAGTGGAAGAAGTCATACTTACCCAAAACATCGTTTGGTTTCAATTCGTGTGTCTTTGTATTAGCATATGCTGCAAGTTCCAGCTGAAATACTACCAAAAATGACTTCTGGTCACGAACAGTTGCGCATCAAAACTTCAAAATTACATATTATATGTCGACTAAACTGGTCAAACTAAGTGCAGAATCAAGCTTTAGGATGTTCTAAACGTACAAAACAATTATCTAATCTCTCGGAGGAACGTGCTTCTTCGCAGGCGATCTGGAACAAAGGAACGTGTCTCCAAAAAGCGTGCTCTCGTAACCTTGAATTTTCTCGCGACACTCAGTCTTTTGCCTACCAAAGGCTCAAAACACGCGGGACTTGCACAATTAAACGCTGAACTGAATGAGGACATCTAGTGGAAGACATAGAAAGTGTCTCCAGATCCATAGCTGGTTGGGAAGGGTGGGGGCGATGACGTCAAAGTTGCCCCAAGTTTGAGGCTCCCAAAAATAGTTTGGGAGATTGCCTGCCCTGTGAGTTCTGCTATACTTACAGACATAATTCAAACGGTTTTAGAAGCTTTAGAGTGTTTTCTATCCAATAATAATTATTATATGCATATATTAGCAATTTTGGACAGATGTGTTTTCAGTTTACTATGGGCACGCAATTCCTCCGAAGGGGGCAGTATTCTGCCAATCCTGTTAATGCAACTGCTGTGTCAGATTTCAAAAAAACTTTACGGAAAAACAAACCATGCAATAATCTGAGTACTGCGCTCAGACAACAAATCAAGACATACAGATATCCGCCGTTGTTGGAGTCAACAGAAGTCAGAAATAGCATTATAAATATTCACTTACCTTTGATGATCTTCATCATAATGCACTCTCAGGAATCCCAGTTCCACAATCAATGTTTGATTTGTTCGATAAAGTCCATAATTTATGTCCAAATACCTCCTGTTGTTAGCCGGTTTGGTAAACAAATCCAAACTCACGGGCAGGTCCAGGCAAAAGTCATATTACAGTTCAGAGAAACATGTCAAACGATGTGTAGAATCAATCTATAGGATTATCATAAATCTTCAATAATGTTCCAACCGGAGAATTCCTTTGTCTGTAGAATTGCAATGGAACGCAAGCTAACTCTCACGTGAACGCGCGTAACCAGCTCGTGGCACTCTGACAGACCACTGACTCATTAAGCTCCCATTCCCCCCTCCTTCACAGTAGAAGCATCAAACAAGGTTCTAAAGACTGTTGACATCTAGTGGAAGCCTTAGGAAGTGCAATTTAACCCCATAGACACTGTATATTCGATAGGCAAATATTTGAAAAACTACAAACCTCAGATTTCCCACTTCCTGGTTGGATTGTCTCAGGTTTTCACCTGCCATATGAGTTATGTTATACTCACATACATCATTCAAACAGTTTTAGAAACTTCAGAGTGTTTGCTATCCAAATCTACTAATACTATGCATATATTAGCAACTGGGACTGAGTACCAGGCAGTACCAGGCAGTATACTCTGGGCACGCTTTTCATCCAAACGTGAAAATGCTGCCCCCTATCCCAAACAGGTTTTAAAGAATACACATGTCCATGTATATTGATTCAACCATATACCTATCAGCAACCACAGCTAATGAAGTCACTGAAAACCTTAACAAAGAGTTGCATTCTGTTTCGGAATTGGTGGCCAGTAATAAACTGGTGCTGAACATCTCCAAATCTAAGAGCATTGTTTATGGTATATATCACTCCCTAGCTATTGAATAAGTTGAGGAGACTAAATTACATGGCATTACCTTAGATTGTAAACTGTCATGGTCAAAGCATTTAGGTTCAATGGTTGTAAAGATGAGGAGAGGTCTGTCCATAATAAAGAGATGCTCTCCTATGCCCTCCCAGGCCCACCAATGGCTGGGTCCCTTCACAATCATGTGAAATCCATAGATTAGTGCCTAATGAATGTATTTCAATTGACTGATATCCTAACATGAACTCTAACTCAGTAACATTTTTTAAATGGTTGCACGTTGTGTTGATATTTTTGTTCACTATACACTTTGAAGTATTTTGTCTGTAATGTCTTTTTTGTTATGTGTCGGACCCCAGTAGGACAAGCTGTTGCCATTGGCGTCGGCTAATGGGAATTCTAATAAATAAATAAATATGGTGCTGAGTGGAGGTCCAGTGGTGGGCAGAGGGAAAAGATGGAGCTAGATTACATTTGCTAGTTTTCTTATCTCTGAAAGATTAAATCTCCACATAGTAATCTGTTACGAACAGAGAGCACTACATTTTGTAGACTGGACCCTTTTTAAAAGTACATAGCTCTCTGAGTGATGGCAAGCTAGTTGAATTAGCTAAAGCATGCCAGCCGGTGATGTGCTATTACGACGGACTGTGTATAAATGGCTATGACCTAGGACACAGCTGCTACTGCTACCTCATTTTCAGAGTAGTGTCATACAGCTTGCTAGCTAGTGCAACAACTGGCTGGCTATACAAGTCAATGCTAACATGGGCTTACCTTTTTGCTCGCGTTAGTATTCTTTCAGGCCAAATCACTTTGGTGGTTCATCCACCAGAAAACAAAAGAATCCAATGGGATATTCATTGTCTTGCCTCCTCATTTTCAGAGTAGTGTTCATATCTACAGCAATGGCAGGCTAGCCCAATGGCAATACTGCCTGGCTGGCTAGCTCACAATATCTACAAAAATCTCTGAAACTGGACACACTTATCTCCCTCACTAGCTTTAAGCACCAGCTGTCAGAGCAGCTCACAAATTACTGCACCTGTACATAGCCCACCTATAATTTAGCCCAAACAACTACCTCTTTCCCTACTGTATTTATTTTATTTTATTTATTTATTTATTTATTTATTTATTTATTTATTTTGCTCCTTTGCACCCCATTATTTGTATTTGTACTTTGCACATTCTTCTACTGCAAATCTACCATTCCAGTGTTTTACTTGCTATATTGTATTTATTTTGCCACCATGGCCTTTTTTTGCCTTTACCTCCCCTACAGTATGTCACCTCATTTGCTCACATTGTATATAGACTTGTTTCTACTGTATTATTGACTGTATGTTTGTTTTACTCCATGTGTAACTCTGTGTCGTTGTGTGTCGAACTGCTTTGCTTTATCTTGGCCAGATCACAATTGTAAATGAGAACTTGTTCTCAACTTGCCTACCTGGTTAAATAAATAATTTCAAAGTGACATAAAACAATTATCCACTTAGCAGAGTTGTGGACTTGAGTCACATGACTTGGACTCGAGTCTGACTCAATTCACATGAATTGGACTCGATGACTTGAGACTCGAATTGATAGAAAATAGAGTAACTTGAGATCTGGATTCTAACATAGGCCTGTTGTATTGCTACCAGTAGCCATATCTATGACTAAAACTGTAATCTTGATTGTTAGCAACTAGGTAAAGTTAGATTACCTCTAATCTGGAATCTTCTGTTTTGTTTAAAAGAAAATAAATATGATATCACATCACTTCTTAGCTGTCGTTGAAATGTATTCTCCGTCAGTTCTGACTGAAAATCCTTCTGAAAATCTATGGTCACTATAAGGTACATCATTCTTGATAGCCGCAAGCCAATGGCAGCATCGTGGTAAATCTCTAGTAGGTAGAATGGTGAAAGATAACTAATTTTTGTGCTTGTTTGTCATTAACACAGCCAGGCACAGAATACCACACAGGCATGATGACAAATGTTAGTGAAAAACAAACATTGTCAAAACAATCTAGCCTACAGAAGTTCTGAGATTGCTGTGTGTTGTTTGTTTGAAGTACGCAATTCCATCGTCAAAGTTTGTGGGCACACCCCATCCACCTAAGTGGGCGGTATCTGCATTCACCATGAATGCTGGACTTTGTGGTTCACTATGAGCAGAAATATACACAGGAAGTTGAAACTTCCCGATTCTACCAGTGAAATTAAAATGCAGAGAAATAGAATCCCAGGCCTATCCATACATCCAGACAATGGAGAGGCCTACATTGGCAGGTGGCCCCTGTGTAGATAAGTGTACTCTGTATTCTAGTGATCAGGTGCAAGCAGGGTTCACATTACTAGACCAAGACCCTTCTCTGGGGCTAAGAGATGTCCTACACTAGAACTGTGGCATAAGGAGGTGTGGGGGATAGACTATGGTAACACACACACACAACAATGTGCCTTCGGATAAACAGACACTAACAGCGTGCTCTCTCTCTCTCACACACACACACACACAGACACACACATACACACACGCACAGGTCACTACTTGCCCCCCTCCCTCTCTTTTCAGTCAGGGGATAGACTACAATGGCCCCACTCTGGGCTAAAGCAAGCACCTATCACAACAATGGTGTCATTAACGGGCAGATGTCAACTGCTCTGCTCAGCAGCCCCCTCCTTTGCTCCTCTCTCCTCTTCTCTCTATCCCTTTACCCTTCCCTCCTCCTTTTCTTTTCTCCCCGTGCCCCAACCACACATGCACATGCTCTTGTGCTCACACAGACACACACAGCTCCCCTATCCAAACCATCACTCCATACTCACTTTTTATTTTGAGGCTACTCGTAAGAGACAATTAACAGAGAGGCACATTTAAGATATTTATATAATCCATGAAGCGAAAATTACACTCTATTTAGATCAAAGGCAATTAGACAATTAAACCTAATGAGGCCAAATCCTTTTCTTTCACCCCAAAAAGTCCACAGACTAATTATCAAATTAAAGAATGCTATTTCATTTTTAATAATTTGGTTGGGCTCGGTCAGTGGCTCGGTCTGTGGAGGCAGAGGCTGATTCCAGGGAACAGACAGGCAGCGTTTACAAACTGATGTGTGTATTAATCACAGCTGAAGATAAGACTGCTCCATGGTCCTCCAGACACACACACACACACACACACACACACACACACACACACACACACACACACACACACACACACACACACACACACACACACACACACACACACACACTCATGGACGCACACACACATACTCAGTCCTGTACGGCAGAACAGAACAGACAGGAAGTGCATTTCTGCAAGCAAGAAGAGGACCGGTTTAGACAACTAGCTAGACAACTTCCATTTAGGAGGAGTTAGAGGTCAGGGAGAAATCCCCCTGACACATATGAAAGGAAAACACATGGAAGCACTCCACACACAGACACACGCCCACACACACACTCAGAAAAGGTGAGGTGGATGATTCCGTTTTAATATTATACACTGTACACATGTATGCCTCCATTGTTTTGATTTCTTTTAGGTCTCAAGTCTCTTTGTTTTGGTAATCTTCTGACAGTCCTAAACTGTAAAAACAGCCTTACTTTCTTCTTAGATACAGTGGTAAGAAACAACAACAACCAAAAAAACAGAGAAGCTCTGAGATCTGTATTCCTCCGGTCTCCTCGGTGACTGAAGGTATGTAAATTGAGATGACTGTGCTCACATTAACTAATCAAACTGTGCCCGTAATCTCTCTTTCCCTCACTCAGCATATACTCTCTGAACAAAATGGTCCTAACTATAGTAGGACCTCAGATATACTACAGTGGTCGCCAACCTTGGTTCTAGAGAAGCTATGGGGTGTGCAGGCTTTTTCTCCATCCCAGACCTAACACACCTGATTCTAATGAACACAATGTGATCAAGACCTTTGTTTTGTTGAGGTCAGCCAAGAATCTGTTGAGACTTAATTGCTCAAATGTGACCAATTAGTAATTTAGCCGGTGATTTTATCCAGAGCAACTTTGATTGTAGTCAAGTATAATAAGCCTATATAGCGTAAATGGGTCATTCTCTCTCTCTCTCTCTGTGCACCAACTGGTAACAAACAGGCACACTGATCCGATCAAAACAACTGAGAAGACCCAGGAGTGCTCTAATACCAGAAGAAATTTATAGGATTGAGAAATGTAAGTAATTCTACTTTCTGTGCATTCTTCAATGATGTTGTAACAAAGCAAAAGAAAGTAACAGGCTTTTTTATGTCATTCCTGAGCATGACTATAAATAAGTGTCATTCAAAGGTATCACATTTCAGCCACAAGATTTATAGCACCTCAGTTTGACTAGTGTTTTATTTTCTTATTTTTTCCTTACTCTCTCTCTCCTTTCATTGTGTGTAAAGCCATGTCTTCCTGTGTCACCCGTTTTACACTTTGAAACAGAGAGGTCAGAGGTTAAAGAGAGATTATTTTCGATCTCCCACGCCACCCCTGTTCGTCAGATGAGAGGGGAATAATACAGGTGCAGGGTTTCTCTACGAAACAACCCCTCGGGACGACAAGAGGAAAAACACATCCCTAATTGTTCCCTGGTCCTGTGAATGCCTATCCAAACTCTGCACTTTGTTATTCTATTTTTCACATTATTTTCCCAGTCATAACAAGAGACGTAGGAGAATGGAGGAGGGTTGTGTGAGTTCACAGGCCTGCGGTGTGACAGTAACTCTGTTTGTCACCTGCTTTAATACCGCAGGGAAGTTAGTGTTTGGTCAGAAACATCGTCTGACACTCCTGAAGTGGGTGGTGGTAATAAGGGGTGATAGGAGTCTGTCAACAAACTGACATGGAAAGCGGCCTTGTCACACATCCGTCTCAGAGTTTTATGCAAAATGACGCCCCTCCAACTCCCAGTTTAGCTATTGCAGGACGAGATGTAATATCTCGGCAACTTCTTTCTGAATTACCATGATTACAGACACACACACACATTACCATCTCACCTCAGAAAGTTAAATTGCAGGATGAAGTGTGTTCATTTCTAAATTTTGAGTGTTCATTAAACATTTTACCCAGACAGCAAACACTGCTTTATATGCCCCTCTTGTGAATACAAATACATGCAGACACAGAATGCTAAGAGAGGTAGCAGGGACCAGAATGTGTGTGTGTTTGAGGTAAACATGGAAGCTATTTTGTTTGCATCAGTAAAAGGTTTAGGTAAAGCCGTTGTGGCCTTGCTATGACTGAGGGGAGTTTGGCTAAACTTTTTTTATATTCATTTTAAAAATGTTTTATACATACTATATTATTTGGTGTTTTGCGGTTGCTGTGCCATTACCACAGTATATGGAAAGGTATTTTATATGAAAAGTATGCGTTGCAAAATAAAAGACAAGTTTTTAATCATCTTTTTAAATAATGCATATACATACCTTTTAGACATGCTCTTATCCAGAGCGACTTACAGGAGCAACTATGGTTAATGTGCTCAAGGGCACATTGGCAGATTTTTACATTATCAGCTTGGGGATTCGGTTACTGGCCCACCGCTCCTAAACTCTAGGCTACCTGCCACCCCATATACTGTAGGCACACGCCATCATAAAAAATACAAAGCAAGTGCACTATGGTCAATAAATCTACAAACAAAACCAAAGTAAATTATTACCGCTCCTTAATGTAGCTATTTATCAAATCATGACATTAACATTTTAAACACTAACCTGTGGAGTTAACCTGCAAATCTCAGGCCTGGGCGAGCGCCTCAGAGCAGGGGCTACTTTCCACCCAGGGCACAGGACTCTCCACCTGGGGTGCCTCAGAGCTGGGGCTACTCTCCACCCATCCGGTTTGACTAAAGCACCAGCCATTCACTTGTACCTCATTATCCTGGCCAGGACACAGGACTCCGCCAAATAGGTTAGTGCCTGCATGTTCCAATTCCACATGCTTTCTACATGTATGTAATATTTTGTGGGTATTAAGTTGTCAGGTTTGTAGATGACGTGACGGGGGACGTAATGCTGCTGTGTGCTATGGGGGGGGGTATAAATCCTATACTCCACACTGTAGTATCCCTCAATCATGTAGTTCTTACTTTTGTAGTATACTGTAGAATGCTATCCTACACACTGTACTAGCCCTTGTCGTGTGTAGTACTTACTTTAGAATTATACTATAATACACACATTAGTATCGCTCAATCATGTAGTGCTTACTTTAGAATGTTGTAGTGTACTGGAAAATACTATACTGCATTGTAGTATCACACAATTGTGTAGTACATACTATATGATTTTGTAGTATACTGGATAATACTATACTACACACTGTAGTATCCCCCTGATCGTGTAGTACTTACTATAGAATTTTGTAGTATGCTGAATAATATTATACTACACATTACAGTATCTCTTGATAATGTAGTGCTTACTTTAGAATGTTGTAGTATACTGTGTAGAATGCTATACTACACACTGTAGTATCCCCTGATCAAGTAGTGTTTACTTTAGAATTTTTAGATTGATATAACTGCTAGCTCGCTTTACTACTACCTGCTAGCTTTGTTTACGCTGTTTTGATCTGAATGTGCTGTCCTTGGGGAGCTCATACCAAGGATTTCCTCTGAGGTTCCCCCTCGATCACTGTAGTAACCCTTTGATTAATTGATTTTGTATGACTATTTCAAAACACAATATTTCACAAATGGGAATGTACACTTGTAGAGAATAACACAACAAAAGTTGTGGTCCTAGTTCAGAAATCTACACATATACAGCTAACCCACATGAAAGATTCTGTAGTATTACTATATTTATATACTATAGTATTCACTGGAGTGTTTTTGCGGATATGACTGTAGTATACTATTGTATTCACTGTAGTGTTTTTGCAGACATGAGTGTAGCATACTATAGTATTCACTGTAATGTTTTTGTGAACTTTACTGAAGTATTTACTGTTGTGTTTTTGATTACATGAATGCATTACACGACCGTATTCACTATAGTGTTTTTCGGGACATGACTGTATGCTACAGTATTTACTGTATAAAACATTTTGAGAATGAATATAAAAAAGTTTTAGCAGTAATGTAAGACATGACTTTAACCTCTTGAAGCTAGGGGGCACTATTTTTATTTTTGGAAAAATAACGTTCCCAAAGTAAACGGCCTATTTCTCATGACCAGATGCTAGAATATGCATATAATTGACAGATAGGATAGAAAACAATTTCCACAACTGTACAAATATTGTCTGTGTTCCTATGCAGGCCTGTCCTCCATTTAAAGGGATATCAACCAGATTCCTTTTTCTGTTGGTTCCCTAAGGTGTCAACAGTCTTTAGACATATTTTCAGGCTTTTATTTTGAAAAATGAGCATGAAGGATCACATTGCGTAAGTGGAGAGGTGGGGGCTCTTAGAGTGAGTTGGTGCGCAATTGAGTAAACCGGCCATTGTTCCTCCCACTGTTATGGAAAAAGCTACACACTCGGTTGATATATTATCGAAAATATATTTTTAAAACTACATTTGCTCTGTAACTGGGAGTCTCGTGAGTGAAAACATCCGAAGATCATCAAAGGTATACAGTTAATTTGATTGCTTTTCTGATTTTCGTGACCAAGCTTCCTGATGCTAAGTGTACATAATGCTATGCTAGGCTATCGATGAACTTACACAAACGCTTGGATAGCTTTCGCTGTAAAGCATCATTTCAAAATCTGAGACGACGGGGTGATTAACAAAAGGCTAAGCTGTGTTTCAAAATATTACACTTGTGATTTCATGAATATGAATATTTTCTAGTAATATTATTTGACTGTTGCGCTATGGTATTCAGCGGTTGCAGACGACAATTACCCCGCGACAGGAATGGGTAGCGTCAAGAAGTTAACCTCTCTAGGGTATGTGGGACTCTAGCATCCCATCTGGCCAACATCCAGTGAGTTTGTAGAGCGCCAAATTCAATTACAGAAATGCTCATTATAAAAATTCAGAAAACAAAACATAGGTTTAAAGATTAACTTCTTGTTAATCCAACCACAGTGTCATATTTATAAAATGCTTTTCGGCGAAAGCATAACTAGCCCAGATCATAGCCCAGTTGACAAATTATTACAAACAGTAACCAGCCAAGCAGAAGCGTTACAAAACTGATCTTCATATGGTGACAATCAGAAGACATTAATTTACTCAATAAATGTTCATTTTGTTCGATGAAGTCTCTTTATATCCAAAAACCTCAGTTTTGTTAGTGCGTTTTCTTCAGTAATCCACAGGCTCAAACTCAGTCAAAACAATCAGAAAAAAATCAAAATTGTATCCGTAAAGTTCATAGAAACATGTCAAACGATGTATATATTCAATTCTCAGGTTGTTTTTTTAGCCTAAATTATCTATAATATTTCAACCGGACAATAACGCCATCAATATAAAAGGTAAACAAGAAATGCACATGCACCTGAAAAAACTCTGCGTCACGTTAGGGTCCACTCGTTCAAACTGGTCTTACTCCCTCATTTATAAGAATACAAGCCTGAAACTATTTCTAAAGACTGTTGACATCGAGTGGAAGGCATAGGTACTGCAAATGGAGTCCTAAGTCAATGGATACTGTAATGGCGTTGAATAGAAAACTACCAAACCAACAACAACAAAAACAACTTCCTGAATGGATTTTTCTCAGATTTTCACCTGCTAAATCAGTGCTGTTATACTCACAGACACTATTTTAACAGTTTTGGAAACTTTAGAGTGTTTCTATCCGAATCTACCAGTTATATGCATATCATATCTTCTGGGGCCGAGTAGCAGGCCGTTTAATTTGGACATGCTTTCCATCCAAAATTCCGAATGCTGCCCCCTACCCTAGAGAGGTTAATGTAGTATTCACTATAGTGTTTTGCGGATATGACTGTAGTACACTGCGGTATTTATTGTAGTGTTTTTGCGAACATGATTGTATTTACTGATTGTAGTTGTGTACATGACTAGTATACTGTATGTAATATGTTATGTAAGGGAATACCCCCCTGTATTGGACAAAAATGAATGGGAAGTCATTGGCATCGGACAAACCATATACACATTGTCCAATACCACCCATTTCGGCGTTGATTCATGCAAAGTGTATTGCAAATGCCATATGGCAAGTGCCAGTTGTAACACTTTAAAAATTCAACAGGTGGTGAATCCGCTCCATCATGGTTTTTCATATTGGAAATGTAACCCAAGTCAACCTCCAAAAGCAAAATTTGGAAAAAATGAATTTTTTGTCAAAAAACTTATCACCCCTTAAAAAAGTGCTTTCTGGACCGTTTTTCGATATTCTTTCGATTTTTTGGTCAATTACACATGTGTAAGAACTGTATGAATATACTTTTGTCCAATTTTATTATCATTTTTTTTTTTTACATGCGCATAAGTAATATGTTTTGTCCATTTTCAATATGATTTCATAGGAAGTCAAAAGTCAAAAGTAAAAAATGTCAAAATTTTGTAAAAAACTTCACACACCCTTAAAAAAGTGCTTTCTGGAACGTTTTTCGAAATTCTTTCAAATTTTGTGTCAATTACACACGTATAAGAACTGTATCAACATACTTTAGTTGTATTTTATTATCATCATTTTTTTTGTTCTTTTACTTGTGCATAAGGAATATGATTTGTCCATTTACAATATGATTTCATAGGAAGTCAAAAGTCAAAGTCAAAAGTCACTTTTTTGGGGACAAATGCCATAAGAAATTTGACATGCTCAAAAATCCTGCAGAAATGCAAAATTGACTGGCCTGATGAACTCGGGATGGCCGGGCAGTGATAGTTGTTCCTTTCCATCACTCGTTGTGTTGATTTCATCATGTCCATTTGGTGATGTTTTTTTCACTATAGAATCATATTGCAAATGCACGTGCATTTGCAATATGTTTCAATGGGCATTTACCATATGAAATTTGACATGCTCAAAAATGCTAAATTGACTGGCCTGATGAACACAGGATGGCCGAGCAGTGATAGTTGTACCTTTCCATCACTCATTGTGTTGATTTCATCATGTCCATTTGTTGATGTTTTTTCACTGTTGAATCATATTGCAAGTGCACGTGCATTTGCAATATGGTTCAATGGGCATTTACCATATGAAATTTGACATGCTCAAAAATGCTAAATTGACTGGCCTGATGAACACAGGATGGCCGAGCAGTGATAGTTGTACCTTTCCATCACTCGTTGTGTTGATTTCATCATGTCCATTTGTTTATGTTTTCTCACTTTTGCAAAGTCACTGTGCATTTGCAATATGGTTCAATGGGCATGTACCATCACGATTTTGTCATGCTATAAAAATCCTGCAGGAATGCAAAATTGACTGGCCTGATGAACACAGGATGGCCGAGCAGTGATAGTTGTACCTTTCCATCACTCATTGTGTTGATTTCATCATGTCCATTTGTTGATGTTTTTTCACTATAGAATCATATTGCAAATGTACGTGCATTGTTGTGCAACTGGTAACCCAAAAATAAAAATATGGTTGTAAATGCATTTACCGGGACTCCTATTGTCCATGCCCGCTATGGGAGTACACTACTACGGCCCTCTATCTATGGGGGCCGTCTTGAGTGCTTTATGGACTGTTTAAAATATTCTGATGGATACGCATTGTTGTGCAACTGGTGATTGAAAATAGGCACCTGGTAGCCCAAAAAGAAAAATATGGTTGTAAATACATTTACCGGTCATTCTGATATTAATGCCCGCTATGGGAACACAGGATGGCCGGGCAGTGATAGTTGTTCCTTTCCATCACTCGTTGTGTTGATTTCATCATGTCCATTTGTTTATGTTTTCTCACTTTTGCAAAGTCACTGTGCATTTGCAATATGGTTCAATGGGCAGGTACCATCACGAATTTGTCATGCTATAAAAATCCTGCAGGAATGTGAAATTGACTGGCCCCATGAACTCGGGATGGCTGGGCAGTGATAGTTGCTCCTTTCCATCGCTCGTTGTGTTGACTTCATCATGTCCATTTTGTGATGTTTTTTCACTGTTGAATCATATTGCAAGTGCACGTGCAGTCTATATGGGCCGAGACGGTCGCAATTCACCTAGTCTTGCGACTCTGGGACATTTCTAAATGTCGCCATTTTCGTGATGCAAAAATTAATTGAAGTCATTGCAAATGTACGAAGCTGTTTCTCGGTCCGAGAACCCGTCTAGAGCCACGTAACTCACCACGCACTATCGACCTGAGGTCTAGAACAGGATTCTAAAGTTTCGGAACTCTAGGTCTGACGGTTCTTTAAAAGTTCCAACAAGGTTAACTAATGCAGGCAGTGTATGTCTCTACGCACCCCAATGGGTACCTACTTCCAAGCTGTGTGTGTGTGTGATTTAGTTTTCCTTTGAAATTTTATGGGAAAAATGACTGATTTGCAGTTCATGGGGGTTGCCTAATCACATATATGAAGTTTTAGAAAGATCTGACTTTTTTAACCCCTCGAAACAGCCCAAGAGACACCAATTATAGCACTTCCGGTTGGCACAGGAAGCTATAAGTCAACACATATCCTCATTGGTGTATGCTGTTACAGAATCCTGAGTTTTAAGTCTTTACGTTTAGAATTGACTGATTTACACAGGGTTGAATGCACTATGTCTATCAAACTGCAGGCAGGGTATGGATAAACACTTTTAGGGCGATTTTAACCACTTCCGGTTGGTCCAGGAAGCTTAGAATCAACACAGGTAGACCTCGTAGTGGCCTGTTGGACTGTCAGCGAAGACAGGTTCATACGACATTCAGAACCCATATAGGCTTAAGGTTGAATTTAGGGGTGCAGCCAATGTATTCCTATGGGGAGAGAGGTCAATGCAAACTGTTTGATGTAAACACCTTCTTTTAACTGTTAAGAGTTAATGCCACATGGTCAAGGTTAGGCTTGCACGGATCGGGAGGACCTTAGGAACGTACCTGAGGTCGAATTGTGCTTCTCACCCTAACAGTTCTCTCACTGTCACCCAAAAGCAAATGACATTGAGGGCCAGCCTTCATTTTGGGCCTACTTTTCTAATGGTCGCTGTGCTTAGACCGAGCGAGCTACGGTCAAGCGGGGCATCTCGTTGAACTCGGCATGGCCTAGAGAATATGGAAATGCCATTGTAGGCTTTGTGTGTCTTTAAGCACCGCACTTTGTCACTCCATTCTTGCTGTGTGTGTGTTTCTGTGTGTGTGTGTGTGTGAGAGAGAGCTTTTCTTTGACATCTGTTGGGAGAAATGACTGACTTACAGTTTATGGGTGTTGCCTAATCACACATATGAAGTTTTGAAAAGATCTGACCTTTTTAACCCTTGGACTGCCACTGTGACACCATTTAAGGCACTTTACAGAATTCTGAGTTTTAAGTCTTTACGTTAAGAACTAAGTTATTTACAGAGGGTTTAGTGAGTGTGTGTTATTTCAGAAAATCATAGAAAATCACAGAAATCACCCCGCAACTGGATCTGTAACCGTTGAAAAAAAAACACCTATCCGTGAACATCACCAATCTGTCATCGTACGATTTCTCTTAAATGACGACAGATAAATGGTTGGTTCTTTTTTTATTGACACCGGAGGCTCCTTGACTTTGACGTGAAGTGGAAAAATAATTTCTCTATTTTCATTTTGGACCTTTAATCCCAGATAAATGGCCATAACTCAAAAACCGTTGAGGCCTAGACGCCATCTTGTTCGGGGCCAACTGCCCATTATGCCAAACCTACGCTCACCGAGTTTCGGCTTCGAAATATTTTCAGTTTTCGAGATAAGGCCCCCTCGTGAATCGTGATGTTTTGTCCATTAGCAATATGATTGCTTATGCCCTCTTGTGGGATATTCCGGGACAGCGGAAAAATTACCAAAATCATATTATTTTTGTAAAACGGAAACCGAATGTCCGACAAAGTTCATTTGATGACTTCCTGGTAGGTC
The DNA here is from genome assembly GCF_023373465.1 of Oncorhynchus keta. Classification (NCBI taxonomy): domain Eukaryota; kingdom Metazoa; phylum Chordata; class Actinopteri; order Salmoniformes; family Salmonidae; genus Oncorhynchus; species Oncorhynchus keta. Next base: position 47,280,187 of record NC_068454.1, read on the forward strand.
CGGCCCTGCCGCTCGGCCCGATGCCGTCTGCGAATTTTACAAACGATTTCGGACGTCTAGTAAGGGACCGTACATTTGTAATATGGACTTTCTCACTAACCATACAGCAACTGCCGAAATCTTCCCTTAACCTCTTAAGACTAGGCCTCAATACTGCCCCCTTTGGAGGAAGTGCGTGCCCATAGTAAACTGAAAATATTTTTTCCCAAAATTACTAATATATGCATATAATAATTATTATTGAATAGAAAACACTCTAAAGTTTCTAAAACCGTTTAAATTATGTCTGTATGTAAAGCAGAACTCTCAAGGCAGCCTTTCTCCCAAACACTCTCTTGTCAAGAGAAAAGTTGGGTCAACTTTGACGTCATCGCCCCCACCCTTCCCAGGCAGCTACCGATCTGGGAACAGTATGTATGTGTTCAGCGCGATGCCTGCTTTCAAATGGCGCGTTCATTGTGAGAATTCCGCGAGCCCTCGTCGTTTGGCGGGCGAAAATGTTAGTGTCACTCTCAAATACATGCACTCTATTGCGCGCGGCCGATTTGGGGCACGTTCTTTTCCAAGTAACAGCAATTGAAGGCGGTTTGTCTGTTCGCACTGATCATTGTTTTACATGTTAAAAACATCATAAAGCTCGATTCTGCACATAGTTTGACCAGTTTAGTCGACATATAATATGTAAATTTGAAGTTTTGATGCGCAAGAGTGCGGGACCAGAAGTCATTTTGGGTGCATTTCAGCTGAAGCTGTTAGCATATGCTAATACAGAGACACACAACGTGAAACCAAACGATGTATTGGGTAAGTATGACTCCTTCTACGTCTTCTGATCGAAGAACATCAAAGGCAAGGGAATATTTATGTGGTTATTTTGGGTTTCTGTGGACTCCAAACGTAGAGGAGACATACTGCTAATATCTGAGCGCCGTCTCATTGTATAGCCAGTGAACGAATTCTGTAACGTTAAAAATAAATGTAATACAGCGGTTGCATTAAGAAGAAGTGTATCTTTGTAACTATATGTAGAACATGTATATTTAGTCATGTTTATTGCTTGTTATCTGACGTTATCTGTCGGAGCTATCATAATTTCTCCGGACATTTGAGTAGCATTTTTTGAAATGTCGTCATTGTAAACAGAGATTTATGGATATAAATGGCATATTATTGAAAAAAAAATGTATTGTGTAACATGTACTATTACTGTCATCTGATGAAGATTTTCAAAAGGTTAGTGAATGATTTATTTTTTAATCCTGCTTTTATAATTTTATATTTTCTGGGACAAAATGGCTGCCTCTCGTCTTTTGTTTCGGTGGTGGTCTAATATAAATATGTGCTATGTTTTCACCGTAAAACATTTTAGAAATCTGACTTGCTGGGTAGATGAACACGGTGTTTATCTTTCATTTGAGCTATTGGACTTGTTAATGGGTGGAGGTTAAATATTTCTCAGAATATTTTTTTGCATTTTGCGTTATGGTAATGAGCTTGAGCCGTAGTCACGATACCGGATCCGGGATGGGTCGCCGCAAGAAGTTAAGGTATGTTTATGCAGACATCACTGTAGTAAACTCAAGAAAAAAATAAACATCCCATTTTCAGGACCCTGCCTTTCAAATATAAATCCAAATAACTTCACAGATCTTCATTGTAAAGGGTTTAAACACTGTCTCCATGCTTGTTCAATGAACCATCAACAATTAATGAAAATGCACCTGTGGAATGGTCGTTAAGACACTAACAGCTTACAGACGGTAGGCAATTAAGGTCACAGTTATGAAAACTTAGGACACTAAAGAGGCCTTTCAATTGACTCTGAAAAAGAAAGATGTCGAGGGTCCCTGCTCACCTGCGTGAACGTACCTTAGGCATGCTGCAAGGAGACATGAGGACTGTAGATGTGACCAGGGCAATAAATTGCAATGTCCGTACTGTGAGATGCTTAAGACAGCGCTACAGGGCAGGGAGACAGGATGGACAGCTGATAGTCCTCGCAGTGGCAGACTATGTGTAACCACACCTGCACATGATCGGAACATCTGAACATCTCACCTGCGGGACAGGTACAGGATGGCAAAAATAACTGCCCGAGTTACACCAGAAACGCACAATCCCACCATCAGTGCTCAGACTGTCCGCAATAGGCTGAGAGAGGCTAGACTGAGGGCTTGTAGGCCTGTTGTAAGGAAGGGCCTCACCAGACATCACCAGCAACCACGTCTCCTATGGGCATAAACCCACCGTCGCTGGACCAGACAGGACTGGCAAAGAGTGCTCTTCACTGACAAGTCGCGGTTTTGTCTCACCAGGGGTGGTGGTCGGATTTGCGTTTATCGTTGAAGGAATGAGCGTTACACCGAGGCCTGTACTGTGGAGCGGGATCAATTTGGTTGTGGAGGGTGCGTCATGGTCTGGGGCGGTGTGTCACAGCATCATCGGACTGAGAAGAGATCCTCCTCCCTCATGTGGTACCCTTCTTGCAGGCTCATCCTGACCCTCCAGCACGACAATGCCACCAGCCATACTGCTCGTTCAGTGCGTGATTTCCTGCAAGACAGGAGTGTCAGTGTTCTGCCATGGCCAGCGAAGAGCCCGGATCTCAATCCCATTGAGCACGTCTGGGACATGTTGGATCGGAGGGTGAGGGCTAGGGAAGAGTGGGGTAACATCTCACAGCAAGAACTGGCAAATGTGGTGCAGTCCATGTGGAGGAGGAGATGCACCAGGTGTGTGTAACTTGTTTCATTAGTTTATTTTTGCTGGCTTGTGATGTCTGGAGCCTGTATTGTTATGTGCGCTCTTCACTGCTTGCCTAGACTTGCAGATTGACTCGCCACCACGCTGTTTGGAGCTGGAAAAGATCAAATGAGCACATTTGTGGCAGAGTGCCTACTAGAATAGTTGTGTATGCTTCCTAACCTGCTGATTACGGCGAGTGCTTGAACCTCTGATTGTGTTTATGCTTCACACAAATCCCACCATCCCTCTCTCTGCTGTCCTCCGCAGTTTTGAGCTTTCTCCATTGATAATGTATGAAGAACGGTGGCTTATTTCATCAAATCAAATGTATTTATATTGCCCTTCGTACATCAGCTGATATCTCAAAGTGCTGTACAGAAACCCAGCCTAAAACCCCAAACAGCAAGCAGTGCAGGTGTTGAAGCACGTTGGCTAGGAAAAACTCCCTAGAAAGGACAAAACCTAGGAAGAAACCAAAAGAGGAACCAGGCTGGCCAGTCCTCTTCTGAGTGTGCCGGGTGGAGAATATAACAGAACATGGCCAAGATGTTCAAATGTTCATAAATGACCAGCATGGTCAAATAATAGGTCTGGGACAGGTAGTACGTCCGGTGAACAGGTCAGAACAGTTTAAACTGGAGCAGCAGCACGGCCAGGAGCAAGTAGTCATCAAGCCAGGTAGTTCTCAGGCATGGTCCAAGGGCTCAGATCCTCCGAGAGAGAGAAAGAAAGAGAGAATCAGAGAGAGCATGCTTAAATTCACACAGGACACCGGATAAGACAGGAGAAGTACTCCAGATAGAACAAACTGGCTCTAGCCCCCGACACATAAACTACTGCAGCATAAATACTGGAGGCTGAGACAGGAGGGGTCAGGAGACACTGTGGCCCGATCCGATGATACCCCCGGACAGGGCCAAACAGAAAGGATATAACCCCACCCACTTTGCCAAAGCACAGCCCCCATACCACAAAAAGGATATCTTCAACCACCAACTTACCATCCTGAGACAAGGCCGAGTATAGCCCACAAAGATCTCCGCCACGGCACAACCCAAGGGGGGGCGCCAACCCGGACAGGAAGATCACATCAGTGACTCAACCCACTCATGTGACGCACCCCTCCTAGGGACGGCATGAAAGAGCACCAGTAAGCCAGTGACTCAGCCCCTGTAATAGGGTTAGAGGCAGAGAATCCCAGTGGAAAGAGGAGAACCGGCCAGGCAGAGACAGCAAGGGCGGTCCGTTGCTCCAGAGCCTTTCTGTTCACCTTCACACTCCTGGGCCAGACTACACTCAATCATATGACCCACTGAAGAGATGAGTCTTCAGTGAAGACTTAAAGTTTGAGAATGAGTCTGCGTCTCTCACATGGGTAGGTAGACCATTCCATAAAAATTGAGCTCTATTGGAGAAATCCCTGCCTGCAGCTGTTTGCTTAGACATTCTAGGGACAATTAGGAGGCCTGCGTCTTGTGACTGTAGCGTACGTGTAGGTATATACGGCAGGACCAAATCAGAGAGATAGGTAGGAGCAAGCCCATGTAATGTTTTGTAGCTTAGCAGTAAAACCTTGACATCAGCCCTTGCCTTGACAGGAAGCCAGTGTAGGGAGGCTAGCACTGGAGTAATATGATCAAATTCTTTGGTTCTAGTCAGGATTATAGAAGCCGTATTTAGCACTAACTGAAGTTCATTTAGTGCTTTATCCGGGTAGCCGGAAAGTAGAGCATTGCAGTAGTCAAACCTAGAAGTAACAAAAGCATGGATACATTTTTCTGCATCATTTTTGGACAGAAAGTTTGTGATTTTTTGCAATGTTACGTAGATTGAAAAAAGCTGTCCTTGAAACAGTCTTGATATGTTTGTCAAAAGAGAGATCAGGGTCCAGAGTAACGCCGAGGTCCTTCCCGGTTTTATTTGAGACGACTATACAACCATTAAGATTAATTGTCAGATTCAACAGAAGATCTCTTTGTTTCTTGGGACCTAGAACAAGCATCTCTGTTTTGTCCGATTTTAAAAGTAGAAAGTTTGCAGCCATCCACTTCCTTATGTCTGAAACACAGGCTTCTAGCGAGGGCAATTTGGGGCTTCACCATGTTTCATTGAAATGTACAGCTGTGTGTCATCCGCATAGCAGTGAAAGTTAACATTATGTTTTCGAATGACATCCCCAAGAGGTAAAATATATAGTGAAAACAAGAGGTCCTAAAATGGAACCTTGAGGAACACCGAAATGTACAGTTGATTTGTCAGAGGACAAACCATTCACAGAGACAAACTGATATCTTTCCAACAGATAAGATCTAAACCAGGCCAGAACTTGTCCCTGTAGACCAATTTGGGTTTCCAATCTCTCCAAAAGAATGTGGGGACAATCTGAGGCATCACATTCAGAAAGTTTTCCAGCTAGAAATGCAACGTATAGATCTGTACTCGATTCTCTATTCTACATGGTAAAGGCTGTTGTAGGTGATGTATTTCTATGCAACCACCCCACACGACTCGAAACTCAAAGTTTAGGACTTCAGACTTGACTCGGACTTGAGTGCTAAGACTTGAGACCTACGTGTGACTTGTAAAACAATGACTTGGTCCCACCTCTGCCAGATACTGACTGTTACTTTTTATTTTGACCCCCCTTTGTTCAGGGACACATTATTCCATTTATGTTAGTCACATGTCTGTGGAACTTGTTCAGTTCATGTCTCAGTTGTTGAATCTTGTTATTTTCATACAAATATTTACACATGTTGAGTTTGCTGAAAATAAACGCAGTTGACAGTGAGAGGACATTTAATTTTTTGCTGAGTTTATATTGTAGTAACATCTGCCGACTAGGGTTAGCTAAAATGGCACAACTACCAGACTTCCCCAGTTACTGTTAAATAAGGGGAACACCTCAACCCGAACAGAAGACACACGTTTGTGACAAGCCACCTATTGAGTTGGGTCAACAGTTCTGAGAAATGCAATGGACCAGACAACTCCTATGCAAAAATATTTTTAATTGTTATAATTGTTACATCTAAACATCAGAAACGTTCTAGGCCCATTAAAGGGAAACATTACAGAGGCAGATATAAAGAACAATTTAATGGATTAAAGGTTAGAGGATTAGGTTTTCACATTCACAAGAGTACACCAAAATCACTTCTTAAATCTATTACGCTTTCTGAAATACAGAGATTCAGCTGATGACCGAAAACAGTGACAGTACTTCTGATGGTACAAAAGGAAGAACAGTTAACCACTGCATTTACATTAACAATAGATATTTTTGAAATTCAAATTACTTTACTTAAAAAAACTGTCATCTTATTGGAGGAGGGTGCAGCCAATAAATTGCCTGGACCTCAAACCAGCAAAGCCTCTCCAAACAAACAAAGTGAAAACAAAAGGACATTAGTCCAGTGGCTTTACACAATAAACATCTTGAATATTGTCACACATGAATAAACTCGCTTATGGTCAAACTCAAAACACATACCATTCAGAACAATCAACCACACTCCAAACATTTCTTCAAGATGGCTATAACCTTCGATTTCCCAGAACTAGAATAGATTGACTAGTTTCAGAAGAAAGTTCTTTGTTTCTGGCCCTTTTGAGCCTGTAATCGAACCCACAAATGCTAATTCTCCAGATACTCAACTAGTATAAAGAAGTCCAGATTTATTGCTTCTTTAATCATCAGTTTTCAGCTGTGCTAACATAATTACAAAAGGGTTTTCTAATTATCAGTTTGCCTTTTAAAATTATTAACTTGGATTAGCTAACACAACGTGCCAATGGAACACAGGAGTGACTGTTGCTGATAATGGGCCTCTGTACTCCTATGTAGATATTCCATTAAATATCAGCCATTTTCAGCTACAATATTCATTTACAACATTAACAATGTCTACACTGTATTTCTGATCAATCTGATGGACAAAATAATGTGCTTTTCTTTCAAAAACAAGGACATTTCTAAGTGACCCCAAACTTTTGAAAGGTTGTGTACCTATCACATTTATGATTGTCTGAGCCACTCTATGGTATGTATCATTGGTTGTCTGATGATTGTTGATGATTTATACTACTAAAGCCAAAAATAACTGCCAGTTGGTTTTTAATCTTTGTACAGAATTCCCTACTCGGTGACGTGCATGCGGGGGAGAAAGTGATTTATTGTACAGCACAAGTGTATAAGAAGTCCAAGAAGCTGGACATCATTATAGCTGCAGAAGCACTGCAAGGAATAAGACATGTCCCGCCCTCACAAGTCTTTTGAGCCTGTGTAGGGACTGGATTAGAATGTGCTTTTTTTAATAGAAAAGTAGGTTGATTTTGTTTAGTTAATACATTTTTTGATAGTTTGTATGATATTTGATTTATTTTTACCCACATTATTTCATTTTTTGGGATCCTTATTATTCACCCGCACAGTAGGTGGCATAATCATTTAAATTTCAGCACAAGCCATTTATCTTATAGAAGATAAGACGAGGACTACCACACCAGTTGATATTGAACCGCTAATGGCTGAGAAATGCTAACTGCTCAGTCAAACAGCCATTTTTCTCTTCTGACCTGTTCTCTTTGGTACTTGGAGTGTTAATGAGAACATATTAAGTGTGGCACTTTTTGTGCATTGCCTTTGTTATGCTAACTAGGCCTGCTTTATGGCTATCCGTGCTACGGATATGTCATCTCCATTACCTGAATCTATAAAGACTCTTAAACTGAACTGCATCTCTGCCTCAGTCTATTCTTTAAACTTGAGCCCCATAGTAGATGTGCATGACCATAACCCTTAATCAGTTACAATCTTGTAACTGAAGAATATTACGGGAGGACATGAAGGAAATGTTTAAAAGCACACCTTGGTCATGTTCAGGTGAGAGTTTTGTACCTGGAAAGTCCTTTGTGTGTATTGGCTGTACAGTGTTGTTGATGTTGGTTTATTTCTGTGTTCAACCATTTTGTGACATGCAGTCTTGAAGAAATGTTTGGGATGTTGTCGAAGTGTTGAGTTTGACCGTGAGTGAGTTTATTTATCTGTGACAAATTCAAGATGTTCATTATGTAAATCCACTGGAATAATGTAATTTGGTTTTCCGTTGGTTTGTTTGGAGAGGCTTTGCTGGTTTGAGGTCCAGGCAGTTTATTGGCAGTGCCCTACTATGAAAAGTGACTGTCTTTTAATAAGTGAAGTAATTTGTATTTCAAAAATATATTTTGTTTATGTAAATGTTGTGGTTAACTTTTCTTTTCTACCATCAGAGGTACAGTATTGTTTGTAAGTTTTCGGTCATCTTGTGAACTTGGTCAGCTAAATCTCTGAAAACACTATCTCAGAAAGCTAAATAGTGGAAGTAACATATCAAAGTGATTTTGGTTTTGTCTTGTAAAAATGTAAAGTCTCCATATTTGGAGATTGTTTAATTATTCAATTATGTCTGGTATGAGAATGGAAGCCCTATAATGCAATAGCAGGGTGTCTATGGAAGGCTGAGTTTCGTGGCTATTGATCGTGGATTAAAGTCTTTGGTATGTCTTACTACCAAATATAGGCATATGAATTTATAAGTGCAGGCCGAGCCGATGATCTTATTTCAAGATGCCTGCTACCTACATTCCGGCTAGCGTTGTGAAACATGAACGAAATAAACACAGAATACGATGATACACACCTAAAGCCGGGATTCCACAGATCATGAGGATACCTTACAGTGCCTTGCGAAAGTATTCACCCTCCTTGGCATTTTTCCTATTTTGTTGCCTTACAACCTGGAATTAAAATAGATTTTTGGGGAGGTTTGTATCATTTGATTTATACAACATGCCTACCACTTTGAAGATGGAAAATATGTTTTATTGTGAAACAAGCAAGAAATAAGACAAAAAAAACTGAAACTTGAGTGTTCATAACTATTTACCCCCCCCCCCTAAGTCAATACTTTGTAGAGCCACCTTTTGCAGCAATTACAGCTGCAAGTCTCTTGGGATATGTCTCTATAAGCTTGGCACATCTAGCCACTGGGATTTTTGTCTATTCTTCAAGGCAAAACTGCTCCAGCTTTCCTTCAAGTTGAATGGCTTCCTGCTGGTGTACATCAATCTTTAAGTCATACCACAGATTCTTAACTCGATTGAGGTCTGGGCTTTGAACTAGGACATTCCAAGAAATGTAAATATTTCCCCTTAAACCACTCAAGTGTTGCTTTAGCAGTATGCTTAGGGTCATTTTCCTGCTGGAAGGTGAACCTCCGTCCCAGTTTCAAATCCCTGTAAGACTGAAAACAGGTTTCCTTCAAGAATGTCCATGTATTTTGCATCATCCATCATTCCTTCAATTCTGACCAGTTTCCCAGTCACTGGTGATGAAAAACATCCCCACAGCATGATGCTGCCACCACCATGCTTCACTGTGGGGATAACGTTCTCGAGGTGATGAGAGGTTTTGGGTTTGTGCCAGCGTTTTCCTTGATGGCCAAAAAGCTCAATTTTAGTCTCATCTGACCAGAGTACCTTCTTCCATGTATTTGGGAGTCTCCCACATGCCTTTTGGCAAACACCAAATGTGTTTGCTTACTTTTTTCTTTAAGCAATGGCTTTTTCTGGCCACTCTTCCGTAAAGCCAAGCTCTGTAGAGTGTTTCGCTAAAGTGGTCCTATGGACAGATACTCCAATCTCCACTGTGGAGCTTTGCAGCTCCTTCAAGTTTATCTTTGGTCCCTTTGTTACCTCTTTGATTAATGTCCTCCTTTGTGTGGTCCGTGAGTTTTGGTGGGCGGCACTCTCTTGGCAGGTTTGTTGTGGTGCCATATTATTTCCACTTTTAATACTGGATTTATTGGTGCTCCTTGGGATGTTCCTTTGTCCCTGACCTGTTTGGAGAGCTCCTTGGTCTTCATGGTCTTGCTTGCTTGGTGGTGTCCCTTGCTTTGCTTTTCTGATGTTGCAGACTCTGGGGCCTTTCAGAACAGGTGCATATATACTGAGATCATGTGAAACTTAGATTGCACACAGGTGGACTTTTATTTGGTTGCACCAGATCTTATTTGGGGGCTACATAGCAAAGGGGGTGAATACATATTCGCGCAGCCCTTGTCCGTTTTATTTTCTTTTGAAACAAGTAATTTATTTAAGTAATTTATTTAATTTTACTTCACCAATTTGGACTATTTTCTGTATGTCCATTACATGAAATCCAAATAAAAATTCATCTAAATTGCAGGTTGTAATGCAATGATGCTGGAGACGCAAAGCAGGTATGGGGTGTCAAACATTTAATATGGAATGGACATGGAACGTGACAGGAACAGCGTCAGAAAACAAGTAATACAGACAAATAACAATTAATGCAGCAGTGGGGAACAGAGTAAGGGAACTGACAAATATAGGAGAAGAAATAAACAGATGAGTGAGTCTAGGTGAGTTAATATCACTGATGCGAGTGACGAGGGAAGGCAGGTGTACGTAATAGATGATAGGAGTGAGTGCCGCAGGGCAGAGAGTGGGAGCAGATGTCACAGTACTCCCTCCCCCCCTTTAGGGGTGCCACCAGACGTCCCACCTGGGCGAACGGGCCGAGACATGGGCGCTGGGCAAGACGGTTTGGGCGTGGGAGCCCAATGAACCGGCAGGAGTGTGAGAGCCTGGCGAGTTGGCTGAGGCATGGAAGCCCGACAATTCGGCTGAGGCAAGATGCCTGTAGTTCCCGCTGCAGCGAGGGACATGTGATGCAGGGCAACCTGGCACCCTCGAGCACCAGGGGTGAAGAGCGGGAGCAGAGATGACAGTACCATCCCCCTCTTGGGGCACCAATTGGCATCCCACCTGGGCGAACCGGCTGAGACATGGGCAAGCCGGTTGGGGCGTAGAAGCCCGACGAACCGACAGGAGCGTGGGAGCCTGGCGAGCCAGCTGAGGCAATACGCCTGTCGATCCCGCTGCAGAGAGGGAGCCTGACAATCCAGCTGAGTGTGACGTGGGATGGAAACCTGCCGAGCCAACCGAGGCAACGAAACCTCTCGAGCCAGCCAGAGGGTGGACGCCTGATGGGCTGGCTAGTTTAGGCACACCCGGTTCCATCGGCGGCGGAATCCACCCCGACATCACCAACAAAACAAACAAAAAACTCCTGGACCGGCTGGGCAAACAAGTGCTGACGATCCGGCTGAGGCTCGATGTGGGATGGGCGCCATCCGAGCCAACCGGGGCAAGGAAACCTCTCGAGCCAGCTAGGGAGTGGAAGCCCAACGAGCTGGCTAGGCACCCCCGGTTCCATCGGCAGCGACCCAGAGCTGATATCACCATAACAACCGGAACGCCAGTGCTCCCCGATGCTTCGTATGATGGCTGCTGCATTCTGTCACATGGAATGACGTTGGAGAGGCGAAGCAGGTATGGGGAGTCAAACATTTAATATGGAACGGACATGGAACGAGACAGGAACAGCGTCAGAAAACAAGTAATACAGACAAATAACAATTAATGCAGCAGTGGGGAACAGAGCAAGGGAACTGACAAATATAGGGCAGGAAATAAACAGATGATGAGTGAGTCCAAGTGAGTTCAATAACGCTGATGCGTGTGACGGGGTAAATCAGGTGTGCATAATGGATGATAGGAGTGCGCTTGAGGGCGCCAGGCTGCCCTGCATCAGTTTTTTTCAGCGATCCAATACATCATACACTTTCCATAGTTTGGTTGTAATCCAGAGAAGTTAAAGAAAATATCTGCAGTATTTGTATTTTATTTATCCTTCATTTATCTAGGCAAGTCGGTTAAGATCAAATTAAAATCAAATCAGATTATTTTATAATGACGGCCAAAATCTCCCCTAACCCGGACGACGCTGGGCCAATAATGCCGATCGCGGCCAGTTACGATACAGCCCGGGATTGAACCAGGGTCTGTAGTGACACCTCTTGCACTGCGATGCAGTGCTTTAGACAGCTACGCCAATCGGTAGCTCAAAAGTACTGACAGAACCAGACAAAAGTTTGGAGAGACCTACTCGTTCAAGGGTTTTTCTTTATTTTTACTATTTTCTATATTGTAGAATAATAGTGAAGACATCAAAACAATGAAATAACACATATGGAATCATGTAGTAACCAAAAAGGTGTTAAACAAATCAAATAATGTTTTATATTTGAGACTTTTCAAAGTAGCCACCCTTTGCTTGATGACAGCTATGTACACTCTTGGCATTCTCTCAACCAGCTTCACGAGGTAGTCACCTGGAATGCATTTCAATTAACAAGTGTGCCTTGATCCTTCTCGGTGCATTTGAGTCAATCAGTTGTGTTGTGACGAGGTGGGGGGGTATACAGAAGATAAGATAGCCCTATTTGGTAAAAGAAACGACATCATTACTTTAAGACATGAAGGTCAGTCAAAACAGAAAGTTTCAAGAACTTTTAAAGTTTCTTCAAGTGCAGTCGCAAAAACCATCAAGCGCTATGATGAAACCAGCACTCATGATGAGGCCCGCCACAGGAAAGGAAGACCCAGAGTTACCTCTGCTGCAGAAGAGTTCATTAGAGTTACCAGCCTCAGAAATTGCAGCCCAAATAAATGCTTCACAGAGTTAAAGTAACATACACATCTCAACATCAAATGTTCAGAGGAGACTGGCCTTCATGGTCAATTTTGCTGCAAAGAAAACACTACTAAAGGACAGTAATAATAAGAAGAAACTTGCTTGGGCCAAGAAACACGATCAATGGACATTAGACAGGTGTAAATTTGTCCCTTGGTCTGGAGTCCAAATATGAGCGTTTGGGGTCCAACCACTGTGTCTTTGTGAGACGTGGTGTGTGTGTGTGTATGGATGGTCTCCGCATGTGTATTTCCCACCATAAAGCAAGGAGGAGGATGTGTTATGGTGTGGAGGTGCTTTTGCTGGTGACACTGTGATTTATTTCGAATTCAAGACACACTTAAACAGCATGGATACCGTGCTAACATTCTGAAGCAATATGCCATCCCATCTGGTTTAGGCTTAGTGGAACTATCATTTGTTTTTCAACAGGACAATGACCCAACACACCTCGAGGCTGTGTAAGGGATATTTTACCAAGAAGTAGAGTGATAGACTGCTGCATCAGATGAGCTGGCCTCCACAATCCCCTGACCTTAACCAAAATGAGATGGTTTGGGATGAGTCGGACCTCCAAGTGAAGGAAAAGCAGCCAACAAGTGCTCAGCATCTGTGAGAACTCCTTTAATGCAACCGCAGTGTCAGATCTTTTTTAACTATAAGGAAAAAAGCATACCATGCAATAATCTAAGACGCGCTCAGAAATACACAACATTTCTCCGCCATGTTGGAGTTAACAGAAATACGAAATTACGTCATAAATATTCCCTTACCTTTGATCTTTCATCAGAATGCAGTGCCAGGAATCCTAGTTCTGCAATATATCGTTGTTTTGTTCGATAATGTCCATTACTAGTGTCCAATTAGCTACTTTTTCTAGCACGTTTAGTTCACATGTCCAAAAGCTGGTGCCGGTCCAGGCGAACTCAGACGAAAACTTCAAAAAGTTATATTCCAGGTCGAATAAACTGGTCAAACTAATTAGAGAATCAATCTTCAGGATGTTATTATCATATATATCCAATAACGTTCCAACCGGAGCATTCGTTTTTGTCTACAGAGTAATGGAACGCATGGCGATATCATGAGAAATGCGCCTGACCAGGAACTGGCATTCTGCCAGACCACTGACTCAAATAGCTGCCCACATCACACTAGAGGCTTCATTCCACGTTCTACTGACTGTTGACATCTAGTGGAAGGCGTAGGAAGTGGGAACAGATCACTTATCTTACTGGGCTGTGAATAGGTGAAGAGTTGAAAATCAACCAGCCCCAGAATTTCCACTTCCGATTTGGAAGTTTGCCTGCCATATGAGTTGTGTTAAACTCACAGACATAATTCAAACAGTTTTAGAAACTTCAGAGTGTTTTCTATCCAATAGTAATAATAATATGCATATATTAGCATCTGGGACAGAGGAGGAGGCACTTCACTATGGGCACGCAATTCATCCAAAGTGAAAATGCTGCCCCCTATCCCTAAAAAGTTGACTGTTGGAAAACCATTCCAGGTAAAGCTGGTTGAGGGAATGCCAAGGGCGTGCAAAGCTGTCAGCAAAGCAAATGGTGGCTATTTGAATAATCTCAAATATAATATATATTTGATTTGTTTAACACTTTTTTGGTTACTACATGATTCCATATGTGTTATTTCATAGTTTGGTTGTCTTCACTATTATTCTGCAATATCGAAAATAGTAAAAATAGAGACATTCTTGATTGAGCAGGTGTTCTAAAAGTTTTGACCAAGAGTGTGTATTTGAGTCTGAATATCGTGTCGTGCTATCAAAACACAAGGACCTACAGTAAATGCTAGACAAATGTAAATAAATTTTAAAAAAATGTTCTAAAAATGTTGATCATTACTGAGGCACCTAAAGGGCATTATGCATGATCAGTTCATCCCTTTAATGTAATGTATTGTATGTCTCTCCCCTGCTAGCAAGTGATTCTTCTGACCTCTGCCTGGTCGGCATGGACGCATATTAACACTCCGGGTGTAACGGATGTGAAACGGCTAGCTAGTTAGCGGTGGTGCGCGCTAAATAGCGTTTCAATCGGTGATGTCACTTGTTCTGAGACCTTGAAGTAGTGGTTCCCCTTGCTCTGCAAGGGCTGTGGCTTTTGTGGAGCGATGGGTAACGATGCTTCGTGGGTGACTGTTGTTGATGTGTGCAGAGGGTCCCTGGTTTGCGCCCGGGTATGTGCGAGGGGACGGTCTAAAGTTGTACTGTTACACGGGCTCTGAACAACATTTAACCAATTTGTAAAATGATCTGTAGGGCAACTTTAATAGGGTGAAGAAAGCCAATGTGCACGATAGAAATAGATAGAGAAACCCCATTTCCATAAATTACTGCAGCCTTGCCTTTCCCAGCAGTCTGCGGAGGAAGCACCTGTTAGCCTTTCTCCCTGGCCCCCCCCCCACTCTCCTGCCTAGCTCCTCTCTTTCACCCCTCCCTCTATTGCTCCAACCTCCCTCCCCATAACTCTAGAACCACTCCACAAACACGTGTTTACCTTCAAAAATCTGTTTCTCCACATAGCAAGGGTTGGGGGGGGGGGGGTTGTTCCCCAGGCCCCTCCACTCATTCAAAACCAATTGTTGGAGGAGCAGAGAGGGAGTTTGTAAAAGAGATGTCTGTTCTGTCGGCGCTGGGGTTCAAGTTAATTCGATCAGGCACATGTTCTCTGGCCGAGGAGAACATCTGCATTCATTGGCATGGCCCCATTTGTTGCAATTTTGGGACTCATTTCCATTTGCAAGAGAGATAACTGCTCGCATATGGGAGCAATAGATAGAAGAGGTCAATGCAATTTCTTTCACCGAAAGGACAGAGAGAGCAGGGGGAAAAATACTTACCCGGAAATCTTAGTTGGCTTAAGAAGACACAAAGATGTGGTGGATTCCTTGATTCCTGCTCTACCAGCCTAAAGAAGAATCAAGCCCAACCATTCTCATACCCGCTCCAATCACTCCTATTATCAGCTGATTGGCTCCAGTGACATGATGTTGCAGAGAGTCAAGGCAATCATCTACAGAGGTATGACTAAGGGCTGCAGCTAAACCGCATTTGCTCTGGCAGGAAGGGCTGTAGTTCTGATAATTTCACAATTCGAATAGTATCATACATTTTTGTCGGACAACCCGATATTTGAAATAGATTTTTTAACCTGAGCACTGCTGCACGAGCGAGACAGGCTGGGGCTCTATTTCACCCTGGGCACTTGCCACATTCAGACCCTTCTCTAATTGCTGCAGCTGCGGAGGGTGGTGTGTGTAGCGAGCAGGGGGAAGAGAGAGAGAGAGACCAAGGAAACTCGGTTACAACTAGCTAACTTGTAGCGGAAACAATGTTATTTATCATCCCATATAGCAGTGCCTGTCTTGACTGGAGTAGCCTAGTGAAGCTAGCAAGCTAGACAAGCTATACACTACACAGGCCAAAAGAATGTGGACACGTGCACGTCAACCATCCCATTCCAAAATCATGGGCATTAATATAGAGATGGTCCCCACTTAGCTGCTATAACAGCCTCCACTCTTCTGGGAAGGTTTTCATCTAGATTTTGGAACATTGCTGCCGGGACTTGCTTCCATTCAGCCACGAGCATTAATGAGGTTGGGCACTGATGTTGGGCGATCAAGCCTAGCTCGCAGTTGACATTCCAATTAATCCCAAAGGTGCCCGATGGGGTTGAGGTCAAGGCTCTGTGCAGGCCAGTTAAGTTCTTCCACACTAACCTCGACAAACCATTTCTATATCGACCTAGATTTGTGCACTGGGGCATTGTCATGCTGAAACGGGAAAGGTCCTTCCCCAAACTGTTGCTACAAAGTTGGAAGGGCAGAATCGTCTAGAATGTCATTATTTATCCTCCAACAAACTTTACAGTTGGCACTATGCATTGGGGCAGGTAGCGTTCGATTGGCATCCGCCAAACCCAGATTTGTCCATTGGACGGCCAGATGATGACGCGCGACTCATCACTCCAGAGAACGCTTTTCCACTGCCGCAGAGTCCAATGGCCGTAAGCTTTACACCACTCCAGCTGACACTTGGCATTGTGCAATGATAATCTTCAGCTTGTGTGCGGCTGCTCAGCCAAGGAAATCCATCTTGCATTGCATTCGTGAACTTTCACTCAACTAGCTACACATTGAGCCTCTTCGGCGCTTTGATTGGCCAACATAAACAACAAGCTACACACATGAAGGCTACCGGGGTCAGCTGCTGGTCTTTTAGTGGGGTGCACCATGCACATCTTAAAAAAACAACTGTTAGTTGAAGCTTGTTGTTTTATGACATTTATCTTTTGACATGTAATGGGATATGTATGTAAGAATTTCACATTTTTATTTATTTTTATTTAGATTAAGCCTTTCAGTGTTTATCTAGTTATAATAGACGTGTATATTTTTTAGCAAAAATGAATACTGACACAAGTATTTGAATAATAACGGCTGTTCGGATATTAAAGTAACCATGCACAACCCTACTCAGCATGCTGCAGAACCATCAAGTGACAAATGACCTGCTGTCAATTCAGATGATTTAGAAAACCTTGTTAGAGGTGTTTTGGGGGTGGGGGGTATGCCTCTTTAGAAAAATCTCATAGTTAAAAGTTTTCAATACTATTCTATGTTCCTGCGGTATCAGATGAAGGCCCTAAAAATTGGCATAGACTCCAGCCACCCAAGTATGGTGGGAAAATTACAAACTCTGGTATGCATATGCACTGTATAAACCTTAAACCTGTATTTTTGCACTCTATTTATGTAATGTCAGAAGAAGCTAGTGTTCTTCCACTCTTGTCTTTGTGTAACTTGGTCACGCAGACAAAGACAAAGGGCCGTATGAAAGTGGCCACAGTTTTTGAGTCCATCCTGTCCATCCTGTGTAACCGTTTTCTTCCTCTTCTGACGAGGAGTATGAAGGATCGGACCAATGCGCAGCGTGGTAAGTGTTCATGTTATAACAAGAGAATGAACGAAAACAAAACAGTCCTGTCAGGTGCAGAAACACAAAACAGAAAACAACTACCCACAACCCATAGTGGGAAAACAGGTGACCAATCAATCAGAGACCACGACAGACAGCTGTCCCTGATTGAGAACCATACCCTGCCAAAAACAAAGAAATACAAAAACATAGAAAAAAGAACATAGAATGCCCACCCTAGTCACACCCTGGCCTAACCAAAATAGAGAATAAAAAGCCTCTCTATGGCCAGGGCGTGATATCCTGTGTGGAAATATGAAGAGAACAGAGGCTAGCTTGAGCAGCATCAGATAGATAGTAACAAAACTGGTGTTATCACTTGTTTGTATGCTATGTTCCCATCATGATCTCACACACCTGCTGAAACTGCAACGTAGACAAAGGTTATAAAAGCTGAGACCCAACTCTTGTTCATTGGGGTCTTAACTCTGCACCATTGAGTGAATTGTTAACCGCTCCAGAATTGCAATTCTTATAATAAAGTTGTTTGAAGAATCTACAGTCTCTCTCTTCCTTTCTGGTTATAATTTCCACGACACAAGTCATAGACTGTTCTCTCTGCTACCTCTGCAAGCAAAACTGATGCATCAAGTCTGGAACCAACAGGAACCTGAACAGCTTCTACCCCCAAGCCATAAGACTGCTAAATAGTTCATCTGGGTAGCTATTTGGTTAACTATTTAACTATCTGCATTGACCCTTTTTGCACTAACTTTTTTCTGTTTATGTTTACTATATGTGACTTTATATCTAGTTCTATGTACATATCTACCTCAATTACCTCATACCTCTGCACATCGACTCAGTTATTATTACTCATTGTGTATTTATTATTACTTAAATTATTATGTGTTTTACTTTCTCTGCATTGTTGGGAAGATACTGTAAGTAAGCATTCCACTGTTTGTCCACACCTGTTGTGCTGCAGAGATGGTTGTCCTTCTGGAACAACTCCAAAGAGGAACTCTAGAGTTCTGTCAGATTGACCATCAGGTTCTTGGTCACCTCATTGATCAAGACTCTGATTGCTCAGTTTGGCTGGGTGGCCAGCTCAAGGAAGAGTCTAGGTGGTTTTGTCATTTAAGAATGATGGAGGCCACTGAGTTCTTGGGGATCTTCAACTCTGCAGACATTTTTTGGTACCCTTCCCCAAATCTGTGCCTCGGCACAATCTTGTCTTGGAGCTCCTCGGACAATTCCTTCGACCTCATGGCTTGGTTTCTGCTTTGTCATGCACTGGCAACTGTGTGACCTTGTATAGACAGGTTTGTGCCTTTCCAAATCATGTCCAATCAATTGAATTGTTGACTCCAATAGAGTTGTAGAAACAATAATCAATAGAAACAAAATGCACCTGAGCTTAATTTCGAGTCTCAACGTATTCAGTGTCTAGAATACTTATTTAAATAAAGGTATTTTTTTTATATGCAAAGTATGCAAAGTATTTTTGCTTTGTCATATGGAGTATTGTGTGTAGATTGCTTAGAATTGTTATTTATTTAATCCATTTTAGCTGTAACGTAACAAAATGTCGAAAAAGTCAAAAGGTCTGAAAACTTTCCGAAGGCACTGTATAGATTACTTCAATCTCCTCTTTCATATGAGCTGGACTTAAAGCGCATCCAGTGATGCTTCACTCCATCTGTGCTCTTCTGGAAATCCTTTAATTAAGGCAACTTAAACCCCCAGCTTCCAAAGGGTATCGAAGTCACCAGAGAGCAATTAGGATTTAGTCGGAATAGTTAATAAAAGAGGAATCTGTTTTCCACCATAATGCCAGGACTTTGGAGATGAATCTAATTGAGTCTTTTTTTTGTGCGTGATTATTTATGATTAGAAAGCATTAAGAAATCTGGAGGAGATATCTTGGAAAGGGGAAGTGTTTGATGCAGATCAGTGTCACAGTGATCCCACTAATTAATTATGTCCGGAACGTCTAATGGGCCGCATTTCGTTTGGGAAGATTCCGTTTTGAAGGAAAAAGGCCCCCAAACTTTTACACATTTCTTTGATGGATGAATTGAGTTTGGATTTATGTTGGAGTGATTAATAATTTCTGAGTGTGAAAGATGGTGTGTTGCTTCACTTACTGTAACTAGGGCCTGTGAAAAAGCCAAGACAATTAGCGACAATTTCCAGAGTGAAAAAGGAAAGTTCAAAATGTGATCCAACACAGGAAGTACACAATAAATGGGCATATGATATATTTTTTTCAATCGAAAAATAAAACTTTTAATCAGAAAAGCTATGGTATATTCCTCCGTTTTCCGCTTATTGAATATAATCTGCCCTACCAGGAGCTTAAAATAGCATTTACAAAATAAAACATCCTCATTTGAGCATAATATAAAGGTATATTGAATACATTGTATTGGTCCTAGAGTTGTGAAAATATGCAGAACACAGTAAATAAAAATGGAGTGGCAATAATGGAGTGACAAGAAAATTATCTTTATAATTACTGTGCCCTAAAATTACACTGGCTTCCTGGTAAGGGAAGGGATGATTTCAAGGTTTACTCCTAAACCTACAAAGCATTACATGGGCTTGCTCCTACCTATTTTTTCCCGATTTGGTCCTGCCGTACATACCTACACGTACGCTACGGTCACAAGACGCAGGCCTCCTTACTGTCCCTAGAATTTCTAAGCAAACAGCTGGAGGCAGGGCTTTCTCCTATAGAGCTCCATTTTTATGGAATTGTCTGCCTATCCATGTGACAGACGCAGACTCTGTCTCAACCTTTAAGTCTTTACTGAAGACTCATCTCTTCAGTAGGTCCTATGATTGAGTGTAGTCTGGCCCAGGAGTTTGAAGATGAACGGAAAGGCACTGGAGCAACGGACCGCCCTTGCTGTCTCTGCCTGGCCGGTTCCCCTCTTTCCACTGGGATTCTCTGCCTCTAACCCTATTACAAGGGCTGAGTCACTGGCTTACTGGTGCTCTTCCATGCCATCCCGAGGAGGGGTGCGTCACTTGAGTGAGTTGAGTCACTAACGTGGTCTTCCTGTCCAGGTTGGCGCCCCCCTTGGGTTGTACTGTGGGGGAGATTTTCATGGGCTATACTCGGCCTTGTCTCAGGATAGTATGTTGGTGGTTGAAGATATCCCTCTAGTGGTATGGGGGCTGTCCTTTGGCAAAGTGGGTGGGGTTATATTCTGCCTGTTTGACCCTGTCCGGGGTATCGTCAGACAGGGCCACAGTGTCTCCCGACCCCTCCTGTCTCAGCCTCCAGTATTTATGCTGCAATAGTTTGTGTCGGGGGGCTAGGGTCAGTCTGTTATATCTGGATAATTTCCTGTATGTACTGTGTGAATTTAATTATATGCTCTCTGATTTTCTCTCTCTTTCTATCTTTCTCTCTCTCTAGGACCATGCCTCAGGACTACCTGGGCTGATGACTCCTTGCTGTCCCCAGTCCACCTGGTCGTGCTGCTGCTCCAGTTTCAACTGTTCTGCCTACGGCTATGGAACACTGACCTGTTCACCGGACGTGCTACCTGTCCCAGAGGTGCTGACATGTTGCACCCTCGACAACCACTGTGATTATTATTATTTGACCCTGTTGGTCATTTATGAACATTTTAACATCTTGGCTATGTTCTGTTATAATCTCCACCTGGCACACCTCTCATAGCCTGGTTCCTCTCTAGGTTCCTTCTTCAGTTCTGGCCTTTCTAGGGAGTTTTTCCAAGCCACTGTGCTTCGACACCTGCATTGCTTGCTGTTTGGGGTTTTAGGCTGGGCTTCTGTACATCAGCTGATGTAAGAAGGGCTTTATAAATACATTTGATTGATTGATTGATTGACTTAAGTCATTCCACTGGGTTTTAGTAGCTAGCGATATGGCCCAGACATGGTCTCTTCCGCACCCTTCTGTCTGTGACAACAGAAGTCCCTCCATATTCTGCTTATTGAAAATACTCCCTTCTACCACCAGTGGGACACTGGAGCATTAGTAGCATTTACAGTGCCACCTCAAAACAAAATATTTACTCTACATCCTCATTTGCCCATGTATGAGAATAATATGGAGATCATTTTTATTGGACCTAGAGTTGTGGAACATGCAGAGTACATAAAGGGGAGTAGTCACTGTAAAAAAAAATGTAATTGGAGTGACAATAATGGAGTGACAAGAAAACGATCAAATACAATTACTGTGTCATTAAATTGCATTTCATCGATGTCACTTAAATCATTCCACTGGGTTTTTGTATCTATTTTTGTAGATCATGGTCTATTTCTCACCCCCCTGCCTGTGACAACAGAGCTCAACAGACCCATAAGCCCTCATTCCTGTGGTGGGGCTATGGAATTGGCTGTGGGGCACTCTTGGCAGACCAGGCTTTGGCAAAGGCTGAGAGACATGGGTCATGTTCTTAAGGGCATACTGTAGCAAAACATTTAGCAACAGAAAGTGTAAATAAGCTTTTCTTATTGTAGTTCAGAAAGTTACTCCCTGTTTCAGACCATTTTCTTCTATTTTGTGCCTACTAAACACTGCCCTGGCTTGGACACCACACCATCACGACCAATCAGGAGCCACACTGACTGTGGGTTGTAAATTCAATCAAACTTACAATGGGGGAAAATAATGTTGTTCATGTGCTGCCTGCTAAAACATGTTTTAAAGGAGATGGTTTTTGTTAACCTAGTGTAAATTGTCATTCCACATGAGGATGGTTGCCGACTCCTCTTGTAGCCTATTACTGGCAAATTCAGGAGAGTAATGACAGAATCTGCGAAAGCCAACCGGAGTGGGAGGAGAATAGTTCAGTCAGGTTTCTCTCTTCTGGTTATCTAGATCTCTTTCGCCCTCTTGAGGCATTTTTATTATTTCATCAAATTGTAAGCTTTAAGCATCAGACAACCTCAATGCATATAGTTGATTTTATTAAAGGGGTGTATCTTTATATGGAAAAATACAAGTTTAAAATTGTAGGCCAATTGATTGGTCGAAAGAACAGATGACTTTCAGTCGACCAAGATATTTTTTTAGTCGGGGACAGCCCTACATTGAATATCACTTGGAGCATGGTGAAGTTATTAATTACAATATGGATGGTGTATCATGGAGGGTGTACACCCATCACTACAAAGATACAGGCGTCCTTCCTTACACAGTTTCCAGAGAGGAAGGAAACCGCTTTAGGGATTTCACCATGAGGTCAATGGTGACTTTAAAACAGTTATTGTATCAGGTGTCAAGGTGCAGATACGTCAAATTGACAATGGTTTAATATTCCAACAGGGGCAGGCAAAGGACAGGTCAAGGCAGGCAGGGGTCAGTAAACCAGAGGTGGGGCAATGGTACCGGATGTTAGGCAGGCTCAGGGTAGGCAGAGGTCAACAATCCAGAGGTGGGGCAAAGGGACAGGTTGTCAGAAAGGCTCAGGCAGAGTTGTCAGGCATGCGGGCTCAGAGTCAGGACAGGCAAGAGTCAAAACCAAGAGGTCTAGAAAAAGAGAGATGGGGAAAAGCAGGAGCTGATAACAAAAATGCTTGTTCACTTGACAAATAAGAGGAACTGGCAACAGACAAACAGAGAACACAGGTATAAATACACAGGGGATAATGGGGAAGATGGGCGACACCTGGAGGGGGGTGGAGACAATCACAAGGACAGGTGAAAAAGAGCAGGGTGTGACAGAGTTTAATGGTTGTGATAGAAAACATAACTGAGGATGTATTAACACCATTGTAGTTACTCCACAATACTAAATTAATTGACAGAGTGAAAAGAAAGAAACCTGTAGAGAATTCAAATTATTCAAAAACGTATCCTGTTTGCAACTAGGCACTAAAGTAATACTGCAAAAAATGTGGCAAAGCAATTAACTTTTTGTCCTGAATACAAGGTTTTACGTTTGGGGCAAATCCAATACAACACATTACTGAGTACCACTCCATATTTTCAACCATAGTGGTGGCTGCATCAAGGTATGGGTATACTTGGAATCGCTAAGGATGGAGGAGTTTTTCAAGATAAAAAATAAATGGAATTTAAATAAATATATATATATATATATGACCTTTATTTAACAAAGTAGGCCAGTTGAGAACAAGTTCTCATTTACAACTGCAACCTGGCCAAGATAAAATCAAAGCAGTGCGACAAAAACAACAACACAAATAAAAGTAGTCAATAACACAATAGAAAAATTGGTATACACTGTGTGCAAAGGAAGTTAGGAGGTAAGGCAATAAATAGTGGTGAATCAATTACAATTAAGCAATTTACACTACAGTGATATTCAGTTGAAGTCGAAGTTTACATACACCTTAGCCGACTACATTTAAACTCAGTTTTCACAATTCCAGACATTTAATCCTAGTAACAATTCCCTGTCTTAGATCAGTTAGGATCACCACTTTATTTTAAGAATGTGAAATGTCAGAATAATAGTAGATAGAATGTTTTATTTAAGCTTTTATTGCTTTCATCACATTCCCAGTGGGTCAGAAGTTCACATATACTCAATTAGTATTTGTTAGCATTGCCTTTAAATTGTTTAACTTGGATCAAACGTTTTGGGTAGCCTTCCACAAGCTGCCTACAATAAGTTGGGTGAATTTTGGCCCATTCCTCTTGACAGAGCTGGCGTAACTGAGTCAGGTTAAAAGGCCCCCTTGCTTGCACACGCTTTTTCAGTTCTACCCACAAATGTTCTATAGGTTTGAGGTCAGGGCTTTGTGATGCCACTCCAATACCTTGATTTTATTGTCCTTAAGCCATTTTGACACAACTTTGGAAGCATGCTTGGGGTCATTGTCCATTTGAAAGACCCATTTGCGACCAAGATTTAACTTCCTGACTGATGTCTTGAGATGTTGCTTCAATATATCCACGTAATTTTCCCCCCTCATGATGCCATCTATTTTGTTTAGTGCACCAGTCCCTCCTGCAGCAAAGCACCCCCACAACATGATGCTGCCACCCCCGTGCTTCAGTTGGGATGGTGTTCTTCGGCTTGCAAGCCTCCGCCTTTTTCCTCCAAACATAACGATGGTCATTATGGCCAAACAGTTCCATTTTTGTTTCATCAGACCAGAGAACATTTCTCCAACAACTATGATATTTGTCCCCATGTGCAGTTGCAAACCGTAGTCTGTCTTTTTTTATGGCAATTTTGGAGCAGTGGCTTCTTACTTGCTGAGTGGCCTTTCAGGTTACGTCGATATATGACTCGTTTTACTGTGGATATAGTTTCCTTCAGCATCTTCACAAGGTCCTCTGCTGTTGTTCTGGGATTGATTTGCACTTTTCACACCAAAGAACTTTCATCTCTAGGAGACAGAACACGTCTCCTTCCTGAGCGGTATGACGGCTGCATGGCCCCATGGTGTTATTACTTGCGTACTATTGTTTGTACAGATGATCACAGTGCATTTGGAAAATGCTCCCAAGGATGAACCAGACATGTGGAAGTCTACCATTTGTTTCAGAGGTCTGGGCTGACCTCTTTAGATTTTCCCGTGATGTCAAGTAAAGAGGCCCTGCGTTTGAAGCTACCAGGTGGCGTGGCGAGAATCTGTCTCCTCACCACGCACTCTCACCACTGGTGTCCCCCAGGGCTCTGTTCTAGGCCCTCTCCTATTCTCGCTATACACCAAGTCACTTGGCTCTGTCATAACCTCACATGGTCTCTCCTATCATTGCTATGCAGACGACACACAATTAATCTTCTCCTTTCCCCCTTCTGATGACCAGGTGGCGAATCGCATCTCTGCATGTCTGGCAGACATATCAGTGTGGATGACGGATCACCACCTCAAGCTGAACCTCGGCAAGACGGAGCTGCTCTTCCTCCCGGGGAAGGACTGCCCGTTCCATGATCTCGCCATCACGGTTGACAACTCCATTGTGTCCTCCTCCCAGAGCGCTAAGAACCTTGGCGTGATCCTGGACAACACCCTGTCGTTCTCAACTAACATCAAGGCGGTGGCCCGTTCCTGTAGGTTCATGCTCTACAACATCCGCAGAGTACGACCCTGCCTCACACAGGAAGCGGCGCAGGTCCTAATCCAGGCACTTGTCATCTCCCGTCTGGATTACTGCAACTCGCTGTTGGCTGGGCTCCCTGCCTGTGCCATTAAACCCCTACAACTCATCCAGAACGCCGCAGCCCGTCTGGTGTTCAACCTTGCCAAGTTCTCTCACGTCACCCCGCTCCTCCGCTCTCTCCATTGGCTTCCAGTTGAAGCTCGCATCCGCTACAAGACCATGGTGCTTGCCTACGGAGCTGTGAGGGGAACGGCACCTCAGTACCTCCAGGCTCTGATCAGGCCCTACACCCAAACAAGGGCACTGCGTTCATCCACCTCTGGCCTGCTCGCCTCCCTACCACTGAGGAAGTACAGTTCCCGCTCAGCCCAGTCAAAACTGTTCGCTGCTCTGGCCCCCCAATGGTGGAACAAACTCCCCCACGACGCCAGGACAGCGGAGTCAATCACCACCTTCCGGAGACACCTGAAACCCCACCTCTTTAAGGAATACCTAGGATAGGATAAAGTAATCCTTTTCACCCCTCCCCTCCCTTAAAAGATTTAGATGCACTATTGTAAAGTGGCTGTTCCACTGGATGTCATAAGGTGAATGCACCAATTTGTAAGTCGCTCTGCATAAGAGCGTCTGCTAAATGACTTAAATGTAATGTAATGTAAATGAAGCTCGGCCATGAAATACATCCACAGGTACACCTCCAATTGACTCAAATTACATCAATTAGCCTATCAGGAGCTTCTAAAGCCATGACATAATTTTCTTGAATTTTTCAGGCTGTTTAAAAGGCACAGTCAATTTAGTGTATATTAACTTCTGACCCACTGGAATTGTGATACTGTGAATTATAGGTGAAATAATCTGTCTGTAAACAATTGTTGGAAAAATTACTTGTGTTATGCACAAAGTAGATGTCCTAACCGACTTGCCAAAACTATAGTTTTTAACCACAAATTAATGGAGTGGTTGAAAAACTAGTTTTAATGACTCCAAACTAAGTGTATGTAAACTTCCGACTTCAACTATATATGCAGATGACGATGTGCATGTAGAAGTACTGGTGTGCAAAAGAGCAGATAAACAAAAACAAATATGGGGATGAGGTAGGTAGTTGGTTGGAGCTAAGCGCAAGCAAAATCCTAGAGGAAAACCTGGTTAAGTCTGCTTTCCAACACATACTGGGAGATGAATTCACCTTTCAGCAGGACAATAACCTAAAACACAGAGCCAAATATACACTGGAGTAGCTTACCAAGAAGACAGTGAATGTTCGTGTGGCCGAGTTACAGTTTTGATTTAAATCTACTTGAAAATCTATGGCATGACCTAACGATGGTTGTCTAACAATAATCAGCAACCAATTTGACAGAGCTTGAAGATTTCTGAAAATAATAATGGGCAGATGTTGCACAATCCAAGTGTGGAAAGCTCTTAGAGCCTTACCCAGAAAGACTCACAGCTGTAATCGCTGCCTAAGGTTCTTCTGAAAAGAACTGACTCGGGTGTGAATACTTTATGTAAATTATATTCCTCTGTACTTAATTTTTAATAAGTTTGCTAACATTTCTAAAAACATGATTTCACTTTGTCATTATGGGGTATTGTGTGTAGATGTAAAAAAAAAAAATAATAATAATAATCAATTTTGAATTTAGGCTGTAATTACATCAACATGTGGAAAAAGTCAAGGGGTATGAATAATTTCTGAAGGCACTGAATCTCTGTTCAACAGCTTGTAACACTGTATACGGCCATGAGCTGCATCACAGAGAGAGAGAGATGGAGGTCGGCCATGACTAAAGGTAAATGAGAGTGGTCAAACAGTAAATACAGCCACGGTGTAATTGGCCTCAGCCGCAAAGCCCAGCTACACAACTGTCCACTTTAAGGAGTTAAACTGAGGATAAATGGCCTGTCATAAAACTTGGATAAAATACCACAGAATCACAGCAGAAGGCCTGTGAAAGTCCCAGGTATACGAGCCATAAATAAAAGCCCCACATTTCCTACCAAACGCTCCCAACAATCCCAGCTGTTTTTTTCCCAAACAGATGAAACCTAATTCCTAACATGAGAATAAACTTGGGCATTTGTTCAGACAAGGCAGCAGCAATTACCAGACAGAGAGAGAGAAGGGGGGAAAGAGACTGTAATCAGATAGCCTAGTGATTTATGGTCTGTGTTCATGTTAAGCATTTTAGGTGTACATTGACATCACGGTGCGTTATTGCCAAATACCTGCCTGCTTACAATAAAACAAGTGTTCCATTTTCCCCCTTCTGGTCTACTGCGGCGGAATTATAATATTCCAAATGAAAAATGGGAAAACATGGCGGGGAAAATGGTTAATAATAGGCGTTTGTCGTGACATTCCAATTTCTTCGTTTCGTTTTTTAAAAAGTACTCAATTCAGTCGAATCCAGAAATTGTCCAGCTCATCTGGGTTCTGGTTCCTGTGTGTTATTACCAATCAAAAGGTTCCTAGTTTTTATGAAGTTTTTTTACGAGCATATGACAAAGGGGGAAACTGATTTAACGGCTTGCTAAGTCACGGGATGGCCTAAAATATCTTTCCTTTTTTTATTAAAGAATGCACAAGACTGCCCTTTAACGAGAAAGAGTTACTTGGTGGAGTCAAATGCAAATACAAATTCTCCAATATAAATTGGAGAACTGTGGTATCATGGTGGACAATTGCTTAACAACAGTCAATCAAAGTACTGTGGAAGTGGCCTGCCTGTGAAATACCGGCTGATGGGTGTGTGATGTTGCAGCTCATACCCTGCTCCTTGCGTAATAGCAAGTAGCCATTCAAAGTGGCAGCCTGGTCATGAGCAACAGGGAATCCGTGAAAGGGCCTCCTAGGGTTGGATTCATTTGACTTCACTAATCCTGTAATGGCAAAGTTCTTCTCTCTTTCTCTGTGGCTGTGGTTCTTTGCGCTGAGATTGACAGGGTCCGGCCCATGCCCAGCCTGTCTCTCTCAGCCTCTCTGGAGAAGTTGCATAGCCACTAAGTGGCATTTGACTCTTTAAGTTCCTGAAGGATGAAGGTGAGGGTTATCGGGAGGCTTGGAGTGGGTTAGGGGGGAGGAGAAAGGGTTAGAAGTGGAGGGTGTAAGAGATGAAACATTCAACCCAGAGAGTTTGCAGCATGCATGGCTCAGAGTGGGAAAAGTAGACTAATGGGAAAATAATTCATGAACTATTTGCAGTGGACTTGAAAATACCTCCTGTGAAATTATGTTTGACAACCTGAACGGCTTTGAAGTCAAAGAAGTGGCAATAAAAATTAAACCTTCATAAGAGAAACCGGGCCTTTCAAACTGAATTGGCCCAGTCTGGGCAGGTCCAAGGCAGTTAGGCTGCGCTCTCCTCCCCTCTGTTCTGGCATCCCCCAACAGATGGAAGCAATTTTCCCTGATTCTCTGCTGTTTTAATGATTTTCCCCTTAAAAAAATGTTCTCTCTCCGTACTGCACTCCTTTTATGTCGCATTAAGGAAATTAACACTAACCGACAAATTACTTTGTAAATAAAGGGGGTATAGCTTTAGAATTTTGAAACAAGGAGTAGCCTAAGGGCCAGTGTTCTCCCAGCAACAAAGGAATCCTTGATAGCTTTTTACATATGCCAGCCCACAGCCTGGCTTTATTTTATCAAGTGCACATCATTTTTCAATTGAATTCAATGTATAAGGCATTAATTTCCCTGGTGTGCACCACTTGTGCAACATGTCCACTCACAGTGGGGGGAAATAGTGCACTTGAGAAATAAATAAATAATAGAAGAATTGTCTTTGCAAGGATGTGGGGGTCATTGATAAACTACTTTAAGTTTTGGCCAAGAACAGACGATTCTCATTTACAAAAAAAAGAAGGGGCGACTTAAATTAAAGAACTTAATCTTCAGAAAGCCAGACGCACCAAACACCAAGGGATTGTCATCTACAGAGATGTGAGCTAATTACTTAATCACTTACATTTGTAAATCGTATTATTGTAAAAGGAATGACTGTAGTGATTAAATTACCAATATTTCCTATCTCCTAATAGCACTGATTTGCTAGTGATGCTAATCTGTCATTCTGAAAGGCTGATATTAACAGCATCAATCTAACAGAACAATAAACAGCTAATGTGAAAGAAAACTTTTGTCTGCTGCGCAACCAGATGGGACGCTTTAAGCGTAACATTTTAGATTATCCCCACAACCCCCCTTCTCATTGTTTTGCATTATTGTGCTCTGCATTAAATTATTGGAAGAAATTTCTAAATGGAAGAAATGTGGAAGAAGACATAATGCTACAAGAAGTTGATATAAATTATGCATCAGGAATATGCATATTTATTGACTTGAATAATAGTTAGTTCCTACATGCCAGTTTTTCTACCTGCTTCAGAATCACTGGGGGGTATCCTAACACCCGACTGTTTTATTCCTCAATTTTCTCTCTCTAACATTCCTGCCTTCTTTCACCTCTGTCTCGCAGCAAGCCATGGGAAATAAAACAAAAAGTGCATAATTAAAATAATAATAAAGTCTCCTCTTGTTTGGGGGCTCAGTTGCCATGGTTATTTCCTCGCGGTTGCATTTGATTCGGTTGGAGGAATTTGGAGGGAAATTTAGTGTCACGCATGCTCCCGCTCCCCCTCTCTGGAGCTCGAGGGCTCCAAGCTGCCAATCATTACGGACACCTGTCGCCATCATTACGCGCATCAGCGCTTCACTGGACACAATTCCAGTGGGTCAGACGTTTACATACACTGAGTTGACTGTGCCTTTAAACAGCTTGGAAAATTCCAGAAAATTATGTCATGGCTTTAGAAGCTTCTGATTCTGACATAATTTCAGTCAATTTGAGGTGTACCTATCAAACTCAGTGCCTATTTGCTTGACATCATGGGAAAATCTAAAGAAATCAGCCAAGACCTCAGGAAAAAAGTGTATATCTCCACAAGTCCGGTTCATCCTTGGGAGCAATTTCCAAATGCCTGAATGTACCACATTAATCTGTAAAAACAATAGTACGCAAGTATAAACACCATGGGACCACGCAGCCGTAATACCGCTCAGGAAGGAGATGAGTTCTCTCTCTTAGAGATTAACGTTCTTTGTTGTGAAAAGTGCAAATCAATCCCGGAACAACAGCAAAGGACATTGTGAAGATGCTGGAGGAAGCAGGTACAAAAGTATCTATATCCACAGTAAAACGAGTGAAATATCAACATAACCTGAAAGGCCACTCAGCAAGGAAGAATCACTGCTCCAAAACCTCCATAAAAAAGCCACACTACGGTTTGCAACTGCACATGGGGACAAAGATGGTACATTTTGGAGAATTTTACTCTGGTCTGATGAAACAAAAATGGAACTGTTTGGCCATAATGACCATAATTATGTTTGGAGGAAAATGCTTGAGGCTTGCAAGCCGAAGAACACCATCCCAACCGTGGAGCACAGGGGTGGCAGCATCATGTTGTGGGGGTGCTTTGCTGCAGGAGGGTCTTATTTCACAAAATAGATGGCATCATGAGGGGGGAAATTAGGTGATATATTGAAGCAGCATCTCAAGACATCAGTCAGGAAGTTAAAGCTTGGTGGCAAATGGGTCTTCCAAATGGACAATGACCCCAAGCATGCTTCCAAAGTTGTGGCAAAATGGCTTAAGGACAACAAAGTCAAGGTATTGGAGTGGTAATCACAAAGCCCTGACCTCAATCCCATAGAACATTTGTGGGCAGCACTGAAAAAGCGTGTGCGAGCAAGGAGGCCTTCAAACCTGACTCAGTTAGACCAGCTCTGTCAGGAGGAATGGGCCAAAATTCACCCAATTTATTGTGGGATGCTTGTGGACGGCTACCCAAACCGTTTGACCCAAGTTAAACAATTTAAAGGCAATGCTAACAAATACTAATTGAGTGTATATAAACTTCTGACCCACTGGGAATGTGATGAAAGAAATAAAAGCTGAAATAAATATTTCTCTCTACTATTATTTTGACATTTCACGTTCTTAAAATAAAGTGGTGATCCTAACTGACCTAAGACAGGGAATTTTTGCTAGGATTAAATGTCAGGAATGTGAAAAACTGATCTTAAATATATTTGGTGTTTGTAAACTTCTGACTTCAACTGTATATACCTCACATGCGACCTATGATTAGACTATGCAATTAGCCTATTAAATTGTTAATCTGACTCCATAAAGATAATACAGACAGATGCAAAAGACCATGGTCTTTTGCATATAGGCAATCAAGTCTGAGAATGGAATTTCTAAATAAATGTGTATTTAATTACTTTATAAAATGAAAGCATTCACATACAAGGCATAAAGCTTAATTGACAAAGCATTAACAACCAGTAAGAGGCATTATTCTAAGAATGATCAGATAGGGAGAGAGAAGTCATAGCCTGAAGGGCCATGCACCAAAGTTCCAGGGGTAGAGAGAGGAAGAAATACATAGTATCTCACCAGCGCAGGTCAGGAATAAAAAAGAAAGAGACAATGAACCTACGAACCTACGACAGAGGGAGTATGCAGACCTGATTTGTCGCACCATTTGTTATTTTTCCTTTTGTTTGAAAAGGGTATTGTCCGGTTGAAATATTATTGATTATAAAGACAATAAAAAAACCTGAGGATTAATTATAAACATCGTTTGGCATGTTTCGACAAACTTTACTGGTACTTTTAGGATGTATTCGTCTGCCTGTTGTGACCGCTTTGGAGCCAGTGGATTACTGAACAAAACACGGCAACAAAACTGAGTTTTTGGGAC
This sequence comes from Oncorhynchus keta, assembly GCF_023373465.1. Classification (NCBI taxonomy): domain Eukaryota; kingdom Metazoa; phylum Chordata; class Actinopteri; order Salmoniformes; family Salmonidae; genus Oncorhynchus; species Oncorhynchus keta. The sequence continues at coordinate 47,312,326 of NC_068454.1, forward strand.
ATAAAGAGGGACTTTATCGACCAAAATTAACATTTACTGTGTAACTGGGAGTCTTGTGAGTGCAACCATATGAAGATCATCAAAGTTAAGTGATTAATCTTATTGCTATTTCTAACTTTCGTGACTCCTCTACTTGGCTGGTAAATGTTTGTATGCTTTTTTACGCGGGCGTTGTCCTCAGATAATCGCATGGTATGCTTTCGCCGTAAAGACTTTTTGAAATCTGACATAGCGGCTGGATTAACAAGAAGTTCATCTTTAACCTGTTGGTACTAGGGGGCAGTATTTTCATTTTTTGAAAAATAACTCATCAGTGACTCATCTTTTGAAAGCCCTGCGTTCCGATGCGTCCCTATTGAGCTGTGAATGCCCTATCAACCAGATTACGCTTTCTACATATTCCCCAAGGTGTCTACAGCATTGTGACGTAGTTTTACGCATTTATGTTGAAGAATACCCGTAGGCAGCTTCATTGCGCAAGTGGTCACCTGATGCTTCCGGAGAAATTCTCCCGTAAAATACAGATGATTCATTATTCCAATCGCTTCTACTGAGAAACCAATTGTCCCGGTTGATATATTATCGAATAGATATTTGAAAAACACCTTGAGGATTGATTATAAACAACGTTTGCCATGTTTCTGTCGATATTATGGAGCTAATTTGGAATATTTTTCGGCGTTGTTGTGACCGCAATTTCCGGTCGATTTCTCAGCCAAACGTGAAGAACAAACGGAGCTATTATATTTTGGGAAAAAATGAACATGGGCTATCTACCTGGGAGTCTCGTGAGTGAAAACATCCGAAGTTCATCAAAGGAAAACGATTTAATTTGATTGCTTTTCTGATTTTTGTGACAAGGTAGCCTGCTGCTAGCAAGGCATAATGCTATGCTAGGCTATCGATAAACTTACACAAATGCTTGTCTAGCTTTGGCTGTAAAGCATATTTTGAAGATCTGAGATGACAGGGTGGTTAACAAAAGGCTAAGCTGTGTTCCAATATATTTAACTTGTGATTTTCATGAATAGGAAGATTTTCTAGGAAGATTTATGTCTGTAACGTTATGCTAATTAGTGTCAGATGATGACAACGGTCCCGTTCACGGGATGGAGTGTCACTAGAGGTTAAACCGATGTATAACACTTGTATATTTTATGACTGCTTAGTATGTGTATTTCTGTATTTTGAATTTGGCACTCTGCAATTTCACTGGTTGTTGGCCAGGTGGGTCACTAGCATCACAATAAACACCAGTTATCAACACTAACTCTATGGGGCGCAACACTCTTTTGTTTGTTAAATTAAGATAACTACAGTAGTGTCCTTTTAACTTCTTGGATATAGGGGGCGCTATTCTAATTTTTGGATGAAAAACGTTCCCGTTTTAAACAAGATATTTTGTCACGAAAAGATGCTCGACTATGCATCTAACTGACAGCTTTGGAAAGAAAACACTCTGACGTTTCCAAAACTGCAAAGATATTGTCTGTGAGTGCCACAGAACTGATGTTACAGAATAACCCAGATAAAAATAAATAATAATAATAATATAATAATATATGCCATTTAGCCGACGCTTTTATCCAAAGCGACTTACAGTCATGTGTGCATACATTCTACGTAAAAAAAAAAAAAAATCCAATCAGGAAGTGCCGCATTTTTTGAAACCGCCGAGTGCCAATGACTCCTTATTTGGCTGTGAAGGAGCTAGGAGGCAGCTTACGTTTTCCACGTTTTCCCCAAGGTGTCTGCATCATTGTGACATATTTGTAGGCATATCATTGGAAGATTAACCATAAGAGACTACATCTACCAGGTGGTCGCTTGGTGTCCTTCGTCGCAATTATTGCGTAATCTCCAGCTGCAGTATTTTTCCGTTTGCTTCTGATGAGAAACCAACTGCCACCACTGATAGATTATCGAATAGATATGTGAAAAACACCTTGAGGATTGATTCTAAACAACGTTTGCCATGTTTCTGTCGATATTATGGAGCTAATTTGGAAAACAGTTTGCCGTTGTAAGGGACTGCATTTTCTGGTCTTTTTCTTAGCCAAACGTGATGAACAAAACGGAGCTATTCGTCTACACAAATAATATTTTTGGAAAAAATGAACATTTGCTATCTAACTAAGAGTCTCGTCATTGAAAACATCCAAAGTTCTTCAAAGGTAAATGATTTTATTTGAATGCTTTTCTTGTTTTTGTGAAAATGTTGCCTGCTGAATGCTAGGCTTAATGCTATGCTAGGCTATCAATACTCTTACACAAATGCTTGTGTAGCTTTGGTTGAAAAGCATATTTTGAAAATCTGAGATGACAGTGTTGTTAACAAAAGGCTAAACTTGTGTTTGAATATATTTATTTAATTTCATTTGCGATTTTCATGAATAGGAAACGTTGCATTATGGTAATGAGCTTGAGGCTATGATTATGCTCCCGGATACGGGATTGCTCGACGCTAGAGGTTAATCTCCCAAAATGTAACACTATGATTCCATCTCTGTTTGATTTACTGTGTAGATCATTAAAGTGCATTGATTAAGCAGCTACCCACTGAGCCCAGAATTCAATTCAACATATTTTCCACGTTGGTGCAACATAATTTCATTGACATGACGTGGAAACAAGGTTGATTCAACCAGTATATGCCAAGTGGGTATATACTGACAAAATATGTTATTGTGAATCAAATGTGGCATAACAGCCACAAATCAATTATTGAGCACAGACTCTTTGTCGGCCCCTATTTTATACTCTCTTCTAAGAAGGGCACCATCATGAAGGACACAAAAATATTGGGTTTTAATGATAGTCACGTCACGACACGCATTTTGTTCTGTTTGCTTCCATTTGATAAATGTTTTTCAACAGAATCGGCGGAATTAATACACACCTGATCACATGCAAATACAGTTCACTTTCATAGCAGCCACACATGTCTATGCATCTACGCACTCTCCTCCTCTTGCCTTTTCATAGTAAACATAAAACTAACTCGTGAGTTAACCCAATACAATCACGCAGTAGAGTGCACAGTTAGCAAGCAGTTTAGCAATTACACTGGCGGGCCCTGGTGGGAATAAATTAACAAAAACAAATGCTTACCTTGACTTGGAAGAGGTCTAGAGTTGGATAGCCATAGCCAGCTAGCTAACATAGCATCCCTTTCTATTTGAGCCAGGTGTTTGAGTAGGCTAAACTAGCTAGCCGCATTCGCAAGCTAAGTGAAAGGCAAACATTAAATACAACAAAATATAGCAAGCTCTCTCCCCCTCTCTCTCTCTTGCTTCTCCTTCATTTTTAAAATAAATACATTTGTTCAAAACTGAACTGTTCAAATATTCTCTCTCTCTTGTCTCTCTCCAAATTGAATGCACTAAATTACTAGCTACAATGGCATGCAAAAGTATTCATCCCCCTTGGCGTTTTTCCTATTTTGTTGCATTACAACCTGCAATTGGAATTCATGTAATGGACATAAACAAAATAGTCCAAATTGGTGAAGTGAAATGAAAAAAAAACAACTGAAAAATAACTTTAAAAAAAATACATGTAAAAAAGAAAAAGTGGTACGTGCATATGTATTCACCCCCTTTGCTATGAAGCCCCCAAATAAGATCTGGTGCAAACAATTACCTTCAGAGGTCACATAATTAGTTAGATTGCACACAGGTGGACTTTATTTAAGTGTCACATGATCTCAGTATATATGCACCTGTTCTGAATGGCCGCAGAGTCTGCAACACCACTAAGCAAGCGGCACCATGAAGACCAAGGAGCTCTCCAAACAGGTCAGGGACAGGTCAGGGACAAAGTTATGGAGAAGTTCAGATCAGGGTTGGGTTATAAAAATATACAAAACTTTGAACATCCCACGGAGCACCACTAATTCCATTATTATAAAAATGGAAACAACAAACCTGCCAAGAGAAGGCCGCCCACGAAAACTCAGGCAAGGAGGACCAGGCAAGGAGGGCATTAATCAGAGAGGCAACAAAGAGCCCGAAGATAACTCTGAAGGAGCTGCAAAGCTTCATAGCGGAGATTGAAGTAGCTGTCCATAGGACCACTTTAAGCAGTACACTCTACAGAGCTGGGCTTTATGGAAGAGTGCCAGAAAAAAAAGCCATTGTTAAAGAAAAAAGTAAGCAAACACGTTTGGTGTTCGCCAAAAGGCATGTGGGAGATTCCCCAAACAAACGGAAGAAGGTACTCTGGTCAGATGAAACTAAAAATTAGCTTTTGGCCATCAAGGAAAATGCTATTTCTGGCACAAACCCAACACTTCTCATCACCCCGAGAACACCATTCCCACAGTGAAGCATGGTGGTGGCAGCATCATGCTGTGGGGATATTTTTCATCAGCAGGGACTGGGAAGCTGGTCAGAATTGAAGAATGGCACTAAATACAGGAAAATTCTTGAAGGAAACCTGCACCAGTCTTCCAGAGATAAAGAGACTGTAACAGCGGTTCACCTTCCAGCAGGACAATGACTCTAAGCATACTGCTAAAGCAACACTTCGAGTGGTTTAAGGGGAAACATTTAAAAGTCTTGGAATGGCCTAGTCCAAGCCCAGACCTCAATCCAATTGAGAATCTGTAGTATGACTTAAATATTGCTGTACACCAGCCGGAAACCATCCAACTGGAAGGAGCTGGAGCAGTTTTGCCTTGAAGAATGAGCAAAAATCCCAGTGGCTAGATGTGCCAAGCATATAGAGACATACCCCAAGAGACTTGCAGCTGTAATTGCTGCATAAGGTGCCTCTACAAAGTATTGACTTTGGGGGGGGGGGTGAATCGTTATGCACGCTCAAGTTTTTTTGTCTTATTTCTTCTATGTTTCACAATAAAAAATATTTAGCATCTTCAACGTGGTAGGCATGTTGTGTAAATCAAATGACCCCCCCCCCCAAAAAAAAATATATATATATTTTAATTCCAGGTTGTAAGGCAAAACAAATGGAAAAATGCAAGGGGGTGAATACTTTCGCAAGCCACTGTAGCTATAGCTTATACTTTCTGTACTAGATTCATTCTCTGACCCTTTGATTGGGTGAACAACATGTCAGTTCATGCTGCAAGAGCTCTGATAGGTTGGAAGACTTCCTCCGGAAGTTGCCATAATTACTGTGCAAGTCCATAGAAGGGCGTGAGAACAATGAGCCTACTAAGTTTTGTATTTTAGTTAATGTACACAGAGGAAGACTGAAAATAGTTGTCCTCTGGCTACATCATGAGTGATGTTGAGGCTACTGCAGACCTTCATTGCCAAACAGTGTTAATTATTTGATGATGTCAATATATTTAGTTTAGTTTTTTCTAAAAAGGATAACCTTATAAATGTTTCGATATTTAATTTTTATGAAATTCACTGAGGAAGATGGCCCTCCCTTTCACCCTCTGATGAGCCTCCACAGCTTTCTTTAACTGTCCTCTACTGGCACATTCTGTTCCTTAATAAAAAAGCTAGAGAACATGGCCACTCAAAGCTTAAATAGCTTATAGTGACATACGAAACAAGTGATATTTAATTGTTAATTAATTTTGTGCTCATGTGTTTAGCAGACAATTATTCGAGGTAACCATACAGTGATTTGATCAGTATAACATAACAGGAATTAAGGTACTGGTTTGGAGTGTTTCAACAATATATGAAGAGGATCATGTCAGAAATGCCTGATTAATCAGGAAATCACATCCCATTGTCAGATTGAAACCCTACTACAATGTAGCCACTTAACAAAAAGTAATACATGGATTCATACTCACATATCTTCTCGCTGTGCTGGGATCTTTGAGATCAGGGAATAGAGAAACATTTATTTTTGCATACATTTCTTAATTATGACGAGATGACATAGTCCTGGCAAAAGTAACGAAGGTATATGCAATTCAAACAAATTGATAGGTCACAAAATAGACACAGAGTGTATAAAACATTAGGAACACCTTCCTAATATGGAGTAGCACCCCTTTTTCCTTCAGAACAACCGCAATTCATCAGGGCATGGACTCTACAAGGTATAGAAAGCGTTCCATAGGGATGCTGGCCCATGTTGACACCAATGCTTCCCACAGTTGTGTCAAGTTGGCGAGATGTCCTTAGTGGTGGACCATTCTTGATACTCACAGGAAACTGTTGAGCATGAAAGTCCCAGCAGCGTTGTAATTCTGGACACACTCAAACCGGTGCACCTGGCACCTACAGTACTACCATACCCCGTTCAAAGACACTTAAACCTTTTATTTTGCCCATTCACCCTCTGAATGGCACACATACACAATCCATGACTCAACTGTTTCAAGGCTTGAAAATCCTTCTTTATTAACCTGTCTCCTACCCATTATACTGGTTGACATGGATTTAAAAAATGACATCAATAAGGAATCATACCTTTCACCTGGTCCATCTGTCATGGAAAGACGATGTTTTGAACACTCAGTGTATTGTAGCTAGCAAGTACACGTGCACACCTCGTGGTTAATGTTAGCTAGCTATCTAACTGTTAACCGGCTGTTAGCGTTATCTTTGACTTATAAACAAAGGACCCTTTCTAGATTGTGCAAAACAATATAAAGTTATCCTACCCCCAACAATCAGAAAAAAAATCTGGCATGAAATTGACACGCTTACTAAACCGGAAACAAAAAAAAAACGTAGCTAGCTAGCTATCGTTAGCTACTTACCTGGCCAGTCTAACGAGTCCCAGATAGCAAATTTCCATTCCGGAGTTCTAAATTGAGCAGCTGCTGAAAAATGAGCTCCTGTATATATTGAGATTTAAATGTTTTTTAGAGTGAAGTACATCGAAAAAATCAAGAGAAAACTGCAAGACTCAATAGAAGACAAAACAAGGAACAAACCAAAAAAGACAGGCTTTTGAAAAATTAACTATTTTTCATAAAATTGTACAGTTATCTTAGCTAGCTGAATTGCTAGCAGAATTGTTTACTTGTTGCTAAGCAGTTGCTAGGGACTCTCCTGGAAGAAGCTAGCTAGCTTACAAAGAATAACAACAAAAAATATCTAGTTAACAGAAGAAAGGAAGACAAAATAAGGACAAAAGAAGGACAGAAGAAAAAGGAAAAGAAAGAGGACAACAAAGTGAAACAGTCAGCACTTCTATTGCAACTTCGTATTTCATCGTCCTAACATAGTCTACACTGCTATCTGCCCAGCAGCTAGCCAGCTAGCAAACGTCCACCGTCTACCGAATAACAGCACTGTAGAAACTATTACACTCAACTGAACGACTTGATTAGTGTAGTGTTAGCTAGCTACATAGTTGTCTTTGCTGTCTTCGTATCCAAGATAATTGTGTAGTTTAGAGCGTGTAGTCTTAGAGTGATTATCTTAATTTACCGAGGTTAGCTAGCCAGCTATTTGTCGTCCTTAACAGCTAGCCAACGTCTACTGAATAGAACTTCCGCACTCAACAACCCGGTCGCATTCCGCTTCGCTCCACAGGTAGTATCACATTTTCATTTCATTTCATTACAGCACAACGGTTTGATTTGTTTGATCGTAGCTAGCTACATAGCTAGCTACATAGCCGTCTGTGTATCAAAGATAATTGTGTAGTCTAGAGCGATTTTCTAGGTTAGCTAGCCAGCTATTGTCGTTCTTTTAACGCAACGTAACGTAATCAACACTGCTAGCTAGCCAGCTAGCCCCCCGAATAGCAGCACTGTAGAAACTATTACACTCAACGGAACGACTTGATTAGTGTAGTGTCAACAACGCAGCCACTGCCAGCTAGTCTACAAAGTCAACAACGCAGCCACTGCCAGCTAGCCTACTTCAGCAGTACTGTATCATTTTAATCATTTTAGTCAATAAGATTCTTGCTACGTAAGCTTAACTTTCTGAACATTCGAGACGTGTAGTCCACTTGTCATTCCAATCTCCTTGCATTAGCGTAGCCTCTTCTGTAGCCTGTCAACTATGTGTCTGTCTATCCCTGTTATCTCCTCTCTGCACAGACCATACAAACGCTCCACACCGCGTGGCCACGGCCACCTAATCTGGTGGTCCCAGCGCGCACGACCCACGTGGAGTTCCAGGTCTCCGGTAGCCTCTGGAACTGCCGATCTGCGGCCAACAAGGCAGAGTTCATCTCAGCCTATGCCTCCCTCCAGTCCCTCGACTTCTTGGCACTGACGGAAACATGGATCACCACAGATAACACTGCTACTCCTACTGCTCTCTCTTCGTCCGCCCACGTGTTCTCGCACACCCCAAGAGCTTCTGGTCAGCGGGGTGGTGGCACCGGGATCCTCATCTCTCCCAAGTGGTCATTCTCTCTTTCTCCCTTACCCATCTGTCTATCGCCTCCTTTGAATTTCATGCTGTCACAGTTACCAGCCCTTTCAAGCTTAACATCCTTATCATTTATCGCCCTCCAGGTCCCCTCGGAGAGTTCATCAATGAGCTTGATGTCTTGATAAGCTCCTTTCCTGAGGACGGCTCACCTCTCACAGTTCTGGGCGACTTTAACCTCCCCACATCTACCTTTGACTCATTCATCTCTGCCTCCTTCTTTCCACTCCTTTCCTCTTTTGACCTCACCCTCTCACCTTCCCCCTACTCACAAGGCAGGCAATACGCTCGACCTCATCTTTACTAGATGCTGTTCTTCCACTAACCTCATTGCAACTCCCCTCCAAGTCTCCGACCACTACCTTGTATCCTTTTCCCTCTCGCTCTCATCCAACACTTCCCACACTGCCCCTACTCGGATGGTATCGCGCCGTCCCAACCTTCGCTCTCTCTCCCCCGCTACTCTCTCCTCTTCCATCCTATCATCTCTTCCCTCTGCTCAAACCTTCTCCAACCTATCTCCTGATTCTGCCTCCTCAACCCTCCTCTCCTCCCTTTCTGCATCCTTTGACTCTCTATGTCCCCTATCCTTCAGGCCGGCTCGGTCCTCCCCTCCCGCTCCGTGGCACGACGACTCATTGCGAGCTCACAGAACAGGGCTCCGGGCAGCCGAGCGGAAATGGAGGAAAACTCGCCTCCCTGCGGACCTGGCATCCTTTCGCTCCCTCCTCTCTACATTTTCCTTCTCTGTCTCTGCTGCTAAAGCCACTTTCTACCACTCTAAATTCCAAGCATCTGCCTCTAACCCTAGGAAGCTCTTTGCCACCTTCTCCTCCCTCCTGAATCCTCCTCCCCCCTCCTCCCTCTCTGCAGATGACTTCGTCAACCATTTTGAAAAGAAGGTCGACGACATCCGATCCTCGTTTGCTAAGTCAAACGACACCGCTGGTTCTGCTCACACTGCCCTACCCGGTGCTCTGACCTCTTTCTCCCCTCTCTCTCCAGATGAAATCTCGCGTCTTGTGACGGCCGGCCGCCCAACAACCTGCCCGCTCGACCCTATCCCCTCCTCTCTTCTCCAGACCATTTCCGGAGACCTTCTCCCTTACCTCACCTCGCTCATCAACTCATCCCTGACCGCTGGCTACGTCCCTTACGTCTTCAAGAGAGCGAGAGTTGCACCCCTTCTGAAAAAACCTACACTCGATCCCTCCGATGTCAACAACTACAGACCAGTATCCCTTCTTTCTTTTCTCTCCAAAACTCTTGAACGTGCCGTCCTTGGCCAGCTCTCCCGCTATCTCTCTCAGAATGACCTTGATCCAAATCAGTCAGGTTTCAAGACTAGTCATTCAACTGAGACTGCTCTTCTCTGTATCACGGAGGCGCTCCGCACCGCTAAAGCTAACTCTCTCTCCTCTGCTCTCATCCTTCTAGACCTATCGGCTGCCTTCGATACTGTGAACCATCAGATCCTCCTCTCCACCCTCTCCGAGTTGGGCATCTCCGGCGCGGCCCACGCTTGGATTGCGTCCTACCTGACAGGTCGCTCCTACCAGGTGGCGTGGCGAGAATCTGTCTCCTCACCACGCGCTCTCACCACTGGTGTCCCCCTGTTCTGTTCTAGGCCCTCTCCTATTCTCGCTATACACCAAGTCACTTGGCTCTGTCATAACCTCACATGGTCTCTCCTATCATTGCTATGCAGATGACACACAATTAATCTTCTCCTTTCCTCCTTCTGATGACCAGGTGGTGAATCGCATCTCTGCATGTCTGGCAGACATATCAGTGTGGATGACGGATCACCACCTCAAGCTGAATCTCGGCAAGACGGAGCTGCTCTTCCTCCCGGGGAAGGACTGCCCGTTCCATGATCTCGCCATCACGGTTGACAACTCCATTGTGTCCTCCTCCCAGAGCGCTAAGAACCTTGGCGTGATCCTGGACAACACCCTGTCGTTCTCAACTAACATCAAGGCGGTGGCCCGTTCCTGTAGGTTCATGCTCTACAACATCCGCAGAGTACGACCCTGCCTCACACAGGAAGCGGCGCAGGTCCTAATCCAGGCACTTGTCATCTCCCGTCTGGATTACTGCAACTCGCTGTTGGCTGGGCTCCCTGCCTGTGCCATTAAACCCCTACAACTCATCCAGAACGCCGCAGCCCGTCTGGTGTTCAACCTTGCCAAGTTCTCTCACGTCACCCCGCTCCTCCGCTCTCTCCACTGGCTTCCAGTTGAAGCTCGCATCCGCTACAAGACCACGGTGCTTGCCTACGGAGCTGTGAGGGGAACGGCACCTCAGTACCTCCAGGCTCTGGTCAGGCCCTACACCCAAAAAAGGGCACTGCGTTCATCCACCTATGGCCTGCTCGCCTCCCTACCACTGAGGAAGTACAGTTCCCGCTCAGCCCAGTCAAAACTGTTCGCTGCTCTGGCTCCCCAATGGTGGAACACACTCCCTCACGACGCCAGGACAGCGGAGTCAATCACCACCTTCCGGAGACACCTGAAACCCCACCTCTTTAAGGAATACCTAGGATAGGATAAAGTAATCCTTCTCACCCCCACCCCTTAAAAGATTTAGATGCACTATTGTAAAGTGGCTGTTCCACTGGATGTCATAAGGTGAATGCACCAATTTGTAAGTCGCTCTGGATAAGAGCGTCTGCTAAATGACTTAAATGTAAATGTAAATGTATAGCACATGGATAAAACAAGGCATAGCTAGTACCATTAGATAGGTAAGTGAAAATATAAATTAGCTAGGCTAACATTACATTAATTCAAATGTTTACTGTACTGTTGACTACCTCAAACATTTAATCACACGAAACACATCTCAACCAAGCCACACTGCTTCTTGACACAATGACCACTTAACCCGGAAGCCAGCCAGACCAATGTGTCGGAGGAAACATCGTACACCTGGCGACCGTGTCAGCGTGCACTGCACCTGGCCCGCCACAGGAGTTGCTAGTGTGCGATGGGGCAAGACAAACCCTGCGGGCCAAACCCTCCCCTGACCCGCACGACGCTGGGCAAATTGTGTGCCACCCCATGGGTCTCCTGATCACAGCCGACTGCGACAGAGCCTGGACTTGGAACACAGAATATCTAGTGGCACAACTAGCACTGTGATGCAGTGCCTTAGACCACTGTGCCACTCAGGAGGCCTTCCACATCAATCTACAAAAAATATCTCATAATGAGAAAGCAAAAAATTGAAATATCCCATTTACATATGTATTCTGACCCTTTACTCAGTACTTTGTTGAAGGACATTTGGCAGTGATTATAGCCACGAGTCGTATTGGGTATGATGTTACAAGCTTGGCACGCCTGTATTTGCAGAGTTTGAAGCCACACCTACATTGTCTTGGCTGTGTGCTTTGGGTCATTGTCCTGTTGGAAGGTGAACCTTTGCCCCAGTCTGAGGTCCTGAGCGCTCTGGAGCAGGTTTTCATCAAGGATCTGAGTGTACTTTGCTCCGTTCATCTTTCCCTCAATCCTGACTAGTCCTTGCCACTGAAAAACATCCCCACAGCGTGATGCTGCCACCACCATGCTTCACCGTAGGGATGGTGCCAGGTTTCCTCCAGATGCGACACTTGGCATTCAGGCGAAAGAGTTCATTCTATGGTTTCATCAGACAAGAGAATCTTGTTTCTCATGGTCTGGGGTCCTTTAGGTACCTTTTGGCAAACTCAAAGCGGGCTGTTGTGCCTTTTACTTAGGAGTGGCTTCCGTCTGGCCACTCTACCATAAAGGCCTGATTGGTGGAGTTCTGCAGCGATGTTTGTCCTTCTGGAAGGTTCTCACATCTCCACAAAGGAACTTTTGGGCTCTGTCAGAGTGACCATCGGGTTCTTGGTCACCTCACTGACCAAGGCCCTTCTCCACCGATTGCTCAGTTTGGAAGAGTCTTGGTGGTTCCAAATCTCTTCAATTTAAGAATGACGGAGGCCACTGTGTTCTTGGGGACCTTGCTGCAGATATGTATTGGTGCCCTTCTTCAGATTTGTGCATACACACAATCCAGGCTCAGAGCTCTACGGACAATTCCTTCAACCTCATTGCTTGGTCTTTGCTCTAACATGCACTGTCAACTGTGGAACCTTATATAGACAGGAGTGTGCCTTTTCGTGTCCAATCAATGGAATTTACCTCTGGTGGACTCCAATCAAGTTGTAGAAACATCTCAAGGAAATAGGATGCACCTGAGCTCAATTTTGATTCTCATAGCAAAGGGTCTGAATACTTATGTAAATAAGGTATTTCTGTTTCCGCTTATTCATTATGGTGTATTGTGTGTAGATTGATGAGGAAAAACATTTGTACAATCAATTTTAGAATAAGGCTGTAGCATAACAAAATGTGGAAGAAGTCAAGGGGTCTGAAACTTTCCAAAGGCATTGTACATTTATTATTGTTATATTAGCTTTGTCAATAAGCAGAGCAGAAAAACACATACCTTCTCTCACACAAGCACAAGAGATGAGGTCTCAAAATGATGGAAGCAGCAACAGGTTCACCTTCAAAGTGATGTCACACCAAGGTCTACCAGATGCCACAAAAAAATAAAAATAAATACTCCAAAGAAGTTTAATAGGATAGGGGCAGCATTTGGAATTTTGGATGAAAAGCATTCCCAATTTCAACTGCCTGCTACTCATCCCCAGAAGATAAGATATGCATATTATTGGTAGTTTTGGATAGAAAACACTCTGAAGTTTCTAAAACTGTTGGAATCATGTCTGTGAGTATAACAGAACTTATGTAGCAGGCAAACCCAAAGGACAAACCATTCAGATTGTTTTTTTTTAGGTCACCCTATTTTCAATTAGCTTTCATTGGGAATCCAGATTTCTAAGGGACTTGCTTGCAGTTCCTACCGCTTCCGCTGGATGTCACCAGTCTTTAGAAATTGGTTGAGGTTATTCCTTTGTGTAATGAAGAAGTACGGCCATTTTGAACGAGGGTCACTTCATGTGTACAGTTTGATAGGCGCATGACCAGAAAGCATGCTTGAGTTTGTTTTCTTCCTGTATTGAACACAGATCCTCCCGTCTTCAATTTATCATTAGCTTGAAATGTTTTGGCAAAGTTTACAGGTAACTTTTGAGATTTTTTGTCGTCACGTTGCGCAAGTTGGAACCAGTGTTTTGCTGGATCATTTTGACCATTTGTGATGTTTATGAGACATATTGGAGTGCCAACAGAAGAAGCTCGTCAAAGGTGATTTAAATTTGTATTTCTGCGTTTTGTGTCGCGCCTGCAGGATTGAAATGTTTTCTCTCTTTTGTTTATTATGGTGCTATCCTCAGATAATAGCATCATTTGCTTTCGCCGAGAAGCCTTTTGAAATCTGACATGTTGGCTGGATTCACAACACGTGTAGCTTTAATTTGGTACCTTACATGTGTGGTTTCATGAAAATTAGATTTTTTATAGGAATTTATTTGAATTGGCGCTCTGCATTTTCTCTGGCTTCCCATATCCCAGAGAGGTTTTAAAGGGTCCCTGTTTCTGATTACTCTTAATGTGATGATGGTTATTTTAACAAATTAATTAACTATGTTTAATTATTACGTGATTAAATGAATCATGTAACAATTAACTCATTAGCAATCTTGGGGCACCACGGAAAAGTTTGATCCTGAATCAACTCAAGAATTTCAGAATGTATCGTTTTAATATAGTAGCCATCCATTACTTATTATTGCAAAAATCGCTGAAGTTGGAGACTTTTATCTCCCTCACCAACTTCAAACATCAGCTATCTGAGCAGCTAACCGATCGCTGCAGCTGTACATAGTCTATTGGTAAATAGCCACCCATTTTCACCTACCTCATCCCCACAGTTTTTATTTATTTACTTTTCTGCTCTTTTGCACACCAATATCTCTACCTGTACATGATCATCTGATCATTTATCACTCCAGTGTTAATCTGCAATATTGTAATTATTCGCCTACCTCCTCATGCCTTTTGCACACATTGTATATAGACTCCCCCTTTTTTTCTACTGTGTTATTGACTTGTTAATTGTTTACTCCATGTGTAACTCTGTGTTGTCTGTTCACACTGCTATGCTTTATCTTGGCCAGGTCGCAGTTGCAAATGAGAACTTGTTCTCAACTAGCCTACCTGGTTAAATAAAGGTGAAATAAAAAAATAAAATAAAAAAATATCAGTCTGCGCAGGGAAATATGAATACTTTGCACATGAACAACCACGCAATCGAAAGAACTGCAATGTATATACACTGCTCAAAAAAATAAAGGGAACACTTAAACAACACAATGTAACTCCAAGTCAATCACACCTCTGTGAAATCAAACTGTCCACTTAGGAAGCAACACTGATTGACAATAAATTGCACATGCAAAATGACCTCCAGCAGGCCACAAATGTGCATGTGTCTGCTCAAACGGTCAGAAACAGACTCCATGGGGGTGGCATGAGAGCCCGACGTCCACAGGTGGGGGTTGTGCTTACAGCCTAACACCGTGCAGGACGTTTGGCATTTGCCAGAGAACGCCACTGGTGCCCTGTGCTCTTCACAGATGAAAGCAGGTTCACACTGAGCACATGACAGACGTGACAGAGTTTGAGACGCCGTGGAGAACGTTCTGCTGCCTGCAACATCCTCCAGCATGACCGGTTTGGCGGTGGGTCAGTCATGGTGTGGGGTGGCATTTCTTTGGGGGGCCGCACAGCCCTCCATGTGCTTGCCAGAGGTTGCCTGACTGTCTTTAGGTACCGAGATGTGATCCTCAGACCCCTTGTGAGACCATATGCTGGTGCGGTTGGCCCTGGGTTCCACCTAATGCAAGACAATGCTAGACCTCATGTGGCTGAAGTGTGTCAGCAGTTCCTGCAACAGGAAAGCATTGATGCTATGGACTGGCCCGCCCGTTCCCCAGACCTGAATCCAATTGAGCACATCTGGTTCATCATGTCTCGCTCCATCCACCAATGCCACGTTGCACCACAGACTGTCCAGGAGTTGGCGGATGCTTTAGTCCAGGTCTGGGAGGAGATCCCTCAGGAGACCATCCGCCACTTCATCAGGAGCATGCCCAGGCGTTGTAAGGAGGTCATACAGGCACGTGGAGGCCACACACAATACTGAGCCTCATTTTGACTTGTTTTAAGGACATTACATCAAAGTTGGATCAGCCTGTAATGTGGTTTTCCACTTTAATTTTGAGTGTGACTCAAATCCAGACCTCCATGGGTTGATAAATTTGATTTCCATTGATAATTGTTGTGATTTTGTGTAAATAAAAAGTATTTAATAAGAATATTTCATTCATTCAGATCTAGGATATGTTATTTTAGTGTTCCCTTTATTTTTGAGCAGTGTATATTTACGCTCTTGTGTCTTTGTCATCTCTCTCTGTTGAAATTGCCCAGTCCCAGTCCATATTGGGAGGCGTTCGACAGAAGTCTCTGTGTGTCCACTAGAGGTCACCATGTCCTTTGTAGTTGAGGTAGTAGGACTTCTTTGTTCTTGAAGTGTTTGTAAGAATGGATACATAAAATGTAATTAGCTGAGATCTTACTTGTGTCTTTGGTCAAAGTTCTAGACTACTTTACATTAACCAGTTGCAGACTGAGAATGTTTGGTAGTCTTCATCTTTATTCACTCGTCGAGTTTCAGAGGGTCTTGTAGTTTTAGACCATTTGTCACGTATTCAGCTCGCACTACATGTATACTGGTCTCGTAGTTTTACCTTCGCTAGGGTAGGGGCACTATTTTCACCTCCGGATGAAAAGCGTGCCCAAAGTAAACTGCCTGCTACTCAGGCCCAGAAGCTAGGATATGCATATAATTGGTAGATTTGGATAGAATACACTCTAAAGTTTCCAAAACTGTTCAAATAATGTCTGACTGATTTGGTTGGCGAAAACCTGTGAAAAACCCACCCAGGAAGAGGGATTTTATGTTTGTTTGTAGTTTTCTATTGAATGCCATTACAGTATCCATTGACGTAGGACTCAAATTGCACTTCCTATGGCTTCCACTAGATGTCAACAGTCTTTAGAAATTGTTTCAGGCTTGTATTCTGAAAAATGAGAGAGTAAGACCTCTCTGAATAAGTGGATAGTGGAAAGTCCCAGAGGTTTTTCATGCGCACGACCGAGAGTGCACCTTTCTTGTTTTCCTTTTATATTGACAATGTTATTGTTGACATTTTATCGATTATTTAGGCTAAAAACATCCTGAGGATTGATTATAAACATCGTTTGATATGTATCTACGAACTTTATGGATACTATTTGGATTTTTCTTCTGCCTGTTGTGACTGCGTTTGAGCCTGTGGATTACTGAACAAAACGTGTGAACAAAAAATAGGTTTTTGGATATAAACAGGGACTTTATCGAACAAAACAAACATTTATTGAGTAAATGGGAGTCTTGTGAGTGCAACCATATGAAGATCATCAAAGGTAAGTGATTAATTTTATTGCTATTTCTGACTTGTGTAACTCTACTTGGCTGGTTACTGTTTGTAATGGTTTCTCAGCTGGATGCTGTTCTCAGATAATCGCATGGTATGCTTTCTGTATGCTTTTCATGGTAAGCCTTTTTGAAATCTGACACTGTGGTTGGATTAATAAGAAGTTCATCTTTAAAACAATTTATAACACTTGAATGTTATATGAATTTTTATAATGAGTATTTCTGTTTTTGAATTTGGCGCTCTGCAATTTCACTGGATGTTGGCCAGGTGGGACACTAGCGTCCCACGTACCCGAGTGAGGTTAAACCATTTTACATGACAGTAGCAACCTGGCAATGTACTGGTCTCCTAGTTTTAAACCATTTGTCAGCTGTGTAGCCACCGCTCCACGCTGTCTGGTCTCAATGATTGATTATTCAGGGTACAGCTAGAATCACTCTACACACCGGCAGCAACCCTGCAACCCGGTCTAATGTAAATTTCGTTAGCAGTCCTTTAATGCCCTTGCCTTGGAGGGCGGTTCCATCATGTTGCCACAATGTCTGTGGTCACATGTGCGTGGTTACTGACTTGGCAAAAGTTTATATAAAAACAATTATCTCCTTTAGAAGGCTAAAGTCACATTTCATCTTCTCACAAATAGTTTCATATTTAATCATATACGTTTTCAACATTTAGATGTAAACCTGACCCCTTGAATGCGTACACTTTCAGAGCTACTGTTATTTAGTAATACTGTCCATAATGACATCACAAAACAACTGATTTGACATGATTATTGTTTGGATCCCCACCAACCATTTCCCACATTATTTATGAAGAATTATTGTTTCATTATCCACTTTTGGATGTTGGTGTTTTGGCGGCAGATTCTCTCCCTACACACTAAGGATTTTTGACTTCGCCATACTGCCGTGCACGAGAGAGAAAGTTTACGACCGGTCGTTAATGTCCTAGAACCGGCCCCACTTCCCCCCCTTCATCTCTGGTGGGGGGAGAGGTGGGGGGGGCTCTCTTTGATCCTCACCCAAGAGGGAAAGTCATGGCATGGGGATAAACATACCTGAATTTGTTCAATAGAAACTATTGGACTAATGATTATACCGTAGATCAGCTAGATGCAGACAAGAGTGTGCAAGGTGGTATTGAATGGGTCACAGTCTGTCACTGATCTTACAATGGAATTTGATTGATAGTCATTCAATATGCTTTAATAGAAATAAGGACATGCTCATAAAAATTTATTGCCCACATCAACAACCGCCACTGATAGAAAGCCTTCATCCAGGCTAGAGATCACCAACAAAATGTATATTTTTTATTTTTATCTTTGTCTCTGCATTGTTAGAAAAAGGACACGTAAGCAACTATTTCACTATTAGTCTACACCTGTTGTTTACGAATCTTGTGACAAATAACATTTGATTTGAGATCGTCATTGAGAGTGAAGACCAATGGACAGAGGCCATATCCCTAATGAAACATCTTTCAGACCAGGGCACAATCAAGCAGAAGATGAAAATGACCTTCAAATATCGGCAGCAGATGGTACATGATCATGGAGTCCTCTGATGTGCTGTTTCCTCGCTCCACAGACATGAAGGGACTGTTAAGTATCATTCAAATTCAGTTGTACTGCTGATGTCATGTTTCCTCTGAGGTTCAGTTCCTTCAGAAAGTATTCATACACCTTGACTTATTCCACATGTTGTGTTACAGCCTGAATTTTCTCACCCATCTACACACAATACCCTATAATGAAAAATTGAAAACATATTTTTAGAAATTTGACCAAATTTATTGAAAATGAAATGCAGATAGATATCTCATGAACTGTACATGCATATCCAAATTGAGCTCAGGTGCATCTAATTACCTTTTATCATCATTGAGATGACACTACAACTTGGAGTCCACCTGTCACCAATTCAATCGTTTGGACATGATTTAGAAACTATACCATGAAGTCGAAGGAACTGTCCATAAACTTCTGAGATAGAATTATGATGAGGCATATATCTGGGGAAGGATATAAAACGATTTCTATAGTGTTGAATATTTCCAAGAGCACAAGTTGTCTACATCATTGGAAAATGGAAAGAATATGGAACTACCCAGACTCTGCCTAGAGCTGGCCATCCAACAAAGTTGAGCAACCGGCCAAGAAGAACCTTGGTCAGGGAGGCGACAAAGAACAAATTAACCACTCTGATTGAACAGAGTTCCTAGGCTGAGATGAAAGAACCTGCCAGAAAGACAACAGACAGAAGCCACAGAAGCCACTCCTGAGAAAAAAGGCACACCACAGCATACCTGAAGTTTGCAAAGCTACGCAAAAAACTCAGAGCATAAACAAAATCAAATCAAATCAAATGGTATTTGTCACATGCGCTGAATACAAGCCCTTAACCAACAATGCAGTTTTAAGAAAATACATTAAAAAGTAAGAGATAAGAATAACAAATAATTAAAGAGCATCAGCATCATATAACAATATTGGGGCTAAATGCAAGGGGTAGAGTCAATGTGCGGGGGCACCGGTGTTGAGGTAATTGAGGTAATATGTACATGTAGGTAGAGTTATTAAAGTGACTATGCATAGATAATAACAGAGATTAGCAGCAGCGTAGAAGAGGGGGAGATACAAAATTATACTATTTGGCCTTAGACTGGAACAAGAATGTGAAGTCCTTAATTGGCCCAGCCAAAGCCTAGATCTGTGGAAAGACTTGAAGATTGCTGTTCACTGCCGCTCCCCATTGATCTAAACA
Source organism: Oncorhynchus keta (assembly GCF_023373465.1). NCBI lineage: Eukaryota > Metazoa > Chordata > Actinopteri > Salmoniformes > Salmonidae > Oncorhynchus > Oncorhynchus keta. The sequence goes on from NC_068454.1 coordinate 47,331,903, forward strand.
GAGCTTGAGAAAATCTGCAAGGAAGAATGGGCGAAAATACCCAATTCCAGATGTGCAAAGCTGATACAGAAACCCAATACAACTCAAAGCTGTAATTGCCGCCAAAGGTGCTTCTACAAAGTACTTATGTAAATGAGATATTTCTGTGTTTCATTTTCAATAATGTGCCATAATTTCTATAAAAATGTTGTCACTTTGTCATCATGGGGTATTGTGTGTAGATGGGTGAGACAAATGTATTTTTAATCTCTAATTCTCTAACAAAACAAAATGTGGATCTTTTAAAATATGTTTTCTTTATTTTACCAGGCAAGTCAGTTAGGAACAAATTCTTATTTTCAATGACGGCCTAGGAACAGTGGGTTAACTGCCTGTTCAGGGGCAGATCGACAGATTTGTACCTTGTCAGCTCAAGGATTTGAACTTGCAACCTTCCGGTCACTAGTTCAAACGCTCTAACCACTAGGCTACCCTGCCGCCCCAAGGGGTAGCCAAGGGGTATGAATACTTTCTGAAGGCACTGTATATATAAAAAAATAACGAAAGACAGATAAGTACTGTCTTTGAGAAGCATGCCAATGGAGCAAAATTGAACGCCGATACAAGGGAAAACTGAGTGAGTTCTGCGCTTCTTTAAAGCAGAAAAGCCCTACTTGGCTATGGCTGGTCACTTGGTACTTGTGAAAACATGGCACTTCAGTGGCCACTCCGCTCAATATTTCACAGATCAGAAGTCGTCTTACACTGAATGGGGTATGCTCCTTTTGTCGTCGTGGGACCCTGTTTTTTGATTGAGCTAACAGCTGTGATATGACATCAGCCGGTGGTCTCTGTTTTCACTTGTTTTTTGCTCTTAAAAGGTTCCATCAGTGTCACTCTGGCGGGCTGCACAGTGTTGCTTTTCATCTCTTCGACTGTGCAGTCTGCCAGCTGGTTAAAAGGGCCCATGGTGGAGAGAGAGGGTTGCTGGTGTGATCCTGTTCTAAGTTATTTATTGTCCTTATGCTTATGGACACACACATGCACGCACATACAAACACACAAATATGCTACATACACACGCACAGACAGTGTAAACTGTACATACACACATACATACCGTACATACACACACACATTCACACAAACATACACACGCACACAAACAGTTTCCTGTACATAAACACTTGCATGCACGCGCACACACAGACACACACACACCGCCGTCACCTGTCTGTCGAATTGGAGTAACAACTTCAGTTCTTCAAGCATGAAAGTTAAAACACCACTACTACAGATGTGTGGGTCCTGCTATTTCTTATGAAACACTGCTCAGTTTTTAGAGAACAACTGACAACAGTAAGGTATTCATACAGAAGTATGTTTGGATTACAGAAAAACTTACTTTTTTCATTCTTTGCTCGATACCTTTGATTCAAGTTTGAACCCAATGGAACATTTCTCTGACACCTGTGACACTGAATGGGCTTCTCGGCATGAAATATTTTGGAAACAATTCAAAGCTTGGCTGGACCTTTGCTCACAGATACTTCTGAATTCATTTTCATGACCGGCTCCGCTCTACTCCGCTCTGCGACCTGGAGTCTCTTCCTGCTACAGGGCCTCTTAAACATTCTAAACTATTACCCCTCAGAGTGCACTGTGATTTAACACATTTAGCATTACCAATATAAGACCCCCTTTACCACCCCAATTTCTGTCCAAGTGTCTTTCCGTTGTGACACCCTGGGACCAGTTAAGAGTGACTATACTATCTATTTGCACCGCTCTGGTGGTGGTGTGTGGGTGCACATGTGTGTACATACTGAAGAGAGAGCACAGATCGCATAGTAGTGAAAAAATAACCAGGGTGGAAGAATTTTTAAAAATAAAGAAAGGCCACAAAGCAGCTTACTGTAGCAAGCTTAGCATGTGCTTATTAGGCCTGCCATTGTAGCGGCATTGCTGACACTTTGGCTGATGAGATTGAGTAGAGTTATTTGGTAACTGGTAGAGACTGATAGTGAGTCTGGGGTATTCTGATGAAACACAGCGGCACATACTGGAGGAGGAAGCCCCAGAGTTACCTGTGTGGCTTTGGGCTGCTCTCTCAGAAAAATGTATCAGGAGTGGATAAACTAATATGGTTGTGTCTGTGGACACAACTAGAAATTAACCAAAACATTGTTTAGAATTTTGGTTTAAGTTGACTGGTTTGCTAGATTGACATATATTAAATACATTTTTAAATACACTAAAAGTTTGATGTCGGACGACGCTAGAATGTTCATTATGTCACTGCGACAACTGTCGCTAGACTTAGTATAAACCAGCTTTTAGTCTTAAACATTGTTTAGTACATGGCCTCACATGTGAATCCTTAAAGAGATGGGTAGATCTTTAGGCTTAAGAGGGTGTGAAAGATGCTGAATGGGTGTAAGCAAAGAAGAGCTCTCAGTAGGTTTACCAAAACATTTAAGTACCATTTTCTCAAAAGTGAGGTTACAAGTTTAACGCAGAATTACTTTCCCATTATTCCTCAACTGTAGTGTATGATATAAACAACACAATTTCAAATTTGTGACTCACCACTTGGATTCGGTCATAATTTGAATTTTAGATTTTTACATTGGATAAAAGTAGAGACTCAGAGCTACAAAATGGTATGTCATACACAGCATTTTTGAGGAACAATGGGAAAGTAATTCTACTTTGAAAGTTGATACACTTGAAAACTCACTTTTGAGAAAATGGCCTTTGAATGTTTTGGTACCTACTCCAGCTCTCGTTTGTCTACACCCATTCAGCATTGTTCACACCCTCTTAAGCCAGCCCCACCCAACTATTTAAGGATTCACATGAGGTCAGGTGCTAATGACTAAAAGTTTCCAGGTAAACAGAAACTGTCCAGATACAAATATTTTAGAAATAGATGACGCTTACCCAGATACACTTGTCTAAATTGATGGGTCATGTGAAAAAATGCTATAACCCCCAGCCACATCCCGTGGTGGAAAACATACTAAATTGTCATACTTGAGTAAAAGTATAAATCATTTCAAATTCCTTACGTTAAACCACATGGCACAATTGTATTTATTTTTAAATAGCAAGGGTACAATGTACCTAGGTATCAAAAGTAAAAATATAAACCATTTGAACTTCCTTATATTAAACCAGATGGCACAATTTTATACTTAAAAAAAAATTGATGGATAGCCAGGGGCACACTCCAACGCTCAGACATCATTTACAAACAAAGCATTTGTGTTTAGTGAGTATGCCAGATCAGAGGTTGTATGGATAACCAGGGATGTTCTCTTGAAAAGTGATTAAATTGTACAAAAAATTCCTGTCAAAATGTAACAAGTACTTTTGTGTGTCAAGGAAAATGTATGGAGTAAAAAGTATATTATTTTCTTTACGAATGTTGTGAAGTAAAAGTTACAGAAAACGACTTAAGTAGTACTTTGCATCACTCCCCAAATGCCTTCACACCAGTACATTAGCATTTCAAACTTTTTAACAAATCAAAAACTGGAAAATTGGGCGTGCAAAATTATTCAGCCCCCTTAAGTTAATACTTTGTAGCACCACCTTTTGCTGCGATTACAGCTGTAAGTCGCTTGGGGTATGTCTATCAGTTTTGCACATCGAGAGACTGAAATGTTTTCCCATTCCTCCTTGCAAAACAGCTCGAGCTCAGTGAGGTTGGATGGAGAACATTTGTGAACAGCAGTTTTCAGTTCTTTACACAGATTCTCGATTGGATTCAGGTCTGGACTTTGACTTGGCCATTCTAACACCTGGATATGTTTATGTTTGAACCATTCCATTGTAGATTTTGCTTTATGTTTTGGATCATTGTCTTGTTGGAAGACAAATCTCCATCCCAGTCTCAGGTCTTTTGCAGACTCCATCAGGTTTTCTTCCAGAATGGTCCTGTATTTGGCTCCATCCATCTTCCCATCAATTTGAACCATCTTCCCTGTCCCTGCTGAAGAAAAGCAGGCCCAAACCATGAATCTGCCACCACCATGTTTGACAGTGGATATGGTGTGTTCAGGGTGTTGCTTTACGCCAAACATAACGTTTTACATTGTTGCCAAAAAGTTAAATTTTGGTTTAATCTGACCAGAGCACCTTCTTCCACATGTTTGGTGTGTCTCCCAGGTGGCTTGTTGCAAACTTTAAACTACACTTTTATGGATATCTTTAAGAAATGGCTTTCTTCTTGCCACTCTTCCATAAAGGCCAGATTTGTGCAATATACGACTGATTGTTGTCCTATGGACAGAGTCTCCCACCTCAGCTGTAGATCTCTGCAGTTCATCCAGAGTGATCATGGGCCTCTTGGCTGCATCTCTGATCAGTCTTCTCCTTGTATGAGCTGAAAGTTTAGAGGGACGGCCAGGTCTTGGTAGATTTGCAGTGGTCTGATACTCCTTCCATTTCAATATTATCACTTGCACAGTGCTCCTTGGGATGTTTAAAGCTTGGGAAATCTTTTTGTATCCAAATCCGGCTTTAAACTTCTTCACAACAGTATCCCGGACCTGCCTGGTGTGTTCCTTGTTCTTCATGATGCTCTCTGCGCTTTTAACGGACCTCTGAGACTATCACAGTGCAGGTGCATTTATACGGAGACTTGATTACACACAGGTGGATTGTATTTATCATCATTAGTCATTTAGGTCAACATGGGATCATTCAGAGATCCTCACTGAACTTCTGGAGAGAGTTTGCTGCACTGAAAGTAAAGGGGCTGAATAATTTTGCACGCCCAATTTTTCAGTTTTGATTTGTTAAAAAAGTTTGAAATATCCAATAAATGTCGTTCCACTTCATGATTGTGTCCCACTTGTTGTTGATTCTTCACAAAAAAATACAGTTTTATATCTTAATGTTTGAAGCCTGAAATGTGGCATAAGGTCGCAAAGTTCAAGGGGGCCGAATACTTTCGCAACTGTAAGTTAAGGCCATGTAACCTGAGTAAGATGTACATGTACAGCACATAAACAGATGCATGCGCCATATATTCAAGCGGTGGACACTTACTTGATACGTTCACATGATATTGTTGTGTTATGTCACAAAATCATGTTACGACCACACATATCATTATTCATTTTATTTATCAATATTTTGCTAAGTCTTGTGAAGTGCATGGTCTCTACAGAAGGTGTAAACGGTAAAGCCAAATTGTTACTTGCATAGTAGCAATATCAGAAATAGTGTCAATATAAATAAAATGTACAGTATGTACAAGAACAATAACGATATCAGTGATAGACGAGGTAGTTATATGCATACAATCAGGGATAAAGTGGCTGAGCAGCAGGAAAGGATAAAAAATAAATAGCAGCAACATATGTTCTAACGTGTGTTAGGAGTCATATAAATAGAGGCACTGCAGATAGCGCTGATGACTGGTCCGTCAAACCACGTATGAATAAGGGAATCTATATTCGGAGTGCCTGTTTCTATCCTGCCCTTGACTTTGGTGCAGGGACTCTTCGTCGCAAAAATATAATTTGTCTAGCTTTGTCCAGTCCAGGTGGTGCTTTTACAGGCAGAACATCTATGGGAGGAAGAATGTCAGCGTTGCGCAGCAGCTGAAACCTGGTCCCGACAGTCCGAATGCTCCTTGGTAACAACACCAGGCTCCAGAGCATCAAAGCTGTAAAACAGGGAATAACAAAAATGTTGAAGACTTTACAGCCCTGCACAACATCAACTCACCTCCGAAGTTCAAATAAGAATCACCTTTTTTACCTGAAGAACTGTACTGCTTGATCTGTGGCAGTGGCCTGATGTACAAAGTCAGCTGTTGTTGCCAACCATAGCTATCCACCAGCACCGTACCATCCTCCAGTTAATGTTAGCTAGCTAACAGCAAGCTTTAACTTGGGATCTTTTGTTTAGGCATGTCACGTTAACGTTAGCTAGATGCAGTGGGGCAAAAAAGTATTTAGTCAGCCACCAATTGTGCAAGTTCTCCCACTTAAAAAGACGAGAGAGGCCTGTAATGTTCATCATAGGTACACTTCAACTATGATAGACAAGATGAGGGAAAAAAATCCAGAAAATCACATTGTAGGATTTTTTATGACTGAATACTTTTTTGCCCCACTGTAGCTAAATTAACTATAATCCCAATTCATAGAGTAACGTTACTTGCAATACAACCCGATTGTCATAGCAAGCTAAAGTTACCCAAATAACTGTAGGTTCATTCTTAGTTAGCAAGCCAGCCATTGAGCTGAAGCTTTAGCCTTCAATGAAAACAACTTCATGACAAAATTTGAAATTTATAATATCTGAATCTGTAGCCAGATTCCTACCTGTATACATGGATGAAAGCTTCACGTTACGTTCATTGTTAGTTCATTGTTAGTTAGCAAGCCAGCCTTCGAACTCCAGCTGGCTAGCTAACATCTAACGTAAACTCATTCCGTACAAATGTGCGCAACCGCAACATTCAAACGAGGCTACAAAGAAAACTAATGGGACTGTAGCAACTGTGTTGATGTCAAAATCGGGGGTGAACTAGGTTTCTATTCAAGCGTTGATCGACAAGGTAATGGCTCAATAGTATTGGAGAAAAGTTGAAAAAAACTGACCCTCCGTTACATCTTGAAGTGTCATGTTGTAACGTACAGCACGCATAAAGCAACTATTTCTGTCTTACAATCTCTCTCCACCAGGTGTAGCACTTCTATCATCCTTTAAAAACAAGAAATGGACAGTGACGGGGTAAGGGGGGATACCTAGTCATTTTTTTCGTCATCATTGCATGCGATCATCATTCTCAAAGCAGCTGTTTACTTCTAAGATCATTTTAGCACCGCTCTAAAAACCCATTTCAAATTTAACAAACCTTCAAATAGGTATGTAATGACACATTATATAAACTCTTTATAGTGTTTTATTTACATTTTAGAGGCAATAAGGTGATAAGTTGGACAGATCGAGTGAAAAATAAGCATCTCTCCTTCTCACTATCACGCATTAGTTTCGCTTCCCCACCCGCCATTTTTAAAAAGACCTGACGGGACTCATTGCCTGCTTAAATTATGCAGAAACGGGCAGCATTTAGGTCATGTATTTGATTATGTTGGAAAGGGGAGAAATTGTGCTTTACAATGGTATTGACATTACAGTTGATCTGGAAGTATTATGTTTTTGGGGCGCTAAAATAAGGGCAATCGTACGCACCAAGGCGATGTACGAGTTTACATGAGTTTACGTTAGCTTTAGCTTTTGCAATGAAAACAACTTTCTGACAAAAGTAGAAATGTATAATATCTGAATCTGTAGCTAGATTCTTAACTGTATTAATTAATGAAAGCTTCACGGCAGACTACAACCCCTTTTATAAAAGACACATTGTGTTGTTTCCGTTTAGTTAACACAGCTTGTTTGACCCATTGTGTTCCACTGATTTCAAAACATGTTATGAAATGGAAGGGTAAGCAATGCAAGGCACAATCGTCATCAGAAAGTAGTCCATCACAACTTTTTCCCACTGAGCTTTGACGATAGCGCCTGATATCTTCGGGGCAGCAATGTTATTGAGAGCAGTAGCAACATATTTGCAGTTCTCCATGGCTAACAATATATATTTTTTAAATGCAGTACGTGCAGCTCATTTTGTAGGCACAAGATGCAACACCGACCAATCCAAACTCATCTCTCGTCATAATCAGCCCACTCCTTATCTCAGCCAATCATGGCTAGCGTGAAGGTTGCGCCCTTTTTCTGTGGCTAAACCAACTAGGCTACCAATTGTATTGGTATTTACAGATGACATGCACATTTGATATTAAGGCACATGAAAGTTCACATGGTTGAGAAGGCATTTCTGCCAAAAAATACATCTTGATAAAAAATATATATTTTTATGTTCAAAAGGCTCTCCTGTGAAGTTGTGAATAGCAAGTTTCCTTAATCGGGTCAAATTTTGCGACATAAGACCGAATCGAGCTGGTCGTTAGCATTTGGTCAAACACCCACATTTTCAAGTGGTAAATCAACTAAAAATTACGTCCGCTGCAATTTGATGAATGCACAGTAAATCCAACTATCTTACTCAGCATATCATAGTTAAGACCTCCCTAATATGAATACAGTCTCTCTCATAATATACAATCACCATGACATACAGTACCAGTCAAATGTTTGGACATATCTACTCATTTCAGGGTTTTACTTTATTTTTTATTATTTTCTACATTGTACAATAATTGTGAAAGACATCAAAACGATGAAATAACACGTATGGAATCATATAGTAACCAAAAAGGTGTTAAACAAATCAAAATATATTTTATATTTGAGTTTCTTCAAAGTAGCCACACTACCTTGATGACAGCTTTGCACACTCTTGGCATTCTCTCAACCAGCTTCACATGGAATGCTTTTCCAACAGTCTTGAAGGAGTTCCCACATATACTGAGCACTTGTTGGATGCTATCCCTTCAATCTGCGGTCCAACTCATTGCAAACCATCTCAATTGGATTGAGGTCGGGTGATTGTGGAGGCCAAGTCATCTGATGCAGCACTCAATCAATCTCCTTCTCGGTCAAATAGCTTTTACACAGCCTGGAGATATGTTGGGTCATTGTCCTTTTGAAAAACAAATTATTGTCCCACTAAGTGCAAACCAAAGGCGATGGCGTATCTCTGCAGTATGCTGTGGTAGCCATGCTGGTTAAGTGTGCCTTGAATACTAAATAAATAACAGACAGTGTCACTAGCAAAGCACCCCCACACCATTCCACCTCCTCCTCCATGTTTCACGGTGGGAACCACACATGGAAAGATCATCCGTTCACCTACTCTGTGTCTTACAAAGACACGACAGTTGGAACCAAAAATCTCAAATGTACTCATCAGACCAAAGGACAGAATTCCTCCAGTCTAATGTTCATTGCTCGTGTTTCTTGACCCAAGCAAGTCTCAAATTCTTATTGGTGTCCTTTAGTACTGGTTTCTATGCAGCATTTCGACCATGAAGGCCTGATTCACGCAGTCTTCTCTGAACAGTTGATGTTGAGTTGTGTCTGTTACTTGAACTCTGTGAAGCACTTTTGGGCTGCAATATCTGAGGCTGATAACTCTAATGAAGCAGCAGAGGTAACTCTGGGTATTACTTTCCTGTGGTGGTCCTCATGAGAGCCAGTTCCATCAGAGCACTCAAAGAAACTTTCCAAGTTTTTTACATTTTTCGGATTGACTGGCCTTCATGTCTTAAAGTAATGATGGACTGTCGTTTCTCTTTGCTGATTTGAGCTGTTGTTTCCATAATATGCACTTGGTCTAATACAAAACAGGGCTATCTTCTGTATACCAACCCTACATTGTCACAACACAACTTATTGTCTCAAACACATTAAGAAGTAAAGACATTTCAAATGAACTCTTAACAATTAATTAATTGAAATGTATTCCAGGTGACTACCTCATGAAGCTGGTTGAGAGAGTGCAAAGAGTGTGCAAAGCTGTCGTCAAGGCAAAGCGTGGCTACTTTAGCATCGAATAGTCCCCGCGATATGCAACTGTTCAGGGAAGTCAGGAACCAATACACGCAGTCAGTCAGGAAAGCAAAGGCCAGCTTCTTCAGGCAGAAATTTGCATCCTGTAGCTAACTAACTAACTAAAAAGTTCTGGGACACTGTGAAGTCCATGGAGAACAAGAGCACCTCCTCCCAGCTGCCCACTGCACTGCGGCTCAGTAACACGGTCACCACCGATAAATCCATGATTATCGAAAACTTCAACAAGCATTTCTCAACGGCTGGCCATGCCTTCCTCCTGGCTACGCCAACCCCGGCCAACAGCTCCGCCCCCCGCAGCTACTCGCCCAAGCCTCTCCAGGTTCTCCTTTACCCAAATCCAGACAGAAGATGTTCTGAAAGAGCTGCAAAACCTGGACCCGTACAAATCAGCTGGGCTTGACAATCTGGACACTCTATTTCTGAAACTATCCGCCGCCATTGTCGCAACCCCTATTACCAGCCTGTTCAACCTCTCTTTCATATCGTCTGAGATCCCCAAGGATTGGAAAGCTGCCGCAGTCATCTCCCTCTTCAAAGGGGGAGACACCCTGGACCCAAACTGTTACAGACCTATATCCATCCTGCCCTGCCTATCTAAGGTCTTCGAAAGCCAAGTCAACAAACAGGTCACTGACCATCTCGAATCCCACCGTACCTTCTCCGCTGTGCAATCTGGTTTCGAGCCAGTCACGGGTGCACCTCAGCCACGCTCAAGGTACTAAACAATATCATAACCGCCATCGATAAAAGACAGTACTGTGCAGCCGTCTTAATCGACCTTGCCAAGGCTTTCGACTCTGTCAATCACCATATTCTTATCGGTAGACTCAGTAGCCTCGGTTTTTCTAATGACTGCCTTGCCTGGTTCACCAACTACTTTGCAGACAGAGTTCAGTGTGTCAAATCGGAGGGCATGCTGTCCAGTCCTCTGGCAGTCTCTATGGGGGTGCCACAGGGTTCAATTCTCGGGCGATTCCCTGATCCACCTCTACGCAGACGACACCATTCTGTATACCTCCGGCCCGTCCTTGGACACTGTGCTATCTAACCTCCAAACGAGCTTCAATGCCATACAACACTCCTTCCGTGGCCTCCAACTGCTCTTAAAAGCTAGTAAAACCAAATACATGCTTTTCAACCGTTCGCTGCCTGCATCCGCACGCCCGACTAGCATCACCACCCTGGATGGTTCCGACATAGAATATGTGGACATCTATAAATACCTAGTTGTCTGGCTAGACTGCAAACTCTCCTTCGAGACTCATATTAAACATCTCCAATCTAAAATCAAATCTAGAGTCGGCTTTCTATTCCGCAACAAAGCCTCCTTCACTCAAGCCGCCAAACTTACCCTAGTAAAACTGCCTATCCTACCGATCCTCGACTTCGGCGATGTCATCTACAAAATAGCTTCCAACACTCTACTCAGCAAACTGGATGCAGTTTATCACAGTGCCATCCGTTTTGTTACTAAAGCACCTTATACCACCCACCACTGTGACCTGTATGTTCTAGTCGGCTGGCCCTCGCTACATATTAGTCACCAGACCCACTGGCTCCAGGTCATCTACAAGTCCATGCTAGGTAAAGCTCCGCCTTATCTCAGTTCACTGGTCACGATGGCAACACCCACCCCGTAGCATGCGCTCCAGCAGGTGTATCTCACTGATCATCCCTAAAGCCAACACCTAATTTGGCCACCTTTCGTTCCAGTTCTCTGCTGCCTGTGACTGGAACAATTGCAAAAATCGCTGGAGACTTTTATCTCCCTCACCAACTTTAAACATCTGCTACCTGAGTAGCTAACCGATCGCTGCAGCTGTACATAGTCTATCGGTAAATAGCCCACCCAATTTTACCTACCTCTTCCCCATACTGTTTATATTTATTTACTTTTCTGCTCTTTTGCACACCAATATCTCTACCTGTACATGACCATCTGATCATTTATCACTCCAGTGTTAATCTGCAAAATGTTAATTATTCGCCTACCTCCTCATGCCTTTTGCACACAATGTATATAGACTCTCTTATTTCTTTTTTCTACTGTGTTATTGACTTGTTAATTGTTTACTCCATGTGTAAATCTGTGTTGTTGTCTGTTCACACTGCTATGCTTTATCTTGGCCAGGTCGCAGTTGCAAATGAGAACTTGTTCTCAACCAGCCTACCTGGTTAAATAAAGGTGAAATTTAGAAATGTAAAAAATTTTAAAAATTAAAACTTTGAAGAATCTCAAATATAAAATATATTTTGATTTGTTGAAACATATTTAAAAACTATGAAACTTAAATATCACATTGACATAAGTATTCAAACCCTTTACTCAGTACGTTGTTGAAGCACCTATGGCAGTGATTATAGCCTCGAGTCTTCTTGGGTACACTTCCCCAACTTGGCACACCTGATTTGGGGAGTTTCTTTCATTCTTCTCTGCAGATCCTCTCAAGCTCTGTCAGGTTGCATGGGGAGTGTCGCTGCACAGCTATTTTCAGGTCTCTCCAGAGATATTTGATCGGATTCAAGTCCGGGCTCTGGCTGGTCCACTCAAGGACATTCAGAGACTTGTCCCGAAGCCACTCCTGCGTTTTCTTGGCTGTGTGCTTAGGGTCGTTGTCCTGTTGGAAGGTGAACCTTCGCCCAGTCTGAGGTTCTGAGCGCTCTGGAGCAAGTTTTCATCAAGGATCTCTCTGTACTTTGCTCCATTCATCTTTCCCTTGATCCTGACTAGTCTCCCAGTCCTTTCCAAATCATGTCCAACCAATTGAAATTACAACAGGTTGACTCCAATCAAGTTGTAGAAACAGCTCAAGGATGATCGATAGAATCAGGATGCACCTGAGCTCAATTTCATAGAAAAGGATCTGAATACTTATGAAAGTAAGGTATTTTTGTATTAATATTTTGTATAAATTAGCAAAAAAAATCTAAAAACCTGTTTTTACTTTGTCATTATGGGGTATTGTGTAGATTGACGAGGAAAATGTGTTTTACAATCAATTTTAGAATAAGACTGTAACGTAACAAAATGTGGAAAAAGTCAAGGGGTCTGAATACTTCCCGAATGCACTGTACATACATGCAGTAGGTAAAATACCAGTTGCAGTAGTTCTACCCTAGCCTGATCCCAGATCTGTTTGTGACAGCAGTGTGTAAAATACCAGTTGCAGTAGTGCTACCCTAGCCTGACCCCAAATCTGTTTGTGACAGCACAAACAGATCTGGGATCAGACTAGTTCTGCCCCATCATCTCTAAGAACCTGTGGCAGGTTCTCACAACATGCAAACACTCTCGTGTATGCTGAGGAGGGTAATGAGAAGCATTACGACTGGCTGGCCAGGGTTAATCTTCTTTTTGTTTCCCTGCCAAACTCAGGCCTCACGGAGCACAGCCACATTACCCAGTCTCCATTCTCACGTCAATGCCTTGCCATACAGAATAAGGAACCACGTTCCTGACACTAGTGTTCCAGAGCGATTGGTGACCGGTGATGTTTTAACCTGTTGAGGAGGATAGTTTACGTTAAATCTATGAAGCCTAGGAATTACCGTTGTTTACCACCATGCCTCTTTTATGGTACTGGCACTAACCCTGTATATAGCTTAAATTCTCATGTTTTTCTTATTTCTCGTCTGTGTTTTACTTTACCTTGATATTGTAAGAAACATTTTTTGTGAAAGGGAGTGAAAGAGCTTGCAAGTATGCATTTCACAGTACTGTTTAACATCTGCTGTATCCTGTGCACATGACAAATACACTTGACATGACTAGTTTTAACCTATGCTCATTATACTCTATCATGCTGTACATAAGTATAAGTGTTATAGCTTTTTTTTCAGGAGGTCCAGAGCTAGACTTATAGGCCTTGACTATTTTAAGCCTTAGCATGTCACTAAAACCTGTGTATATCTAGTCTTGATGAAGGTGATGATTGCCGTTGCTCATCATCAATGACCCTGATGAATGAGTTGGTTGTGAATGCTTATAGCAAATCTTATAATGCACTATGGGGTGATAATAGGTGCAGTAAGTGCATCCATAATGCATTTTAAACAAGTCTTACTCTTCCCCATCTTTCTCCCCTTCTCTATTTCTCCCTCTTTCTCTCTCTTTCTTCCTTCTCCATCTAACTTCCTTTCACACTATTTTCCTTCTGTAGTGTTATGCTTTATATGAAGAATCCGAAGGCAAATATCACTTTGGTTAACTTTAATGAAACAATAAGTAACAGTGTACGACGGGTGTACACGGACCGACTTGCCAAATCACCTTATGTCGTCATAAATATACTTGTGCCATAATAAAATAGTTCCAATACAATACATCATTTTTTTTCTTTGAGTCTTTTGAGACATGTCTTTTTAAAATATCAAAACATCACATACTGTTTAAAGTTCATCACTCTGTAATAAAGTTTTGAAATACCCATCTTTCTCTCTTTCTAAACCCATCTCTTTCTCTTCTCTCTGACTACTATTTTCTCACTTTCTCTATCCATCTTTCTGACTCTCTCTCTCTAGAATGTAAAGGCGAGGTCTCAGTTTATTAATCTGAAGCTGAAAATTCACCAAACGCTCAATCTTGGCTCTTCTTTGATCTGTAGAAACTTTGGGAAATTCTCCGGTCTTGAGCTGGCTCCCGTCCCCCCAGCCCCCATCAGCCACTGCTTCATTAGCCAACCTTTAGCTGCCGTGCAACAATTAGGCCTGTCGGGCGCTCACTGTAGATCGAACTCCGCTTGGCAGCTCCGCTCGCTATCTATACCCAGGAACAAATCCTCACTAATGACTGGCTAAAGAGACCTGACAGCGTGTTACAGCTGGAGACGTAATTTCATAGAAGCTCTAACAAGCCTTTGAAGGAGTGGAAGAAATATTTCATAAGCTTGATGCAATTTGGTGGGTGCACATAATGAAAATAATGAGTGCGCTCCCTTCAGATTTTAACACGTAATTGATGCCTCTTCTTTTTGTTCATTGCAAATAATAACAAGCGCAGACACAGACAGCAGATCATCAGATGTGGTTCTTTTCTCCCTCTGCATGTTGAGTAGGCTAGATAAAACCATTGTTTCCTGCCATTTTACATACTAATATTTTTTGGTCCCTTGCGTTTTTAACGAGATTGATGTTCCCATCTGCGAAACACCTGTTATACACCGAACATGGTGGCCCTTGACAACCAACTTATTAATACATGGGCAATGCACAATGAAACCAATGTGTTCTTCCATGGAAAACCATTCTGGTTGTATTTAATCATTAAGCTATATCCATCTGTTACAGCTCTGCCTCTTTTAGTGTCAGCCTGTTTTTATCTATCTTGTCGCACCCAGTCAAACTGGCTTAGTTTGTAATTCAACTATGTAAAAACACACAGTAATCAGGACCTTCTGAAAAACAAACATTTTGTTATGTTAAGCACCCAGACTATCAAAATAATGACGCATTTATGAATAATAATCCTGTTTTGTTGGCGATGGAATCTGCTCAACCTAAGAGTTAGAGAAAGGAGCAACAGAGAGGGAGAAAAGTTTTCGGCCCCCACAGTGGCCAATAAATGATGCCAAAAAAAGAAAAATATGGAACATCAAAAGATAACCCGATATCATAGAGTCCGGTTAATCAGAACATCTAGATCAGAGTGATGCCACAGGAGCCAGTAAATTAAAGGAACAAAATGATTAATTGGACCAAATGACATTGAAAAAACAATCAAATATTAAAAGAGTGTACACTACGTTTAACTTTGGCATCAAGGGTGCACAGAGAGTAATCGCCAGGCTGAAGTATCATCATTTCCTCCATTTAGTGTAACAGTAATAAAAGACTTGTCAGAGGTTTGAAGTGAAGAAGCACCCAGGCCCCTCATTACCGCCATGGGAAATACAATGTTTTCTGGCCCCTAATAATGACAATATTTTGCCAAATAAAGTCATTTTGTTAATAGGAATGCTAATAATAAGGCACTTTCTGCTTGTTTGTTTTCTAGTTTGGACATATTTACATTATATTACACTGATGAACAAAAGGACAGTCCATTTGATTGCATCCATGTCTTTGATTTTGGTTCTGGGAGCGGAGGATGGGTACGTGTGCTTTGAATTCACTAGGGATGAATCTGGATGGGGTTTGAATATTTAAACAAGGCCCTCCTCTGAGCTTGTTTTATGAGATGATATTCCTCTTTGTATTAGGCTCCTCTATAGGAAATCATTACCTGGGCTAGTTAAGTCTAAAGTAGGTTACCACCGGTCAAAGTTTGGTTGTATTGAAAAGTCCTCAGAACTCAATTGGTTTGGTAGAGTAAACTTGAGACATTTTCTAAACTCTTCATTATGTGCCAATATTCCCTGTAGAAGGCAAATAATTAAACAGATGGTCGTACTATCAACAAACTATCTGTTGATAACTGTCACGTTCTGACCTTTATTTTCTGTGTTTTTGTATTTAGTTAGTATGGTCAGGGCGTGAGTTGGGTGGGCAGTCTATGTTTGTTTGTCTAGGTTTTGGGAATTTCTATGTTTCGGCCTAGTATGGTTCTCAATCAGAGGCAGGTGTCATTAGTTGTCTCTGATTGAGAATCATACTTTAGGTGGCCTGGGTTTCACTGTGTGTTTGTGGGTGATTGTTCCTGTCTCTGTGTGTGCACCAGATAGGACTGTTTTGAGTTTCACATTTCTTGTTTTGTTAGTTTGTTCATGTGTACCTTAAAGCATTAAAAAGTACCATGGAAAATTACCACGCCGCGTATATCCGTTTCGCCTCTCCTCTTCGGAAGAAGAGGAGGAAACTCATTACAATAACAACTGCTTATATAGGGTTTGGTTTAGAATAAGCATTAGGGTAAGGGTTCAGGTTATGCTTAAAGCTAGGGTTAGTAGATAGTAGAAATGTTACGATAGTCAGTAGATAGTGTGTAGAGAGGATCTAGAGATGGACTATCCAAATAAACTGTAACAGCTCGTTACAGTTTTTGACGTTTATTCAACAGCCACAAATGGCTGCAAACGGCGAATTAGGAAAATAGGAATATGACGATCCATATAGGAGATGCACCTTGTCAATATGATGAGTTTTGCTCATAAAATGATTGCTTACGCTTATAACTTCATAGACGCACCTTGGGTGAGGTGCCATTGCATGTCTAACAGAGCAGATTGACAGTCAACTGGAATTGAAGGCACCATTTTTATTATATTTTTTTATATTTTTTGTTGCTTGTATATTTTTGTTTCTAATGGGGCACCTGGAGAAGGAAGCAAAGAACATTGTTGTGTCTCTGTATTTACCTCTGTATGTTTCTCTATAATGTACTAGGGCCTCTACCAAGAGGTTTGGACTTTTACTGTGTGCCACAGGAGGTTGTGTGCTTGTCCTGCTTTCACATGATTGATGGTTCAAGACCTGCTTTGTCTGTTCCCTTTTAATCACTACAACAGTATTTACCAAGAGACCATCCCTGGGCCTTGTGTCAACAGACAAAGGGCTGTGTGGCCTATCCAGCAGAAGTCAGACAGCAACAGAGTGAGGTATTTTCCTTTTGAAACCTCTCCCCCTGAAGTCAATTAAGTGATGCTGACATCTGCAACACCCGGCCCTGATCAAAGGTTAGATCGCCTGCTTGGCGGAGGGACATTAAATCTTAGCTGCCTCGCAGCAAGGCCTGAGACGAGGCCTGATGCAGATCAACAGGTCAGGTAATTATCAGAAAGTTGGTGTTTTGCTACCCCTGCATCACCAGCGATCCCTTTTATTTATTTTGTTACTATTATAGGCACGGAATTCCCGGAGAGACGTAGGAAAAGAGAGGAGCGTGTGACATGAAACGGTCCCTGCCTCAGACAAGGGCAAGAGGGAAAAAATACGGAATTAATTTGACTATGAGTAAGTGCCAGCCATTCCTGTCGTTTAATGCATCGCTCACTCTCTTCCTTTTCTAATTGCACTGTAGACAGCTTCAAGCACGTTGGGGAATTCCTGGCAGAGAATACCAGTCCCCCAATCCTTTGTTGCGGCGTTATTTGCATGATAATTAGTTGATGGCAATATCTATTCTAATTCATTTATTATTTCACAACCGCAGTGAGAGGGATAGTGTGTAAGAAAGATGGGGAGACCCCATACATTAATTATAGTGATCATAGCATTCACTGAACTTGAATATGCTTATTAAATTAGTAAGTCAATTTACAGATGAGTCTTTGGTTTCCTCTTTGTCATTTACTCTGGACTATTTTGGTGAATCCGTATCCATTTTCCAGCTCCTACACTTCTCCACCAGGGTCTCTATCCTTATATGGCTTTCTACGGAACATGCTGCTCAGGTTATAGCCTGTGTATTTACACTGGTTTGAACACATGACACATTAGGGCACATACAGACATGAATGAGGTGTGCTTCAACAGGTTTGGAGCAGAAACCTGCACACCTATAGTTGCACTCCAGGAGGAGAGTTCACCGTCCCTGATTTAAACCAAAGTGAGTACAATTCATCAGTGCTATGCAGTACTAACATCCTTTTAAAAATGTATGAATATCAGTACATATTACTGAGAGAAAAATAAAATAATGACCCAATTATCCACGAACAGTGAAGAATCGGTGCTCTGCGAAATTCAGAGCAACACAAAATAAAGGTTGCAGGCCAAACAAAAACGCATCAACACAAAAGTGTAGAAAGACCCTTGGTACTTCATTGCTCCTTGACAGATGGAGAAGCCATCTCCCCCTCTCCTCTCTTACTTTCCTCTTTCCTGGAGGGTCTGGGATAGGACAATGGAGGAACCACTGTGGTCCCGTTATGTTTGTGTACACACACCACCCCAGCCTACATAACACTACAGCACATTAAAATTAAAGCACCACCTTATTGTTCTCCTGTGTGTCTATCTCGCTCCCCCAACACATCTCAAGGTGGAGCAAAGGGAACAACATGTGTGTGATAGAAGCCAACAGTTGGTAAGATATTTGTGATGAGTGCGTGGAGTGGTGTATGATGCTATTTGCCTAGAGAATTCCTGAGGATTCAGGCTAGTCGGTGCTAGCGGTGGAATAGGCCTGTCAGCTGGCAACCAGCTATAATTGCTTCCTATGGCAGGGCCTGATGAAGAGCGGAGAGGAGGTATAAGCGGTCCAGGTATCCCATCTCCACAACAGCCCCAATAATTGTTTTGTGAGGGATGCAGAGAGTTGTTGCCAATCTGCACGCTGGGCCGAGGCTCTGATTGACCGGAGAGATCTGGGGAGATGGAAGGGAAGGGGAATGCCTATGGTGCTGCAGACAATTTTGCCTCGAGTATCACAGCATTTTTCATTCAGAGAGAGGAGATGAGAAAGGGTAAAGTGGGGGAAAAGTTAGAGGAGAAAATAGGGAGTGGGGAAAAGGTAAAGAAGGAAAGACAGAGGAGAAAGCAGGGGATATGTTTATCACAGCTTGTGTCACTCAGAATGGATGATAGGAGAGGGAATGGAGGGGAGACGAGAGGGAGGTATTCAAATCAAATTGTATTCGTCACATGTATTTGTGAACACCAGGTGTGGAGACGAACAGTGAAATGCTCTTCCCAACTATGCAAAGAGAAAGAAAATAGAGAAATAAAAAAGCGTCAATGCAGATAGTCCAGGTAGCTATTTGGTTAACCATTTAATGAGCTATTTAGCAATGTTATAGCATGGGGGAAGAAGCTGTTCAGGGTCCTGTTGGTTTCAGACTTGGTGCACCCTCCTCTCCTCCCTTACTGCATCCTTTGACTCCCTATGTCCCCTATCCTCCAGGCTGGCTCGGTCCTCCCCTCCCGCTCCGTGGCTCGACGACTCCTTGCGAGCTCACAGAACAGGGCTCCGGGCAGCCGAGCGGAAATGGAGGAAAACTCGCCTCCCTGCGGACCTGGCATCCTTTCACTCCCTCCTCTCTACATTTTCCTCCTCTGTCTCTGCTGCTAAAGCCACTTTCTACCATTCTAAATTCCAAGCATCTGCCTCTAACCCTAGGAAGCTCTTTGCCACCTTCTCCTCCCTCCTGAATCCCACCCCCTCCTCCCTCTCTGCAGATGACTTCGTCAACCATTTTGAAAAGAAGGTCGACGACATCCGATCCTAGTTTGCTAAGTCAAACGACACCGCTGGTTCTGCTCACACTGCCCTACCCTATGCTCTGACCTCTTTCTCCCCTCTCTCTCCAGATGAAATCTCGCGTCTTGTGACGGCCGGCCGCCCAACAACCTGCCCGCTTGACCCTATCCCCTCCTCTCTTCTCCAGACCATTTCCGGAGACCTTCTCCCTTACCTCACCTCGCTCATCAACTCATCCCTGACCGCTGGCTACGTCCCTCCCGTCTTCAAGAGAGCGAGAGTTGCACCCCTTCTGAAAAAACCTACACTCGATCCCTCCGATGTCAACAACTACAGACCAGTATCCCTTCTCTCTTTTCTCTCCAAAACTCTTGAGCGTGCCGTCCTTGGCCAGCTCTACCGCTATCTCTCTCAGAATGACCTTCTTGATCCAAATCAGTCAGGTTTCAAGACTAGTCATTCAACTGAGACTGCTCTTCTCTGTATCACGGAGGCGCTCCGCACTGCTAAAGCTAACTCTCTCTCCTCTGCTCTCATCCTTCTAGACCTATCGGCTGCCTTCGATACTGTGAACCATCAGATCCTCCTCTCCACCCTCTCCGAGTTGGGCATCTCCGGCGCGGCCCACGCTTGGATTGCGTCCTACCTGACAGGTCGCTCCTACCAGGTGGCGTGGCGAGAATCTGTCTCCTCACCACGCGCTCTCACCACTGGTGTCCCCCAGGGCTCTGTTCTAGGCCCTCTCTTATTCTCGCTATACACCAAGTCACTTGGCTCTGTCACATGGTCTCTCCTATCATTGCTATGCAGATGACACACAATTAATCTTCTCCTTTCCCCCTTCTGATGACCAGGTGGCGTATCGCATCTCTGCATGTCTGGCAGACATATCAGTGTGGATGACGGATCACCACCTCAAGCTGAACCTCAGCAAGATGGAGCTCCTCTTCCTCCCGGGGAAGGACTGCCCGTTCCATGATCTCGCCATCACGGTTGACAACTCCATTGTGTCCTCCTCCCAGAGCGCTAAGAACCTTGGCGTGATCCTGGACAACACCCTGTCGTTCTCAACTAACATCAAGGCGGTGGCCCGTTCCTGTAGGTTCATGCTCTACAACATCCGCAGAGTACGACCCTGCCTCACACAGGAAGCGGCGCAGGTCCTAATCCAGGCACTTGTCATCTCCCGTCTTGATTACTGCAACTCGCTGTTGGCTGGGCTCCCTGCCTGTGCCATTAAACCCCTACAACTCATCCAGAACGCCGCAGCCCGTCTGGTGTTCAACCTTCCCAAGTTCTCTCACGTCACCCCGCTCCTCCGCTCTCTCCACTGGCTTCCAGTTGAAGCTCGCATCCGCTACAAGACCATGGTGCTTGCCTACGGAGCTGTGAGGGGAACGGCACCTCAGTACCTCCAGGCTCTGATCAGGCCCTACACCCAAACAAGGGCACTGCGTTCATCCACCTCTGGCCTGCTAGCCTCCCTACCACTGAGGAAGTACAGTTCCCGCTCAGCCCAGTCAAAACTGTTCGCTGCTCTGGCTCCCCAATGGTGGAACACACTCCCTCACGACGCCAGGACAGCGGAGTCAATCACCACCTTCCGGAGACACCTGAAACCCCACCTCTTCAAGGAATACCTAGGATAGGGTAAGTAATCCTTCTCACCCCCCTAAAAAGATTTAGATGCACTATTGTAAGTGGCTGTTCCACTGGATGTCATAAGGTGTATGCACCAATTTGTAAGTCGCTCTGGATAAGAGCGTCTGCTAAATGACTTAAATGTAAATGTAAATGTAATCGCTAGCCGTGCGGTAGCCGAGAGAACAGTCTATGACTTGGGTGGCTGGAGTCTTTGACCATTTGTAGGGCCTTCCTCTGACACTGTCTGGTATAGAGGTCCTGGATGGCAGGCAGCTCAGCTCGGCCCCAGTGATGTACTGGGCTATACGCACTACCCTCTGTTGCCATACCAATCGGTGATGTAGCCAGTCCAGATGCTCTCAATGGTGGAGCCGTAGAACTTTTGGGCATCCTCAAGGCCGATGCCAAATGGTTACAGCATTCCAATATATTCTCTTGCCCTCTTCACAACTGTGTTGGTGTGTGTGGACCATGGTAGATCCTTAGTGATGTGGACACTTGGAAGCTCTTAGCCTGCTCCACTACAGCCCCATCGATGTGAATGGGGGTGAATTCGGCCCTCAATTTGCTGTAGTCCACGATCAGCTTTGTCTTTCAGAAAACCCTCTTGTACTGTAACTTTGCCGTATAATTATCCATACGTAACATTATTATTCATTTGACATGTGTTTAATTTGACAAGTGTTTCAAAATGGTTCTTTGCAGAGGGATAGGGTTCTACCAAGAACCATTTTCATCTCAAGAACCCTTTTTGGAAGACAAGGGTTATTTGTAAGGCAAAGAACATTTTTTTATTGTAAGAACTGTTTATGAAAGAAAACAAGGAGCATTCTTTGGAAGACAGGAAGGGTTATACTGTCACGTTCTGACCATAGTTCTTTTGTGTTTTCTTTGTTTTAGTGTTGGTCAGGACGTGAGCTGAGTGGGCATTCTATGTTGTGTGTCTAGTTTGTCTATTTCTATGTTTGGCCTGATATGGTTCTCAATCAGAGGCAGGTGTTAGTCATAGTCTCTGATTGGGAACCATATTTAGGTAGCCTGTTTTGTGTTGGGTTTTGTGGGTGGTTGTTTCCTGTCGTCTGTCTTCGTGTCTATGCACCAGATAGGACTGTTTCGGTTTTTGCAAATTTGTTGTTTTGGTATTTTGTAGTGTTCAAGTGGTCTTTATGTTGAACTCTAACCACGCTGCGCTTTGGTCCGATCCTTCGTTCACAGAAGAAAACCGTTACATATACATAGAACCCTGCTGAATCTGAATAAGTTTTATAATGTATTTTTTCTTTTTCTTTTTCTTTTAAATAGTGCCTTGAACATTAGTGTTTACCTTAGTGTTTGAACTTTAACCCTCCAGAAATAAAAACAAATTGCTGTGAGGATTTTTTAACTGTACCTACATTATATGGGAATATTTGTACACAGCAAACTGGCCAGTGTTACCAAGTGTAGATTCTTCTGTGTAACATTTCTAGAGTTGATTCAGGAGTTAAATGAACACTGTAAAGAGGTAAATTAACATTCGGTTGTATAAAATAACCCCAGTGCTGGTGTTAATAACCAGAGGTGAGTGTGATTTGTAAGTTTTACTCTGTAGAGTAAAACATTCAAAACCATGCCCATTCTTATCATATTTCCCAGCATACTCCACAGCAAGTCGATTTTTATTGTTTCAAAATCTGTTGTCTTTGCTTCGATTGATTCAGCTTGTGCTACACAAAGATACACAACATCCATTTTTCTACACTAATCAAATATGTTAGTAGTTGGACTTATTGCACCCATTACTGAGGTGATTTTTCCAGTTTAGATGGTAGTGTCATTTATCAATCTTCCCTACCCTGGCAGTCATTCTGAATGTATGTTGCGAGTGATTAAAAGTTTGAATTGTTGGATATCCTAGCATTAGATTGCAATAGGAATTACATATCCCTTTGCAAGCCAGCATAATGTGACTTGTAGATCTTGCACCACTGTGTTAGGGTATAACTAGGCCATCAAAGAAATATAAATGATAATGATAAATGTAATGTACAGTGTATTGTCATAAAGAGTTTAATTTAAAAGGTAATAAGTCTGGTGGAACCGTTCATAGAGGATTCTAGGTAGAACCCTTCAAAGATAAAATGGTTCTCGGTAGAAGCCTTCATAGGGGGTTATAGGAAGGCAGTGGCGTGCCGTGGGCCTGGGCCTTCAGTGAGGTCATACACAGTCCCATCCGAATTAATCCACCTCTTATTACTATCATTATGATGCCATGGCTCTAGACACTATACATTTAGACAGAAACGCAGTATAACCAGACGTTGCGTCACCTTGAAATTTACATTTTTATTCAGAGAATTGCAGGGAAAGAGTACAATACCTTTTCCTTGTGCAGCTTCCGTTGCCCTGCGCGCTTGTTCGTTGAGCTGTAGATCCACTCGGGTGTCCCCAAAAGTTTTCAAATGCTCCATTGCTTGTAAGTGCCCAGCCGTACTTTGGTGTCTCGTTGCTGCCTTGGTTGGACAACTCAAGTTTGCAAAGCCAGTGTGGCTCCAAACACCAAATCGATCACTTGCAAATAATAGGCATTCCCAGTAGTACAGTTTGCAGTGCTTCCCGGAGCCTGTGAGCCATTGATAGTGCTAGTAGTTGGAACTTTGAAAGTGGCGAACGAACCCCTTTCCCGCCTGTGACAGGTTTTGTAGCGTCAGCGTCGGGCGACCTCTCCTGACAATGTGTAACTTTTCTTGAAAAGTTTGTCTTGAGAATGGCGTTATAATTATATCCTCGACCAAATCGATATCTTCTCCTCCTTCCGCCATTGTGGGTTGAAAAAACAGCTTAGTAGTACGTGAATTAACTTGTTTATCAAATTCAGTTTCCTAGTTCTGAGGTTCTGCATATACCTGTCCATCCTAGGACCTGCCTCTCAATATTGGTAATCCAATCAAAAGACGTGCATGCACTACGCCTGCTAGCTGGCTCCTGTGTAACACTGGAGCCAGCAGGCATACAATAGCCAACTCTAAAGCTGATTGGTTGACACTACATTTTCATTTCCATTCACTTTAAGCTACAAGCGCCCGCACTGTTGATTCTGAAGGCCTGAGGGCAGATTTTAGACCCCTGGCAACACATGATGGCTGAATACGATTGGATAAAAGATCTAACAAAGACCAGCCCTCCAAATCTCAACCTGGGGCTGGAAGCAGTGCAACCAAGAGGAAAGCTATGAAATGAAGAGTATAACTCTTACTCTGGGGAATAATTGAATTCATATTTGTGGGAAAATATATATTTTTAAAAATTATATTCTGATGATGTTTAGGCCAGCAGAGAAGGCCTTGCTGGCCCTGACGGCCCACCACTGTAGGAAGGAACCCTTCATAGAGGGTTGTAGGTAGAACCATTTACAGAGGGTTCTATGAAGAACACTACAAAAGGGTCCCACCAAGTACCCATATTTGTATCCTATGTATCCCATGTGAGCTATCAGTTAGCAAACGTCAATAAAAGTGTAACCCTGACAGCTTATGACAATGCTCTATGGGGAGTGAGGCATATTTCATCCTCCGTAAAATGCAGGAAAACTCTTGATCAGACAAATAATTGATACACTTGTCTTTGAAGAGACTCAAATCTCTGTCTGCCGATCTCAAGAGATGATATCTATCGTTGACCCTTTTTAAATGGGTCATTATCATATCCTTTTACTGTTCAATCTCTCTCTTCAGGCACGACCTAATCTGTCTCGCTACCGCAACACTCGGGTCTTCTCTGATCCTGGTGAAAGTAGTGCTCTGTCCCAAATGGCACCCTGTTCCCTATGTAGTGCACTACTTTTTATCAAAACATTATGGACCTGGTGAAAAGTATTGCACTAGATAGGGAATAAGGTGCCATTTTGGATGCAGCCCAGGACCTTATCACTCACCTGTCTAAAGCAAATTCCTGCCAGTGTCAAGCATAGGATTGGATTTAAAGGCACTGGAGATGCGTGGGTCGGTCTACTGTCAGCAGGTCCCGGTGCCCCTACTTAGATGTCACTTCTGGAAGAAGGCTAGCTGAACCGCTATCACAAGACATTCAATGTCACTTCTAGAGAGCGCTAACATGCTAAATTGCTAGCAAGGAGCATCTTAGGTCCTCAGTGACAAGTGACGTGCTATTATCTATCAAGGAGAGAGAGAGCACTGTGTTGTCAAGTCTCTACATGTGTATCCATCACAGACGTCTGGGATCAGGCGGGTGCCGTGTTAAAAATGGTCCCTCATGAAGGTTTGAAATCTGACATGGCCGCATATACTTCCTGTATGGAGGATAATAGAAAAGCATCTTGGGAGAAGTCAGTGACGTGGCCAAGGGTAGGATTTGGGTGTTTTTGTTTTACATGTAGCTAAGCTACAGTTCAAACATAATTTAAGAGAATGGAGCATTTCTCTATGATTCATGTATCCATTTATCAATCTTTCAATCAGAGGGCTTCCATTTTCAGGCTAGATAATCAAAGACACACAAACATGAACACACACAGAAGTGTGTTGCGCATGTGTTTGTGTGTGGGGTCGCTGACGGCAAAAATTCAGAGGGAAATAATAACCACACACAACCACACCACCAAATCCACACAAAAAAATCACAATGTTCGAATATAGCAAAATCAGTACAAAGCAACCCATAGAAACTCTAAGTGTATGGCTTTCTTGTCATAGCTGTATTTAAGGGCCTGCCAGATTTAAGCCAGTGATTTGTGGGTCTCGCATTCCCCCTCAGGGTGCCATAGCAATGACAGAACACTGCAGCCCTACCTTCGCTAAAGCACTGTACAACACATGCCCTAAATAAAATAGTGTATAATACAGGCCTCACTAAGGAATAATCTACACCTGCTGCTGTATTCCCCCTAGCTCACTCCACTCTGAAAACACATGATTAGGTGCATCTCATTGGGGATGTTTGCACATATTATTGTTAATAATTGACGGATGCTTTTGCTTCTTGCCCCTACCTCATGTCGTTAAAGAGACAGATTGGCAGGTAGTTGCTGTGTGGTAGAAGGATGTCTACAGTATGTGTGTTTGTCTGTTGTGTGTGTTTGTTGACTCTGTGTGTGTGTTACCGCTACTGTCCTGTGACCTGTATCCTTCCACCTGCATTTACACAAAGCATACGGGTGCTGTAATTACTGTGTGCCGATAGACACCCCACTGAGTGTGTGTGGATGCGGTGGCTGTTGTTTTCTGTCACACTTTGTAACGCCTGCCGCAGGTCAGTGCACACCGCTAACATCCATGGAAGAGCCCAGTAATTTCCGTGGTAACAGAGCTGTTTAGGGATTGGTCGCGGTCAAGGGTGAGGGATTATCCTGAAAATCTTTCCTGATTTAAATGGCTGCCTCAGCTATCTGTCTGCTTGGTTGGTTGGCCTTGAGGCATTCAAATTGACAGGATTCAAGTTTCTCACACCCCCAATTCTCTTGTCTTTCTCCCATCTTGTGCACTCTCAGTACAAACCTGCGTGTCCATCTACTTACACTGTATCACATCACCGCTCTCTTCACCAGACACAGCTCAGAGCCACAGCAGGAGAGTGTATGTGTGTGTAATTAACTTACCTGTCTGATATCTTCTTGTGTGTTTACCTGCATGTCTTTGTGTGCATAAAATGGGCCTGTTGGCTGACAGTCTGACAAGGTTCCCCTTGTAAACAAACCTCAACAACTACCATGATCTGATCTTACCCACAGCATTGTGCTTTGAATTAGAATTAGATTGAATCCTCTGTCTGTCTCTTATTACACACACACACACACACAGTCAGTACCTTTGCAGAATCTTAAGTACCGTATGCAAACTGTGTGTTTGTTGGGGAAAGCACAGGCAGAGCGCTGATGAGTGTCTCATTAAGGCAACACCAGCAGTACACACTGGGTATCGCATAATCAAAGCCTGGGGGTACGGATTAATTATCTGTTTGAATAGTGATGACATTTAAAAAATGTTCTCCTTAAGGCTCCCATCATCAGCAGATGAAACAAAGAGCGATACAGCTTGCGCAATCGGGCTCACATGTGTCTTTACATCTGTTCAGGATATTTCAATTTGGTGCTCAACAAGCTGAGACTCAGATTAAAGGATAATAGTGTGTCATCCACTCTCACAAACATCTCTTCCATGGCGTGGTAATAGTACGTTGCTAGACAAGCAGCTCTGCTCCTGGAGAAAAGAAGCTAGCAGCTGTCACAGATGACACAGACTCTACAGTCACGCATGTGTCTCCTATCCACGGCGGCTGAGGCAATGCCTCTCTCACATCACATGTATAAGTTGTCGAGGAAGAGAGGGAGAAAGAGAGAGAGGGAGTTTTTGTATCGAGATTTGCTTGATATAAATATTTATGAGATGCTTTTCTTTTTAAGAAAGCATTGTCTTTAATGAACATGTTTCAGTATTGTTTCAGCATCTATACAGGTAATTTATAAGGTAAGGCTTCATTGGCAAACATGGCTAGTTTGTAAGTGTGAATTCTTAATAATGATGAAAAAGTGCATCCTGCACAGCCGCTGCTGCACTGGAGTAGAGGGCGGCAGGAAGCCTAGGAGTTAGCGCGTTGGGGCCAGTAACTGAAAGGTTGCTAGTTCGAAACCCAGGGTGACAAGGTGAAAAATCTATTGTTCTGCACTTGATCAAAACAGTTAACCCTCCACAACAACAGCTCCCCAGGCATCCAATGTGGCAACCCCCTGCACCTCTTTCATTCAGAGTGGTTGAATTAAAAGCAGAAGTCAAGTTTCGGTTGGACCTTTCAATTGACCAGAAAAATACATGTATTTATTTAAGACATTTCTGTAGCAGGGTAAAATGTTCCTTAGAAGGACTATGTGTGTGGGGGGGCACTTGTATGTGTGTGTGTTCAAAATTGCAGCTAGGCTAAGCCAAATCCAACTAGGCTCGACCTACAAGCCAAATTCAGATAGGCTCGACCGACAAGCCAAGTCCAGCTAGGCCGGATTACAAGCAAAGTCCAGCTAGGCCCGACCTATATTTCCGTACAGCTCACCAGTGATCCACAGAGAAAGCCTTTCATCTGCACTAGTGGCAAATCCCCCATAAAAAAAAGCCTCCCACAAAACCGAGACATTAAACTTTGTGTTTTTGAATCCAAACAGGATCCTAAGTCAAGGAGCTATAAACCCAAACACAACACACATTAGACTTCCTTTGGATTTGTGTAACAAGTTTGTCTGGGTGTCTCCTTTGACCATGGTAGAACAGTTGGAGATACACGCTTGGGAATGACAGTGTTGGTGAACAGATGAGGTTACAACCAATAACCAACGAATAAAAGGGAGATCAGCCTTGGCACTATAAGTCTGGAGAAACTCTATATTCTGTGTATTTGGGTGGGTGCATTAGCATAGAAAAAAAATAATACTGTAGCTGTCAAGCTTTCACCCTGTCTAAGTTTCACTTTTAGGAGTGTCTCACTCTATGCACACACCACACACACTGTTTGCAAGATATTCTTCCATTTGTCAGGGATGTTGGCAAACCTGTCACCCTCACAGAGAAAATCAAATGTCTTTATTTATTTGGCTTCTAAGTAATTAGAGGCGTTACTGTGGCGCCTCACCGTGACAACCCTTTCTACAATCAAGTGTCAGAGTGCGGAGAGCTAAGACATGCCAGAAGAGAACGCGAGAGTTCTCCTCTTCTAATCTTTAATGAAATTAAATAGGTGAGCACTGTTTTTCCCTCTTTTGCCCACCCCTCCCTCTCTCTCTCAAATATGTCAGAAAGTAAAAACATTGTGGAACAGCTAGGAATACATCTAGATAGCACGGAAAACATTTCCAATCAGGACTTCGATAGATGTTGGTCCTCAGGAATTGTTCAATTTGACTCACTATGTACAAGTGAAGAAGGCACAGCGAAACACCAGTGCCAAGAATCCAATTGAAGGTATTTGTTTCCATGTCCAGCTATTTGGCAAAGACGAGAAGAGATAGATATGAACGCAAAGGCTTAAAAGGAAATATGTTGATACTGTTGCCTCTTTTCTTTGACTAAAAATAATTGAACAGAGAGAGGAAGGCCTCTGCACGGTTTACAGTATATTGAATTTTACAGTTTCACCCACATCTGTTTCACCCACTTGTCTCCACAGACACACATCTCTGCATACACCAGGTGACAAAGTGCCTGTCTGTGCTTCAATTTATTTTAGCTTTTTGACAAGGCAAAAAAGATTAACACTAACATACAGGTACGACGTGGTCAGACTCTGCTGGGTTTGGCCAGCAGTAACACACCTCCTCTACCACTAGACACCCACGCCGCCCCAGAGCCCTGACAGGAGAGATATGACATATTAAAAACAGAGGACTGGAACAAAAACAACTTCCCCTTTTAAAGCTGCCTGTGTTCTACATCTCCCTCACACGACAGCTTCGGGGACAGTTTATGTGAGAAAGACAAAGACTTTGACACTGTCAGCTTCTGTCACTGATGCAGCAGATGGGTTGAGAGTTACAGTCATTGTTACAGCAAAGCCATACACAATTCATTCCCGCACCACTTGTGTGTTCTGTGCTGTCTTTGGCAGCTTGTAAAAGTGTGTGACTTGACTAACTCGTTTGTGCGACTGACTGAATGTCTGAGGGGTCTTATGATAATGAGTGCATGAGCCAGGCGGTAGGTTAGGTCTTCCCACACTAAAAGAGTTCAATAATACATGAAACATTGCAGCTCCTGGTTGATTCACCAACATCATTGGAACGACAAGAGGAGCGGAAGAGCTTACTTTCACTTTAAGACAGCAAAGTCGAGCTTTGATACGCATTGACTATCCTAAGCCACCTAAGAGCAAGAAGAAGTTTGCTTTTCCGGGGCAAAGGGAGGATAATTTAGAGAGTCAAGTGTAAAGATGTAATCATCTGGGTTGTTGATTATCCTGATTACCATTATAAAGTAGCTTTTAAAGAAACATGACCGTGAGACATATTTACAAGGGTTGATTTATTAATCAGCAGCTATTTGTTCGAGCACACAAGAGATACAGTAGTAGAGGTATTAGCTTGGTTATACTGTTGCGTTAGGGAGAAACATACAAACAGTACAGTGGTGCAGAATAGGGGGTTCCCCAAAAGCTTCAGAGATAACAGGGATTTTTTATTTAAATGCATGATTTGCTGAGAGTTAATTGCCATGCAGGTGTTTTTTTCTGAGCAGCATACTCACAGAATGCTAGGTAGAACCAAGTATCAACGGTCTATCCATCACAGGCTGGAAGCTATCAAGCCTCGATTGGTCAATTACACATGCGATTTTGCCCGGAATTTGCATATAGTTCAGCTTCCCCAACTTTATGCATGCTCTGTTTACCGAGCTCCTCTTACTGAAAATTAATGGTACATCATTTTGTCAGCAGCCATCACCCCCAGTGGACCAGATATTGAGTACCGCATTGTTGGGAAAGAGCTTGTAAGTAAGCGTTTTACTGCACTGTTTTACACCTGCTCTATCCTGTGCACGTGACAAATGAACTTACCGTTTAACATCAACTGAGTTCTACAATTCTCTCTCCCTGCAGTGTGGAGAAACAAAGTAACACATTAGCTAGAAGGCTCTCAGTTCAGTACTGTAAGATAGGGGTGCACTGACAGTGACACATGCACTCCGACTTTATAAACTGTGTGTGAAGAGTATTTACTCAGACAATGGTCCTTCAACACACACCATTATATTTATTAACCATTATCCTATCTTGCCAAATATTTTGAGAGTCACTGATATATAATTTATCCAGTACTCAGGTTTTCTATGGCAATAAGTCATTATACCATTAAACCAGAATTTATTAATATTATTGTTATCTGCAGTTTTTATGGAAGTCTGTGCCACCTTTCCTGGTTGTTGAGTTGCCATAAAAATAAATGATTGACTGCACATACAAAACAAATACATATTTCAGACTGTACACAATTCTCAATCTCTTATAGTCTTGCTACCTTTCACACTACAGTAGTTCTAATTTCAAAATCATAAGATGACTTTCCAATAGAACACCAAAGCTTTATGGAATATGCATGTGGGCAATAATTATCAACCAATAATTATCAACCAGATTTTGTTTGGGAACCTGTCCATCAAAGCCCGTAGACCGCTCATTTCACATTACACAAATTTTGCCCCATTATTTCCATAGGATGCTTGCCTGACGACTCATCCTGAATTTAAGTCCACTGCTCTATTGATCACTCCATGCATTCAGTCTGAAACTGCCATCCTGTCATTTATTTGTGTTGATGTCAAAATGAGGGGCATTGTACAAAATAAGTTCATCAACGATAAACACCTGCCTCTAATTGAGAACCAATCTAGGCAACTATAGACATATATAAACACCTAGATGATAAACAACCCCATAAACCTACAAAACCCCTAGACAGTACAAAAACACATACATCACCCATGTCACACCCTGACCTAACCAAAACAATGAAGAAAACAAAGAATACTCAGATCAGGTCATGATAAGTATATGGAACCAATCAGAATGGTCAGAATAGGTTTACTGTCTACAAGACATGGGGGAGGAAAGCAAATCCAGACTCATTGTGGAAGAAAATGCTAGTGGGCATGGCGTTTGGCTGGAGCGATGTGTATGGGTAGTCCGACTAATAAGATGCACAGAAGTCCCGAAGAATATTGGGAATTCCTAGTGAACATTCATGGTGAATATTGTGTTGTGTGAAAGCAGCTGAAGGCTGTCCTGCAGACCAGGCCAAATAAATGTAACCAACCCGCTTAGTCATGTTAAAAGTTTGGTGAAGACCTCAATTTTGTTGAAGGACGATGATTTCGACTAGAACACATTCACGATCACTGATAATTTAAAGAGAAATCCCATGATGCTCTCCACTTTGATTATCATAGAGACAAACAAATTAGCAACCCTTCTGCCCTTTAGAAAAAAATAGACCTCTGTTTTCCCCTGATTGTAATAGTCAGGTTGTGAGTGGTCCCCCAATGTAAGGTTAGAGCTTAGGTGCCTGCAGGTTGACTCTTCAAAGAGATGTTACCCACCACAGACTAGTTGGTTGTAAAAAAAAAAAAAAAAAAAAGATGAAACATGGAGAAAAAAAAGGGAGAAAAAATATAGAATTATTTTTCCAGAAGCATGGTTGTAGTTATGAGAAGCTCAAATTAGTTACATTTGATGAGGTGATGGTATAAGGGCACAAGGCGAGACCCAGATGCAGACATGGGAGGCAGATGGTTTGAGTCTTTGATATTTATTATAATCCAAAAGGAGAATGGTTGTGGACAGGCAAAAGGTCAAAACCAGTTCAGAGTCCAGGAGGTACAGAGTGGCAGGCAGGCTTGAGGTCAAGGCAGGCAGAATGGTCACGGTCTACAAGATATCTAGATAGGCGGGTACAGTCCAGAAACAAGCAAGGGTCAAAACCGGGAGGACTACCAGAAAGGGAATAGAAAACGCAGGCGCACAAGAAAAACACACTGTGACAGACGGTTTGATTTAGCCTGGATGACTCGTGACATGTGACTACACAGTGAGTCAAGAACGTAGAGAGGCTGGTGTTAGCAAAATTAGGTTTGATGATGATGTTATGGATGTTAATTATTTAGTTGTGTATTCATTAATACATTACACGTACTATGTCAATGATAATTTTTCCAGACACTAATTTAAAATATATATATATATATATATATATATATATATATATATATATATATATATATATATGCTGTAAACTGAGTGTGTGTGGCTTAATAGTGGAAATATAGTAATAAGATGATCAAAGAATTTGTTCATTGGTTTGTCAATGTGGCAATACGCACTAGAGTATTCAGCCAGGCTCTTTCTATAACCTGTGTGCTGCTGTGTCCTACCCAATGATGTACATAAACCCTGGTGATGCTATGTATTGACCTTTAAGAGGCTTTGAAGCCCCCGGTTGGCCATATTGGCACTCCCCCTTATGAGCAGTCCTCCATATCAATCAATCAAATTTATTTATAAAGCCCTTTTACATTAGCCGATGTCACAAAGCTCGATATAGAAACCCAGCCTAAAACCCCAGACAGCAAGCAATACAGATGTAGAAGCACGGTGGCAAGGACAACTCCCTGAAAGGCAGGAACCTAGTTGGAAACCTAGAGAGGAACCAGGCTGAGGGGTGGCCAGTCCTCTTCTGGGTGTGCCGGATTGAGATTATAACAGTACATGGCCAAATTGAAATGAATGGAATTCTACAGTATTTCAAATATATTTTTCAAGGACAAAATGATAACAATTATTTGTTGTTGTGGTGGGGAAAGTAAAATTAGCAATCTATAAAATTATACTTGAAGGAAGCTTTATAAATTAATTTTTTCAAATTGTATTTGTATGTTTAGCTCAAATAATTTAATTATAATTTAAAAGTATGCATTAACGTGTAATGCAACATGTGGCAAAAACTATATAAATTAATTTATATAGCTTCCAACAGTGGGGTTGTGCTAAGATTGAGGCACGGTGGCTTCAACACAGTGCACCCCATCGGTCATTTAGTGTATAGATAAATCATTGGTCCTATCCCTCAATTTCCAGTGTCTATTTTCCTATTGCTCCAATTCATCAGTTACAGAGTTCCGGCATGGTAGAATTCCAGACATTGTCAGGATTCCCCTTACAAAAAAAGATTCCAGTATTTTGGATGCAGTAATTTTTGGATCCCTTTTTCGTATCTGTACCAGATGGTAGGCATTCCGCAGGTCCAACTTGGAGAAGATGGTAGCCCCCTGGAGAGGCTCGAAAGCCGAGGTGATGAGTGGAAATGGGTAACGTTTATGAACAGTGATGTCTTTCAGGCCCGGTAGTCAATACACGGTCGTAGGGTTTTGTCCTTCTTCTCCACAAAGAATAACCCGTCTGGAAGGACAGATACCCCCTGCAGCCAGAGAGTCCTCAATGTTTGTCTCCATCGCCTTGGTCTCCAGACCAGACAGGGAATAAAGTCACCACCGAGGCGGTGTAGTGCCGGGGAGAAGGTCGATGGCAGAGTCATAGGGCCGAAGGAAGACGTCCCGGGGCAATGAGCGTGGCAGAACGGGTTCCAACCCTTGATCAAAATCAAATCCAATTTTATTGGTCACATACACATGGTTAGCAGATGTTAATGCGACTGTAGCGAAATGCTTGTGCTTCTAGTTCCGACAGTACAGTAATATCTAACAAGTAATATCTAACAATTCCACAAAAATGTCTTAATACACACAAATCTAAAGGGATGGAATATGAACATATAAATACATGGATGAGCGATGACCGAGCGGCATAGGCAAAATGCAATAGATGGTATAAAATACAGTATATGCATATGAGATGAGTATGTAAGATATGCAAACATTATGTGGTATCCCAGGAGGTCTACCCCGGGGGGTGGTAATAGAGGGGAGATACGTGATGCAACGTTGTCTCCCTCTGCTGGGAGTACACGAGCTGGGCACCCCCAACACGGATGGCTCCAAGTGGAGGTAATTAGGAGAAAGTGCCAACCAGCCGTGGTGGCCACATAAATGGAGCACTGTGGCACACCGTGAGGGACCGACACAGAGCCAAAGCTGAGAAGAAGGACTGAGCCAAACCTATGTGATTTTCTTTGTTATGTTTATTTTATGGCCTAGTAAAGTTGTTTGCTGACTAAAACCTCCCTGTCTCTGTGTTAATTTCTGCAAGCTCAACCCAACACCCCAAGGGTTACCACAATTATTAAAGTGACTAGTGATGCATTTATTAAAGTGGCCAATTATTTCCAGTCTGTGTATGTAGGCAGCAGCTTCTCTGTGTTAGTGATGGCTGTTTAACAGTCTGGCATTGGCATTGAGATAGAAGCTGTTTTTCAGTCTCTCGGTGCCAGCTTTGATGCACCTGTGCTGACCTCGCCTTCTAAATGTTAATGAGATGAACAGGCAGTGGCTCGGGTGGTTGTTGTCCTTGATGATCTTTTTGGCCTTCCTGTGATATCAGGTGCTGTAGGTGTCCTGGAGGGCAGGTAGTTTGCCCCCGGTGATTGCGGTGCAGTTGCCGTACCAGGCGGTGATACAGCCTGACAGGATGCTCCCAATTGTGCATCTCTAAAAGTTTGTGAGGGTTTTAGGTGATAGGCCAAATATCTTTGCGCCTTCTTCACCACACTGTCTGTGTGGGTGGACCATTTCAGTTTGTCTGTGATGTGTACGCCGAAGAACTTAAAAACTTTCCACCTTCTCCACTCCCTCTCCCTTCAATGTGGATAAGGGGGTGCTCCCTCTGCTGTTTCCTGATGTCCATTATCATGTCCTTTGTTTTGTTGACGTTGAGTGAGAGGTTGTTTCCTGACACCACACTCCGAGGGCCCTCACCTCCTCCCTGTAGGCTGTCTCCTTGTTGTTGGTAATCAAGACTACTACTGTTGTGTCATCTGAAAACTTGATTGATTTGATTGAGTTGGAGATGATTGAGTTGGAGGTGTGCATGACCACGCAATCTATGGTGAACAGGAGGGGGCTGAGCATGCACCCTTGTGGGGCCCCAGTGTTGAGGACCAGTGAAGTGGAGATGTTTCCTACCTTCACCCCCTGGGGGCAGCCTGTCAGAAAGTCCAGGACCCAATTGCACAGGATGGGGTTGAGACCCAAGGCCTCAAGCTTAATGATGAGCTTGTAGGGTACTATGTTGTTGAATGCTGAGCTGTAGTCAAAGAACAGCTTTCTTGCATAGGTATTCCTCTTGTACAGATGGGAGGGGGCAGTGTGCAGTGTGATGGCAATTGCATCGTCTGTGGACCTATTGGAGCGATATGCAAATTGAAGTTGGTCTAGGGTGGCAGGTAAAGACTAGTCTCTCAAAGCACTTCAGGACAGAAGTGAGTGCTACGAGGCAATAGTCATTTAGTTCAGTTATCTTTGCCTTCTTGGGTACTGAGACAATGGTGGCCAGCATATGGGGACAACAGACTTAGGGAGAGATTGAATATGTCCATAAACACACCAGCCAGCTGGTCTGCGCATGCTCTGAGGATGTGCCTAGGGAAATCAACCAGCCTTGCGAGGGTTAACACGTTTAAATGTCTTCCTCACGTCAGCCACGGAGAAGGAAGGGGGAAGGGGCCGCAGTCCTTGGTAGCGGGCTACGTTGGTGTCACCGTTTCCTCAAAGCGGGCAAAGAATGTGTTTAGTTTGTCTGGAAGCAAGACGTAATTGGCCGTGACATGGCTGTTTTTCTTTTTGTAGTCAGTGATTGCCTGTAGACCCTGCCACATACTGTACGTCTCGTGTCTGAGCCGTTGAATTGCGACTCCACTTTGTACCTATACCGACATTTAGTTTATTTGATTGCCTTGCGGGAGGGAATAACTACACTGTTTATATTCTGCCATATTCACAGTCATCTTTCCATGGTTAAATACGGTGGGTCGAGCTTTCAGTTTTGCACAAATGAAGCCATCTATCCACAGTTTCTGGTTAGGGTAGGTTTTAAGTCACAGTCGGTACAACATCTCCAATGCACTTCCTTATGAACCCACTCACCGAGAATCAGCGTATAAATCGATGTTAATCTCTGAGGCTGCCCAGATCATTTCCCAGTCTGTGTGATCAAATCAATCTTGTGTGTGTGTGGATTCCGATATGTCAAACCAGCGTTGAATAGTTCTTGTCACGGGCCCATATTGTTTGAGTTTCTGTCTCTATGATGTTAGTAGCAAAATGTAGTCGTGGTCAGATTTGCCAAAGGGAGGGCGGGGGAGGGCCTTGTATGCATTACGGAAGTTAGAGTAACAATGATCCATTGTAATTGCCTGCTCGAGTGCTACAATCAATATGCTGGTCGAATTTAAGTAACCTTGATCTCAAATTTGCTTTGTTAAAATCCCCAGCTACAATAAATGCAGCCTCAGGATATAATTGTTTCCAATTTGCATAAAGTCCAGTGTAGTTCCTTGAGGACCGTCGTGGTATCGCCTTGAGTGAGGATATACATGGCTGTGACCATTACCGATGAGAATTGGTCACAGCCATGTATATCCTCCCACCATATGGTCAGCATTTGATTGGTCAGGTGAACGAAAGGAATGGAGTTCCTGCATGTTATGATTACACCATGAGTTGTTAATCATGAAGCATACACTCCCGCCCTTGTTCTTCCCAGTGTGAATCCCGGTGGCTCTACCAACTCTGACAACATATCCCGAGAGAGCCATGTTTCAGTGAAACAGAGAATGTTACAATCTCTCTCTGGAAAGCAACCCTTGCCCTAATTTTGTTTATCTAGTTTACTAGAGACTGGACATTGGTGACTAATATACTCGAAAGCGGTGGGTGATGTGCACGCCTTCGAAGTCTGACCAGGAGGCCACTCTGTTTACTTCTTCTGCTGCGACGTTGTTTTGGGTCGGCCTTTGGGATTAGATCCAATGTCCTGGGTG
The DNA here is from genome assembly GCF_023373465.1 of Oncorhynchus keta. NCBI lineage: Eukaryota > Metazoa > Chordata > Actinopteri > Salmoniformes > Salmonidae > Oncorhynchus > Oncorhynchus keta. Next base: position 47,369,618 of record NC_068454.1, read on the forward strand.
GTGGTGCGAACAAAGAATCTGCTTCGGGAAAGTCGTATTCCTGGTCATAACATTGGTAAGTGATGTCACTCTCATTTCCAATAGTTCTGTCGGCGCCATCTTACATCTTACGTCTAACCCACAGTCCAGTCAACAAGGGTATTGTGTCTCTGGAGCCATGAAAACCCCAACACAACGGGAACCTGAAGGGATTCGATAAGTAGAAACTGGATCAACTCGCTGTGGTTGCCTGACACTCACAGGTTGATAGGAACTGTTATAGGAATGTGTTGAACAAGGCTTCCAGGTTCCTGGCTCTCTTGGCGGCCAACGTGCGGAAATCGAAACCGCATAGTCGGCCACGCTACAGGAGACTTGGCGTAGCCGGTGTAGCTTCTGAGCAGCCTCTCTCTCGGACAATGATGAATCAAACACTTTCTTCACCTCTGCCATGAACTCCTCAAGAATTAAACAAATGGTGGCTTGTAGCTCCAACACCGCTGTCGCCCAGACGAGAGCCCTCCCGGACATCAGTGTTACAGTGGCTTGCGATAGTGTTCATCCCCCTTTTTCCTATTTTGTTGGCTTACAACCTGGAAATAAAATATATTTTGGGGGGGTTTGTACCACTTGATTTACTCAACATGCCTACCACTATGAAGATGCAAAATATATTTTTTGTAAAACAAACAAGAAATAAGACAAAAAAACAGAAAACGTTGATCATGCATAACTATTCACCCACCCAAAGTCAAAACTTTGTAGAGCCACCTTTTGCAGCAATTACAGCTGCAAGTCTCTTCGGGTATGTCTCTATAAACTTGGCACATATAGCCACTGGGATTTTTGCCCATTCTTCAAAGCAAAACTGCTCCAGCTCCTTCAAGTTGGATGGGTTCCGCTGGTGTACAGCAATATTTAAGTCATACCACAGTGTCACGCCCTGACCTTAGAGAGACGTTTTATTTCTCTATTGGGTTAGGTCAGGGTCTGATTTGGGGTGGGCATTCTATGTTCTCTATTTCTTTGTGTATGGCCGAGTGTGGTTCCCAATCAGAGGCAGCTGTCTTTCATTGTCTCTGATTGGGATCATACTTAGGCTCCCTTTTTCCATCCTTCAGTGTGGGATCTTGTCTAGTTTGCATGGCAAAGCTTTTCGGTCGTTGTATTGTTTTGTTTTTTTCTCTCGCCGTAGTTGGTGAAGAAATGGTGCCTTTGCTGGATGACATGCCTTCAACAATCAAGTAGTTGACTTATTGTGGTATTCCTTCACAGCAGACACCAAACAAGCCAAACTTGCGAGGAGTTAAAAAGTAGCTGCATACGGTCAGAAGGATGCACCTGCACCTGCAAACAACCAAATAATATTAAGATAAATTAAAAATAATTGTCTCACCCCTGTTAATCTGTCTTTACGCCGCTCAGTGAAATGTACTTGCCTGCCTCCTATATATATCCATCTATGTCGTTAATCAGTATAATGGAGGAAATGTTTCTTACTTGTTGAGCAAAATCAAAGCTGGAATGCATCCTGATGTCTTTGCTTGCTGGTTCAGAAGGGGCCCTCAGAGACAACTGCAGGTCTTGACAGGTGGTCTTGCAGTCAGCAACCATTTCTGGTAGACAGACCGCTCACTCTGAACAAGCAGGAGATGCTGCTCTTGCTTCTTCAGCTTGGCTGACTTAACAGCTTCTGGAAGATTAGCAGATCTGAAGACCTGATAGTTGTTCCTCTGGCACTGCCAGAACAGGTCTGTCCTGGGCTAAGTGCTTGAGACGTGGGGGCATCAATTTTCTCCACAGATTCCTGAAGGAAGACAGCCCGACTCCACATACCTCTGGAAAATACATAAAAAATGTGAGATCAATAAAAGTAGTGCCAATCATGTTGGAAGCCAATTAAATAATCAAAATGTGTTTATGCTTTACATACCAAGTGTCGTCATCGATTCCTTGTAGAGATGCCACACTGCTGCACACTCCTGGTAATACTATTCATTATTATCTGCGTAGTTCTTAACCTCTAGCGTCGAGCAATCCCGTATCCGGGAGCGTAATCATAGCCTCAAGCTCATTACCATAACGCAACGTTTCCTATTCATGAAAATCACAAATGAAATGAAAAATATATTCAAACACAAGCTTAGCCTTTTGTTAACAACACTGCCATCTCAGATTTTCAAAATATGCTTTTCAACCAAAGCAACACAAGCATTTGTGTAAGAGAATTGATAGCATAGCATTAAGCCTAGCATTCAGCAGGCAACATTTTCACAAAAACAAGAAAAGCATTCAAATAAAATAATTTACCTTTGAAGAACTTCGGATGTTTTCAATGACGAGACTCTTAGTGGGATAGCAAATGTTAATTTTTTCCAAAACGATTATTTGTGTAGACTAATAGCTCCGTTTTGTTCATCACGTTTGGCTAAGAAAAAGACCGTAAAATGCAGTCACTTACAACGCCAAACTTTTTTCCAAATTAGCTCCATAATATCGACAGAAACATGGCAAACGTTGTTTAGAATCAATCCTCAAGGTGTTTTTCACATATATATTCGATCATCTATCAGTGGTGGCAGTTGGCTTCTCATCAGAAGCAAATGGAAAAATACTGCAGCTGGAGATTACGCAATAATTGCGACGGAGGACACCAAGCGACCACCTGGTAGATGTAGTCTCTTATGGTCAATCTTCCAATGATATGCCTACGTCACAATGCTGCAGACACCTTGGGGAAAACGTGGAAAACGTAAGCTGCCTCCTAGCTCCTTCACATCCATATAAGGAGTCATTGGTCATTGGTATGAGGCGGTTTCAAAAAATGCGGCACTTCCTGATTGGATTTTTATCTGGGTTTTTTCTGTAACATCAGTTCTATGGCACTCACAGACAATATCTTTGCAGTTTTGGAAACGTCAGAGTGTTTTCTTTCCAAAGCTGTCAATTATATGCATAGTCGAGCATCTTTTCGTGACAAAATATCTTGTTTAAAATGGGAACGTTTTTCATCCAAAAATTAAAATAGCGCCCCCTATATCCAAGAAGTTAATGAAGTTCACCAATCGCTGCAAGTCCTCATGCTTCAGGTGTAAACTGATCTTTCTTGGGCCAGCTCTCTTTCTCATTGGAGGTATTAGACCATTCTTCTTGTATGACTGGTGGAGAAGAGTCAGGTGTGTTCTACTGATGCTGAAAGACAAACTCCAGATATTAACGTTACACACACCTCATACATGTAAGTTAATGTTAGCTAGCAAGACAGCCATCTAAACTCGGCTAACATTAGCTAGCTAACAGCAAGCTTTAACTTGGTATTTTGTTTAGACATGTAATGTTAACATTAACTAGCTAGTTCAAAAATGAACTAAAATCCCAATTCATAGAGTAACGTAACCATCAAACTCCAGCTGGTTAGCTAGCAGCAGGCTTTAACTAGCGATACAAACCGATTGTCATAGCTAGCTAAAGTTAACCAAATTAGGTTCAATGTTAGATTCTTACCCATATACATGGATGAAAGCTTCACGGCAGACTGCAACCCCTTTTATTAAATAAGATGTCCTGTGTCGTTTCAGTTTAACTTGAACATGTGAGGAGTTATGTTTGGCTCGTTGTGTCAAGTCATTCTGGTTCACACTGACCGTGTGCAATGCCATAAGAATCATCAGATCTTTCTCCCTCTCTGTCACCAATGCCATGGTTGCCCTTAGTTTGAAGATGTAATCAGGAGACATGTGTTTTATACAACAGCCTTCTGTGTTCTCTTTTCGACTCCCAGTTGTCTTCAAACTCCTTATCATTCGGTGCAGCAGGTAGCCTAGTGGTTAGAGTGTTGGACGAGTAACCGAAAGGTTGCACGATCGAATCCACGAGCTGACAAGGTAAAAATCTGTCGTTCTACCCTAGATCAAGACAGTTAACCCACTGTTCCTAAGTCATAATTGAAAATAAGAATTTGTTCTTAACTGACTTGCCTAGTTAAATAAAGGTAATATTATGTATATTTTTTAAATCATACCAGACATTCCACAGATTACAAAACTCGGTCAACTTCTTCCATGACAGCAACACTGTTGATTGTAGCCATTTCTTCTGTATCACTGTCATCAGAAGACTCAAATGTTTTTACCTAAATCAGGGATTTCCTCGTCTGATTAATTTTCATTGTCAGAGAGAGTCAGCATGGCACGATCGTCCTACAGAAAGTAGTCCATCACAAATTTTTCTCACTGATCTTTGTTGATAGCGCCTCATAAATTCAGGGCAGTAATGTTATTGAGAGCAGTAGGAACATATTTTCAGTTTTCCATGGCTAACGTTATATCTTTTGAAAAAACTGCATTAGAAAGGATTATCTACGCATTTCGACCAGCTCATTTTATAGACACAAGATGCTACACCGCAGACCAATCCAAACTCATCTCTCGGCATGTCCAGCCCACTCATTATCTCAGCCAATCATCGCTAATGGGAAGGTTGCCCCGTTTTTCTGTTGCTAAACCAACTAGGCTCGTAATTTAACAATTGTATTCGTATTTACAGATGGCATACAAGTTTGATATCAAGGCAAATTAAAGTTCACATGTTCGAGAAGGCATTTCTGCCAAAAAACGCATTTTGATAAAATATTTTTTACATTCAAACGGCTCTCCTGTGAAGTCGTGACTTCCGACATGCGCCTATTTTTCTGAATCGGGTCACATATAGATAAATATATGGCTTTGGCCCTAGCTAAGTGCAGGAGCAAACTAGCACAACCTTTACATGATGTCAATTAAAACATTTAGAATATCATCTCATGCCCTGAATTGACATGTAATGACTGACTCTGTTTTCTACCAGTCAACATCAAATCAAATCAAATCAAATTTTATTTGTCACATACACATGGTTAGCAGATGTTACTCTTGTGCTTCTAGTTTATAACCAACAAGTAATCTAACTAACAATTCCAAAACTACTGTCCAGGTAAGGGGAGGAAATGGAAGAATGAGAGGGTTGGTGGAACAGACATGAGGATAAGACAATGAACCGTACTGTCTCTGATTGTATCTTTGTTCATTTTCTCACATCTTTGTATCCTTCTCACACAATTTTCAAAGAGGGGACCCAATTGTTCTTCTACTCATGCCTCCTCCAATCATTTATTAGGAGGAGGAAAGACGAATTAGGACTAATATATATTTTTTGTTTTGTTATTCTGTTATTCTTTCAGGTGATCCAAGAAGACCTGTGGGTTATTCCAAACAGGCCAAGAACTGGGAAGAGAAGAGAGCGCCTGAAAAGAAGACATTCAACTTTAGAACCCGATTGGTCCAGCAGTCTGTCAAGCGGTGGGAAGATGAACAGATTCATATACAAAGACCCAGTCTTCAAATTTGACACACCAGACCTACCTACCAACTTTAACCCTGTTGAAACTCCTGTAACCAACGAGGAGTTGGTGGAATAACGTTTCATCCTAATTTTGTAACTACCTTTAGCTGGCCTAATGATGTTGTGGAATGTCATCAAAAACATGTCATGCAATCATTGGGGTTGTGTGCAATATGACTGCTGTGTAGACCACCCGGAAAAGCACTATTCTCCATCTAAGGGGTGTATTCATTCTGGTAAATTCATGGGAATAGAAATCAGAATGACTAGAACGGGCTTTGAACCGCTAACCCTGGTAAACTCATGGGTACATTTGCAATGGTGCCTGGTATTGTCTTGAAATCAAATATTATTGTGGTTGCAAATGCTTTGTAAACAACAGGTGTAGACTAACAATGAAATGGTTACTTATGGGCCCTTCCGAACAATGCAGAGAGAAAGAAAATAGAGAAAGTAAAACACATAATAATAGTAAAATAGTAAAACACATAATAATTAAAATAGTAAATACACAACTTGGCTACATACACGGTGTACCAGTACTGAGTTGATGTGCAGGGGTACGAGGTAATTGGGGTAGATATGTATGTATAACTAACTAGGAATAAAGTGACAGTTAATAAACAGCAATAACAACGTATCAGTTAAGAACAAATTCTTATTCACAATGACGGCCTAGGAACAGTGGGTTAACCGCCTTGTTCAGGGGCAGAATGACAGATTTTTACCTTGTCAGCTAGGGGATTCAGTCTAGCAACCTTTCGGTTACTGGCTGAACGCTCTAACCACTAGGCTACCTGCCACCCCAATCATGTGATAATTGAAAAAGTTTGTGCAAAAAGGGTCAGTGCAGATAGTCCGGGTAGCTATTTGCTCAACTATTTAGCGGTCTTATGGCTTGGCTTATGGCTGTTAAGGTTCCTGGTGGTTTCAGACTTGGTGCATCAGCATCGCTTGCCGTGCATGATGCAATAATTTCCATAGTCATGTAGACTGTTCATTCAAGTCATGCTAACTGATATGGCTTATGCAATGTATTGTATTTTTTGTAATGTCTGTTGAGTTGATTCAACAAATCACAGTACAGATTGATGGGTACACTCCCTGCTTTGCTCCTCTGGGTACACTCACAATGGCCGTCAGTACACTCATTATGCCATCATTGTCTTGAATGGGAACACACGTTCTATTCAACAAGGGGATTTGATTAATCTGGCCCGGGTAAGCATGTTTTGCACCAGATAAAAGTTTGATAGCCCATGGAGAAATTAGTAAGATTCTGAGGGAAGATCTCAGTTGCATACTCCTTGCATCCTCTCTCCACGTGTCCTTTCTCAAAACACATTGGATGAAAAAGACAAGCCAGGATGCGAAGAGTATGCAATTGGGATTCACATGCAAAAGTGATTGCTTTTGACAAAAATGCTCTACCTTTCTTCCCAATGAAAACTATTTAGAAAAATCAAACATATAATGTATGTAAAAGATGTATGTTTCTGGATGATGCACCATGCTGCCTTGTTAACAACATGACCAAGTGGTGCTGCCTTGTTGACAACATGACCGCTCCTTCCTTACCGCTTTTACCCGTTCACGTCGGTGCTCCCGGCTCAGCATAATCAAATCCGCCAATTCTGTTTCTATTACCCCACAGTTCTCAAAACTTGTACCAAAATGGGTTTTCAATCTTAACCCAAACCTAGTCAAGCTCACTCGTTGGGAGTGAAAACCTACAAGTTGGTGTCCAGGAACATGTTTGTAAATCCCTGGTCTAATGCTGAATGATAGTGTAAATGTAATTGTAAAAGGGTTTGTAAAGACAGTGGAAAGTCAAATTCAAGGACTTTCAAGTACTTTTTCAAGCACTAATATTCAATGTGTGTTGCTATTATGCAACTGTTTCTAGTCGCCACTAGATGACAGTATATCGCCACAACCGTCATGAAAAAACCCACCTTATTTACTACTCATCACTACCTTAAAGTTCTACTCAACAATACGAGTTTCACTACTTATTACTACATACATGAATGGTAAGTCAGAACGTATGATGTTGACTGGTTTCCTTATGTGAACTGTAACTCAGTAAAATGTTTGAAATTGTTGCATGTTGTGTTTATATAAAATCGTTTTTATGTTTAAATTGTCTTTCTATTTCAAAAGATTTGGTCCCACAGGCTGTCCCAACACATAATTACATGAAAGTGAATTGTAACAGTGGTGTAAAAGGCCTTCAGATGACTGTGAAATGTTGTGTGCTATACCCATTTGAAGAGAAACAAGTTATTAATGTGTTTGATAAGATTAAAGACTCTCTCAGGTGACCCAGTTTACATTTTAGGGGACCCCACATGGGTCTCCCTGCTTACTCCAATGCTTCCTTTCTGTGCCTCCTTCATTGCAGCCTGACTCACCACTGTCTGTCTCACTATTCTCTATAAAGAAAACATGTTCATTATGAGAACTTATAGCAGCCTATCTTTTGATTATAGCTAGCTAATTTCAGTCAACTGCTCCTGCTGGGGTCAGACTCTGTACAACGTTAGCTTCTAACTTAATCATTTTAGCTATCTGTCTAATAGTCAGAGCACTTGAGATACCTATCTCGCTAGACATCTGACTGAAATATCAGCGACTACCAGTTGCACACTCATTTTCACAGAGTCGGGGTTGTTTGGGGATGTCTGTTGACACCACAGGAATTGAGGGGTGTTAAAATAATTCCCACTGTCAGCGGCATCTCTGCTACTTGCCACTGTACATCTGGGCTGAGGTAGTTTGTTTCACCTCTCTGCCTATGTCGTGGGTGGAGTTTCCCGTTGGACAGCTGTTAACAAGGCAAATCATGTGGAGTAGGCGAACATAACGAGTGTACATGAATCAGTCATGATTCCCCTCATTCGCAGAGGTAGGCGCGATTAGAACTCAGATCATGAAGCCTTCTTTGCGTTGATCAAAGCTGAGAACGCAATCAGTGGATAAACGATAATTAACCAAATAAAAAATGAGAGTAAACGCTATTTAAAAAATAAAAAGGTGCGTAAACAGTGTTTACGTGCGTTTACCCTCCACTAAATCCCTGGTTGGTTGGCAAAACCCATTCATGAACATCAATTGATTCTACATTTGCCCAGAATTTTAGCTATCGATGTGACGTTTGGCAGCGCCTAATCAGTCAGTTCTGTACCTCCCTGGCTGAGTGAAAGAGTGGATGCGAACCAGAGTGCGAAACACGTGAATAAATACAATTTCTGTAACAGGTTTTCAGTCAGAGACACAAGAAACAAAATGGTAGGAATTATGTTGCAGCTTCAGCATGGACAGCGCGATAAACACTTGCTGTCCTGTGGTGCCTGCTCGCTGCAACAATGAGGAGAGTCAATGTGTGCCAGTCACAGACACTTACGGTAAAATAAAAAATACAAATGTACACAGCGTGTCGAACTGGGATTTTTGTGTTGTCTTGGACAGCACTAATAAACACACCGGTGTTGCTAACTATTTTTCAGTGAGATCCGCTATTGGCTCCTTGATTTGTCGCTAGAAGTCGCCTTGCTGCGGATTGTGTATTAAGAGGGGATTTCGCAAGTGGTTGAATGGGGAATTGGGTTTGCCAGGAAAATGTTGTCTGAGATGGCAGCAGTAACCAAGGTGGGCGAGGCTTAGCAAAGGGCTAATTACAGACTGTAATTACATGTTGTTAGTTTAATGTAACTATGAATTATTACAATTAATTTATGGAACGCTGTTTGGGTCTTTCAGAGTCTAAGAAGTACAAACAAACAAGCTTGTTGACCAATCAGGACTGAATATGATTATACGTCATATAAGAATTTAACAAATTCCTACATTTTTTACGTAGTTATTACACATGGATTACACTATCACTCATATTTCGTGTGTCACAGCCATTCACCGGGTGATTCACATTAAATCAGTTATAAAATATCTGTAGCAAATTGAGTTACAAAACCATGATACATTAGTCTGAGGACTAAGATGTCTTGTTGCTTTTTTGTCCGAATTTTTTACATTTTCAACCCAAATTCCCTTTACTGAAATGCGTCTGAATTAAATACTTAGGTTTTTTTTTTAAGATAACTGTATAAACTTATTTGAATAAAACAGAAAATAAATTGTCCAGGTTGGCCCCTCTGGGGGTTGAGGCACCAGGCAGGTCCCTCTGGGGGTCGAGGCAGCAGGCAGGGCACTCTGGCGTCACCCCAGGTGAGTCTGCACCACTCTCATCCAACAGAGTCTTCTGTTGTCCAACTGTTTGTACCTGTTTGTTTTCCTGATTTTCCCCCGCATTCCCATCATAAGGCTCTCGTCGATTTATGATCCCAATTATCCCTGTAGCTAGACATTTCCCAGTGCACGCTCTGGATAGTCAACCATTGGGGTCCGGGCTAATCAGGGAAGCCACTATCTCCCTGGCCATGGTGATGCAGGGGAGTCACGAGGAGAGAATCAGTCTGTTTCTCATTGACTCTCCTGTGTTTCCCGTGGTACTGGGCCTTCCCTGGTTAGCTCATCATAACCCCACTATTTCATGGCAACAGAGGGCTCTCACGGGGTGGTCGTGAGAGTGCTCAGGGAGGTAGGTAGGGGTTTCCGTTGGTGCTACTACGGTGGAAAGTCCAGACCAGGTCTCCACTGTGCGCATCCCCCCTGAATATGCTAATTTGACTCTTGCCTTCTGTATAAAGAAGGCGACTCAATTACCACCCCATTGACAGGGGGATTGTGCGATAAATCTCCTGGTAGACGCTGCACTTCCCAGGAGTCATGTGTATCCCCTGTCGCAAGCGGAGATGGTGGCTATGGAGACATATGTCTCAGAATCCCTGCATCAGGGGTACATTCGGTCGCCCACTTCCCCCGTCTGCTCGAGTTTCTTTTTTGTGAAGAAGAAGGATGGAGGTTTGCGCACGTACATTGATTATTGAGGTCTCAATCAAATCACAGTGAGGTACAGTTACCCGCTACCTCTTATCACCACGGCGATTGATTAAATGCACGGGGCGCGACTTCTTCACAAAACTGGATCTCAGGAGCACATACCACCTGGTTCGTATCCGGGAGGGAGATGAGTGGAAGGCGGCGTTTATGTTCCACCTCTGGGCATTATGAGTACCTCGTCATGCCGTATGGGTTGATGAATGCTCCATCAGTCTTCCAATCCTTTGTAGACAAGATTTTCAGGGACCTGCACGTGCAGGGCGTAGTGGTGTATATTGATGACATTCTGGTATACTCCGCGACACACGCCGAGCATATGTCCTTGGTGCGCAATGTACTTCGATGACTGTTGGAGCATGTCCTGTACATCAAGGCTGAGAAATGCCTGTTCTTTCAGCAAGCCGTAACTGAGCTAAACGATTACCGCACTCACTGTAGCACTCACTTCCATCATCATGAAGTGCTTTTTGAGACTAGTCAAGGACCATATCACCTCCACCCTACCTGACACCCTAGACCCACTCCAATTTGCTTACCGCCCAAATAGGTCCACAGACGATGCAATCTCAACCACACTGCACACTGCCCTAACCCATCTGGACAAGAGGAATACCTATGTGAGAATGCTGTTCATCGACTACAGCTCGGCATTTAACACCATAGTGCCCTCCAAGCTCATTATCAAGCTCGAGACCCTGGGTCTCGACCCCGCCCTGTGCAATTGGGTACTGGACTTCCTGACGGGCCGCCCCCAGGTGGTGAGGGTAGGCAACAACATCTCCACCCCGCTGATCCTCAACACTGGGGCCCCACAAGGGTGCGTTCTGAGCCATCTCCTGTACTCCCTGTTCACCCACGACTGCGTAGCCACGCACGCCTCCAACTCAATCATCAAGTTTGCGGACGACACAACAGTGGTAGGCTTGATTACCAACAACGACGAGACGGCCTACAGGGAGGAGGTGAGGGCCCTCGGAGTGTGGTTTCAGGAAAATAATCTCACACTCAACTTCAACAAAACTAAGGAGATTATTGTGGACTTCAGGAAACAGCAGAGGGAACACCCCCCTATCCACATCGATGGAACAGTAGTGGAGAGGGTAGTAAGTTTTAAGTTCCTCGGCGTACACATCACAGACAAACTGAATTGGTCCACCCACACAGACAGCATCGTGAAGAAGGCGCAACAGCGCCTCTTCAACCTCAGGAGGCTGAAGAAATTCGGCTTGTCACCAACAGCACTCACAAACGTCTACAGATGCACAATCGAGAGCATCCTGTCGGGCTGTATCACCGCCTGGTACGGCAACTGCTCCGCCCTCAACCGTAAGGCTCTCCAGAGGGTAGTGAGGTCTGCACAACGCATCACCGGGGGCAAACTCCCTGCCCTCCAGGACACCTACACCACTCTATGTCACAGGAAGGCCATAAAGATCATCAAGGACAACAACCACCCCACTGCCTGTTCACCCCGCTATCATCCAGAAGGCGAGGTCAGTACAGGTGCATCAAAGCTGGGACCATCAGGCCATCAGACTGTTAAACAGCCACCACTAACATTGAGTGGCTGCTGCCAACACACTGACTCAACTCCAGCCACTTTAATAATGGGAATTGATGGGAAATTATGTAAAATATATCACTAGCCACTTTAAACAATGCTACCTAATATAATGTTTACATACCCTACATTATTCATCTCATATGTATACATATATACTGTACTCTATATCATCTACTGCATCCTTATGTAATACATGTATCACTAGCCACTTTAACTATGCCACTTTGTTTACATACTCATCTCATATGTATATACTGCACTCAATACCATCTACTGTATCTTGCCTATGCCGCTCTGTACCAACACTCATTCATATATCTTTATGTACATATTTTTTATCCCCTTACACTTGTGTCTATAAGGTAGTAGTTTTGGAATTGTTAGCTAGATTACTTGTTGGTTATTACTGCATTGTCGGAACTAGAAGCACAAGCATTTCGCTACACTCGCATTAACATCTGCTAACCATGTGTATGTGACAAATAGCATTTGATTTGATTTGATTCCTAGGGTATCGCATTTCCACATTAGGGGTGGAGATGGAGAGTGACCGCATTTCAGCTGTGAGTAATTGGCCGACTCCCACCACGGTAAAGGAGGTGCAGCGATTTTTAGGGTTTGTCAATTACTACCAGAGATTTATCCAGGGTTTTGGTCAGGTGGCTGCTCCCATTACCTCACTGCTGAAGGGGGGTCCTGTACGTCTGCAGTCGTCAGTTGAGGCGGACAGGGCTTTTGGGCAACTAAGGGCTCAGTTTACCTTGGCGCCAGTGCTGGCCCATCCGGATCCCTCTTTGGGGTTCATAGTGGAGGTGGACGCGTCCGAGGCGGGGATAGGAGCGGTGCTCTCAGCTCTCGGGTACACCACCGAAGCTCCGCCCCTGTGCCTTCTTCTCGAAGAAGCTCAGCCCGGCGGAGCAAAACTATGACGTGGGGGACCGGGAGCTGTTGGCTGTAGTCAAGGCCTTGAAGGTGTGGAGACATTGGCTTGAGGGGGCTAAACACCCTTTTCTCATCTGGACTGACCACTGCAATCTGGAGTACATCTGGGCAGCGAGGAGACTGAACCCTCGCCACGCAAGGTGGGCCATGTTTTTCACCCGTTTTGTTTTCGCCCTTTCGTACAGACCAGGTTCCCAAAACGTTAAGGCAGACGCACTGTCCTGGCAGTATGACACAGAGGAGCGGTCCATGGATCCCACTCCCACACTCCCCGCCTCTTGCTTGGTGGCGCCGGGAGTATGGGAGCTGGACACGGACATTGAGCGGGCGTTATGTGCAGAGCCCGCTCCCCCTCAGTGTCCATCTGGACGTCTGTACGTTCCATCTGCTGTCCGTGACCGGATGATTGGGCCCACACGTCACCCTCCTCTGGTCATCCTGGGATCGGTCGGACAGTGCGCTGTCTTAGTGGGAAGTACTGGTGGCCCACTTTGGCTAAGGATGTGAGGGTTTATGTTTCCTCCTGCTCGGTGTGCGCCCAGTGTAAGGGCTCTAAGGCACCTGCCCAGAGGTAAGTACAACCCTTACCCGTTCCACAACGGCCGTGGTCGCACCTGTCGGTGGATTTCATAACCGATCTTCCACCCTCACAGGGTAACACCACGATCCTGGTCGTTGTGGATCGTTTTTCTAAGTCCTGTCGTCTCCTCCCTTTACCCGGTCTCCCTAGGAGGCCCTGTTTACTCTTCCGGCACTATGGGGTGCCTGAGGATATAGTGTCTGATCGGGGTCCCCAGTTCACGTCGAGGGTCTGGATGGCGTTCATGGAACGTCTGGGGGTCTCGGTCAGCCTTACCTCAGGTTTTCACCCCGAGAGTAACAGGCAGGTAGAGAGAGTTAACCAGGATGTGGGTAGGCTTCTGAGGTCTTATTGCCAGGACCGGCCGGGGGAGTGGGCAGCGTTCGTGCCCTGGGCAGAGATGGCCCAGAACTCGCTCCGCCACTCCTCCACTAACCTCTCTCCCTTCCAGTGTGTGTTGGGGTATCAGCCAGTTCTGGCTCCTTGGCCTCAGAGTCAGACCGAAGCTCCTGCGGTGGATGACTGGTTCCGGCGTGCGGAGGAGATCATGTCCATCTTCAGCGCATCATGCTGCGCCAGAAAGTTGGTGCAGACTGTCACCGCAGTGAGGCTCCGGTGTTCGCACCGGGGGACCGGTTCTGGCTCTCGACCCGGAACCTGCCCCTCCGCCTGCCCTGTCGGAAGCTAGGTCCGCGGTTTGTGGGGCCATTTAAATTCCTGAGGAGAGTGAACAAGGTATTTTATAGGTTACAGCTTCCCCCCGATTACCTCATTAACCTCTCGTTCCATGTGTCTCTCCTCAGGCCGGTGGTGGCTGGCCCGCTCCAGGAAGCTGAGGTGCGGGAGGTTCCTCCACCCCCTATGCCCCGGCATTCTCCATTCGATCCATGCTGGATTCGAGACGTTGGGCGAGGGGCCTTCACTACCTCGTGGACTGGGAGGGGTATGGTCCGGAGGAGAGATACTGGGTTCCGGAGGAGGATGTGTTGGACCCTTCTATGCTGCGGGATTTCCACCGTCTCCGTCCGGACCGCAGTGCACCTCGCCCTCCGGGTCATCCCCGAGGCCGGTGTCAGCTCGCTGCTGAAGCCGCGCGTCAAGGGGGGACTTCACTGCTACCAGTTACGCACCCCTTACATGAGCTCAAAACATAATCTCTTACACAACATCATGAGCCCCAAATATTCTCAAGCTAAGCCATTCCTTTATTTGTTTATTGTTTTTTTTGTATGTTTTATTCAGCATTTACATTTGTGTTTGTGTTATTCTTTGTTTATCGTTCTATAACACTCGAAAGAATATAAACATCCAGACGATATAACATGTACATAATTCAAAAACATATTTTTTAACATGTATGTATTAACTAACGCTGCAAAATGTACAAAATGTGTCAGAATATGTCAAAACAACAATATACACTGAACAAAAATATAAACGCAACATGTCAAGTGTTGGTTACAAGCATTTCGCTATACTCGCAATAAAATCTGCTAAACATGTGAATGTGACCAATACAATTTGATTTGGTCCCATGTTTCATGAGCTGAAATAAAAGATCCCAGAAATGTTCCATATGCACTGAAAGCTTACTTCTCTAAAAGTGTGTGCACAAAGTTGTTTACATCCCTGTTAGTGAGCATATCTCCTATGCCAAGATAATCTATCCACCTAACAGGTGTGGCATATCAACGGATTAAATTGCCTGATCATTACACAGGTGTACCTTGTGCTGGGGGACAATAAAAGGCCACTCTAAAATGTGACTTTTTGTCACATAGCTCAATGCCACAGATATCTCTAGTTTTGAGGGAGAGTGTGCAGTTGGCATGCTGACTGCAGGAATATCCACCAGAGCTGTTACCAGAGAATTGAATGCTAATTTCTCTACCATAAGCCACTTCCAACATCGTTTTTAGAATTTGGCAGTACATCCAACCGGCTTCACAACCACAGACCAAGGGTATGGCGTTGTGTGGGCAAGCAGTTTGCTGATGTCAATGTTATGAACAGAGTGCCCCATGGTGGTGGTGGACTTATGGTATGGGCAGGCACAAGCTACAGACAACTAACAAAATTATATTTTATCAATGGCAATTTGAATGCACAGAAATACCGTGATGAGATCCTGAGGCTCATTGTGAGGCACTATTTTTTAAAGGTATATGTGACCAACACATGCATATCTGTGTATTCCCAGTCATGTGAAATGCATAGATTAGGGCCTAATTAATTCATTTAAATTGACTGACTTCCTTATATGAACTGTAACTCAGTAAAATCTTTGTAAATTGTTGCCAGCTCTTATATTTTTTTTCAGTATATAATATAACTTGTCCTTATTATTATTTATTGTACTACGGCAGGGTAGCCTAGTGGTTAGAGCGTTGGACCAGTAACCGGAAGGTTGCGAGTTCAAACCCCCCGAGCTGACATGGTACAAATCTGTCGTTCTGCCCCTGAACAGGCAGTTAACCCACTGTTCCCAGGCCGTCATTGAAAATAAGAATGTGTTCTTAACTGACTTGCCTGGTTAAATAAAGGTAAAATACAAATCTATCAGAAATAAAGATATAAATAAGATTTCAAATAATCTATACAAGTGTGCAAAAAAGACAACAGTGTGCAAAATTTCAAGTCCTTTGGTTCAATCATGTCACATACAGTCATATACAGTACATCATTGGTCCAAGGCCATCATCGTCACAAGCACCTCATCAGCACAATTTCAGTAATGTTAATTTGAAATGAAGATCTTGGTCCGTCCCTCACCAGAACACGTATGTTCCATTGACCTCCAAGTCAGGGTAACTCTGGAGGCCTAGGTCTGTTAGATGAGAAACCGGGTCAATATGAGTGGATTCTTCTTCAGCTTGTCCATCTTCCCTCTCTGCTTCTTCTTCCTCCTCAGTCTTTGCTGTGCTGACAATTTCTATGTCAACTGTCTCACATTCCACACTGGGCTCTGTGAAAGTACTGTGCCACTGCCAACAGAGAGATGGAAAGGTAAGAGGTTAATTGAGGTACTGTAGGTCGGTGCAACTCTGTAGAACTTAAACTCTATATGAATGGTGTTAAATAGATGTATTGTGAAGAATACCTTGTTCATTCAGGTTTTATGACTGCTTTACGTATACCCCTCAAAGTAAAGGTAAAGTAAGTGTTTACCAAACTATATTATCAACTATGAATATAACTTCAGTCTGTTACCTGAAACTGGTCCATACTGAAGAGAGTTTCACAGGTGTGTTTGGGGTCTGGAATGTGAGGTAGGAAGAGTCTTCTGACCCTGTTGGCAAACAATTATTGCATTATGATTAAATGTATGTATGACCTACTCAGGATCTACACAATTCTAAATTGCTCTTTAATCGTTAGCATATCATTGCAGAATAGAATAGACTTGACCACTTGCCTTTTCTGTGAGAAAGTGACTATCAGCAGGAAACAGATCAACAAAGGTAAAATGGTCACAACATAAACAATGGCATTTATCTCTGTGGCACAGGGACCTGTTGACAGAAAGAGTATGAGTATTTGAAAAAGTCATTTTAGCCTCATTCATCAAATATACTACTGTTCCCTTATTTTGTTAATGGGCTAAACAATTGACCTATGGTTAAATGTGAGAGAGTAAGAAATAAAAGGAAAGTGAGGGGGAGAAGGAATGGAACATAGAAAGCCAAAGGCAGAAAGAATCGCTCTACCTGTCTCGGTCTCATTTCTCCAGTATCTAGTTGGTGTCCATCCACTCCAAGTCTTCAGATCACCAAACAGACAGTCATATCTCATCCGTATCCTGAAGTAATATCTCCTCTTCCTGTCTGGCTTGTCCACCTGGTAGGAGAACTCCTTCAGTACAACAACCTGTTCAGAATCAAACACAGTAATATACAGTGCATTCGAAAAGTATTCAGACTCCCTGACTTTTTCCAAATTTTGTTAAATTACAGCCATGCACGGTGCCTTGCAAAAGTATTCACCCCCGTGGCATTTTTCCTATTTTGTTGCATTACAGCCTGTAATTTAAATGGATTTTTATTTGGATTTAATGTAATGGACATACACAAAATAGGCCAGATTGGTGAAGTGAAATAAAATAACTTGTTTTAAAAAATTCTAAAAAGAGAAAAGAGGTGTGTGCATATGTATTCACCCCCTTTGCTATGAAGCCCCTAAATAAGATCTGGTGCAACCAATTATCGTCAGAAGTCACAAAACAAATTAAATAAAGTCCACCTGTGTGCAATCTGTGTCACCTGATCTGCCACATGATCTTAGTATATATACACCTGTTCTGAAAGTCCTAAGAGTCTGCAACACCACAAAGCAAGGGGCACCACCAAGCAAGCGGCACCATGAAGACCAAGGAGCTTTCCAAACAGGTCAGGGACAAAGTTGTGGAGAAGTACAGATTAGGGTTGGGTTATAAATAAATATCCAAAACTTCAATCATCCCACGGAGCACCATTTAACCCATTAATAAAAAATGTAAAGAATATGGCACCACAAAAAACCTGCCAAGGAAGGGCCACCCACGAAAACACAAGGACCAGGCAAGTAGGGCATTAATCAGAGAGGCAACAAAGAGACCAAAGATAACCCTGAAGGAGCTGCAAAGCTCCACAGCAGAGATTGGAGTGTCTGTTCATAGGACCACTTTAAGCCGTACAGTCCACAGAGCTGGGCTTTACAGAAGAGTGGCCAGAAAAAGCCATTGCTTTAAGAAAAAAATAAGCAAACACATTTGGTGTTCGCCAAAAGGCATGTGGGAGACTGACCAAACATAAGGAAAATGCTATGTCTGGCACAAACCCAACACCTCTCATCACCCCGAGAACACCATCCCCACAGTGAAGCATGGTGGAGGCAGCATCATGCTGTGGTGATGTTTTTATCGGCAGGGACTGGGCAGCGCTAAATACAGGGACATTCTTGAGGGAAACCTGTTTCAGTCTTCCAGAGATTTATTTGAGACTGTGATGGAGGTTCACCTTCCAGCAGGACAATGACCCTAAGCATACTGCTAAAGCAACACTCGAGTGGCTTAAGGGAAAACATTTAAATGTCTTGGAATGGCCTAGTCAAAGCCCAGACCTCAATCCAATTGAAAATCTGTGGTATGACATAAAGATTGCTGTACACCATCGGAACCCATCCAACTTGAAGGAGCTGGAGCAGTTTTGACTTGAAGAATGGGCAAAAACCCCAGTGGCTAGATGTGCCAAGCATATAGAGATATACCCCAAGAGTCTTGCGGCTGTAATTGCTGCAAAAGGTGTCTCTACAAAATATTGACTTTGGGGTGGTGGATGGTTATGCAGGCTCAAGTTTTCAAGTTTTTTTGTCTTATTTCTTGTTTGTTTGACAATAAAAAAGTATTTAGCATCTTCTAAGTGGTAGGCATGTTGTGTAAATTAAATGATACCAACCAACCAAAATGTATTTTAATTTTGGTTTGTAAGTCAAAGGGGTGAATACTTTTGCAAGGCACTGTATTTGGGGAGTGTATGTAGTTTCTCCCATTCCTCTTTGCAGATCCTCTCAAGTTCTGTCAGCTTGAATGGGGAGCGTCGCTGCACAGCTATTTTCAAGTCTCTTCAAAGATGTTCGATTTGGTTCAAGTCCGCGCTCTGGCTGGGCTACTCAAGAACATTCAGAGACTTCTCCCGAAGCCACTCTTCTATTATCTTGGCTGTGTGCTTAGGGTCGTTGTCCTATTGGAAGGTGAAAATTCGCCCCAGTCTGAGGTCCTGAGTGCTCTGGAGCAGGTATTCATCAAGGATCTCTCTCAACTTTGCTCTGTTCATCTTTCCCTCAATCCTGACTAGTCTCTCAGTTCCAGCCGCTGAAGGACATTCTCACAGCATGATGCTGCCACCACCATGCTTCACCATAAAGATGGTGCCAGGTTTCCTCCAGACGTGACATTTGGCATTCAGGCAAAATAGTTCAATATTGGTTTTATCAGACCAGAGAATCTTGTTTCTCATGGTCTGAAAGTCCTTTACGTGTCTTTTGGAAAACTTCAAGCGGGCTGTCATGTGCCTTTTACTGAGGAGTGGCTTCCGTCTGGCCACTCTACCATAAATGCCAGATCGGTGGAGTGTTGCAGAGATGGTTGTCCTTCTGGAAGGTTCTCCCATATCCACAGAGAAACTCTGGATCTCTGTCAGAGTGAGCATTGGGTTCTTGGTCAGCCCCCTGTCCAAGGCCCTTCACCCCGATGGCTCAGTTTGGCCAGGCGGCCAGCTCTAGGAAGAGTCTTTGTGGTTACAAACTTATTCCATTTAAAAATGATGGAGGTCACTGTGTTCTTTGGGGTATTCAATACTGCAGACGTTTTTTGCTAACCTTTCCAAGATCTGTGTCTCGACACAATCCTGTCTCCGAGCTCTACAGATAATTATTTTCACCTCATGGCTTGGTTTTGGCTCTGACATGCACTGTCAACTGTGGGACCTTATATAGAGAGGTGTGTTCCTTTCCAAATCATGTCCAATCAATTGAACTCAAGTGGACTCCAATCAAGACGATCATGGAAACAGAATGTACCTGAGCTCAATTTTGAGTCTGAATACTTATGTAAATAAGGTTTTTCAGCATTATGTTTAATACATTTGGGAAAATTTCTTAAAATCTGTTTTTGCATTGTCATTATGGGGTATTGTGTTTAGATTTATCAGATTATTTTTGAATAAGGTTGCAACGTAACAAAATGTGGAAAAAGTCAAGGGGTCTGAATACTTTCCGAATGCACTGTAATTCATATCTAGTATCTGTTAGTATCAATATAATCTGTTTCCACATATTTACGTAAGCTGGCAATGGCAAGATATCTGAGCCTCTATATTGGATTTTTTTTAAACCCTTTGGCAGTGTGTGGGTATTTATCTTTCTGTTCGAAACGTATGCACCTGTGACTGACCGTTTATTAGGGACTGAGAAAAAGGAGCAGACAGCAACCTTCTGTTTCTATGGTAGCAACCATTTTCATTTCTTTAGTTATTATCCTACGATAGCTAACATGCGTCCTAAAATAGTTTCTCTCTGTAGGAACTTAGAAGAGCATTGAAAGTCCTGTACCTGCCAGTCCGTGTCACAGTGGTTCCTGTATTGTAGTGTGCTCTCATAGCAGTGGTCTCCTACTACACGGTTAGGGTTCCTCCACGACACAAAGACAGCATCAGAGCTGTCAGATAGGTCCAAACAAATGTTGTTTGGGTTTATAGCTGGGGAAAAAATGTTGTCAGTCACTTTTAGGGTTATATAAAAAGGTTAAGGTCCCAAATAGCTTTAATACCCTGTCAGTTTGGATGAGGCCTCAACAGTCCAGTGTTATGGATAGGATCCGTAAGAAATAATATAGTAATTTAGGATATGAGAAAAAATGAATGCATTATTATGTCATTATGCTGTGGTTTGGCTATGCATTGTAAGACTTGTCATAACCATGTGTGACCCCCTAATGTCTAATTGTCATATGGTAATGATCCTGATAAATGGCAGCCATTTTTTATCAGTGAAAAATGCCCTTCATATAGAGACATAACATATATTATAATACATTATTAAAGCCCACCCAATTGTTGTTATTAAATAATTGCTTGCAAAAAAGTCAAGAAAGCCATATACAGTGCCTTCGGAAAGTATTCAGACCCCTTGACTTTTTCCACATTTTGTTAAGTTACATCCTCATTCTAAAATTGATTAAATCGTTTTTTCCCTCATCAATGTACACACAATACCCCATAATGACAAAGCAAAAACAGTTCGTTTTTTTATCGGGTGTGTGCTTTTATAGAGAGCTGTATGCTTTTTTTCATGCTCATTAAACCATTCAGTTACCACTCGTACCATGTGGATGTGGCAGTGGTGTAGAGTAACTAAGTAAAACAATGTTGAAGGGTTGTTACACATAAACGTACAACGCTTGATGTCAAATATGGACCTTCTGGATGTCTGGGTGCATGACACGAACCCTGACATTCTGGTTCACACAGAGACCTAGCTAAATGGCTCAATCATGGAGAACAACATTGAAATGGACATTGCAACATTTTCAGATGTGATAGGCTGACAAAAGAAGGGAGGGGTGGCTATATACAGTGCCTTGCGAAAGTATTCGGCCCCCTTGAACTTTGCGACCTTTTGCCACATTTCAGGCTTCAAACATTAAGATATAAAACTGTATTTTTTTGTGATTGAGGCACAGATCTGGGGAAGAGTACTAAAGAATTTCTGCAGCATTGATGGTCCCCAAGAACACAGTGGCCTCCATCATTCTTAAATGTAAGAAGTTGGGAAACACCAAAACTCTTCCTAGAGCTGGCCGCCTGACCAAGCTGAGCAATCGGGGGAGAAGGGCCTTGTTCAGGGAGGTGACCAAGAACCCAATGATCACTCTGACAGAGTTCCTCTGTGGAAATGGGAGACCCTTCCAGAAGGACAAACATCACTGCAGCACTCCACCAATCAGGCCTTTATGGTAGAGTGGCCAGACAGAAGCCACTCCTCAGTAAAAGGCACATGACAGGCCACTTGGAGTTGGCCAAAAGGCACGCAAAGGACTCTCAGACAATGAGACACAAGATTCTCTGGTCTGATGAAACCAAGATTGAACTCTTTGGCCTGAATGCCAAGCTTCACATCTGAAGGAAACCTGGCACCATCCCTACAGTGAAGCATGGTGGTGGCAGCATCATGCTGTGGGGATGTTTTTAAGCAGTAGGGACTGAGAGACTAGTCAAGATCAAGGGATAGGTGAACGGAGCAAAGTACAGAGAGGTCCGTGATGAAAACCTTCTCCAGAGCACTCAGGACCTCAGACTGGGGTGAAGATTAACCTTCCAAAAGGACCCTAAGCACACAGCCAAGACAATGCAGGAGTGGCTTCGGGAGAATAAATGTCCTTGAATGTCCTTGAATGTCCTGAATGTCCTTGAGTAGCCTAGCCAGAGACCAATCAACATCTCTGAAGAGACTTGAAAACAGCTGTGCAGCTGACGCTCCCCATCCAACCTGACAGAGCTTGAGAGGATCTGCAGAGAAGAATGGGAGAAACACCCCAAATACAGGTGTGCCAAGCTAGTAACATCATTCCCAAGAAGACTTGAGGCTGAAATCGCTGCCAAAGGTGCTTTAACAAAGTACAGAGTAAAGGGTCTGAATACTTATGTAAATGTGATATTTCTTTCTTTATACAGTGGGGAGAACAAGTATTTGATACACTGCCGATTTTGCAGGTTTTCCTACTTACAAAGCATGTAGAGGTCTGTAATTTATATCATAGGTACACTTCAACTGTGAGAGACGGAATCTAAAACAAAAATCCAGAAAATCACATTGTATGATTTTTAAGTAATTAATTTGCATTATATTGCATGACATAAGTATTTGATACATCAGAAAAGCAGAACTTAATATTTGGTACAGAAGCCTTTGTTTGCAATTACAGAGATCATATGTTTCCTGTAGTTCTTGACCAGGTTTGCACACACTGCAGCAGGGATTTTGGCCCACTCCTCCATACAGACCTTCTCCAGATCCTTCAGGTTTTGGGGCTGTCGCTGGGCAATACAGACTTTCAGCTCCCTCCAAAGATGTTCTATTGGGTTCAGGTCTGGAGACTGGCTAGGCCAACTTGGGACCTTGAGATGCTTCTTACGGAGCCACTCCTTAGTTGCCCTGGCTGTGTGTTTCGGATCGTTGTCATGCTGGAAGACCCAGCCACGACCCATCTTCAATGCTCTCACTGAGGGAAGGAGGTTGTTGGCCAAGATCTCGTGATACATGGCCCCCTCCATCCTCCCCTCAATATGGTGCAGTCGTCCTGTCCCCTTTGCAGAAAAGCATCCCCAAAGAATGATGTTTCCACCTCCATGCTTCACTGTTGGGATGGTGTTCTTGGGGTTGTACTCATCCTTCTTCCTCCAAACACAGCAAGTGGAGTTTAGACCAAAAAGCTCTATTTTGGTCTCATCAGACCACATGACCTTCTCCCATTCCTCCTCTGGATCATCCAGATGGTCATTGACAAACTTTAGACGGGCCTGGACATGCGCTGGCTTGAGCAGGGGAACCTTGCGTGCGCTGCAGGATTTTAATCCATGGCGGCGTAGTGTGTTGCTAATGGTTTTCTTTGAGACTGTGGTCCCAGATCTCTTCAGGTCATTGACCAGGTCCTGCCGTGTAGTTCTGGGCTGATCCCTCACCTTCCTCATGATCATTGATGCCCCACGAGGTGAGATCTTGCATGGAGCCCCAGACCGAGGGTGATTGACCGTCATCTTGAACTTCTTCCATTTTCAAATAATTGCGCCAACAGTTGTTGCCTTCTCACCAAGCTGCTTGCCTATTGTCCTGTAGCCCATCCCAGCCTTGTGCAGGTCTACAATTTTATCCCTGATGTCATTACACAGCTCACTGGTCTTGGCCATTGTGTAGAGGTTGGAGTCTGTTTGATTGAGTGTGTGGACAGGTGTCTTTTATACAGGTAACGAGTTCAAACAGGTGCAGTTAATACAGGTAATGAATGGAGAACAGGAGGGCTTCTTAAAGAAAAACTAACAGGTCTGTGAGAGCCGGAATTGTTACTGGTTGGTAGGTGATCAAATACGTATGTCATGTAATAAATCAAATGAATTACTTAAAAATCATACAATGTGATTTTCTGGATTTTTGTTTTAGATTCCGCCTCTCACAGTTGAAGTGTACCTATGATAAAAAATAACAGACCTCTACATGCTTTGTAAGATCAGCAGTATATCAAATACTTGTTCTCCACACTGTATATATATATATATAAATTGGGTAACATATCTAAAACCTGTTTTTGCTTTGTCATTATGGGGTATTGTGTGTAGATTGATGAGGGAAAAATAACTATTTAATCAATTTTAGAATAAAATAACATAACAAAATGTGGGAAAAGTTAAGGGGTCTGAATACTTTTCAAAATGCACTGTATTTCACCATAATAAGATGCAATATTTAATTCTAGTATAATATGGTTTGTAAACTTACCATGAAAAAGTACCATGATGATTTAGTGTCCATATAGCTGTTATATGAAATTTGCACTGCTACTAAGTAAGTTCTCCAGTATTTCACCTGCTAAAACCTCCCCCCATCCCAAGTTGGGTTGTTGTCCCAGGGACAGGCAGACCACCCCTGTCCACCTGGATCCTAGGGCCTTTGAGAAATGGGGACCCATCCTTTAAAAAGAGCACACAGTGCCACTCACAGAACAGAAGCAGATTAACTGCCAACATAATTTCCAACACCCTCCTCGATTGTATTGTATACAGTTATTTAACAAATACAGCTATATATATTTAACAAATTAGCATATCTTAATCTATTTCCACAATTAACACAATTATTCATAATAATGTAGACAGTTCATATGAAAGAGTTGTTACCTAAAACCAGGATTGCCATTACAAAAATTACATTTTGGAAAGCAATTATTATTTTGGCGAACAACTATTGTGATTCATGCTATATCCAAAGACCATTACCCCATAGCAACAGATGTGGGATACACACACCACTCATACACACTCCCCACCCTTCCCCCCAAAACGACCACAAGCTCAGATGTTCAACAGATGTTCCATCCCCAAGCCCAACTGAAGAGAAGACTTGATGTGGAAATGAATATACAGTTGTAGCTGTTTGGGAAGGAATGCAAAATTGAGAATGAATGGGGAGATTTGATTAACCAATGTCAAGTCCTAGCTGATGGAGCTCAGATACACCCCTAATTACAAATCATTTGCAGACTGCAAATGGACCGAAAGAAGCCCAAACAGATACAATTTTTTTAACTTCTCCAGGCTAGGGTTATTTTTTCTCAATTTCCGCCTGCCTGACATGCCCAAAGTAAACTGCCTGTTGCTCAGGCCCTGAAGCATGTATAATATAATTGGTACCATTGGAAAGAAAACACTTTGAAGTTTGTAGAAATGTTAAAATAATATATGAGACTATAACACAATAGATATCTTAGGAGAAAACCCAAAGAAAAACCAACTGGAAATGTTTTGTTTTTGAGAGACCAGCTCTTACAGTGGAAAGTATAGGGAAATAATGAAATATACCTCCCAGTATGCAATTCCTATGGCTTCCACAGGGTGTCAGCACTCTATGTTCAAGGATTCAGGCTTGTTTCTTCCAAAATTAGTAAGAATAATTTGTTTTAGTAATGGGACACACTATTGGAAATTCATGTGTGCGTGCGATGAAGACAAGATGCTAATATCGGTTTCCTATTGAACATAATTCTTTCCGTATGAAATATTATAGTTTGATTACGTTGTAGGGTATCTGAGGAGTCAATGGAAACATATTTTGACTTGTTTCAACCTCTTGGTGTTAGGAGGCAGTATTTAAATTTTTGGGGAAAAAACGTTCCCGTTTTAAACGGGATATTTTGTCAGGAAAAGATGCTAGAATATGATTAATTGACAGCTTTGGATAGAAAACAACTAACGTTTCCAAAACTATAAAAGATATTGTCTGTGAGTATAACAGAACTGATGTTGCAGGCAAAAGCCTGAGAAAAATCCAAACGGGAAGTGCACCAGGTTTTGAAAGCGCTGCGTTACAATAACTCCCTATTCCGCTGTGAATGTACCATCAACGAGCTTACGCTTTCTACGTATTCCCCAAGGTGTCTAAAGCATTGTGACGTAGTTTTACGCATTTCTGTTGAAGAATAGCTGTAGGCGGCCACATTGCGTAAGTGGTCACATGGTGGCTCAGAGGTAGCCATTACTCCAATCGGTCCTTGTGAAAAACGAATTGTCCCGACGGATATATTATCGAATAGATATTAGAAAAACACCTTGAGGATGGATTCTAAACAAAGTTTGCCATGTTTCTGTCGATATTATGGAGCTAATTTGGAATATTTTTCGGCGTTGTGGTGACCGCAATTTCCGGGCGATTTCTCAGCCAAACGTGAAGAACAAACGGAAATATTTCGCCTACAAAAATAATATTTTGGGAAAAAATGGGAGTCTCGTGTGTGAAAACATCAGAAGTTCATCAAAGGTAAACTATTTAATTTGATTGCTTTTCTGATTTTCGTGACAAGGTTGCCTGCTGCTAGCAAGGCATAATGCTATGCTAGGCTATGATAAACTTACACAAATGCTTGTCTAGCATGGGCTGTAAAGCATATTTTGAAAATCTGAGATGACAGGGTGATTAACAAAAGGCTAAGCTGTGTTCCAATATATTTAACTTGTTATTTTCATGAATAGGAAGATTTTCTAGGAAGATTTATGTCCGTTGCGTTATGCTAATTAGTGTCAGATGATGACAACGGTCCCGTTCACGGGATGGGGTGTCACTACAAGTTAACAAAGTGTAGCGGTAGATTTTAGGATTCCTTTCTCTGCATGTTGAACAAGTGGATTACTCAAATCGATGGTGCCAACTAGACGTTTTGGGATATAAAAAATGATTTTATGTAACAAAACAACATAATATGTTATAGCTGGGACCCTTTGGATGACAAATCAGAGGAAGATTTTCAAAAAGTAAGTGAATATTTAATCGCTGTTTGTGAATTTATGAAACCTGTGCCAGTGGAAAAATATTTGTATGTAGGGTGCTGTCCTCAAACAATCGCATGGCAATGCTTTCGCAGTAATGGCTACTGTACATCGGACTGTGCAGTTAGATTAACAAGAATTTAAGCTTTCAACCGATATAAGACACTTGTATATACCTAAATGTTTAATATCCATAATTTTTATGATTATATATTTGAATTGCTCGCCCTCCAGTTTCACCAGAAGTTGTCCTGCTAGTCCATATTATGGCAAGAACAGCTCAAATAAGCAAAGAAAAACGACAGTCCATCATTACTTTAAGACATGAAGGTCAGTAAATCCGGAAAACTTCAACAACATTGAAAGTTTCTTCAAGTGCAGTCACAAAATCCATCAAGCGTTATGATGAAACGTACTCTCATGAGGACCGACACAGGATAGGAAGACCCAGATTTAGCTCTGCTGCAGATAATAAGTTCAGCCTCAGAAATTGCAGCCCAAATAAATGCTTCAGAGTTCAAGTAACATACACATCTCAACATCAACTGTTCAGAGGAGACTAAAGGAATCATGGTAGAATTGCTACAAAGAAACCACTACTTAAGGACACCAATAATAAGAAGAGACTTGCTTGGGCCAAGAAACAGCAATGGACATTTAGACCGGTGGAAATCTGTCCTTTGGTCTGATGAGTCCAAATTTGAGATTTTTGGATCCAACCGCTCTGTCTTTGATGAGATGCAGAGTAGGTGAACCGATGATCTCCACATGTGTGGTTCCCACGTGAAGCATGGAGGAGGAGGTGTGATGGTGTGGGGGTGCTTTGCTGGTGACACTCAGTGATTTATTATGAATTCAAGGCACACTTTAACCTGCATGGCAACCACAACATTCTGCAGGGATACGCCATCCCATCTGGTTTGCGCTTAGTGGGACTATAATTTGTTTTCAACAGGACTATGACCCAACACACCTCCAGCATGGTTACGGCCTATTTGACCAAGAAGGAGAGTGATGGAGTGCTGCCTCAGGTGAGTTGAGGTCTGGTGATTGTGGAGGCCAGGTCACATGATTCCATGTGTTATTTCATAGTTTTCTACAATGTAGAAAATAGTAAAAAATAAAGAAAAACTTTTGACTGGTACAATACACTGTGTACAAAACCATTAGGAATGCTCTTTCCATGACATAGACGTAGATTGACCAGGTGAATCCAGATAAAAGCTATGATCCCTTATTGATGTCACCTGTTAAATCCACTTCAAATTAGTGTAGCTGAAGGGGAGAAGACAGGATTTTTAAGCCTTGAGACAATTGAGACATGGATTTTGTATGTGTGCCATTCAGAGGGTGAATGGGAAAGACAAACGATGTAAGGGCCTTTGAACGGGGTATGGTAGTAGGTGCCAGGTGCTGCTGGGTTTTTCAACAGTTTCCCGTGTGTATCAAGAATGGTCCACCACACAAAGGACATCCAGTCAACGGCAGGCCAGTGGTCAAAAGCAGGTCATTGATGAAAGGAGGCTGACACATTGTGCAGAGAAACAGACGGGCTACAGACAGTCAACTGACAGTCCAGTACATCACTGGTGCCCAAAGACCCATAAAAGAATGCACAACTCATCGTACCTTGACTTGAATGGGTTATGGCAGCTGACGACCTTATAGATTTCCACTTTCAGCTAAAATCAAGAAATCGCGGTTGCAGTGGGCTAACGAACGAAAACGTTGGACACTGGAGAATTGGAAAACATTGCCTAGTCTGATGAATCCCGGTTCCTGCTGTTTCACGCTGATGTGAGGACTAGAGTATGGAGAAACCCACATGAGGTAGGTGCATACATCATGCCACCTGTCAACATTGCAGGCTGGTGGTGGTGGTGGTGTGATGGTGTGGGGTGTGTTTTCATGGCACACATTTGGGCCTTGATAAAAGTTGAGCAACGTTTTGAATGCCACAGGATATCTGAAAATCATTGCCAATAAGGTGCATCCCTTCATGGCAGCAGTGTATCCATCTGCAATGTTTTTTTTCAGCAGGATAATGCCTCATGACAGTGAATTCAGCTTAATGCAGTGACCTGCCAGGTTACCAGATCTCAATCTAACTGATTGTCTGTGGGATGAGATGGAACAAGCTATTCAGAGTAGTGATCCACTAGCACTAACGTAAAGGATTTTGGGATTTTTTTTCGCCCAACTTTTAACCAAACTCTGAAGACATGGTGACATTTTTTTGTTGATTTCATATTGAATTCATGTTAGTTGTCAACTCAACCAAATGTAAATCAAAACTATACATTGAAATGATGTCTGTGCCCAGTGGGTTGTCACTTTGTAATCATGAACCTTTAATAAATAACCTTTTTCATTGTACATACCTGTCTCTGTGGCTGTGTTTGCCTTGGGATCCTAGAACTCTGCTGCTTTTGACATACATTTACGCTAAGTGCAAATATTATTTGTTTTCTTTCAAATATTTTGAGCATGTTGAGCTTTGCACGTTTGGGACTATTGCATTGATTCCATTGCGCCGGGCAAGCTGAATCAAGCACGGAAAAGATACAGTATTTGAAAGAAACTGTATGCTATTTGAGCCCAGGTATGCAATCCGCGATCATGAAAGAGAGGGGGAAAGGAACTCCTAAAGAGTTTTGGAAAACAGACTTGTGTATTTTGTTTGGAGATGGTTTGCTGTGGCAACCTGATATATTTTGCAGGTAACTCATTTTGTGTTAACTACTGTGCACATTATTCCTAAAGACCATAGCTGATTCTTACCCTGGCACAGTATAGAGTGGCACCAATGTGTGAATATTTTCATCATAAAATGCTAATTATGAACGGTAACCTGATCATTTACAGTAAAGCACCTCTTACCTTCTCTAATGGACTTTTGATGATCTAATGGTATTCTTCTTTCTTTGGTCTTCTTTGGATGGTCTTTCCTAGCTTCGGAGCAGAGCACCAGCATAGACAAGAGCCAAGCGAAGAGAGCACTGGTACACATGGCATGCTACCCTAAAAAAATATCCCTACACATACACAACACTCCACACACACACACTTGCCCCCCTTACTCTGCAGATAAACACTCCTGAACCCTCTGTATGCAGGCACAAACACGTGAAGGCACCTGCCCTCTGCTCCTAAAAAAACTCTCTATATCCTGAACGTTAGATTCACAAACACACACTCAAAATCTGAGCTACTGTCACTAGTCCCCACAGAAGTCAGTGTCAACCACATCAAGACACCTCCACCTAACTCAGAGGTGGCTCATATTCTGACGTGTGATGCCTCACCAGTCAAATGTCATATTTAATATTTTCCTATGCCTCCCACTGCCTTCCTGTAGTACCCATGATGCTACAGTGTATTCCTGCTCTTCTGCCTATAAAAGGGCATCCGTACCCACACACAGGGGTCTCCCCAGATACTTGATGCCCACCTTGTTACCCCCTACCAAAGGCCGGTAGTAGGGGAAAAATGTGTTAGTGTTAGAGGTAAACAAAGGCACAATAACCTTGCAGTGATTCGACGTGTGACGAGGCTCTCTTCTTCGCTCACAAATACCAGTATTAGGGGCAAAATGACCCCTCAAAATTAGGGGTCAACGGGATAGGACACAAACCATTTTGATTTCATATTGACGCTTTGTTGTATCAAAGCTCCCCTAACTTCTTCTCTCAAGATTTTCAATCACCTGACCTGAGCAGACTGGACAGTCTGCGAGTGAAAAGTTTGCTCTCCATCACAGCACCACTGATGAGAGATATCGCTGTGGGAGTGACTATAGAATGTTATGGGAGGGAACCTACTGAGTAAAGTATTTGTTATTTACTTTTTGCGAATCAAATGACTGCAAGGCTTGGTTCAGGAACTTGTGGTGTGCTAGCAAAAGCATTCCCCTTGGCCTCAAAGAGAGACAAAACTACAGGCCCTACCATACTATGGCTTCACTGAGGAGAATAATGACTACACCCTTTAAATCGGTGGTCGATGTGTGTTGCGCTCGTGGGGAATACTATCCCAATAAGAGTTACAAACACAATATCTTTAATGCCAAGATGTTGGACCGATATGACAGAGGTGTACAAGACAAGTGAGGGAAGGTGTTGTGGAATATGATTGGTTGGTAGATTTAGCCGATTAAACCAATTCCTATCATGGCAGGAGTTTCACAAGTCTTTCTTATTGGCTAACAAAGGCCAAGTCTGATGCATTGGTCCACCAGTTTCTCCTCACAATTGGGGCGGAAGTGAGTCTGGGAACAAGATTATCGATATGCTAAGATTCCATTTGTTGTACAACCTCTAATATATATGATCGAATTCACAGCTAGGCAATTTTTTAAGAAGCTATTGTTCCTCTGTGGCTAATTATAGGCATTTTCATGATGTAGTAGGCTATTCTAAATGATTTCATTTCTTTCTGAACAGATAGCAGTAACTCTATAACTTGAGCAAATTTACTTCAATTTATCACGGGTGCTGCAGCTCCTCCAGAACCCTTCACACGGCTATGATTCTATAAGGAAATAAATGATGAAGTGCAACGCTGTAGAGATGAGAGTTGTAGGCTCACGTCTATCACAGCATAGAGAGATCATAAAAAATGAATCTCAAATTGGTTTTGGAAAGAAACAGTCCAAAATGGAGAGGTGCAGGATCCAGCTCAAATTAAGCACTGGGAAAAGCGCAATTGCACATTCAGGTGACACCTTCTCAGTATGGATGAGTAGTATGTTAGTATTTGTTGCTTACTGCATACGTTTTCACTAAACAGTATGTTCTAAATAGTATGTAGCAAAATGAGTACACAGTATGCAGTTTAAATAAGTAGTAGGCAAGACAAATTTCAGACACCACCACTGTGAAATGGCTGCACAAGCAGATGCTACCTACAATTGTGCCCAAAGCTGTAAAATCACTAAGGCATTTTTATCCTAATGTGAATGAGTATGATAGTAATCATACATCGACATAAAAATCATCCTTATCCCCTTCAAAAAAGTCTTTAAATGTTTTCAATTATGATTTTTTTGTTCCATGACCATGATAACACAATGCAAGTTCACCCTGGCCACCCATTCTCAATCAAACCATCAACACTTGGATGGAAACCAAACAATTCCAAAGGCGCTCGTGATCAAATCAACAAGAGGACAACAATGGAAATACGTTTTTAAATGTTTTTGTGTTATCCTCAAGGAATTTTAAATGCATTGCATGTTTAGTTTTTTTGGTCAAATAAAAACATTTCCCCACAGTTTCCACAGCCACTAATTACAGTTGACTCTGTGACATGCAGGAGGCTGAGTGTGAACCGTTTATCTCCACAGCCCATCAGACAGTTCTGTGAACATCTCACCTCAGCCAGACAACAACATTACTTAGAAGCTGTCCCCAGTATTAGGAGGAGGAAGAGGGGGGAAGACAGAGATGATAGCCACGCTCTCGTTCTCTCTTTCTCTCTCTTCCCCTCTCTTCCCCTCTCTTCCCCTCTGTAGGATAGGGGCCAGAGGTGTGTCGCAGTGCTCTAGTCATATCAGTCGTGATATTTTAATGTGGTCTGGAAATGTGCCTGTTGTGTTAATGCATGTACTTAGCATTTGACTTCTGTGCATTTAACTTCTGTTTGGTAGTGTTGAGGATATGTAGATCTGTGTTGCTGTAACAGAAACCACTACATGGTATTGCAAATTTTCAAATTTGACTTCTCTGGGGTCATCTATGGGAATTGTCTTTTTGGGCTAGATTTCAGCTAAACTACAATACTGGAGCTAGCCTGTAGATGCAGTGGAAAGCGTGCTTCCAGACCCGAACCCTGGGGCCTTCCTTGCACGATACACTTTCTATTACACACTCACTGGCTACTCTTAGTTTCCACACTGGACTGTGAATCCAAACCAAAACATACAAACAATTGTGACAATTTAAAATACCCAACATTTTTTTCCAGTTCAGCACCCCTGTCTCAAATAATAAACTAATCATAATCGTCCAAAAAGATCTCAATCAAGTTGAAAACAATTAAGAGCTAGGCTGGAACAAAAACCTGCACACCAGGGCTGCAGTTCCTCTGCCTTGACTCTCTACTCATGCTACTCCTGGGCTGGGCTGTGGGTTCGGGATGAGAGGCGTCAGACACTCACAGACAGAACAGGTCAACGTAGGGAGGGGGAAGAAAAGCAAAGAGTCAAAGAAAGAAAACGGAGAGGATAGGTAAAGTCTTTGAATCCCGCAGACTTCCTCTCCTCCTCCACTGCATGCATCCTCTGGGAAGAGATTGGAGCCTGTGGTGAGAGCAAGGTAAGACAAGGCCTGTCAGGAACAAAGCTCCAAATTCACATGATATGTTTAGCGAAAAGGGTGAAAGAGAAAATGAATCAAAGCTTTGGCAGGATAAGAGATGACGGAACAATAAAGACAAGGCATTTGCCGTGGGACCAGCAGGAGATGAACATCATTAAGTTCTCTGGGTGGGTTGGGGGTTAAAAATAGTATGGGGGTTAAGAGCAGGGGTCAGCATATCACAGCGAGAGAGAGCTACTGCCTCGTCTGTTTTAACCAGCAGCATTCTGTTATCTGTGGCTGAGGGCCACCAACTTCACTTGCACTTGCACAAAAACAGATTCACAGTGCACTCCGTAGCCAACATAAATATCTACTCAACACAAACCACATAGGCTAAGTTGTCTATTTGTTTTTTGGTATGCAAAGGGTTACGAATGTTCTCGTGAATTATTTGAAAGGAAATTACATCCTGCCAGATGTAGTAAAATAATTATGTTCATACATGTAACTATAGATTTGAAAAGCAGAATATTGTTGCCTATTGATGTAGTTCTCCGCATACACAGTAAAATTCACCATATTTGATAGAGATCAGATTATAATCATTGTCATGGGAACAGTGACGTCATGACAACTTGTGTTTAGTGTAATAGTTCCACAGGTGTCAACCACAACCCAGACCTCAGGTTCCTCTCAGCAGACAAGACGGAGCTCGAGTTACAATATACGTCAAAAAAAAAGAACAAAAAAAAAGCCTAGAACAAGTCATATCTGTTGCTGTGTTTCCTTCCGTTATTGGGGGAGGACTTTTTGGCAAAATATCCAGAAAGAAAGACTAATGATACAGTGCCTTCAGAAAGCATTCATACCGCTTAACTTATCCCCTTTTCTGAACAATCTCCACACAATACCGCATAATGACAAAGTGAAAACATGTTTTTAGAAAGGGTAACAAATGAATTGAAAATTACATACAGAAATATCTCATTTACATAAGTATTCACAACACATTGCTATTGATCCTTCTTGAGATGTCACAACAACATGATTGGAGTCAACCTGTGGCCAATTCAATTGTTTGGACATTATTTACAGTATAATTGGCTCATTCATCCCCCTCCTCTCCCCTGTAACTGTTCCCCAGGTTGTTGCTGTAAATGAGAATGTGTTCTCAGTCAACCTACCTGGTAAAATAGCGCTAAAATAAAATTTGGAAGGAAACACACGCGTCTATATAAGGTCCCACAGTTGACAGTGCATGTTAGAGCAGAAACTATGCTATGAAGTCCAAGGAACTGTCCGTAGATCTCCAAGACAGAATTGTGATAAGGCATATATCTGGGGAAGGGTATGAATCAATTTCTAGTGTGTTGAAAGTTTCCAAGAGCACAGTGGTCTCATCATTTAAAAAAATATGAAACTACCCAGACTGCCTAGAGCGGACCATCCGACCAAACTGAACAACCGAGCAAGAAGGACCTTGGTCAGGGTGACCAAGAACCCAATGACCTCTCTGACAGAACTGGAGAACAGAAGGACAACAATCTCTACAGCACTTTACCATTCTGGCCTTTATGGGAGAGTGGCCAGACGGAAGCCACTCCTGAGAAAAAGGCACAGAGCATAAGGCAAAATGTTCTGTGATCTGATGAGACAAACATTTTACTGCAAAGCACCATGTCTGGGGGAAGAAACAGGCACAGCTCATCACCCGTCTAACAACATCCCTACCATGAAGCATGGTGGGGGCAGCATCAGTGCAGCAGGGACTAGGAGACTGGTAAGGATAGAGGGAACAATGAATGGAGCCAAATACAGGCAAATCCTTGATGAGAACCTGCTTCAGAGTGAAAACGACATTAGAATGGGGCATAGATTTACATTCCAACAGGACAATGGACCCAAGGTTACAGCCAAAGCAACACAGAATAAGAATGTGAAAGTCCGGGGCCCAGCCAAAGCCCAGACTTGAATTCCATTGAAAATCTGTGGAACGACTTGAAGATTGCTGTTCACTGCCGCTCCCCATCTAACTAACAGAACTTGAGAAAATCTGCAAAGAATGGGAGAAAATCACCAAATCCCGATGTGCAAAGCTGATACAGACATACCCATGATGACTCAAAGCTGTAATCGCCACCAAAGGTGCTTCTAAAGTATTGACTCAGGTTTAACTACTAATGTAAATGAGATATTTCTGTGTTCCATTTTCAAAAAATTTAATTGTGATGTATGGGTAATTAATGTTACTATTAGGCTACATAAATAAATTAGCAGTTTCTAAGTCAAATGATGTAGGTTAGTAGAGCGTTCAATATGTGTATTGTGTGGTTAAGGCAAAAGTAGTATGTGAAGCAGTATGAAAACGATATAACATGTTCCAATTAAAGCTCTGAAAATATAAACCAATTGGCCCAAATACTAAAAGGCAACTATTTTCATTTTCCATCCTATAGTCGAAGTGACAGCAATGAATCAATGGCCAAAATAATGAGTGGTAAAACAGGTGATTATATTGAAAGCACAAAATTAAGAAATACAGTACTTTCAGAAAGCAGTCACACCCCTTGACTTTTTCCACATTGTGTTGTATTACAGCCTGAATTTAAGATCTTTTGTGTCACTGACCTTTGTCACACAATACCACAATGTCAAAGTAGAATTATGTTTTTCAAATTCTTACAAATTAATAAAAAATAAATAAAAAGCTGAACATTTGGACATTTGGACTTGGTGTGCAATAATAGTGTTTCACATTATTTTATGAATGACTACCTCATCTCTGTACCCCAGACATAAAATTGTTTATAAGTTCCCTCAGTCGAGCAGTGAATTTCAAACACAGGTTCAACCACAAAGACCATAGAGGTTTTCCAATGCCTCGCAAAGGGCACTTATTGGTAGAAGTAAAAATGTAAGCAGACACTGAATATCCCTTTGAGCATGGTGAAGTTATTAATTACGCTTTGGATAGGGTATCATAAACCCATTCACTACAAAGATACATGCGTCTTTCCTAACTCAGTAGCCCGAAAGGAAGGAAACAGTAAAGAAATTTCATCATGAGGCCAATGGTGACTTTAGGAGTTTAATGGCTGTGTTAGGGGGAAACTGAGGATGGATCAACAGCATTGTAGTTACTCCACAATACTAACATAATTGAAAAGAAGGAAGTGTGTACAGAATAAAAATATTCCAAAATATGCACCCTGTTTGCAACAAGGCACTAAAGTAATACCGCAAAACATATCGCAAGGCAATTCTCTTTTTGTCCTGAATAGAAAGTGTTATGTTTGGGGGCAAATCCAAATCTGAATTACCACTCTCCATATTTTCAAGCAAAGTGGTGGCTATACCATGTTATGGGTATGCTTGTAATCGTTAATGACTGAGGAGTTTTTTAGGATAAAAAGAAGTGGAATGGAGCTGAGCACAGGCAAAATCCTAGAGGAAAACCTGGTACAGTTTGCTTTCCGCCAGACAAAGGGAGATTTATTCACCATCCAGCAGGACAATAACCCAAAACACAAGCCAAATCTACACATGAGTTTCTTACCAAGAACACAGTGAATGTTCCTGTTACAGTTTTGACTTGAATCTGCTTGACAATCTATGGCAAGACCTGAAAATGGTTTGTTTTGAAAATAATAATGGCCGAATGTTGCACAGTCTTACCCACAAAGACTCACAGCTGTTATCGCTGCCAAAGGTATGTATTGTAAGCTAAAATGTATTGACTCAGGGGTGTTGAATACTTAACTAAGGAAGATATATTAGTGTTTTACTTTTCATAACATTTTGACATGTTAGAATTCTTCTTCCACTTTCACATTGCATAGTAGATTGTTGACAAAAAAATGACAAATCCATTTTTTGTCCAAAATGTTGAAAAAGTCAAGGGGTGTGAATGCTTTCTGAAGGCACTGTAAATCAAAATACACCTAACACACACAAACACACACTCCTCTCCACCACAACATGCAAGCTGGTATGATTGACAGTCACAGTGAACATGCTGCAGCGTATTGTGTGTGAATGAGTGGAGATTGGACCAAGTCTGTCTGCTGCTAGCTGAGATTGCCCCCGTGAGAGATCCAAAATAACAAGAAAGGGGCCCTCAGTGGGTCGGATGAAAGCCTGTCTCCAACCATTTCAGCACGGAAAGAAACGGAAAGTCCCCTCCCCTACTGTAGGTCTGACTAACTGACATCACACGCTTCATACTCGTCGCCAAACCCACTGGCTCCATGTCATCTACAAGACCCTGCTAGGTAAAGTCCCCCCTTATCTCAGCTCGCTGGTCACCATAGCATCTCCCACCTGTAGCACACGCTCCAGCAGGTATATCTCTCTAGTCACCCCCAAAACCAATTCTTTCTTTGGCCGCCTCTCCTTCCAGTTCTCTGCTGCCAATGACTGGAACGAACTACAAAAATCTCTGAAACTGGAAACACTTATCTCCCTCACTAGCTTTAAGCACCAACTGTCAGAGCAGCTCACAGATTACTGCACCTGTACATAGCCCACCTATAATTTAGCCCAAACAACTACCTCTTTCCCTACTGTATTTAATTTATTTATTTATTTTACTCCTTTGCACCCCATTATTTTTATTTCTACTTTGCACATTCTTCCATTGCAAATCCACCATTCCAGTGTTTTACTTGCTATATTGTATTTACTTTGCCACCATGGCCTTTTTTTGCCTTTACCTCCCTTATCTCACCTCATTTGCTCACATCGTATATAGACTTGTTTATACTGTATTATTGACTATATGTTTATTTTACTCCATGTGTAACTCTGTGTCGTTGTATGTGTCGAACTGCTTTGCTTTATCTTGGCCAGGTCGCAATTGTAAATGAGAACTTGCTCTCAACTTGCCTAGCTGGTTAAATAAAGGTGAAATAAAAAATAAATAAAATAAAAAATCTTTAAGGAAAGGAAAGAGAGGAAATCTCTAGTTATCTGTTTGACTATGATGCGATTTTCCCAAATACAATGTTACCTAATGAGATAATATCAAAATGAACACTCAATTCTCTCCATTTACTCTATTCTATTTTTCACATGTTCCATCCTACATGGGTGAGTGAGTGAGTGAGTGAGTGAGTGAGTGAGTGAGTGAGTGAGTGAGTGAGTGAGTGAGTGAGTGAGTGAGTGAGTGAGTGAGTGAGTGAGTGAATTGAGAAGGGCTCTGAGCATTTTACACAAATTAATGTTAGTTGAGGAGCTAGCTATCATCTCACTTATACTCATTGTTTGCTGAAGTAGTGGTCTAGTCAGTAATTATTTACAGTTGAATTCAGAAGTTTACATACACTTAGGTTGGAGTCATTAAAACTCGTTTTCAACCACTCCACAAATTTCTTGTTAACAATCAATAGTTTTGGAAGGTCGGTGAGGACATCTACTTTGTGCAGGACACAAGTAATATTTCCAACAATTGTTTACAGACAGATTATTTCACTTATAATTCCCTCGATCACAATTCCAGTGGGTCAGAAGTTTACATACATTAAGTTGACTGTGCCTTTAAACAGCTTGGAAAATTCCAGAAAATTATGTCACGGCTTTAGAAGCTTCTGATAGGCTAATTCACATCGTTTAAATCAATTTGAGGTGTACCTGTGGATGTAATTCAAGGCCTGCATTCAAAATCAGTGCCTATGTGCTTGACATCATGGGAAAATCAAAAGAAATCAGCCAAGACCTCAGAAAGACAATTGTAGACCTCCACAACTTCCGGCGCCGACAGAGATGGCCGCCTCGCTTCGCGTTCCTAGGAAACTATGCAGTTTTTTGTTTTTTTACGTGTTATTTCTTACATTAGTACCCCAGGTCATCTTAGGTTTCATTACATACAGTCGAGAAGAACTACTGAATATAAGATCAGCGTCAACTCACCATCAGTACGACCAAGAATATGTTTTCCGTGACGCGGATCCTGTGTTCTGCCTTACAAACAGGACAACGGAATGGATCGCATGCAGCGACCCAAGAAAACGACTCCGAAAAAGAGGGAAACGAGGCGGTCTTCTGGTCAGACTCAGGACACGGGCACATCGCGCACCACTCCCCAGCATTCTTCTTGCCAATGTCCAGTCTCTTGACAACAAGGTTGACGAAATCCGAGCAAGGGTGGCATTCCAGAGGGACATCAGAGACTGCAACGTTCTCTGCTTCACGGAAACATGGCTCACTGGGAAGACGCTATCCGATGCGGTGCAGCCAACGGGTTTCTCCACGCATCGCGCCGACAGAAACAAACATCTTTCTGGTAAGAAGAGTGGCGGGGCGTATGCCTCATGACTAACGAGACATGGTGTGATGAAGGAAACATACAGGAACTCAAATCCTTCTGTTCACCTGATTTAGAATTCCTCACAATCAAATGTAGACCGCATTATCTTCCAAGAGAATTCTCTTCGATTATAATCACAGCCGTATATACCCCCCCCCCAAGCAGACACATCGATGGCTCTGAACAAACTTTATTTAACTCTTTGCAAACTGGAAACCATTTATCCGGAGGCTGCATTCATTGTAGCTGGGGATTTTAACAAAGCTAATCTGAAAACAAGACTCCCTAAATTTTATCAGCATATCGATTGCGCAACTAGGGGTGGTAAAACCTTGGATCATTGTTACTCTAACTTCCGTGACGCATATAAGGCCCTGCCCCGCCCCCCTTTCGGAAAAGCTGACCACGACTCCATTTTGCTGATCCCTGCCTACAGGCAGAAACTCAAACAAGAGGCTCCCACGCTGAGGTCTGTCCAACGCTGGTCAGACCAAGCTGACTCCACACTCCAAGACTGCTTCCATCACGTGGACTGGGACATGTTTCGTAAGGCTGCAGGCCCAGACGGCATCCCCAGCCGCGCCCTCAGAGCATGCGCAGACCAGCTGGCCGGTGTGTTTACGGACATATTCAATCAATCCCTATACCAGTCTGCTGTTCCCACATGCTTCAAGAGGGCCACCATTGTTCCTGTTCCCAAGAAAGTTAACCTCTTGCTCCTACCTGGCACGCAGGCGTCCCATCTAGAGCTCTGGAAATGCAAATGCACTACGCTAAATGCTAATAGTATTAGTTAAAACTCAAACGCTCATTAAAATACACATGCAGGGTATTGAATTAAAGCTACACTCGTTGTGAATCCAGGCAACAAGTCAGATTTTTAAAATGCTTTTCGGCGAAAGCATGAGAAGCTATTATCTGATAGTGGCCACGCACGCCTCCAACTCAATCATCAAGTTTGCGGACGACACAACAGTGGTAGGCTTGATTACCAACAACGACGAGACGGCCTACAGGGAGGAGGTGAGGGCCCTCGGAGTGTGGTGTCAGGAAAATAACCTCGCACTCAACGTCAACAAAACTAAGGAGATGATTGTGGACTTCAGGAAACAGCAGAGGGAACACCCCCCTATCCACATCGATGGAACAGTAGTGGAGAGGGTAGCAAGTTTTAAGTTCCTCGGCATACACATCACAGACAAACTGAATTGGTCCACTCACACTGACAGCGTCGTGAAGAAGGCGCAGCAGTGCCTCTTCAACCTCAGGAGGCTGAAGAAATTCGGCTTGTCACCAAAAGCACTCACAAACTTCTACAGATGCACAATCGAGAGCATCATGGCGGGCTGTATCACCGCCTGGTACGGCAACTGCTCCGCCCTCAACCGTAAGGCTCTCCAGAGGGTAGTGAGGTCTGCACAACGCATCACCGGGGGCAAACTACCTGCCCTCCAGGACACCTACACCACCCGATGTTACAGGAAGGCCATAAAGATCATCAAGGACATCAACCACCCGAACCACTGCCTGTTCACCCCGCTATCATCCAGAAGGCGAGGTCAGTACAGGTGCATCAAAGCTGGGACCGAGAGACTGAAAAACAGCTTCTATCTCAAGGCCATCAGACTGTTAAACAGCCACCACTAACATTGAGTGGCTGCTGCCAACACACTGACCCAACTCCAGCCACTTTAATAATGGGAATTGATGGGAAATGATGTAAATATATCACTAGCCACTTTAAACAATGCTACCTTATATAATGTTACTTACCCTACATTATTCATCTCATATGCATACGTATATACTGTACTCTACATCATCGACTGCATCCTTATGTAATACATGTATCACTAGCCACTTTAACTATGCCACTTTGTTTACTTTGTCTACATACTCATCTCATATGTATATACTGTACTCGATACCATCTACTGTATGCTGCTCTGTACCATCACTCATTCATATATCCTTATGTACATATTCTTTATCCCCTTACACTGTGTATAAGACAGTAGTTTTGGAATTGTTAGTTAGATTACTTGTTGGTTATCACTGCATTGTCGGAACTAGAAGCACAAGCATTTCGCTACACTCGCATTAACATCTGCTAACCATGTGTATGTGACAAATAACATTTTATTTGATTTGATTTGAAGTCTGGTTCATCCTTGGGAGCAATTTTCAAATGCCTGAAGATACCACGTTCATCTGTACAAATAATAAAACACACGTATAAACACCATGGGACCACGCAGCCGTCATACCGCTCAGGAAGGAGACGCGTCTGTCTCCTGGAGATGAACATACTTTGTTGCAAAAAGTGGTAATCAATCCCAGAACAACAGCAAAGGACCCTGTGAAGATGCTGGAGGAAACAGGCACAATAGTATCTATATCCACAGTAAAACGAGTCCTATATCGACATAACCTGAAAAGCCGCTCAGCAAGGAAGAAGCCACTGCTCCAAAGCCGCCATAAAAAAGGCAGACTACGGTTTGCAACTGCACATGGGGACAAAGATCGTACTTTTGGGAGAAATGTCCTCTGGTCTGATGAAACAAAAATGGAACTGTTTGGCCATAATGACCATTGTTATGTTTGGAGGAAAAGGGGGGACGCTTGCAAGCCGAAGATCACCATCCCGACCGTGAAGCATGGGGGTGGCAGCATCATGCTGTGGGGGTGCTTTGCTGCAGGAGGGACTGGTGAACTTCACAAAATAGATGGCATCATGAGGGAGGATAATTATGTTAATATATTTAAGCAACATCTCAAGACAGCTTGGTCGCAAATGGGTCTTCCAAATCAACAATGACCCCAAGCATACTTCCAAAGTTGTGGCAAAATAGCTTAAGGACAACAATGTCAAGGTATTGGAGCGGCCATCACAAAGCCCTGATCTCAATCCTATAGAAAATTTGTGGCCAGAACTGAAAAAGCGTGTGCGAGCAAGGAGGACTACTAACTTGACTCAGTTACACCAGCTCTGTCAGGAGGAATGGGCCAAAATGAACCCAACTTATTGTGGGAAGCTTTTGGAAGGCTACACAAAACATTTGAGTTAAACAAGTTAACATTTTTAAAGGCAATGCTACCAAATACTAATTGAGTGTATGTAAACTTCTGACCCACTGGGAATGTGATGAAAGAAATAAAAGCTGAAATAAATCATTCTCTCTACAATTATTCTGACATTTCACATTCTTAAAATGAAGTGGTGATCGTAACTGAATCTTTACAAGGTTTAAATGTCAGGAATGGTGAAAAACTGAGTTTAAATGTATTTGGCTAAGGTGTATGTAAACGTCCGACTTCAACGGTAGGTGCCTTTTTGTTCCATTTTAAAGAATTATTAGACAATTAACTAATTGATTGTCTAAAAGCACACATGAATAACAGTGATACTGTACTTAACAAATTATTGTAAAAAATGTTGATCATCACACATTTATTTGAATTGATAGTTTTGTCAACTGTGAAAAATAGCACAATATAGTACGACATAATAATAATTGCACAACAATTAATCAAAATGGGAGTAGACAGACAATCTCAAAATGTATATTTTTTTAGTCCAGTTCCCGAGT
Organism: Oncorhynchus keta; assembly: GCF_023373465.1. Classification (NCBI taxonomy): domain Eukaryota; kingdom Metazoa; phylum Chordata; class Actinopteri; order Salmoniformes; family Salmonidae; genus Oncorhynchus; species Oncorhynchus keta. Next base: position 47,412,782 of record NC_068454.1, read on the forward strand.
GTCGCAACGGTCTAAGACATAGCATCTCAGTGCTTGAGGCGTCACTACAGACACTCTGGTTCAAATCCAGACTGTATCACAACTGGCTGTGACTCAGAGTCCCACAGGGCAGCGCACAACTGGTCCAGTGTCGTCCAGGATTGGCTGGTGTAGGCCGTCATTGTAAATAACAATTTGTTCTTAATTAACTGACATGGCTAGTTAAATTAAATAAAGAAATCAAACGCTCTGTCACAGCTGGCTGCAACCGGGAGATGGAACACAACTGGCCCAGAGTCATCCGGGTTAGGGGAGGGTTTGGCCGGCAGGGATGTCCTTGTCCCATCGTGCTCCAGCCACTTCTGTGGTGGGCCAGGCGCATGCATGCTGACACAGTCGCCAGGTGTACAGCGTTTCCTCTGACACTTTGGTTCAGCTGGTTTCCGGGTTAAGCGGGCATTGTGTCAAGAAGCAGTGCGGCTTGGCTGGATTGTGTTTCAGAGGACGCACAGCTCTCGACCTTCCCGAGTCCGTACGGGAGCGGCAGCGATGGGACAAGACTGTAACTACCAATTGGATACCACAAAAAGGGATACAAATGATTTATTGTTAACCATATTTGTGTAAGAACTTGTTCCTTTTGAGGTTTACATTTTTTGCAAAGAGAAAAATAGCACTATATTGGTGAAGACATACTGTATATTGGTGTAGCTTCACTTTAACTCTAAATTATCCACTTTTCTGTTTTCTTGGCCAACATTGCCCTCGTGTGGGTAAACTATGGGGTGCACTAAATGCCTCACGACACAACAAAACAGGTCCATGTGTCTATCTATATTGCTCAAAAAAATAAAGGTAACACAAAAATAACACATCCTAGATCTGAATGAATGAAATATTCTTATCAAATACTTTTTTCTTTCCATAGTTGAATGTGCTGACAACAAAATCACACAAAAATGATCAATGGAAATCAAATGTATCAACCCATGGAGGTCTGGATTTGGAGTGACACTCAAAATTAAAGTGGAAAACCACACTACAGGCTGATCCAACTTTGATGTAATGTCCTTAAAACAAGTCAAAATGAGGCTCAGTAGTGTGTGTGGCCTCCACGTGCCTGGATGACTTCCCTACAAAGCCTGGACATGCTCCTGATGAGGTGGCGGATGGTCTCCTGAGGGATCTCCTCCCAGACCTGGACGAAAGCATCCACCAACTCCTGGAAAGTCTGTGGTGCAACATGGCTTTGGTGAATGGTGTCCCAGATGTGCTCAATTGGATTCAGGTCTGGGGAACGGGCGGGCCAGTCCATAGCATCAATACCTTCCTCTTGCAGGAACTGCTGACACACTCCAGTCACATGAGGTCTAGCATTGTCTTGCATTATAAGGAACCCAGGGTCAACCGCACCAGCATATGGTCTCACAAGGGGTCTGAGGATCTCATCTCGGTACCTAATGGCAGTCAGGCTACCTCTGGCGAGCACATGGAGGGCTGTGCGGCCCCCCAAAGAAATGCCATCCCACACCATGACTAACCCACCGCCAAACCGGTCATGCTGGAGGATGTTGCAGGCAGCAAAACGTTCTCCACGTTCTCCAGACTCGGTCACGTCTGTCACATGTGCTCAGTGTGAACCTGCTTTCATATGTGAAGAGCACAGGGCGCCAGTGGCAAATTTGCAATCTTGGTGTTCTCTGGCAAATGCCAAACGTCCTGTACGGTGTTGGGCTGTAAGCACAACCCCCACCTGTGGACGTCGGGCCCTCATACCACCCTCATGGATTCTGTTTCTGACCGTTTGAGCAGACACATGCACATTTGTGGCCTGCTGGAGGTCATTTTGCAGGGCTATGGCAGTGCTCCTCCTGCTCCTCCTTGCACAAAGGCGGAGGTATCGGTCCTGCTTCTGGGTTGTTGCCCTCCTACGGCCTCCTCCACGTTTCCTGATGTACTGGCCTGTCTCCTGGTAGCGCCTCCATGCTCTGGACACTACGCTGACAGACACAGCAAACCTACTTGCCACAGCTCACATTGATGTGCCATCCTGGATGAGCTGCACCACCTGAGCAACTTGTGTGGGTTGTAGACTCCGTCTCATGCTACCACTAGAGTGAAAGCACCACCAGCATTCAAAAGTGACCAAAACATCAGCCAGGAAGCATAGGAACTGAGAAGTGGTCTGTGGTTGCCACCTGCAGAACCACTCCTTTATTGGGGGTGTCTTGCTAATTGCCTATAATTTCCACCTGTTGTCTATTCCATTTGCACAACAGCATGTGAAATGTATTGTCAATCAGTGTTGCTTCCTAAGTGGACAGTTTGAGTTCACAGAAGTGTGATTGACTTAGAGTTACATTGTGTTGTTTAAGTGTTCCCTTTATCTTTTTGAGCAGTGTATATACCTTAGGGATACCATACTTGATATGGTGTACTATAAGTACACCAAGTAAATATCAGAAAATAAAGTGTGAAATGTCATAAAAGTCCACACAAAAGTAAGTACCAGTCAAAAGTTTGGACACACCTACCCATTCAAGAGATTTTCTTTATTTATTACTATTTATACATTGTGGAATAATAGTGAAGACATCAACGTTATGAAATAACACATATGGTATCATGTAGTAAACAAAACGTGTTAAACAAATCAAAATATACTTTCTTCAAAAGTAGCCACCCTTTGTCTTGATGGCAGTTTTGCACACTCTTGGCACACTCTCAACCAGCTTCACCTGGAATGCTTTTCCAACAGTCTTGAAGGAGTTCCCACATATGCTGTCACTTGTTGGTTGCATTTCCTTCACTCTGTGGTCCAACTCTTCCCAAATGATCTCAATTGGGTTGAGGTCGGATGATTGTGGAGGCCAGGTCATCTGATGCAGCACTCCATCACTCTCCTTCTTGGTCAAATAGCCTTTACACAGCCTGGAGGTGTGTTTTGGGTCATTGTCCTGTTAAAAAAAACAAATGATAGTCCCACTAAGTGCAAATCAGATGGGATTGAGTATCACTGCAGAATGCTGTGGTAGCCATGCTGGTTAAAGTGTGCCTTGAATTCTAAATAAATCACTGACAGTGTCACCAGCAAAGCACCCCCACATCATCACACCTCCTACTCCATGCTTATTTGTTCACTGACTCTGCGTCTCACAAAGACATGGCGGTTGGAAACAAAAATCTCAAATTTGGACTCTTCAGACCAAAGGACAGATTTCCACCGGTCTAATGTCCATTGTTCATGTTTCTTGGCTCAAACAAGTCTCTCCTTCTTATTGGTGTCCTTTAGTAGTGGTTTCTTTTCAGCAATTTGATCATGAAGGCTTGATTTGTGCAGTCTCCTCTGAACAGTAGATTTACATTACATTTACATTTAAGTCATTTAGCAGACGCTCTTATCCAGAGCGACTTACAAATTGGTGCATTCACCTTATGACATCCAGTGGAACAGCCACTTTACAATAGTGCATCTAAATCTTTTAAGGGGGGGGGTGAGAAGGATTACTTTATCCTATCCTAGGTATTCCTTAAAGAGGTGGGGTTTCAGGTGTCTCCGGAAGGTGGTGATTGACTCCGCTGTCCTGGCGTCGTGAGGGAGTTTGTTCAACCATTGGGGGCCAGAGCAGCGAACAGTTTTGACTGGGCTGAGCGGGAACTGTACTTCCTCAGTGGTAGGGAGGCGAGCAGGCCAGAGGTGGATGAACGCAGTGCCCTTGTTTGGGTGTAGGGCCTGATCAGAGCCTGGAGGTACTGAGGTGCCGTTCCCCTCACAGCTCCGTAGGCAAGCACCATGGTCTTGTAGCGGATGCGAGCTTCAACTGGAAGCCAGTGGAGAGAGCGGAGGAGCGGGGTGACGTGAGAGAACTTGGGAAGGTTGAACACCAGACGGGCTGTGGCGTTCTGGATGAGTTGTAGGGGTTTAATGGCACAGGCAGGGAGCCCAGCCAACAGCGAGTTGCAGTAATCCAGACGGGAGATGACAAGTGCCTGGATTAGGACCTGCGCCGCTTCCTGTGTGAGGCAGGGTCGTACTCTGCGGATGTTGTAGAGCATGAACCTACAGGAACGGGCCACCGCCTTGATGTTAGTTGAGAACGACAGGGTGTTGTCCAGGATCACGCCAAGGTTCTTAGCGCTCTGGGAGGAGGACACAATGGAGTTGTCAACCGTGATGGCGAGATCATGGAACGGGCAGTCCTTCCCCGGGAGGAAGAGCAGCTCCGTCTTGCCGAGGTTCAGCTTGAGGTGGTGATCCGTCATCCACACTGATATGACTGCCAGACATGCAGAGATGCGATTCGCCACCTGGTCATCAGAAGGGGGAAAGGAGAAGATTAATTGTGTGTCGTCTGCATAGCAATGATAGGAGAGACCATGTGAGGTTATGACAGAGCCAAGTGACTTGGTGTACAGCGAGAATAGGAGAGGGCCTAGAACAGAGCCCTGGGGGACACCAGTGGTGAGAGCGCGTGGTGAGGAGACAGATTCTCGCCACGCCACCTGGTAGGAGCGACCTGTCAGGTAGGACGCAATCCAAGCGTGGGCCGCGCCGGAGATGCCCAACTCGGAGAGGGTGGAGAGGAGGATCTGATGGTTCACAGTATCGAAGGCAGCCGATAGGTCTAGAAGGATGAGAGCAGAGGAGAGAGAGTTAGCTTTAGCAGTGCGGAGCGCCTCCGTGATAAAGAGAAGAGCAGTCTCAGTTGAATGACTAGTCTTGAAACCTGACTGATTTGGATCAAGAAGGTCATTCTGAGAGAGATAGCGGGAGAGCTGGCCAAGGACGGCACGTTCAAGAGTTTTGGAGAGAAAAGAAAGAAGGGATACTGGTCTGTAGTTGTTGACATCGGAGGGATTGAGTGGTGCAACTCTCGCTCTCTTGAGGACGGAAGGGACGTAGCCAGCGGTCAGGGATGAGTTGATGAGCGAGGTGAGGTAGGGGAGAAGGTCTCCGGAAATGGTCTGGAGAAGAGAGGAGGGGATAGGGTCAAACGGGCAGGTTGTTGGGCGGCCGGCCATCACAAGACGCGAGATTTCATCTGGAGAGAGAGGGGAGAAAGAGGTCAGAGCACAGGGTAGGGCAGTGTGAGCAGAACCAGCGGTGTCGTTTGACTCAGCAAACGAGGATCGGATGTCATCGACCTTCTTTTCAAAATGGTTGACGAAGTCATCTGCAGAGAGGGAGGAGGGGGGGAGGGGGAGGAGGATTCAGGAGGGAGGAGAAGGTGGCAAAGAGCTTCCTAGGGTTAGAGGCAGATGCTTGGAATTTAGAGTGGTAGAAAGTGGCTTTAGCAGCAGGGACAGAGGAGGAAAATGTAGAGAGGAGGGAGTGAAAGGATGCCAGGTCCGCAGGGAGGCGAGTTTTCCTCCATTTCCGCTCGGCTGCCCGGAGCCCTGTTCTGTGAGCTCGCAATGAGTCGTCGAGCCACGGAGCGGGAGGGGAGGACCGAGCCGGCCTGGAGGATAGGGGACATAGAGAGTCAAAGGATGCAGAAAGGGAGGAGAGGAGGGTTGAGGAGGCAGAATCAGGAGATAGGTTGGAGAAGGTTTGAGCAGAGGGAAGAGATGATAGGATGGAAGAGGAGAGAGTAGCGGGGAGAGAGAGCGAAGGTTGGGACGGCGCGATACCATCCGAGTAGGGGCAGTGTGGGAAGTGTTGGATGAGAGCGAGAGGGAAAAGGATACAAGGTAGTGGTCGGAGACTTGGAGGGGAGTTGCAATGAGGTTAGTGGAAGAACAGCATCTAGTAAAGATGAGGTCGAGCGTATTGCCTGCCTTGTGAGTAGGGGGAAGGTGAGAGGGTGAGGTCAAAAGAGGAGAGGAGTGGAAAGAAGGAGGCAGAGAGGAATGAGTCAAAGGTAGACGTGGGGAGGTTAAAGTCGCCCAGAACTGTGAGAGGTGAGCCGTCCTCAGGAAAGGAGCTTATCAAGACATCAAGCTCATTGATGAACTCTCCGAGGGGACCTGGAGGGCGATAAATGATAAGGATGTTAAGCTTGAAAGGGCTGGTAACTGTGACAGCATGAAATTCAAAGGAGGCGATAGACAGATGGGTAAGGGGAGAAAGAGAGAATGACCACTTGGGAGAGATGAGGATCCCGGTGCCACCACCCCACTGACCAGAAGCTCTCGGGGTGTGCGAGAACACGTGGGCGGACGAAGAGAGAGCAGTAGGAGTAGCAGTGTTATCTGTGGTGATCCATGTTTCCGTCAGTGCCAAGAAGTCGAGGGACTGGAGGGAGGCATAGGCTGAGATGAACTCTGCCTTGTTGGCCGCAGATCGGCAGTTCCAGAGGCTACCGGAGACCTGGAACTCCACGTGGGTCGTGCGCGCTGGGACCACCAGATTAGGGTGGCCGCGGCCACGCGGTGTGGAGCGTTTGTATGGTCTGTGCAGAGATAGATAGATGTTGAGATGTGTCTGTTACTTGAACTCTGAAGTATTTATTTGGGCTGCAATTTCTGAGGCTGGAACTTATCCTATGCAGCAGAGGTAACTCTGGGTCTTCCATTCTTGTGGCGGTCCTCATGAGAGCCAGTTTCATCATAGCCCCTGATGGTTTTTGCTACTGCACATTCAAAATTCTTGACATTTTCTTGACATTTTCTGGATTGACTGACCTTCAAGTAATGATGGGCTGTCATTTATCTTTGCTTATTTGAGTTGTTCTTGACATAATATGGTCTTTGTCTTTTACCAAATAGGGCTAGCTTCTATATACCAGACACAATAAGGAAATAAATTCCACAAATTCACTTTTAACAAGGCACACCTGTTAAAATTGAAATGCATTCCTTGTGTGTTATTTCATAGTTTAATGTCTTTTCTACAATTGTCAAAATAATGAAAAACCTTGGAACGTGTCGGTGTGTCTAAACCCTTTGACTGGTACTGTATGTATATACACATACACACTGAACAAAAATATAAACGCAACATCTAAAGTGTGGGTCCCATGTTTCATGAGCTGAAATATAATATCCCAGAAATGTTCTATGGGCACAAAACGCTTATTTCGCTCAAATGTTGTGCACAAATTTGGTTACAACCCTGTTAGTGAGCATTTCTCCTTTGCCAAGATATCCATCCACCTGACAGGTGTGGCATATCAAGAAGCTGATTAAGGGACAATAAAAGGAAACACTAAAATGTGCAGTTTTGTCGCACAACTCAGTTGGCATGATGACTGCAAGAATGTCCATCAGAGCTGTTGCCAGATAATTGAATGTTAATTTCTCTATCATAAGCCGCCTCCGCCGTTTCCAACCGGCCTCACAATCGTAGACCATCTGCAACCAAGCCAGCCAAGGATCTACACTTCTTACCTGCGGGATCGTCTGCGACCAACCACCCGGACAGCTGATAAACTGTGGGTTTGTACAACCAAACAATTTCTGTTTTGAACAGAGTGCAGTTCGGCATTGTAACCGACTTCAGTGGGCAAATGCTCACCATCGATTGCCACTGGCACGCTGGAGAAGTGTGCTCTTCACGGATGAATGCCAGTTTGAACTGTACCAGGCAGATGATAGACCGCGTGCATGTATGGCATTGAGTGGGCGAATGGTTTGCTGATGTCAACGTTGTAAACAGCATGCCCCATGGTGGCGGTGGGGTTATGGTATGGGCAGGCATAAGCTATGCCTGAGCACAATTGCATTTTATCGATGGCAATTTAAATGCACAGAGATACCGTGACAAGATCCTGTGGCCCTTTGTTGTGCTATTCATCTGCCACCATAACCTCATGTTTTTGCATGATAATGCACGGCCCAATATCGCAAGGATCTGTACAAAATTCCTGGAAGCTGAAAAAGTCCCAGTTCTTTCATAGCCTGCACACTCATCAGACATGTCACCCAAGTTTGGGATGCTCTGAATCGACGTGTATGACAGTGGGTTCCAGTTCCTGCCAATATTCAGCAACTTCGCACTGCCATTGAAGAGGAGTGGGTCGACATTCCACAGGCCACAATCAACAGCCTGATCAACTCTATGCAAAGGTGAGTCACCCTGCATGAGTCAAATGATGGTCACATCTGATACTGATCCAGATCCCTACATTTTTTGAAGCCATCTGTATTCCCATTCATGTGATATCCATAGATTACGGCCTACTTGATGTATTTCAATTTCAATTGGAACTGTAACTCAGTCAAATCTTTAGAATTGTTCCATGTTGCAGCTATATTGTTGTTCAGTGTACATGTATTTAAATATCTGTTTTGATGAAACAAAAAAAAATCCCCAGAAATTTTGATTTCACAATTTAAGCAGTATCATAGCTTCCATGAAAGGTTGGTTTCTGCTGCTCTGCATGCATGCGCTCCTAAACCCATGTCCATACAGAAGGTGGATCCTGTCCCTCTCCTCCCCTTCAGTCTAGAACAGCATGTTGAGATACTGGAGATTCGTGTAGGTTCCACCCACCATGGTCTCTCCCTGCTATGATCAAAGCACCTCCTGGTCCAAAACACAAGGCCGTTTTTTAGAGTTTGACTGGGTACTTATCACTTTATCCAGAAACGAACCCATTCATCGTGCAGGCTTTCCAACTCAACACTTAAATGAAAGTTTCAATCAATAAACCTATCAAGACCTATCTCATATCAAATCAAATTGTTTTGGTCACATACAAGTGTTTAGCAGATGTTATTGCGTGTGTAGCGAAATGGTTGAATTTCTAGCTCCGACAGTGCAGCAATATCTAACAATTTCACATATACCCAATACACACAAAAAAAAGGAAAGGAATGGAATTAAGAATATCTAAATATATGGATTAGCAATGTCAGAGCAGCATAGACTAAGATACAGTATAAACATATATGAGTAATGCAAAATATGTAAACATTATTAAAGTGACTAGTATTCCATTTATTAAAGTGGCCAGTGATTTCGGGTCTATGTAGATAGGCAGCAGCCTCTAATGTGCTAGTGATGGCTATGATGGCCTTGAGATAGAAGCTGTTTTTCAGCCCCATCTTTATGCACCTGTAATGACCTCACCTTCTGGATGATAGCGGTGTGAACAGGCAGTGGCTGGGGTGGTCCTTGATCTTTTTGGCCATCCTGTGACATCGGGTGCTCTAGGTGTTCTGGAAGGTAGGCAGTTTACCCCAGGTGATACGTTGGGCAGACCGCACCACCCTCTGGAAAGCCCTGCGGTTGCGGGCAGTGCAGTTGCAATACCTGGCAGTGATACAGCCCGACAGGATACTCTGAATTGTGCATCTGTAAAAGTTTGTGAGGGTTTTTAAGGTACCAAGCTAAATTCTTTCAGCCTCCTGAGGTGGAAGAGGAGCTATTGTGCCTTCTTCACCATACTGTCTGTGTGAACCATTTCAGTTTGTCAGTTATGTGTATGCTGAGGAACTTCAAGCTTTCAAACCTACCACTGTTGTCATCTGCAAATTGATGATTTAGTTAGAGGCGTGCGTGGCAACACAGTCATGAGTACAGCAGTGGGACTGAGCACACACAGGGCCCCAGTGTTGAAGCTCAATGAAGTGGAAGTGTTGTTTCCTACCTCACCACCTGGGGGCAGCCCGTCAGGAAGTCAAGAACCAGTTACACAGGGCAGGGTTCAGACCCAGGGCCTCGAGCTTAATGCTGAGTGCGGAGGTGTTAAATGCTGAGCTATAGTCAATGAACAGCATTCTTATACAGGTATTCCTCTTGTCCAGATGAGATGGGGCAATGTGCAGTGTGACGGTGATTGCATCGTCTGTGGATCTATTGGGGTGGTAAGCAAATCGAAGTGGGTTTAGGGTGACAGGTAAGGTGGAGGTGATATGATCCTTGACTCGTCTCTCAAAGCACTTCATGATGACAGAAGTGAGTTCTAGGGGGCGATAGTCATTTAGTTCAGTTAGCTTTGCTTTCTTGGGTATAGGAACAATGTTGGCCATCTTGTAGCACGTGGGGACAGCGGACTGTGATAGGGAAAGATTGAACATGTCCTTAAACACACTAGCCAGCTGGTCTGCCCATGCTGTGAGGAGTGCCGCCTGGGCCGGTAGCCTTGCGAAGGTTAACACGCTTAAATGTCTTACTTCGGTCACGGAGGAGAGTCCACAGTCCTTGGTAGCGTGCCACGTTGGTGGCACTGGGTTTTCCTCAATGCGGGTGAAGGAGTTTAGCTTGTCTTAGTTTAATCAGGTGTAATCAGGTTTAATCAGGTGTGAGTGCTGGGCTGGAGTAAAATCCTGCACACCATAGCTTTCTGAGACCAGGATTAGGTGATCACTGCTCTACACAGTTGCATTAACATTTAATGAAATGTTAATATTACAACGTTGTTATTCAAAACACGGGGATAAATCAGATTTCAGACAAGCCCCGCAAAAGCAGAAATACTGCAAACACATGGTTACAAATAGTGTACACAGAAGAGAAAAAAAAACAACAGCTGAATTTCAGACAAAATATTTATTTCATTATTGAAACAATTAACGGCAAACAACGAAGTGTTGTGGTGGTCTCAAAATGTTGGGAAAGCGGTCAGTTAATTATTGTTGGTTGTCTTTGCTGTCATCAGCTGTCATGACAGTTTTATGCTACCAGCTCTCACAGTCTCAGAATTAGAAGTCCATCCATGTTTCTCAAACGTCAAATTTAGAAGTTGTTCCAACTTTTTGAAGTGATTCAGGTCAAGTTTAGATATTAACTCTAAATTGTTATGGTTAAGTTCAGGCATTATCTCCAAATGGTTAAGGTTCGGGATAGGCTTACGCTCATCCATCATCCCCAACACCCTTAGTACAGCGTTTCCCAAACTCAGTCCTCGGGACAGCAGATTAAAATGATCAATGCTTGATGATTAGTTTATTATTTGAGTCAGCTGTGTAGTGCTAGGGCAAAAAAACTAAACATGCACCCCTTTGGGGTCCCGAGGACCGAGTTGGGGAAACCCTGGCCTACCAAAAACTACTTGAAGGTAAAGGCACTCACTGTTGCCACCAGTGGCCGGTTTCCACGTCATCTCCCTGCGTCCTCAGAAATGGACAGACATCGAATACTGACTTATATTACAGGTGACCTGGCTGGCTTAATGACATAGACTTCAAGGGTTACTGTGAGATCAGAGTCAGCCGCATAGACATACCTCTGATAGAGTCTATATTGTAGTGTTTGAAAGAAATGCCTTCAATGTGGTCCATTGAAATTCACAACATTGTGGTCCATTTTTATAATGAATTAAAAGTCAAATTAAACTGTCTTGGTCATTGTGGGGAACAGTAACATGTCTCACAGCCAAGGGAGGTGGCGGCTCCGTAGTCACAGAATCTATCATCCAAAATAAATCCCTAGCCCCATTTCCCCAACATTTCCCGACCCCTTTGAAGATCAACATGAAATTGATGGGTAAAAGTAATATGGAGTGAGGCCCTGTTTGAACAGTTCTAAAAAGAGTCCTTCCTTCCTACCTTTCTTGAAGTAATCGTTGATCTGACATGACAGGATGGCTGTAAGCAGTTTGCGATCAGTGAACCTTTAGTATTTAAACAGGGCCTCAGTGTCTAGTGGTTGGGGCAAGAGTTTGATTCTAGACTGGGGAGGCATTTCATTGATTTATATTCTTTATTGGTTTCAAGGTTGTTTGTCTCCAAGTCACTCAGTGACACACAGGATGGCATCCAGGAGGTTGTGTGTGTGTTTGACTTGTGCTGCGGTGAAGCCGTGGCTCTTCAGTAGGAGGCTGTATTCGGAGGCGCTCCTTTGTCTCCCCTCAGTCATACTGAGGGCTTGAAGTAGGCCTCTGCTCGGGCCCTTCCTGTCCTCATCCAAAAAGATCTCACTCACCAGCACGCAGCAGCCTGGGACGGAGATGGCGTACACAGGATGTATGCATACATATTCAACGTTGTGTATACAATCAGTATTTACATTAGCATGTGAAAGTCACATTCATAATATGCAATAAAGGCATTTTGAACTACGATACACATAAATTGGACTAGTCAATTGGTCGTTTTTTAAATAAAGGCAATAATGTAGTATTTCTTAAAAGCAGAAACAGTCAGGTACCTAGGCTAGTCAATGATGTGTGCTTTTCACTTTTGATTTGAAGAGTTTAACATGCAACTTGCACACTGTTAAAACACTACGCTGTTATAACCTTGTGGTTCATTCCGTTTTGGCTTGAGCCAACTCCTTTGTGTTCATTCAAGTTCATTAGAACTTATTTAATCTGCCTAATAAACTTTTGCTTTTTGCACACTTTGGTGGGGGCAACATAACAGAACAAATCATCACGTGACTCAAAGTTTACTTTGACATGATGGTTGTTATTACCAATATTTGCGTATATGAAAGCATTTACAACGCAAATGTCACAATCTATTTCACCGACTAAAATGTCAACACTAGGACATTTTACCGAAAGGTTTTCTGTTTTTATCAGGCCTGTCGTGAGTTTTTTTTATGGGTCAGGTAATTCATCCACATAAAATTGTTGGATGGAAATGTTAATTCTGTTGCTAAATGTATGAGTGATGTATGGCATGACAAAAACAGACGAGTTGGCTTTGGCACATACAGCATGGGACCAGGCTAACTAACTGTTTACACAAGCACAAGTGATACACAAAAAAATGTCTAGCCAATGTGTGAATCATTATTCTTATCAGGGTCAGAAATCAGAATCCCAAAATAATATATTGTTTTTCACTCTTACCAGGATTGCATGCTTTCGCAATTTTACTCAGCAAAATGTGTACTTTCTCATCCGACCAGTCGTGGAGAATTCTTGCCAATATGTATACGTCTGCCTTGGGAAGCTCATCTTTGAAGAAATCTCCTGTTCGGACATTAAAAAGAAAAACCATTCATTACATTTTACATGTACCCTGACAGAAAACAAATTAATGATCAAAATGGCACTTATTGCTAAATGGTTTTTTAAATAAAATTTTAAAAAAACATTTTTATTATGAACACAACAAATACAAAAAAACAGAAATATACAAACAAGAATACATAAACCTACCAGACAGGGGTATTACATATCAAGATTCATTTTTAATTTGTTAAATACTTTTATGGTGCGTATTGCTTTTTGTTTTTTACATTTACTGATCATCATTTCAAAATAATATTTAAATTCTATCTTAAATAATGTGAAGAGGTGTTTGTTCTCTGCCCACTTCATTTTATGGACAAAGAATCTTCCATGAAAGATAAACAAATTAACACTAAAAGTTGAATCAGGGTCCATATCATTTGATTCCAAATAAAACATAATATCTGAGTCTTTAAAATTAACATTAATAGTTGTTTCTTTTCAATTAAAATCTTCTGACATAAGAGCAGTCCCAAAATAAATGGTCAAGAGTCTCTGGGTCACAATCACAAAATACACATTTGAAATCAATAGTTATTTTAAATCTGTGTATAATAAAGATCTTTACAGCTTAGATTCTATGAATGAGTGTGTATGATACCTCTTTCACCTTATTAGATATACAATATTTACCAGATAACAACTGAACTTTTTTCCCAGTTCACTTATCCGAGGGCTGCATTCCAGTACATTTTAGCAGAGGGAATAGTAACATATTGACATAGTTTGCTTATATACCTGTTTATAGTTTAAAATGTAAATTCACTCTAGTTGTATTGAGGCTACAAAATCCTCAACAGTTGCAATTGGAGTACTGTTATATTCTCCTAAAAGAAGAATAGCACCTTTAGGGACAGCTCTAACAACAATTTGATACTCCTCAGGGGTGAATGTATCATTGTGTGTTCTAATAAATTCTGGATAATCATATAGTTGTCCATCATTATGCAATAATTGTTTAACCTATGTCAATAATTGTTTAACCTAATAATGTTGTCAAACCAGTTCTGGAAAAACAAAGACTTGTTTTGTATTTTATGTCTTTATTATTCCAGATTGTATACCTATGAGGGGAAAATGGTGTTTGTACATGAGGTTCCAAGTTAGAAGTACTCGTTTATGAAAGTCTGCAAGCTTAATAGGGATTTTACCCCTATCAAAGTTGCATTTGAGTAAGAATTCAAGCCACCAATTTGTTGCAATATTAAATTAGGGATGATATTCCAGATGCAATCCTTATTTCTTAAATAGTTTTGTATCCATTTAATCTTAAATATTATATTAGAGGTTTTAAAATCTAGAGCATTCAACCCTCCCTCACCTTGGGTGCTACATATTACCGCTTTCCTTAAATAATGAGGTTTATTCCACCATATGAAGTTAAATAATTTAGTATCAGCCATTTTAGTTACTGACAGAGGAACATCCAAGGCAAGGGAGGTATAAACTAATCTGGACAGACCTTCAGATTGTGATAAAAGTACACATTCAGATAAAGAAAGATCTCTTAATAACCAGGAGTTAAATCTCTTTCCAATTTTCTCTACAATAGGAGAGACATTTAAGTTGGCCCTTTCTTTCTGATCTTTGCTAACTGTAATACCAAGATAAATGATCACATCTTTTACAGGGATATTACATACTGAGTTTAAGTCACATCTTTTCAACGCAAATAATTCACATTTCCTAATATGATCTTTCAAAAAAATGGTGGTGTCGTGAGCCAATTGTGAACATTTTATCTCTTTGTCTTGTATCTGAATACCCCTTAAACTATCCTTATTTATATGAAGTGCCATAACATGTGTGATCAATACATTTGGTCCATTTCTAGTTGTAAAGAGAATAAATGACCCTTTCCTTCTTCATCAAGGTCCTCCACAGAGATTAGAGAAAATATTTCCTTAACAAGTTTATCTTCCCTCAATCTTTTAAGTTCAGCAATTTGTTTACCTCTCTTCATGGCTGTTTGTCTTATTTCAGTAAATTTCGAATACCCCTGACATTAATTGAACAAAGAGATAAAGACAAACTTCAACCAACAACCTTGTTATGCTAATATAAGCTTTTCCTAAGGATATGTAACTCAAAAGGATTTCCATCCCATTATTTAACCTCTCCAACAAAAAACAAATATTGGTCATAAAGTTACCAAAGTATTCTTACTCCCACAAGGGGGAGACATTGTGTAGATTTTACAATAAGCAGTTATTCACCTATAGTTAGTGTTTAGCTTACCAGTTCTCAGGTCAGCCTATTCTCATTCAAGTGTTTGGGTACATTTTTATAATAAAAGGCTACTTTCCACCTGGTAATCGGTTTTATGACCTGACAGTTCTGTCCAAGTTAGACTCTGGCTCTCACTCAAATGTTCTGATTTGGCCGCATTTCTTTCCCATCGATGATCACTCTTGCACCGATAAAAATTAAGTTTTCCCTGCCTTTCGAGCTGCAGCCACCATCGTCCACAGTTTCTCTCTTGTCACTTTGTCTGCTGAGTTCAGATCCTCCGTGAACCTACATTTTTGCTTGATGAGGAATTCACAATTCTTCGCTCGCCTCCAAAGAAGATCCCGTGTAGATCTACATTTACATTTAAGTCATTTAGCAGACGCTCTTATCCAGAGCGACTTACATCTGAGCGACTTAGAGAGCGACTTAGATCTGTTGGTGAACCGGATGATGGTTGTCCTCGGTCTCTTGTCTTGATCCTTAAGTCTTCCCAAACGATGGACGATGTCTACATATTCCTGAAGTTTGGCTTTTGATTCAGGAATGACAGCTCCACAGATGTCAACAACTCTGCATTTGATGTCCTCACCCACCTGCTCTGGAATTCCATGGAGCCTCAGGTTCCACCTGCGCTGGTATCTCTCAGCCTCATTCACCTTTTTCTCGAGTTCAGCCACCTTCTTTTCATTTTCCTGGCAGATAACTTCCACTTTCTTCATGTCACTTTTGAGGGTTTTCACTTCTCCAAAGAAAGTCAGATTTTTTAATGGCCTCAATTTTCATCATATTCTCCCTTACCATGAGCTCCAAGCCATTTGCCCTTTCATCTATCTTTGCTGTTAACAGCATTACAATATTGTTTTGCATCAAGAAATGACATACCCTCTTGGCCTCATCTTTTTCCCCTGGGGCTTGACTGGAGTGCCGGGGTCGTAAGGTAAAGGCCTGAGCTGGGTACTGGAGGTGCGCAAGTTGTGAGCATTGTTGCTCACCACATTTTCATCACCCATCACCACATTTTCATCACCCATTGCAGTATTTCCCCCCAGTTACATTCTGAAGAGGAGTACCCAAAATCATACCATCTTTTGTGGTTAATTGTCCATTTGACGATCTTTCCATTTCTTTCCTTTTGGTTCTGGTCGTGGCAGTTTCCATGTACGTTCGACAAGCTCGTTTTTGAGCTAGCTAGCTTATCAGGCTATCTAGTGTTGTTGCAAACTTTGTTTTAAAGGTGAATAACTTGCAGAAAGTAATCAATTACTTTGGTAAATTAACTAAACCATATTCATATAGAGTTTTATGACCGTAGAAACAATCCAAAACAAATTATCTGCACTGACCGCCGTCTTGCGCGCCCAACGCTAAATGTTATTGTGTATCTACAGACCACATTACCCATGATGATAACAGTACTCTAAAATCCATTCCACCCGCTGTAAGTCATTAAACAAACCTGCTACAAACGATACTCTGTCATCTGCGTCATGTGGCCGGAAGTGACCGCTCATCTCAATGACTTCGGGTAAGTCGAACATGGTCACAGACAACCCCGGGTGTGCTTTGGCAAACTCATACGCCATGGCCCCAGTGCATCCTAGGTGAAGGAAAAAAACACTGATGATTGGTATGGATTGAGTCTGATAGGCTACACCCGATTCCCTATTTAAGGGCATACTTCTAGCCAGAGGCTTTCTAATGTAAATCACATTGAAGATAATAACGGAAGGGCCATTTGAGATTTTCTACAATATTGTAGCAACACAATGTGATTGCCATTTTAAATGGAATTGAGGTTCAGGTTACTATGACCTCACCTCCCAGGTCGCAGGCCGTCTTATATTTGGAGAGGTCAAAGGCCGTCGCCACGTCTCTACCAGAAACCTTTGCGATGCTGTGCATGGCCTTCATGAATCGCAGCTTCACTTCATGTCTGCTGTAGTAGGAATCCTATAACAACGAACAACAAGGACGAAAACAAAAACAGTTACCACTCCAATACTCAGTTCTACAGTGAGAAAACAAAACATTAGAAACACTTTCCTAATATTGAGTTGCACCCCCTTTTGCCCTCATAACAGCCTCAATTTGCCAGGGCATGGACTCTACAAGGTGTTGAAAGCATTCCACAGGGATGCTGGCCCATGTTGACTACAATGCTTCCCACAGTTGGCTGGATGTCCTTTGGGTGGTGGACCCTTCTTGATACACACAGGAAACTGTTGAGCGTGAAAATCCCAGCAGCGTTACAGTTCTTGACACAAACCGGTGCACCTGGCACCTACTACCATACCCCATTCAAAAGGCACTTAAATATTTTGTCATGTCCATTCACCATCTGATAGCACACATACACAATCCATGTTTCAATTGTCTCAAGGCTTGAGAATCCTTCTTTAAACGGTCTCCTCCCCTTCATCTACAAGGATGAAGTGGATTCAACAAATGACATCAATAAGTGATCATAGCTTTCACCTGGATTCACCTGGTCAGTCTATGTCATGGAAAGAGTAGGTGTTCTTAATGTTTGTATGTTCAATTGTTTACTTATAAACAATAATACAAAACCATTCTATCTAGTGTTAACTGGAGAGCTGCATTTGACTGTACATTTTAATCCCAGTTTAGTGCCTTCACACCTGATACAACTAATCAACACGTCTCCCACACCTTGACTAGCTGATTCTGCTAAGCTTGAACAAAAAGCTGCCGCACTGTGGCTCCCCAGGAACAAGACTGATCTGTTGAATAATTACCAAGGTAACTGGAATGTGACATGAAACTTGAGATTGTTATTACCTGGAAAAGGTTAGAGGTTTTCCCGAAGGCCTTCTCGTGCTGGTTGGTACCCTCCCTCACAGCAGTCTCCAGGTGGGTGAATAGAGGCCACACCAGTTCGTTACAGTGCTGGATGTACCCCTGCAGAGAGAGGGGACCGTCCGACAGCAGGAAATGCCTGGACATCGCTGTGTTTGTGTACTCTAGGGAGAAATTGGCACGTCAGAAGGCATGTCATAAATCACTCCTTGACACACACAGCTTAGACGCCATGAACAATGTCTAGGAAAAAAAGAAAGAATATGTCTAACAGAAGGAAACAAATTATAGAGGGAGACAATGTGAGAAATTGAGACAGTATACCTTTTCCCGATCTTTGCAGGAGTCCCAGAGAGACGCAGGCCTCCAGCAGGCGTTCGGTCCCCTTAATAGATGCTTTGATCTCCTGGGCCACATCCTCAGCCTGCAGCTCCCCTGTCTTACTGCTCCTTAACACGTCAAACACACGCAGCTTGGATGCTGTGAACAACACCTAGGATACAAAACAAAGGGAAAACGTTCAATGCAAGACTAGAGAAAGAAGAGGAGTAATAGAAAATTCCAATTCATGTTTTAACCTACCTCAAGCAAAAGTAGTTTGATTAATAAGCCTAAAATTAAACTTCCTGCAACCTCAGCTTGAACATGACTACATGAACAACATAAAACCTAGCTGTGTGGAGAATTAAAACACAATAGCAAGGAACTCAATGTTTTGTTATAGTATATACAGTTGAAGACGGAAGTTTTGTACCTGTATCCTCAAGCATCTTCACAAGGTCCTTTGCTGTTGTTCTGGGACTGATTTACACTTTTCGCACCAAAGTACGTTCATCTCTAGGAGATTGCACTTACTGTATATAGACTTTTTTTGTTTTCTTTTTTTCTACTTTATTATTGACTGTATGTTTTGTTTATTCCATGTGTAACCCTGTTGTTGTATGTGCCGAATTGCTATGCTTTATCTTGGCCAGGTCGCAGTTGCAAAAAGCTGTTTAAAGGCACAGTCAACTTAGTGTATGTAAACTTCTGACCCACTGGAATTGTGGTACAGTGAATTATAAGTGAAATAATCTGTTTGTAAACAATTGTTAGAAAAATTACTTGTGTCATGCACAAAGTAGATGTCCTAACCGACTTGCCAAAACTATAGTTTGTTAACAAGAAATTTGTGGAGTGGTAGAAAAATGAGTTTTAATGACTCCAACCTAAGTGTATGTAAACATCCGACTTCAACTGTAAATACATATCCATCCACAGGATACCTTTGAGGCTTTAAATCCATCCATGAGCTCGATCATCTTGCTAAACTTTTCCTTGCCGTCTTCTGTCTCGTGCTCCCTCACATTCTGCATCTGAATGGTGCCCCTGCTGGTCAAGTCTGGTGCTGCAGGGTCGCTGATGCCCTGGGGCTCAGCCTCCCCGTTCTCAGAGCACTTAGACAGGTTGTTGACCAAAGTCCAGGGCACCTCGCCCTCTCCACACCTACTCTCCTCCTGTTTCACCTAGATGGATGGATGAATGGGATAAATTATAAATGGATTCAATTCAATTAACTGTATTGTCCATGTAACACATTAAAACAATTAATTGAAAACACCAACACTGACATATGACAAATTAAGTGTTGTGCAATAATTGCTAAGGGCAAAAGACATATTTCAATGCATTGACATGTGTACTGACATTATGGGCTGTACTGGCTGAAGGGATGTTTTGTCCTTGGCTGTCCGGAGGGCCGTTATGGGTTGGGCTGCCTGGGGGGCTGCTGGCGACTGGCTCGGCTGGTGGGACCGTGTCGACAGGGCTGCCTTGGGGGCTGGTCTGGGTGCTGTTGTGTGTCAGACTGCCTGGGGGGCTGAAGATGAGACCCAGCTTCTTGCAGAACTGGTTGAGCGGGAAGCCCACCACATTCAGGAAGTCTCCGTGTACATACTCCACCAGCATACCACCCAGAGCCTGGATACCATAGCCACCAGCCTTGTCCCTGTGACACACACACATACAGAGAGACCCAGACGCATGCATACACAAACAGAGACACAACAAACACACACGTCTCACATAAATTGACAGACAGTGAGACACACAGAGACAGAGAGCGATAGAGAGAGGGGCCACATAGAAAGACAGGACACCAAGACACAGGGAACACACACACACACACACACACACACACACACACACACACACACACACACAGAGGTGACAATCATGTGACGTGTCAGGCAATACTGTGTCAGAACTGGCCACGGTACACGAGACCACACAGCAGAACATGCTTCTATGATTGAACTAAGGCTCATTGACCCTCACTTGTTTCTTTCAGGCTGAAATTAGATAACAAAATCCATACCTTATCTCAATAAAGCGACACAAAATGGACTGGTTGGCTGTATCAAAGTCCACAAAACCATGGGTTCACAAGGTTTGAATTCAGGGAAGTGACCCCAATTGCCTCTGCGAGAGGTGAGGCGAGGTTCTAAACTTAGAAAAATCTATTGGCATTACACCATAGCCAGTAATGCAAACAGAAGAAGAGAGGTGAAACTCACATGGGTTCTCCGCTATTGATGTACTCCCAGAGTAAATCATCAGACAGATCTGCAAACTTCACCTTGGTCTCCTCATAGAAGTCAATAACTTGATAATCAATCTCTTCATCTGGAAATAACGGGACCTAGTCAGTTGTAAAACTGAATGCATTCAACTGAAATGTGTCTTCCCATTTAACCCAATCCAAACCAACCATTGAAATAAATAAGCATGTACAGCTTTAAAGCAGGAAACTTCCCAACCTACCCTTTTACCTATTTTATGTTTAAGGCATACCTTCTTTCTCATGGCAGAGAATGATCGCCACTCCGGTAAAAACACTGTGTTCTTTACCACTCAACCTGTTCAGAAACACAAAAACAAAGATAAAATGGGATAACTACATTTTCCTATTGTTATTATTATTTTTTAAATGTACACAGAATTCTCTCAAAACCTTGAAAGCATTCGGTAGGCATCTTGCTTGTCCACTGGCTTCTCAAGAATCAGTCCATCCACTGTCTGAGAAAAGAAGACAACCAATACAGTGTAAAGGAAATAATAACC
Source organism: Oncorhynchus keta (assembly GCF_023373465.1). NCBI lineage: Eukaryota > Metazoa > Chordata > Actinopteri > Salmoniformes > Salmonidae > Oncorhynchus > Oncorhynchus keta. The sequence goes on from NC_068454.1 coordinate 47,433,760, forward strand.
ACTATGATATGAAGGATAGAAGACATTGATATAGCTGACTTTGCTTACAACAACAGTGTCTGCTCCGATCACAATGTCTGGAGTTTTCAGGTGTTTCTAGAACAAATTAAGAAACCACAGACATTCAAAATTATATATTTGTTTCTTCAGAGAGGTAAGAATATCAACAGACAAATATGGTAATGATATTGTAATAATAATAACAGTAAGCAAAGGCTTCACTGACAAACGGCATCCTCTTGGCCACCTCCAGGGCCTTCTGCTTGGCAGTCTCCACAGCATACTCATGGGGTGTTTTGAACAGCCTCTTGTCTAACGTTTCCTTGAACCAGGATGGGACAACCTCAAATCGTAAACCCTGTGACATAAATGGAATAACAAGGCATCATCACCATCAGATAATTACATGTCATTACTGTACCTTAGAGGCTCAGTTTGATTAGGCTTTAAAAAAAGTTAGCTTTCTTACTCCCTTAACCGAAGTAATCATTGAACTTTCATGACATGGATAGGTGATTGCAAATGTCCAATATTGTAGAAACCTTGCTTTCACTTATTTATCCTATCAAAGCGGAAGAGGGTAAGGAAGGAGGCCTCGGTCTTACCACATTGGTGAGTATCTCCAGCCTCCTTGGAGATGCACTAGCCAGGACGACCAGCTTACCGGTCAGCTTGGAAATGACAGGATTCATCAACACCATGGTGACCTCCTTACTGCACATATAAAAGTTAAACATTAGGCTACTAGTTTGTCTCAGTCAGCTGTTTGGTGTCAGATGCCTGTGACTTTGCCTTAAAGTAGGGTACATACCATTTGCGGTCACACTTTACTGCCTACATACAATGCACGTATTCAGGTCAATATGCTTTTGTATGCTACACCCCATTTTTCTCTTGTATCAAAAATACACTGAAGTGGAATTTGTGGCAAGGGATCAAAGGGCTATCCTAGAATGAACCTATCCATTGATGCGAAATACCTTTCGCACATATTGGCAATATTATCTTCTGGCTGGTGTAGCTTTGTTGACAGCCCCGAAGATCGTTCTGAACGTTAAAACACATTGCACGCGGTACGGTTTTGGAAACACAAGGAACATACCTTTGATATCAGCTATACATTTTGTTTTTTAACTAAAGGTTACATTACTTCACATCTTTATAGGGTTATGTTTAAGGTTCCCACACGACCATTTGTCCATGTTACTGCACTTGTTTACAAAAAATACTGCAACTGTGTTAAAACAGTGTACAGTATCTGTATATTTAACATTTGTGAAATTATTTTATTGCATTTGTGAAATCATGCAGAGCGTTTTATGTTTATAGAAGCATCCCGCAATTAAGAATCCATTCACGTTTAGATTGAGTGTTTTATCTGCCAGAGCCATTTCCCATTTAAAAAGAAAATGTAAGGTCACTGGACAATAAGGTCGGAGTAACGTTAGGCTCCATTTAGTCCTTTATTGGGCTATCCTAGAATATGCCATGAATAGACCGAATTATTATGTTAGCTGAGTTAGAAGTTAGTTGACAACTTAAAAGGGAAAGGTCTGGTTAGTGTTTGTATGGATCAGTGATAATTATTGACATGGAAACAAGTAACGTTACCATGTTGCACATTTCACTGCTTAGCTTGAGAAACTCTTCCTCAGATCATGCAAGTTCAGCTATTCAGTTACGACATCTCAATCCTCAAGAAATGTTTACAACATGCAGCATACAACCTTGAGCAAAGCTGCTTTGAAGTGTAATTCAATAAATTACACTTTGAAATCTACGGCCGCTAAATGAAAAAACATTACCTGCAGATCTTCCATGCGAATGAATTCCTTGTTGCGCTTACAAGAGACAACGCATGCGCAAGCATAGCGGAAGAATAATCGAGAGATTCAGCCAATCCTATGACATCTTTTTGCGTGTCATCATAAAACGTAACAGAGGGCGTACATCAAGTAAGAGTAGAATGAATGGAGTTCAATGGATATTCCTGGAAATCAATTGTCATTGCACAACAATGCGTCAGAATATGGATTATATCATTTAGCTTTCCAAAACATTGTGCTGTCTTTGTCGGCTTGTAATGCTTTATTAATAGAACAGCCATGCACCTATGTTGAGCACCATAATGCCAGTATGCATAGCCCATGAGGCATTACAATGTACTCATCATGAAGAGTGTATTCATAGAAAGTGTAATGGAAATATTAAGATATTACTGAGTGGATATTATACATGTACTCCTAGTCATAAAAGAAGTGGACATCCTTGTTTTTTCCAAACAGAAAAATTATTAATTAAATCGAGGAACAGGAAAACCTCTATTGGATAATTTTATTTAACTTTTTTTCAAATCTCTGCATGAAAACAAACAACAAACAGAAGGAAAGTGTCTTAACCAGAATGTGATTTTACTGTCATGTGCAAAAAATATCTAAGGCATGTTACACATATCTATAACATAACATACTGCAGTTCAGGAATCAGCTGAATCAACAGTTCACAATTTGGTAGAAAACCGTGCAAACAGTTTAGAAAATGTAGACTTTGAACAGCATCAAACTCAGCACCTTTAATGTTATTTTGCCTCCTTTTCATCATGACATTTAAGTGGCAGAAGTTTTTGTTGATTGTGTAACCTGACCAGGAAAAACTCTGGGCTCTCAATCCATGATGAATAATGTTGTTCTTCTTGGCTCAAGTGTGAAATACTGTTTTATAAGACAGTTCACGTCACCTTGTTTCCTAACACAAATAGCTACTGTCTATGACAACTAGAAACTCGATGATGTAAGAATTGTCATAAGTCACATTATACAAGGGAACAATTGACAAAGCATATTGTTGACAACCTAAACATTTTATTCTCTGTCTCCTATCACACACTCAAAACACTGAAACACACACACGCACATATGCACACACAATTATTTGCTTAATATATTCTAAAAGGTTCTACATCCAACACTGCAAATACATTTTGAATATCTTAAATATAATTCTCACTACTTCATATATTTTCGTTGTGATAAAATCTATAGACTTTCTTTGAAAAACATCCCAGTCAAATGGAATCACTAAAAAGGCTTATAAATATGATCTCACTTGCTGAGATATTCCTTAGTAGACAGACACATAGGGGAAATTTACAGGACACAGATACATTTTAGCCCTGGACTAAAAAGCTTCTCCGTTGACCATGCTTTTTTATTCCAGGCGTAATCTGTGTCTGGGAAACTGGCTTGTAATGTGCTGCCTCAGGTACGCTCTCATTAAAACAATGACACAATGTCTCATGTGGAATATACAAAATATAACTATAACATATATATAAATAACTGTTATCAGGCAGTGGTTTCTGAAATGAGTGAATGTACCAGACGTGTAAACACCACGGATTAACTATCCTGTCATGAAACAACTGTACATATAGGGTAAAAAAAATAAAAAAACATAATGAATGAAGGTCATTATTGTGCTATTGTACCCAAGGGTGAACCAAGATGGGAATAACACACAGGCAAGAAACAAACAACTTCCTATAACCTCGGTCCCATCATGCTTAGAGAACATTCTCTTGTGATGCACAGTATACAACCAAATGGGAACACAATGAAAATGTTCCCATTATGTCCTGGGAATGTTTGATTGTTGTTACCCTCCTCCTCCTGTCAGGGCAGGCCAATCTTACAAGCCTTTCACATTATTTGCACAAAGGTTTTGATGCAGAAGTGTCGGAAAGTTCAAATGATGTGACCTGTGAGTGCAGCTCCATCAACCCCAAAGCCTTGCACATGCGTGTTGTTTAGTAATGCACAAGCCTACAATCTGGCAGCCCAATACGCATAAAGAATGTGAAAGGCCTATCAGAGCGGACTACGGACTGGACTAATCTTCACTACTCTTTTCCGAGCCTGTTCCCATGGCAATGGCCTCATAGCAGTGATCTACCGCAACGTGTTCTGGCGACTGGCCGATGGGGAGCTCGTAACCTTTGCTCGCTGAGCCCATGCATTTGCGAGTGCCAGGCTGGTAGAGCTGCATGGCCGGTCTGTCCTGTATGGAGAGGAGGCAGGAACATGGGAGAAAAAAGCGACACAATCTGGTTCACAACAACAAGCAAAATGGCTGCTAAACTATCAGAGTTGTTTTCCTTGACACACATTGAGCCTAGTTCTGGACAAAAAAAACTATTTCAATGGAGATTCTACATTGGGAGTGCTTTTAATCCAGGACTAGGCTTAATCTTTGTCTGGGAAATCATCCATAAGAGGGCTATTTACAGTAAGTGAATAACGTTCAGGACAGAAAGAAAATGAAACCTGTCTAAGTTTACTGTAAGATTCTGATATTGTCAGAGTTTTGTGCCTATTCTGTACTATCTACATTTTTTTCATTGAGAATGGGAGTGTCTATATTAATTAATTAATTAAACGACTTTGGGTAATTGAAAAGCTCTATATAAGTCCCATATAAACAACAAAAAAATAAACACTCACTGTCAACTGCGTTTATTTTCAGCAAACTTAACATTCAACAACTGATACATAAACTGAACAATTTCACAGACATGTGACTAACAGAAATGGAATAATGTGCAAATTTAAAAGTAACAGTCAGTATCTGGTGTGTCCACCAACTGCATTAAGTACTGCAGTGCATCTCGTCCTCATGGACTGCACCAGATTTGCCCGTTCTTGCTGTGAGATGTTACCCCACTCTTCCACCAAGGCACCTGCAAGTTCCCGGACATTTCTGGGGGGGAATGGCCCTAGCCCTCATCCTCTGATCCAACAGGTCCCAGACATGCTCAATTGGATTGAGATCCGGGCTCTTCGCTGGCCATGCCAGAACACTGACATTACTGTCTTGGAGGGGAAAGGAAATCACGCACAGAACGAGCAGTATGGCTGGTAGCATTGTCATGCTGGAGGGTCATGTCAGGATGAGCCAGCAGAAAGGGTACCACATGAGGGAGGAGGATGTCTTTCCTGTAACGCACAGAGTTGAGATTGCCTGCAATAACAACAAGCTCAGTCCGATGATGCTGCGACACACCGCCCCAGACCATGACAAACCCTCCACCTCGATCCGGCTACAGAGTACAGGCCTCGGTGTAATGCTCATTCCTTCAACAATAAACGCGAATCCGACCATCACCCCTGGTGAGACAAAACCTTGACTCGTCAGTGAAGAACACTTTTTTGTCAGTCCTGTCTGGTCCAGCGATGGTGGGTTTGCGCCCATAGACAACGTTGTTGCCGTGATGTCTGGTGAGGACCTGCCTTACAACAGGCCTACAAGCCCTCAGTCCAGCCTCTCTCAGCCTATTGCGGACAGTCTGAGCACTGATGGAGGGATTGTGCATTCCTGGTGTAACTTAGGCTGTTGTTGCCATCCTGTACCTGTCCCGCAGGTGTGATGTTCGGATGTACCGATCCTGTGCAGGTGTTGTTACACACTGCGAGGACGATCAGCTGTCCGTCCTGTCTCCCTGTAGCACTGTCTTAGGCGTCTCACAGTACGGAAATTGAAATGTATTGCCCTGGCCACATCTGCAGTCCTCATGCCTCCTTGCAGCATGCCTAAGGCACATTCACACAGATGAGCAGGGAGCCTGGACATCTTTTGTTTGATGTTTTTCAGAGTCAGTACAAAGGCCTCATAACTGTGACCTTAATTGCCTACCGTCTGTAAACTGCTATTGACTTAACGACTGTTCCATAGGTGCATGTTCATTCATTGTTGATGGTTCATTGAACAGCATGGAGACAGTGTTTAAACCCTTTACAATGAAGATCTGTGAAGTTATTTGGATTTATCTTTGAAAGACAGGGTCCTGAAAAGGGGACATTTCCTTTTTTGCTGAGTTTATTATTATTAGGGCTTCAGCACCTAAGCTGGTGAAATCCTATTGTATTTGTTGCCGTTGATTATTAGTGGTTCAAGCAGTGAAGCTGGTGAAACCATTTTTGTATTTCTCGTCATTATTATTATACCAATTCTGCAAATTTGGTGAGAAAAAAATATATATATTCCCGTGAGATAATAAGGCCTATGAGGAAGTAAAGTTGCATGATGGTAAAATGGCCATGGGCCACACCCACTGATGCAATGCCATTAGCCACATGGTCGCGCTACAACAAGCGATTGAAAATGCAACCTTTAAAAGGTCACGCCCCTCAGCTCATAATTCGATACATTGGTCCCTCTCCTCACAAGGAACACATTTGCCTCATGAACCCTTAAGGTCCACCATAATGGATTTTCTGCCATTTTGAATTTTGTGAAAAACACTTAAATGACATCTACTCTGGTACCCTGGACAGATCTAGAATAAATGTAATATATAGCATCTATGGATCAATGTCTCTCAACACAATATGTTCCAGGTTAGCATCTCAAACCACATGGTCGTTAGTGACCAATACACATTTATATTCTAAACACTGTCAAGACTCAAAATATGCAATCACATTGAGATTGACACAGTGGTGCTATAATGGGGACGTTTATATGTCTTGTTCTGTTTGCGTCAGAGTGATACAATTTGTCATAAATGCTTAGGGATATGAATCTAGCTAACCTGTAAAGTATGGTTCAGTTCGGCAGCATGGTGGTACTGTTGGACAGGAAAAAAATATTCATGCAAGCTCATTGGCTTATAGCGGCCATATTGTTTCAGCTACAGTCTTGGAAATATTGAAGATGCGTATCCATAGATGCTATATAACGAATTTGGTGCGGATTGCTCCAGTGATTCTGGAGAAGATGTTTAATATTTTTTTTCTCCAAATTACATCAAAAGCACATTGTTAGATGTTGATATGTTGCTGTACTAGCAGATGCCCCAACCTCCGGCCCCCACCGATCAGACCTGGGTTTAAAAAGTATTTTGTCTTTCTTTATCTGCTTTTAATTGAGCTTGCCTGGCACAATAAATTACTCCCAAAAGTGCAACCCCCCCCCCTCATCACCCATGTAGAAAGCCTAGCTGTACCGTAGCTGGTTGTGGAAAGGATAGCTGACTGTACCTTGTTTGGCAGAGCCCCTCCTATCTGGTGTGGCCCCTCTGACTGGGACGTCCCTCTGTCCTGATGGGCTAACACAGACTGAGAGACACAAGCCTGGATTAATAGGAGTAACATGTAGATATGTAATGTTCTTATGTGTGGTGCATACAGTGGGGCAAAACAGTATTTAGTCAGCCACCAATTGTGCAAGTTCTCCTACTTAAAAAGATGAGAGAGGCCTGTAATTTTCATCATAGGTACACTTCAAGTATGACAGACAAAATGAGAAGAAAAAAAATCCAGAACATCACATTGTAGGATTTATTATGAATTTATTTGCAAATTATGGTGGAAAATAAGTATTTGGTCAATAACAAAAGTTTCTCAATACTTTGTTATATACCCTTTGTTGGCAATGACAGAGGTCAAACGTTTTCTGTAAGTCTTCCCAAGGTTTTCACGCACTGTCGCTGGTATTTTTTCCCATTCCTCCATGCAGATCTCCTCTAGAGCAGTGATGTTTTGGGGCTGTTGCTGGGCAACACAGACTTTCAACTCCCTCCAAAGATTTTCTATGGGGTTGAGATCTGGAGACTGGCTAGGCCACTCCAGGACCTTGAAATGCTTCTTATGAAGCCACTCCGTTGCCCGGGCGGTGTGTTTGGGATCATTGTCATGCTGAAAGACCCAGCCACGTTTCATCTTCAATGCCCTTGATGATGGAAGGAGGCTTTCACTCAATCTCACAATACATGGCCCCATTCATTCTTTCCTTTACACGGATAAGTCGCCCTGGTTCCTTTGCAGAAAAACAGCCCCAAAGCATGATGTTTCCACCCCCATGCTTCACAGTAGGTATGGTGTTCTTTGGATGCAACTCAGCATTCTTTGTCCTCCAAACACAACGAGTTGAGTTTTTACCAAAAAGTTCCATTTTGGTTTCATCTGACCATATGACATTCTCCCAATCTTCTTCTGGATCATCCAAATGCTCTCTAGCAAACTTCAGACAGGCCTGGACATGTACTAGCTTAAGCAGGGGGACACGTCTGGCACTGCAGGATTTGAGTCCCTGGCGGTGTAGTGTGTTACTGATGGTATGCTTTGTTACTTCGGTCCCAGCTCTCTGCAGGTCATTCACTTGGTCCTGGGATTTTTGCTCACCGTTCTTGTGATCATTTTGACCCCACGGGGTGAGATCTTGCGTGGAGCCCAGGATCGAGGGAGATTATCAGTGGTCTTGTATGTCTTCCATTTCCTAATAATTGCTCCCACAGTTGATTTCTTCAAACCAAGCTGCTTACCTATTGCAGATTCAGTCTTCCCAGCCTGGTGCAGGTCTACCATTTTGTTTCTGGTGTCCATTGACAGCTCTTGGGTCTTGGCCATAGTGGAGTTTGGAGAGTGACTGTTTGAGGTTGTGGACAGGTGTCTTTTCTACTGATAACAAGTTCAAACAGGTGCCATTAATACAGGTAACAAGTGGAGGACAGAGGAGCCTCTTAAATAAGAAGTTACAGGTCTGTGAGAGACAGAAATCTTGCTTGTTTGTAGGTGACCAAATACTTATTTTCCACCATCATTTGTAAATAAATTCATTACAAATCCTACAATGTGATTTTCTGGATTTTTTTCTTCTCATTTTGTCTGTCATAGTTGAAGTGTACCTATGATGAAAATTACAGGCCTCTCTCATCTTTTTAAGTGGGAGAACTTGCACAATTGGTGGCTGATTAAATACTTTTTTGCCCCACTGTATGTACTGTAATTTTCACTGTTTTCAACATGATGTAGGATGACAGTACATACGATCAACTTATGCTGTAAATCATCTTCTCGCGCACAATAAAGTTGTATTCAAATAAAAATGTCTCCACTGCAACAGTATAACACTGTCTGCACAGCTGACGAAACACAGACTTGGGTATACATGCTGCGTGACAAGCAACTGGAAATGTTTTCAGTGGTTCCTCCTTTAAAAGTTGCATCTTACTGTGGCACACCTTGTGTGCTGCCACAGCATTCTGTGGCACTGCATTTAATTCTCAACCATTTTTTGTTACTGCAAGTTATTGTTAGTTTGACCACCAGAGGGCATCTTTGAGAAGCATTTTATCGTGTTCCGTATTGGCATTACCAGAGAATTTAAAACCTTTTTGTAATAACATAGAATATGGGAATGATTTTAAGAAATTTGGCTTAATTCATTTTATTAATGTTATGGTGTTTCTATTCAGAGAAAAACGAAAAACAAAACCCTCAGGGTTTCCGTTAGGATGGAATGGAAAATACGGCGATGTACACCATGACGGTTGGGAGTAGGCTACAGGACTGGAGGATTCTAAATTGTTTGCCTTCATTAGATTCCTCTTCTGTCAACAGAACTTGACCAACTGCTCACCAGGCACAGCAAGGGCCGCCCGGACCGTTATGCTGTTCTGCTATTCCAAGGATGTGTAACCGAAGAGAGATACCACGAGTGGGCACAGAATGCATAGCCGCTGTGGTTACAACTTTGTTCCAATATTTCTGTAAATCAGTGATATTTATTCCCATAGTAATTCATTATGGATCCATAACTAAACCAACATCTGCATTTTGAAAGAGTCCCATGTTAACTACAGTATGTATTGTAGACTGCAAAGTGCCTAATAAACTAACACATTTCGTTAATAAAATAATTATTTAAAAAATATTTCAAAATGCAGATGTTGATTTTGTTATGGATCCATAATGAATTACTATGGGAAAAAAATATCACTGATTTACAGAAGTATTGGAACAAAGTTGTAACCACAACGGCTATGTATTCTGTGCCTACTCGTGGTATCTCTTCGGTTACATATCCTTGGAATATGTAAAACAGCATAACGGTTCGGGCGACCCTTGCTGTGCCTGGTGAGCAGTTGGTCAAGTTCTGTTGTCAGAAGAGGAATGGAAATGTCAGGGTGAACCGACGACCTGACGAACCTGCCACGTTCTGTATGTTGACTCTGTCTGTCAGAGGTGGAGTTCCAGAGCTCACAGGTGTGCCTGGCATGGATTGTGACGCCATCTCGTTCCTTTTCAACGCGTGAGTGAGTCAATGACGATTCAAGCGATTGACTCACTGATGAATGAAGATGATGAGCGATCGGCAAAGGCAATCTGTAATCTGCAGGCATCACGGCTCGGTAAGAAATCTATTTTTAATTCTCAGAACATTAACTATGTGTGTTTTCTTGTTTTGTACTTTTCTGTAGTTTCGACCCAATGATTCGTCTGACAAACAAAGAACTTTGCGTCCTGCAGGCCCAGATCAAAGCTGGCGAGACATTCAATAATGTCATCTTCACAGACGAATCAACCGTGGCCCTTGAGCAATTTGCTCAAAATTGCTACAGAAAAAGGAAGAAGATCAAGAAGATTAACGAAAGCATAAAGATGTTGATAAATAAATGCTTTTTTTAGTTAGAAATGTAACACTTTAGAGTACTTCAGCATCGAATACATTGCAAGTTGAGGGATTTTAACAACAGTAGCCGGGCTATAAAAAGTATATTGTCCTGCTAATAGGAATCATTTGCATGATGGGCTACATTCTTTATTGTAACCACAATGTCACACATAATTTGTATCTACCTTTTCAATTACTTTTAGATTTTGGGAATTACAAATGTGCACTTTATTTTTAGTTAAATTGTTTTAGTTCGAACGTGCAGCCTTTTTTTCTTTAAATGATTGATGTAGGATGCTACATTTTTGACCGGTTGCAATTGTAAGTAGGCCTAATAAAGCCTCATAGCCTACCTCAGCCAGTTAAGTTATTTTATATAGGTCTAGGCTCAGAAAAAATAGACTCCAATTAAAGCCCTCTTGTTGTTTGTAAAGTAAAATTCAAAATTCAAAAAGGCACTCGCACATCTGAGCTATCTTTTTTGCAGGTGCATGGCAACAGCGGGATAAAGATGAGGAAAAAGAAGAAGGAACCCGCACACTGCTCTTGATCGTATCACTGATCTTTAATAAGATTTACGTATTGGCCTCACAGCCTTCGTCAGATCTTTTGAGTTTTTTTTAAAATTAGCACCCTTATGTAGACCTAGCCACACCCACATCCGTTCCACAAATTGAAAGGGGTTGGAGGCAAAGGAAAAACAAATAAGTGTTACCAAATAAAACAATATCCATTTCATAAATATTCAAATAAAGTGTTCACATAAAACGTATTAAACACGTCTGTAAAACCACAATGAGGACATCGACCTAACAAGCAAGTTTTCATAAATCATTGGGTCCCGTGTAAGTAAAACAGAGTAATCTGAAATAGGGGCATAATTCATGTTCAAATTTACAACGTAACATACATAGGCATTTCATAATTAAGACCTTTGGGAAATAATGTCTGGAGGGTGAAAATCCAAAAACATTCTGGCTGATTTTCTTTTGTGACTGGCAGTTGGCATGGACCAATTTATCGCGTAAATAAAACATGCCAGTGTTTCTTGACCGCATCACCCACTTTTCGCGTGTTCAAAGTATATATGGTTGTGAACATTAGACTGTTCTTTAGCGGGTCTTTTTTGTAGCAGTTCATTGTCGTGGTTTCCCCAATGCCAAATTAAGAGCTTCATCCACACATTGTGGAGAACAGCCTCCTCTTAGAAACCTATTGCGCATCTCCGCTGCTTTTTCTAGATAGTCCTGAAAATGATTTGTTGCAAGCTGGGGAGGAGGGGGTTTCACACCAAGCTCGGCAATTAGACAGTTCTTTAGTAAAGGTTGAATAGTCTATTGTTCAGCTAATAGCCCATCCTGCTATGCTTGTGAAAAACTAATAATAATACTTTTCCCCCTTTCCACGTTAAAGATTCCAATTGACCCAGTGTCTTTAGCCACAATCGACCCCAACCCAAATGAATACATTTGGCACAGTCAATAGCATGCTGAACTTCAGGCAAGAATGTTGAGGGTTTGAAAATCTGCTCCCTGCTTGCTAAAAATGAATGAGTTTGATACACCTGGTATTGGATATGGCTGGGGGGGAAAAACTTGCTAAATAGAGATTTTGGTAAATTAAACTTTATAACAAAAAAGTATTCACAATCGTTAGTCTTTACATTAACTAACATATTCCTCTCAATTGTAATTGTTTTGCTTGACTCGTTTTGATGTTATAACTGCATACACTTTGCTTCCAGTAATGTTTTGTCAGCCATCTTTGCTGAAGTCACCAGGGACGGGTGGCCCGCGTCAAATTCGTCATTGGAACCATTCAATATGATTGGTCATATAAAAACCTTTGAACCCAAATGCATAATGAGTTCTCTAACTCCCCCTTGTGGTGGTCAGGAGCAATGAAGCTGTGACGCTGAGTACCTCTAAGTCCCGCAGTGTAAGCTCAAAACTTTTAAAGGAGAAACCACTGTATGGTGGGGTTATATTCTAAAAAAAACTGAATATATTACAAGAATGTAAAACAACCTTTGTTAACTTAAAAATACTTAAAAGTACAAACGAATCCAACCTTGCAACAACAACAAAGGTTTTTTTTTTTACCTTTATTTACCTAGGCAAGTCAGTTAAGAACAAATTCTTATTTTCAATGACGGCCTGGGAACAGTGGGTTAACTGCCTGTTCAGGGGCAGAACGACAGATTTGTACCTTGTCAGCTAGGGGGTTTGAACTTGTAACCTTCTGGTTACTAGTCCAACGCTCTAACCACTAGGCTACCCTGCCACCCCAACAATACTTTTTACAGTGTACGCACAGGAATAATTACACAGTAATAAAGGCACTGTAATGTAAAACGTAACCTACTGTACATTACCAATGTTATTTCAATAACAATTAACCGCAAAAAGAACAACCTACCCCAACACTAGAACCTCTCTTGCTCACCTTGTCGCTCACCTTGTTCCGGGTGCGGTCCTTCCTGCTAGCGCCAATGCCTTCCCTGTCCTCCTTACCCACCTTGTCACCCGTACTGGGGCAGTAGGAGTAGGAGCCGTGGTGGTGGCCATCTTTCTTGGCCCGGTCCTGGCAGTACCCTTTGCCCCACTTGGTCTCCTCCTTGCGCCGTATGAACTTGTCAAACTCATAGTGGTGGCGCTGTCGTTTCCTCTCCTCGTCTCTTCCTCTGTGGTCTTTGTCTCTCTGCCTGCGGCCGTGTTCTCCCTTATCGCTCTCCATCTGACCCCTAGTGGCAGGAAAGGGAAGAACAGTTAGAATGGTTATCACACTGGAGGGTTGTGGTATCAGTTTAAGACCTTGGCCCTGAATAGAAACATTTGTTTTGTAAAGGTAAGGTTGTAGGTGGGTCATGGCCAAAGTTGGCATCCCACTGTGAAAAGGAAGTTTCGCTCAAAGTGAAAGGCTCTTTCTCACCAAGTCCGTGATTTGGACGAAAAAAATGTATACGCGCACCTCGTGGTTTTTTCCCCACCCCTTTTCTCTTCCCAATTTCGTGGTATCTAATTGGTAGTTGTTACAGTCCTGTCTCATCGCTGCAACTCCCGTACGGACTCGGGAGAGGCGAAGGTCGAGAGCCATGCGTCCTCCGAAACACAACCCAACCAAGCCGCACTGATTCTTGACACAATGCCCATCCAACCCGGAAGCCAGCCGCACCAATGTGTTGGAGGAAACACCGTACACCTGGCGACCGTGTCAGTGTGCACTGCGCCCGGCCCGCCACAGGAGTCGCTAGTGGGCGATGAGACAAGAATATTCCGGCTGCGACAGAGCCTGGACTCGAACCCAGAATCTCTATTGGCACCACTGCGCCACTCAGGAGGCCCATGTCTCATTTTTTAAAATCTGTATTGTTGTCTATCACTTGTTTTCTTTGGTGCAATTAAATAAAACAAGAACAATAAAACAAAAATATTGTCCTGCTGCAATCCGTCAAATATTTATTCAGCACTGGATAGATTTTTGCTTTCACATGTGAAAATAGGGGTTGGTTGTTTAGCAACAACCACTGCGCTGACAACTATGGGGCAAAACAGACAGTTGGCTGAGATTGTTGACAATATGTCAACTATAATTAATCTCCAAATGTTTATTGAAAACAAATACATTTGCACAATGAGCACTCTCTCAAACAGATCTTTACAGTTGTTGGTTAGCTAGCTATATTAGCATTAGCATTGACATGAAATCAGTCAAAACACCTCAAAACAAGACATGGTGTCAAGAACAAGATAAAACTAGCTGAAATGAGCCACCATCGATTCCCCACATGGCAGACCTTGTTATTTTTGCTAGCTATCTGACTGTTCAGAATCATAACAAAGCACGGCTTCCGGCCACATTGATGCGCGCAAATAATTTGCATGAACTTGTCAGCCAACCGTCTATAAGCTGAAATTGTTATCTGGGACACTGACACTGACAGGTCGCGCACTGCCACTGACAGGTCTGTGGGTTTCGTTGTGTGAATGAATGAATTAATACATTTCTCTGCCTTTTTTTACATTAACATTACATCAGTGCAGCAATGTATCAATAGCCAATCTGATCACATCACACTAGCTACACGTCGCTCTCGCCATTCAAACGTCCCTGCCAGTTCATTACCAACGCTGTAGCCAAGAGGATCGATCTATGCTCGTCTCCTCGAATAGGCCTAAGCATGAAATACGTTTCAAACTATATTGCTGTTCATTGTCAATATAGGTTGCTTATTCAAGAGCTAGAGAGAGGGGGAAGAGAAAGTCGAGTTGCCAGCAGAGATGCATGAATTGCGCATGAAGGGAAGACAGAGAGCTGTGTAACATGCTGACTACACCGCTCGCGTCGCAAAATACATTTACACACACGTTATTCAATCATTGCACCCATACCGCTCGCGGGCGTCAGCGAGCGTCTGCATGGTCAGGCGCTAAAATAGAAATGGGTTATATTTGTGACGCTCAACGTGCTGCAAGTCCGGCCTCTCCCATCTCCTCACTGGTTTTTAGGAGCATATACCCACGTGGGTGATTGAAAGATGAACTTAGGTGCACACTCCAGTAGGTTGCTGTAAAGTTGATTGCCAACCGCCATATAAAGTCTAACGAAGAAAAATAAGCCTTAAGGAAGGAGGAGAGATGACTAGAAACAAATTATGTTTACAGTTTTATCTGTGGATTAATTGTCAGAGTTGAGGACCTGGTGCATTTCAGGTCAAATAACAACTCAATGTTTATAAAGGGGTTGGGTTAAATGCAGAACATTTCAGTTGAATACATTCAGTTGGACAAACTGACTAGGTATCCCCCTTTCATACCAGGACAAATTAGCTAGCAACAGCAAGTAAAAGTTGAATGATTTTTGACCTGTCCCCAAATAAATATAATTGTTTCAGAGTTTGTTTTGATATTTCAACCTGTGAGTGAACAAAATCAACGTGACCAGTTTGGTCAGCATGTAAGTTAGACATTAATTAAATGCTTAATTACAGGCCCCAACAATTCAGAGAGAAAATAGAGAGAAAAGAGAAATAATAAAAAAGTAATAACATGTGAGTAATGAGTAACATGTGAGCAATGAGTAATGATAACTTGGCTATATATATATATATATATATATATATAGCCAAGTATATATATATATGGGGTACCAGTACAGAGTCTGTGCAGGGGCATAATAATATATTAATGAATCATTCGTATAGCATATATTTCTTTTTTTTGATAGACCTACTAAAGTGAATCTAGGCGATCACCTGTTCTATAAGCAACCCTAAAAGACAGACAAAATCCGTCGGCGTTTACCCTAATCAATAAGTGGTTGCACAGATTTAGATAAAACACTCAAGTTAAAATGAAGTGTCAAAATAACCACACTGCTTAAAAAAAATGGCTGATCATTAGGCTATGGAAAGGTTGAATGCATGTGTTATTTTCTAATGGTTGTCAATTTCATCTTCATATAGCCTATATCAACGCTGTCTCTATATCGCCCACTTAAAACTTTCCTAATCAATTTTAATGATAGGCTTCATTGATTGAGCACTACTCTATAACGTAGACTAGTTTTTGATATCCAACAGAAATTACTTCGAAGTTAATGGATAAATGTGATTTGCTTATGTGTCTGAGTAAGATGCGCTGCAGGAGGCTTTGATTGATGGGTCCTTTTCGGTCTGTGGGCAGGTGGGTATATGTGTAGGCTATGAGTTCATTCATTCTTTATGTCCATTCATATAGTTTAATAAAATAGACCTAGCCTGTCTGGACTTCATCTCTTTAATCAGATAGAAAGAAAACTGTAGTTAGCAAGCATCATGATGGTCAGCATATTGTATGTGTGAGAAATGATGACAGGTGCCAGTTTTACTTTTCCTCTCTAATTAAATGTGCCACTGAATGAAACATAGCCAATAATAACATATTGGGTCATGATCCATCCTATAGATGAATAGCCTATCCTAATATTTTCAGTTGCATATTGTTTTTCCAGTAGTGTATTATTTTTCTCATTACTTCATCCTCTCCAGCTACTATGAACAGCATATTAGTACTGAGAATGACCACGGCAGCATTGGTGATATACAAATTGTTTGGAAAAGTGGAAGGAAATATGCATCAGATTTTATGTGAATGGTTTAGTGCGTCAAAATCTGAATCTGTATTTTTTGTGAATTCGGATGAAAAGATTGCTATGCAGTTGGTGAGAAAATGGCTTAAAGGCATAGAAAACATCCCACCACAAGCTAACTCCAATTTTGGTTTGTTATAACTGAGAAAAAAAGGGAAAAAAAACAGAGTTATCTACATGAATAGTTCACTTAAAAAATGTACTTACTTGTCCTTGGCTTCCTTGAACTTCATTTGTCCACTGGGTTTGTCCCACTTGGCCCTCTCCGTATCCCCACTGTCCCCTTTGTCCTTGAGCCTGTCAGAGTCCATGTCATCGTCCCGGTCACTCTTCTTTAGGAGCTGAGGCAAGCCCAAAACACACTTACTACCCAAAAACTACGAACACTTATTTGCACAACACAGTAACTAACTATCTGTTCTTTCTTTAAGCCTTAAATGGCCAGTTGCTACATACATTTTTTGACTTATAAGTGATATTTGATTCTTGAAAAATCCATAAAAAATGCCTCATGAGCTGAATTCAACTCTTCTACCCAATCAGAATCCAAAATACAGTTGAAGTCAGAAGTTTACATACACCTAAGCCAAATACATTTAAACGCAGCTTCACAATTCCTGACATTTAATCCTAGTAGAAATTCCCTGTTTTACATCAGTTATGATCACCACTTTATTTTAAGAATGTGAAACGTTAGAATAATAGTAGAGAGAAGGATTTATTGCAGCTATTATTTCTTTCATCACATTCCCAGTGGGTCAAAAGTTTACATACACTCAATTAGTATTTGGTAGCATTGCCTTTAAATTGTTTAACTTGGGTCAAACGTTTTGGGGGGGCCTTCCACAAGCTTTTTGGCCCAGTCCACCTGACAGAGCTTGTGTGGATGAGTCAAGTTTGTTCGCACAAGCTTTTTCAGTTCTGCCCACAACTGTTCTATAGGATTGAGATCAGGGTTTTGTGATGGCCACTCCAATACCGTGACCGGGTTGTCCTTAAGCCATTTTGCCACAACTTAGGAAGTATGCTTGGGGTCATTGTTGATTTGGAAGACCCATTTCCGACCAAGCTTTAACTTCCTGAACGATGTCTTGAGATGTTGCCTCAATATATTCACATAATTATCCTCCCTCATGATGCCATCTATTTTGTGAAGTGCACCAGTCCCTCCTGCAGCAAAGCACCCCCACAACATGATGCTGCCACCCCCGTGCTTCAAGGTTGGGATGGTGTTCTTCGGCTTGCAAGCGTCCCCCTTTTTCCTCCAAACATAACGATGGTCATTATGGCCAAACAGTTCTATTTTTGTTTCATTAGACCAGAGGACATTTCTCCAAAAGGTATGATCTTTGTCCCCATGTGCAGTTGCAAACCGTAGTCTGCCTTTTCTATGGCAGTTTTGGAGCAGTGGCTTCTTCCTTATAGATACTTTTGTACCCGTTTCCTCCAGCATCTTCACAAGGTCTTTTGCTGCTGTTCTAGGACTGATTTGAACTTTTCGCACCAAAGTACATTTATTTCTAGGAGACAGAACGTGTCTCCTTTCTGAGCGGTACGACGGCTGCGTGGTTCCATGGTGTTTATACTTGCGTACTATTGTTTGTACAGATGAACGTGGTACCTTCAGGTGTTTGGAAATTGCTCCCAAGGATGAACCAGACCTATGGAGGTCTACAGTCTTTTTTCTGAGGTCTTGGCTGATTTCTTTTGATTTTCCCATGATGTCAAGCAAAGAGGCACTGAGTTTGAAGGTAGGCCTTGAAATACATCCACAGGTACACCTCAAATTGACTCAAATGATGTCAATTAGCTTATCAGAAGCTTCTAAAGCCATTACATCATTTTCTGGAATTTTCCAAGCTGTTTAAAGGCACAGTCAATTTAGTGTATTTAAACTTCTGACCCACTGGAATTGTGATACTGTGAATTATAAGTGAAATAATCTGTCTGTAAACAATTGTTGGAAAAATTACTTGTGTTATGCAAAGTAGATGTCCTAATTCACTTGCCAAAACTATAGTTTGTTAACAAGGGCGGCAAGGTAGCCTAGGTGGTTAGAGCGTTGCACTAGTAACCGAAAGGTAACCGAAAGGTTGCAAGTTCGAATCCCCGAGCTGACAAGGTACAAATTTGTCGTTCTGCCCCTGAACAGGCAGTTAACCCACTGTTCCTGGGCCGTCATTGAAAATAAGAATTTGTGCTTAACTGACTTGCCTAGTAAAATAAAGGTAAAATAAAAATGTGTGGAGTGGTTGAAAAACAAGTTTCAATGACTCCAACCTAAGTGTATGTAAACCTCTGACTTCAACTGTATATGTTTGTTTTATTCCAATGTTTGTAAACAAAGTAAATGTACACAAACAGTATATAGCATCAAAATATGACTAAACTCACATTTTGGTCATCCTTAGAACTATGAATTTGAGAGCGATTACATTTCTCCAGCCCCATCCCTCAGTTTTTTACCGAAACCGGCTGGGAGGGCGATTTGTTATTATTTTTACTACTGATTGCAGCTTTAACTCTCGGTCCCAAGTTTACTAACTAACTAACTAATACTTAAAACTAACAAAACCCAGCACACAAAGGGCTTCCTAAACTCTTGAATTTAGTGAATGTGCATATACCACTCAAAATGAACCAGTGACCACCTTTATCTTGATCTCCTTCTCCGACAGCTTCTTCAGTTTATCCGCCTCCTTGCGTTTGCGTCTCTCCTCCTCCCTCCGCTTCCTTTTCTCCTCCTCCCTCTGGCGTTTCTTCTCCATCTCCCTGCGTCGACGCTCCTCTCTCTTCTCCTCTCTTATCCTCTGCAGAAAAATGGCATCTCATAGTGAGAGTTAATCTACAGTGGTTCCTAAATTAAAAGTTTTGAGTTTATGCTGTAGAGCACAGAGCTAGATTGTGGTATAGTGTGGTACTTTGCGTCACTGCAAGGGGGAGCTAGAACACTGATTATGCATTTGGGTTCGGAGTAAAGCCCTGGTACCCAGGTGCTAATTTGTCTCTCTTCTCACTGAATGATTTGCATTGATGAATGGGTGATAGAAACTGATAATTGCCTCTTGAAAGACAAACAAAAAATGTAATGTTATATTCCATTATAGTCTTAAAATATATATGTGTGGACCCCCAAATTAATAAATTGATGGTACAGCCATATAGCCTCGGCTACTAAGCAGGGGTAAATAATACTCAAAACATGCTATTCTGTTATTTTGAAACATTGTCATAGTATAATATCAATAGACCCTTGACGCCGAGTTGATTTCTATTTTTAGACTTGTATCAAACAGGTGAACAATATTTTTTACCATACAACACAAACACAAAAATAATTTATAAAGAATGTTTTATTTGTTCTAAGATGAAAAACATTTGCATTTATTCGTGAATGCAATTCCTTTAGCCAACATGTTGCGGTTTATTTATTGTTTACTTATTCAAGGCTCCCTTTGATTTGATGAATTAAGGTCACTAATTAGTAAATAATTCCCCTCACATGGTTGTCTAGGTCTTATTTGAAAGGAAAAACCCAAAACCTGCAGACACTAGGCCCTCCATGGAATGAGTTTAACACCCCTGATCTACAGTATTTGTTCATCAACATCTTAATGTCAATAAAATAATGATTTAAAAAAAGTATGTTTTAAAATGCAGATGTTTATTTCAACTGCATTTGAACTAAATTTAAGTTGCACTTCCACTCCATGATCATGGGTAAAATGTTGCCGAGATGATCAATGTATTTACTGCATTGTTGTATTGTAAGTTTCTCGAGCCAAAACGTCTTCGAGCCAAAACGCTTGTAGGATTGGTAGAATTATGTCATGAACGTTTTCAGTTGATAAAAATGTTTGTTTTTTTAAGAGTTAGATATACTGTAGGCCTATCCAGCTGTAGATGACACTTTACCGTTTGCCTGCCTCAACAGCGAGTGTGGCCTCTTTGAAGCGATAGGAAATCAACAACATCCCTCTTCCACAATAGCTGTTATCTGCAGTTTTGTGCTGGGAACTGTCCCACTCCGTGATCAATAGCTCCCTCTCCACAAGGACCCACTCTTTGTTTATATAATGGGCTATAAGGCACAAGTATACTTTTTTTCCCCTCTCTTGCTCAACTCCAGGACCACCCGCCAACTGATTTTTGGGCTGATGAGATAGCTCTTTATTTTTATTCATGGTAATTCACTACGAAGCTGTATTTTTGCAAACCTCTATAGTGTGAGAGGAGAGACTCTCGGACAGAAACATTCACACCACCAATAACTCGGCAAGATGTTAAAACCCCAATTTGTGCCACAGTTTAGGCTACCGCTAAATGCAGTCATCTGAACGAGGATAGGAGCGAGCGCAGTGTGCCTATTGATTTTGACCTTCTGAATGAATAGATTTATGGAATGTTACCGAAAAGATAACAACAATAGAAATAAACATCTAGTGGCATCTCGATTTACAGAATATCCCTCCCTCATTTACACAACAAATATACAAAAGTATCCCAATTAGCGGGAGAGATAGGGGCATCTTGTCACACAGTGCTGAAGTTTAGAATGGCTGTCAGTCAAAACCCATACAGTGCTGTGAATAAGAGAACCTTCTACAACTAAAATTATCGTAAATAAAGGCCAGGATATAATGATCACAAATGAATAGAAACAATCAGATTTCGGCCTATAAAAGGCGCTGCATGGTCAATCCGACGTCTGCATTGGCCACAGCATTTACTGGTGATGTGGCCTCCGCAGAAGTCAGAGCAAACATACTTTTGGAAGTTTTGGTATTTATTAGGATCCCCATTAGCTGCTGCAAAAGCATCAGCTACTCTTCCTGAGGTCCACATGAAACATAACATAATACATAGTACAGAACATTATTAATTGTCAAGGAAGTGAGTTTGTACAGGACCTCCCACCGTCAACCAATTATGTCAATGCGGAGCTATACAGAGCACTCCGTATTGTTACAAAATTTGAGAGGTGCACAGCGATGTGGTACGGAGCTCAATTTGGTCTCTCTATGACTCCGGAGACTCCGTAATTGCGTTACACCATCCATACGGCACCTCCGACCACATTTTCAGATCAAGCATAATTTGGCTTTACCGTGGTATAACGCAACTTTTAATTGAGGAACCACTGTATGTCTGGATAAGAGTCCACAATGGACAACTATAAACACATTATTTTTCACTGTTACATTGCGCTTACCTGCTTCTCAAGTTTCTTATTCTTGATGTACTCCAGAAGAGGTGTTGTTCTTTTGGCTGAAATTAAATCACATATAATGCAAAGTCAGATTGATTGAATGCCTGACTTATTGGTTGACTGATTGATCCTAGTACCTATGAGTTCCCTTGTCTTGGCCTCTATCTCTCCCAGCAGGGTTTCAGGGTTGGCCATGGACTTCTCCTCATCACAGGAGTAGTTCTCCAGAAACCGACAGTACTCTGGGTCTGCGAGGGGAGAAGGATTAGGATGAGTCAAGAAGAGGGATGAGGTCCATCAGTCACATTGTTACCAAGGATGTGGTGGTAAAGAATAAGGGGGGTAAAATATAGGGTTAAAGCCTCAGATGACAGGAGGGGATGTTATCATAGCTAAATACGTTCATTTGGTGTAATAGGTATGTATCTCTATTCAGAAAATAGAAAGGTTTGTTATCTGCATTTGTGTGCGTTTATCCTTCACTACATCCCAGATTTTTTTTATTTGCGTTATTTATCAGATGCTAAAATAAATCCATAAAGTACAATGAGAGGGCTAAAACCCCATATACTATAAATGTAAAGGGTGGCATGGGTTCCAGTCTGTGTTTGCCAGTCCCGACATGTTTTGACATTGAATGCAGAAACAATCAGGCATCCAGGCTATATGGCTGAATAGTTTCTAAAAAAAAAAAGACAGGTCCAGCACCCACCTTCTTCAATGCTTCCGGCTTTGGCATCTTTCTTTTTGAGTTTCTTCTTGGATACTTTCTGAAAGGGTGCAAACTCTACCACAGCTGGGTACTCCTGGCCTGAGCAAATATTGACATGGAGACAGATCATCATTAGACAACACCTGACACAATGATCAAACCATTACCATGGCATCTGGGGTTGTGAAACCCTCCTGTCTCATGACAGATTAGAGCCCACACACACACACACACACACACACACACACACACACACACACACACACACACAATAAAGCACCACAAAAAAGAGGCATCACAAGAAAACACTGAGCGTTGACCATTGAGGATGTGTTTAATTGCATTATATATATCCAGCAGCACTATACTTCTACCCACTATTTACAGTGCTTTCGGAAAGTATTCAGACCGCTTTACTTTTTCCAGAATTTGTTAAGTTACAGCCTTATTCTAAAATTGATAAAATAGTTTTTCCCCCTCTAAATCTACACACAAAACCCCATAACGACAAAGTAAAACCAGGTTTAGAAATGTTTGCCAATTTGTAAAACAAAAAAACTGAAATATCACATTTACATAAGTATTCAGACCCTTTACTCAGCACTTTATTGAAGCACCTTTGGCAGTGACTACAGCCTTGAGTCTTCTTGGGTATGACACTATAAGCTTGGCACACCTGTATTTGGAGAGTTTCTCCCATTCTTCTCTGCAGAACCTCTCAAGCTCTGTCAGGTTGGCTGGGAAGTGTTGCTGCACAGCTATTTTCAGGTCTCTCCAGAGATGTTCGATCAGGTTCAAGTCCGGGCTCTGGCTGGGCCACTCAAGGACATTCAGAGACTTGTCCTGCCTTGTCTTGGCTGTGTACTTAGGGGCGTTGTCCTGTTGGAAGGTGAACCTTCACCCCAGTCTGATGACATGAGCGCTCTGGAGTAGGTTTTCATCAAGGATCTCTGTACTCTGCTCTGTTCATCTTTGCCTCGATCCTGACTTGTCTCCCAGTCCCTGCCTCTGAAAAACATCCCCGTAGCATGATGCTGCCACCGCCATGCTTCACCATAGGGATGGTGCCAGGTTTCCTCCAGACGTAATGCTTGGCAATCAGGCCAAAGAGTTCACGTTTGGTTTCATCAGACCAGAGAATCTTGTTTCTCATGGTCTGAGAGTCTTTAGGTGCTTTTTTGGCAAACTCCAACTCATGTGCCTTTTACTGAGGTTTGGCTTCTGTCTGGCCACTCTACCATAAAGGCCTGATTTGTGGAGTCCTGCAGAGATGGCTGTCCTTCTGGAAGGTTCTCCCATCTCCACAGATCAACTCGAGAGCTCTGTCATCAGGTTCTTGTACACCTTGACCAAGGCCCTTCTCCCCTGATTGCTCAGTTTGGGGCAACCAGTCCTGGTGGTTCCAAACTTCTTCCTTTTAAGAATGTTGGAGGCCACTGTGTTCTTGGGGACCTTCAATGCTGGAGAAATGTTGTGGTACCCATTCTCAGATCTGTGCCTCGACACAATCCTATCTCTGAGCTCTACGAACAATTCCTTCGACCTCATGGCTTGGTTTTTTCTCTGACATGCACTGTCAACTGTGGGACCTTACATAGACAGGTGTGTGCCTTTTTCAAATCATGTCCAATCAATTGAATTTACCACAGGTGAAGTCCAATAAAGTCATAGAAACATCTAAAGGATGATGAAAGGAAACATGATTGACCTGAGCTCAATTTCGAGTCTTACAGCGAATGGTCTGAATAATGTAAATAAGGTATCTGTTTTTTATTTTATATAAATTAGCAAAACATTCTAAAAACGTGTTTTCACTTTGTCATTATGGGTTATGGTGCGTAGATTGCTGAGGAATTATTTGTATGTAATACATTTTAGAATAAGGCTGTAAACATAACAAAATGTGGAAAAGTCAAGGGTTCTGAATACTTTCCAAAGGCACAGTACTTCTACCTACAGGACTATCTGCTCAAAAACATTGTGCAAACACTACTAAGCACTATTAACACATTGGTAATAGGAAATATTTAGGATAGGTTTCCCAGACATAGATTAAGCCTAGTCCTGCACTAAAAAGCAAGATCGATGGAGAATCTCCAGAATAGGAAGAAGAGTGGCAGGCCCTGGTGCACAACTGAGCAAAAGGACTAGTACATTAGCGTGTCTAGTTTGAGAAACAGACGCCTCACAAGTCCTCAACTGGCAGCTTCATTAAATAGTACCCGCAAAACACCCGTCTCAACGTCAACAGTGAAGAGGCGTCCCCTGGGATGCTGGCCTTCTAGGCAGAGTTCTTCTGTCCAGTGTCGGTGTTCTTTTGCCCATCTTAACCTTTTCTTTTTATTGGCCAATCTGAGATATGGCTTTTTCTTTGCAAAGGTCTTTGTTTCTGGACATTTTGAGCCTGTAATCAAACCCACAAATGCTGATGCTCCAGTCTAAAGAAGGACAGTTTTATTGCTTCTTTAAATCAGGACACCATTTTTCAGCTGTGCTAACATAATTGCAAAAGGGTTTTCTAATGATCAATTAGCCTTTTAAAATTATAAACTTGGATTAGCTAACACAACGTGCCATTGTAACACAGGAGTGAAGGTTGCTGATAATGGGCCTCTGTAAGCCTATGTAGATTTTCAGCTACAATAGTAATTTACAACATTTATAATGTCTACACTGTATTTCTGATCAAATTGTTGTTATTTTAATGGGCAAAAATGTTTTGCTTTTCTTTCATAAACAAGGACATTTCTAAGTGACCCCAAACTTTTGAATGGTAGTGTACATAAAAAATATACCTTTGTTATCAATGAAAACATAGCCATCAAAGCGGTCTCTGAAGAGCAGGATGTCCTCTGGGTTTTTGAAGTTGATGTAAGCTCTGGAGAACAAGTGTGGGTAGAGGCTGCATGGAATTAACAGGTTGTTTTAGAAAGCCATTCCATCAAGAGCAGCCTATCTAAAATGTGGAGTTAAAAGAGTGATGATGACATATTCTCTGTTACACCCTGATTTTAGGTGGTAACCTAATGATTAGATTACTGTGCTAGTGTTTTAGCAAGATCATTTAGAAATCATTCAGTCAGGCTGAATCGGCATTAACAGCAAAGGCGGTATGGACTTCACAAACCAAGGTTTGGTGAAGCCAATTGTTTAATATCTGTGGGTAATGTCAACATCACGATGTTGGCGTCACCCGATGCAGATCTGAGAAAAACAATTATCTGTGCAGGCACCCTGTCCCAACACATGGAGTATCCTACTAAATATTCACCTTTGATCTGCAGGGAAGAACTCAAAGTAGTCAAAGGATGGAAGAGGACTGAGCTGTTCTTCCAGCTGGTCCTTGGAAAGGTTGGGTGGAAGTCGCCTTATTACTACCTGGAACCGAGAAGGACATACATGCACAAACACAAAATAGTGGGTTGAAATTACACTAAAATTGGCAAGACACCAAAGACATTCATGGTCACGTTAATAGTTGGATGGAATTTACTCTTAAATCAATGAATTTGTACTGTGTGGCTTGGTTGTTTGAATACATACATTTCAACTATGACAGACAAAATGAGAAAACAAATACAGAAAATCACATTGTAGGATTTGTAATGGATTTATTTGCAAATTATGGTGGAAAATAAGTATTTGGTCAATATCAAAAGTTTCTCTCAATACTTTGTTATATACCCTTTGTTAGCAATGACAGTGGTCAAACGTTTTCTGTAAGTCTTCACAAGGTTTTCACACACTGTTGCTGGTATTTTGGCCCATTCCTCCATGCAGATCTCCTCTAGAGCAGAAATGTTTTGGGACTGTTGCTGGGCAACACGGACTTTCAACTCCTTCCAAAGATTTTCTATGGGGTTGAGATCTGGAGACTGGCTAGGCCACTCCAGGACCTTGATATGCTTCTTACGAAGCCACTCCTTCGTTGCCAGTGCGGTGTGATTGGGATCCTTGTCATGCTGAAAGACCCAGCCACGTTTCATCTTCAATGCCCTTGCTGATGGAAGGAGGTTTTCACTCAAAATCTCACGATACATGGCCCCATTAATTCTTTACACGGATCAGTCGTCCTGGTCCCTTTGCAGAAAAAACAGCCCCAAAGCATGATGTTTCCACCCCCATGCTTCACAGTAGGTATGGTGTTCTTTGGATGAAACTCAGCATTCTTTGTCCTCCAAACACGACGAGTTCAGTTTTTCCCAAAAAGTAATATTTTGGTTTCATCTGACCATATGACATTCTCCCAATCTTCTTCTAGCAAACTTCAGACAGGCCTGGAGATGGCCTGTACTGGCTTAAGCAGGGAGACACGTCTGGCACTGCAGGATTGGAGTCCCTGGCGGCATAGTGTGTTAGGCTTTGTTACTTTGGTCCCAGCTCTCTGCAGGTCATTCACTAGGTCCCCCCGTGTGCTTCTTGGATTTTTGCTCACCGTACTTGTGATCATTTTGACCCCACGGGGTGAGATCTTGCGTGGAAATCCAGATCGAGGGAGATTATCAGTGGTCTTGTATGTCTTCCATTTCCTAATAATTGCTCCCACAGTTGATTTCTTCCAACCAAGCTGCTTACCTATTGCAGATTCCGTCTTCCCAGCCTGGTGCAGGTCTACAATTTTCTTTCTGGTGTCCTTT
Organism: Oncorhynchus keta; assembly: GCF_023373465.1. Lineage (NCBI taxonomy): Eukaryota > Metazoa > Chordata > Actinopteri > Salmoniformes > Salmonidae > Oncorhynchus > Oncorhynchus keta. The sequence continues at coordinate 47,460,896 of NC_068454.1, forward strand.
GACAGCTCCTTGGTCTTGGCCATAGTAGAGTTTGGAGTGTGACTGTTTGAGGTTGTGGACAGGTGTCTTTTCTACTGATAACAAGTTCAAACAGGTGCCATTAATACAGGTAACGACTGGAGGACAGAGGAGCCTCTCAAAGAAGAAGTTACAGGTCTGTGAGAGCCAGAAATCTTGCTTGTTTGTAGGTGACCAAATACTTATTTTCCACCATAATTTGCAAATAAATGTGATTTTTTTTTCTCATTTTGTCTGTCATAGTTGAAGTGTACCTATGATGAAAATTACAGGCCTCATATTTTTAAGTGGGAGAACTTGCACAATTGGTGGCTGACTAAATACTTGTTTTGCCCCACTGTATGTTCATTGAATTGAGCAATGTGATGTAGGCATTCTTTGGGGCAGAAGTGCACCGCCTATACCTTTGCAACTTTATCAACATAGCATAAGCTACAATAGCGTTACATGCATACAATAGTACAGCAAACATACATATTACTTTGTTCAAACATAGGCCTACTACTTCAGATACACTATATATACAAAAGTATGTGGACACCTCTTCAAATTAGTGGAATCGGTTATTTCGGATGGTTCTGACCTATAATATGTGGACATCTATAAGTACCTAGGTGTCTGGCTAGACTGTAAACTCTCCTTCCAGACTCATATAAAACATCTCTAATCTTAAATCAAATCTAGAGTTGGCTTTCTATTCCGCAACAAAGCCTCCTTCACTCACGCCGTCTAGTAAAACTGACTATCCTACCGATCCTCCACTTTGGCGATGTCATCTACAAAATAGCGTCCAATACTCTACTCAGCAAACTGGATGCAGTTTACCACAGTGCCATCCGTTTTGTTACTAAAGCACCTTATACCACCCACCACTGCGACCTGTATTCTCTAGTCGGCTGGCCCTCGCTACATAGTCGTCGCCAGACCCACTGACTCCAGGTCATCTACAAGTCCATGCTAGGTAAAGCTCCGCCTTATCTCAGTTCACTGGTCACGATGGCAACACCCACCCGTAGCACGCGCTCCTACAGGTGTATCTCACTGATCATCCCTAAAGCCAACACCTAATTTGGCGGCCTTTCCTTCCAGTTCTCTGCTGCCTGTGACTGGAACGAATTGCAAAAATCGCTGAAGTTGGAGACTTTTATCTCCCTCACCAACTTTAAACATCTGCTATCTGAGCAGCTAACCGATCGCTGCAGCTGTACATAGTCCATCGGTAAATAGCCCACCCAATTGACCTACCTCATCCCCACACTGTTTTTATTTATTTACTTTTCTGCTCTTTTGCACAACAGTATCTCTACCTGCACATGACCATCTGATAATTTATCACTCCAGTGTTAATCTGCTAAATTGTAATTATTTGCCTACCTCCTCATGCCTTTTGCACACAATGTATATAGACACTTTTTTTCTACTGTGTTATTGACTTGTTTATTATTTACTCCATGTGTAACTCTGTGTTGTTGTCTGTTCACACTGCTATGCTTTATCTTGGCCAGGTTGCAGTTGTAAATGAGAACTTGTTCTCAACTAGCCTACCTGGTTAAATAAAGGTGAAATAAAAAATAAAATAAATTTCAGCCACACTCGTTGCTGACAGGTGTATAAAATAAAGCACACAGCCATGCAATCTCCATAGAAAAACATTGGCAGGATTATGGCCTTACTAAAGAGCTCAGTGACTTTTAACGTGGCACTGTCATCAGATGGCACCTTTCCAGTAAATCAGTTAGTATTTTTTGGGGGGCAGATACCAGGAGAACGCTACCTGCCCGAACACATAGTGCCAACTGTAAAGTCTGGTGGAGGAGGAAAAATGGTCTGAGGCTGTATTTCATGGTTGAGCTAGGCCCCTTACTTCCAGTTACATTCTAGATGATTCTGTGCTTCAACTTTGTGGCAACAGTTTGTGGAAGACCCTTTCCTGGTTCAGCATGCTACCATGCACAAAGTGAGGTCCATACAGAAATGGTGTGTCGAGATTGGCGAGGAAGAACTTGACTGGCCTGCACAGAGCCCTGACCTCAACCCCATCCAACACTTTTGTGATTAAATTGGTAAGCCGACTGCGAGCCAGGCCTAATCGCCCAACATCAGTGCCCGACCTCACTAATGCTCTTGTGGCTAAATGGAAGCAAGTCCCCACAGCAATGTTCCAACATCTAGTGGAAAGCCTTCCCAGAAGAGTGGAGGACGTTATAGCAGCAAAGGGGGAGAAACAACTCCATTTGAATGATTTTGGAAAGAACTGTTCAACAGCAGGTGTCAACATACTTTTGGTCATGTAGTGTATGTTGTTGTTGACATATATTGCATGCACCTAATGCAGATCGTTAGAAAATTTGGTAGGCGCATGGCGATGCAGTACAGAGAGCTCAATTCGGCCTCTGCGTGCCTTCCAGAGGCTCCATAAATGCGTCACACCCTCCATAAGGAGAACCGACAACAGTTTCGGATCAAGCATAAATTGTATCTTAGCATACCTCTCGCGTTCGCTGCCTGTGGTGCCGATTATGTTGCCTCGTCCATATCTGCGGCCGACTGCAATAACAAGCACGCCATCACAGCGGTCTGCCTACCTTAGTAAATACCTCCTTCTTCTCTTCTTTCTGCTTTGAGTTGACAAAGACGGCGTCCTGTTCCCTCGGAATGTCTCTAAATTGTATCTCGACGACACTTTTCTCCCTGCCTCCGGGCATTTGGTCCTTTTCAGACCTCATCTCTCTCCATCTCTCTTCCTCTCCTGTGGAAGTCACTATGTCCCCTCGCGAGAGTTCTAAACCAAGTACCGCGATTATTCAATGCCTCAGCAACGACGCAGTCCGCAAGAGCTTGTGCTGCTGTGTTGTTTATGTCGTGCGCACTTCTCATTTATCAGTTTGAGAAAATATCTATTAAAAAATACGTTGTTAATATACAATACGTGCGACTTCTATAGTTTATTGATTTATTTAGTATTCACATGTTATAAACAGTCTTTACAGGTCTGAGCTGCGAATAGGACAATAGTATGTTAGTAGGCTGGTCGCTGGTAGGATGTGTGAGGAAGTAGGTCTACTGCATCTTAATAAGATGTTTTAAGAAATACTGTGTTCATTCCCGGGAGATTATTGTCAATAGACGATAACATCAGTGACATCCATAAGGGAAATCAACATAACAACAAATATATAATTTTGATTCCTTGTGGACCTTAGTGCGCGTCTGATGTTGCAGGGAGAGCCTACAGTTATGCCTCAATCAGACCCGAAAGTGAGTGCGTTTGGTACTCCAGAAGTAGGTTACATTAATTTACAATGGAGCCCTGCATTTTTGTTTCACTAGGTAAGTCAGTTAAGAACAAATTCTTATTTACAGTGACGGTCTAGTTATTTTGACCTTGTCAGCTCAGGGATTCGATTATGCAACCTTTCAGATTACTGGCCCAACGCTCGAACCACTAGGCTACCTGCCTTGACAGAAATAGTGGATGTTGAACTTTGTCGCACACATATCCACAAAAATGTTTACATGATGAAAAAGTTTGACTGCAGAATTTATTACTCAGCATTGATGCCAAACACTGTCTGTATGATCAAGGCATTTAGTCTCATCACACCTACAGCTCCTTGCGTTTTGGTACACCAGAAGTACATTTATTTTCAGTGGAACGTTTGCCTTGCAGCATTGCATTGCAGGGGCAATGTGTTGGATTTATCAAACAACTCCATCACACAGATAGCGTTTAGCGCAAAATGGTATGCAGCATTATCTGGATATGTGTGCAACAAAAGTTAAACATTCACCTTCTGCTACCATTTCTATCAAGCCATATTATTATCTACGCATAGTCAATCTATTCATACAGTTTCGATAAATCCAATGTACAGCTGAAGTCGGAAGTTTACATACACCTTAGCCAAATACATTTAAACTCAGTTTTTCACAATTCCTGACATTTAATCCTAGTAAAAATGTACTGTCTTAGGTCAGTTAGAATCACCACTTTATTTTAAGAATGTGAAATGTCCGAATAATAGTAGAGAGTGATTTATTTCAGCTTTTATTTATTTCATCACATTCCCAGTGCGTCAGAAGTTTACATATACTTAATTAGTATTTGGTAGCATTGCCTTTAAATTGTTTAACTTGGGTCAAATGTTTCGGGTAGCCTTCCACAAGCTTCCCACAATACGTTGGGTGAATGTTGGCCCATTCCTCCTGACAGAGCTGGTGTAACTGAGTCAGGTTAGTAGTCCTCCTTGCTCGCACATGCTTTTTCAGTTCTGCCCACAAATGTTCTATAGGATTGAGATCAGGGATTTGTGATGGCCACTCCAATGCCTTGATTTTGTTGTCCTTAAGCCTTTTTGCCAGAACTTTGGAAGTATGGTTGTCATTGTTCATTTGGAAGATGCATTTGTGACCAAGCTTTAACTTCCTGACTGATGTCTTGAGATGTTGCTTCAATACAGTGCCTTGCGAAAGTATTCGGCCCCCTTGAACTTTGCGACCTTTTGCCACATTTCAGGCTTCAAACATAAAGATATAAAACTGTATTTTTTTGTGAAGAATCAACAACAAGTGGGACACAATCATGAAGTGGAACAACATTTATTGGATATTCCAAACTTTTTTAACAAATCAAAAACTGAAAAATTGGGCGTGGCCCAAAAAAAGCAGGCCCAAACCATGATACTGCCACCACCAACGTTTGAAATATCCAATAAATGTCGTTCCACTTCATGATTGTGTCCCACTTGTTCTTGATTCTTCACAAAATAATAAAGTTTTATATCTTTATGTTTGAAGCCTGAAATGTGGCAAAAGGTCTCAAAGTTCAAGGGGGCCGAATACTTTCGCAAGGCACTGTATGTCCACATCATTTTCCTCATGATGTCATCTATTTTGTGAAGTGCACCAGTCCCTCCTGCAGCATAGCACCCCCACAACATGATGCTGCCACCCCCGTGCTTCAAGGTTGGGATGGTGTTCTTCGGCTTGCAAGCGTCCCCCTTTTTCCTCCAAACATAACGATGGTCATTATGGCCAAACAGTTCATTTTTGTTTCATCAGACCAGAGGACATTTCTCCAAAAAGTATGATCTTTGTCCCCATGTGCAGTTGCAAACCGTAGTAGGCCTTTTTATGGTGGTTTTGGAGCAGTGGCTTCTTCCTTGCTCAGCGGCCTTTCAGGTTATGTCGATATAGGACTCATTTTACTGTGAATATAGATAATTTTGTTTCCTCCAGCATCTTGACAAGGTCCTTTGCTGTTGTTCTAGGACTGATTTGCACTTTTTGCACTAAAGTGCATTCATCTCTAGGAGACAGAACGCGTTTCTTTCCTGAGCTGTACGACAGCTGCGTGGTCCCATGGTGTTTATACTTACGTACTATTGTTTGTACAGTTGAACGTGGTACCCACAGGTGTTTGAAAATTGCTCCCAAGGATGAACCAGACTTGTGAAGGTCTACAGTTTTTTCTGAGGTCTTGGCAGTTATTTTGATTTTCCCATGATGTCAAGCAAAGAGGCACTGAGTTTGAAGCTAGGCCTTGAAATACATCCACAGGTACACCTCCAATTGACTCAATTGATGTCATTTAACTTATCAGAAGCTTCTAAAGCCATGACATAATTTTCTGGAATTTTCCAAGCTGTTTTAAAGGCACTGTTAACTTAGTGTATGTAAACTTCTGACCCACTGGAATTGTGATACGGTGAATTATACGTGAAATAATCTGCCTGTAAACAATTGTTGGAAAAATGTCATGCACAAAGTGGATGTCCTAACCAACTTGACAAAATTATAGTTTGTTAAACAAGAAATTTGTGGAGTGGTTGAAAAATTAGTTTTAATGACTCCAATGACTCACAAACACGATGGTGGTCTTCAAAAGTAACAGTCAGTATCTGGTGTGGCCACCAGCTGCATTAAGTATTGCAGTGCATCTCCTCCTCATGGACTACACCGAATTTGCGAGTTCTTGCTGTGAGATGTTACCCCACTCTTCTACCAAGGCACCTGAAAGTTCCCGGACATTTCTGTGGGGAATGGACCTAGCCCTCACCCTCCGATCCAACAGGTCCCAGACATGCTCAATGGGATTGAGATCCGGGCTCTTCGCTGGCCATGGCAGAACACTGACATTCCTGTTTTGCAGGAAATCATGCACAGAACAAGCAGTATGGCTGGTGGCATTGTCAAGTTGAAGGGTCATGTCAGGATGAGCCTGCAGGAAGGGTACCACATGAGGGAAGGGGATGCCCTCCTTGTAACGCACAGATTTGAGATTACCTGAAAAGACAACAAGCTCAGTCCGATGGTGCTGTGACACACCGCCCCAGACCATGACGAACCCTCCACCTCCAAATCGACCCTGCTCCAGAGTACAGGCCTCGGTGTAATGCTCATTCCTTCAACGATAAGTGTGAATCCAACCATCACCCCTGGTGAGGCAAAACCGCGACCCGTCAGTGAAGAGCACTTTTTGCCAGTCTTGTCCGGTCCAGCAACGGTGGGTTTGTGCCCCTAGGCGACGTTGTTGCCGGTAATGTCTGGTGAGGACAGGCCTACAAGCCCTCAGTCCAGCCTCTCTCTCAGCCTATTGCGGACAGTCTGAGCACTGATGGGGGGATTGTGCGTTCCTGGTGTAACTCAGGCAGTTGTTGTTGCCATCCTGTACCTGTCCTGCAAGTGTGATGTTCGGATGTACCGATCCTGTGCAAGTGTTGTTACACGTGGTCTGCCACTACGAGGATGATCAGCTGTCCGTCCTGTCTCCCTGTAGCACTTTCTTAGGCATCTCACAGTGCGGACATTGCAATTTATTGTCCTGGCGACATCGGCAGTCCTCATGCCTCCTTGCAGCATGCCTAAGGCATGTTCACGCAGATGAACAGGGACCCTGGGCATCTTTCTTTTGGTGTTTTTCAGTCAGTAGAAAGGCTGTTTAGTGTCCTAAGTTTTCATAACTGTGACCATAATTGCCTACCGTCTGTAAGCTGTTAGTGTCTTAACGACCTTTCCACAGGTGCATGTTCATTAATTGTTTATGGTTCATTGAACAAGCATGGGAAACAGTGTTTTAAACCTTTTAGAATGAAGATCTGTGAAGTTATTTGGATTTTTAAAGACAGGGTCCTGAAAAAGGGAAATTTCTTTTTTTGCTGAGTTTAGAATAACCATCCCTTCCATCTCAGCATCAGACCTTTGAAGTGTGTGTGTGACGTCTTGTCTCTGCTCTCCTAAGATATGGTGTAACACAAACAGACAGACAACCTGAGAGTTGCTCTTTTCTATTACATGGCTGTGTAAGTAGGCTTGAGAATGGCACACAAGTATTTATTGTTTTGAAGTAGTAGGGGTAGTGACGGCAGTAGTAGGGTTTTCAAAGGCTGTGTGTTAGGTCACAAAAACTATTTGGGGGTGGTTTGTAGATGTGGAGTTATTATAGTGGGCTAGTATAGTAGGCTAACGTGAGTACCATATGTGTTTTAAGCTCAAAATGTTTGTTTGAACATTCAACATTTTTTTGTGGCAGTGATTTCAGTTTTGAATGTTGAAGCCTGCATTCCGCCATTTAAATGAATGGGGATACAACAAGCTATATAGTCTATGAAGTGGGAATGATAGTAAAATCCTGTGTTGAAGCCATCTAAATTGAGCCAGTCAGCACATGTCAACGTTGTAGCTGTGGTCAGTAGTTGTGTGGTTAGTAGTGGTCAGTGGTTGTGGTCAGTGGTTGTGATCAGTAGTTGTGTTTCTCAGTAGTTCTGTGGTTAGTAGTTGTGGTCAGCTATGTGGTTGTGTTCAGTAGTAGTGGTCAGTTATGTGGTTGTGGTCAATAGTTGTGTGGTTGTGGTCAGAAGTGATGTGCAGTAGTTGTGGTCAATAGGTGTGTGGTTGTGGTTAGTAGTTGTATTCATTCAGTAGTTGTGGTCAGTATACAAGCACACTACTCCAGACTGGTCTGCACATTTTAAAGTTTGAATGGCGTTTCTAAGGCACCTGAAATACATTGGGATTCATGCAAATATGGTGTAGTAGTATAACATTTTTTTTTTTTTTACAATCAACAGTACCAGTACCAATTTTTAAGTTGTTTTTGTGTTGGTAGCTTTAACAGTTTATGAGGAGTGGCATTATCCAAATATTTTCCATTGGAGTCTATGGAGTTCCAAAAGTATAAATGGTATCAAAAAGCTGTACTGTTGTTGGCCAAAAGTTTTGAGAATGACACAAATATTAATTTTCACAAAGTTTGCTGCTTCAGTGTCTTTAGATATTTTTGACAGATGTTACAATGGAATACTGAAGTATAATTACAAGCATTTCATAAGTGTCAAAGGGTTTTTATTGACAATTACATGAAGTTGATGCGAAGAGTCAATATTTTCAGTGTTGACCCTTCTTCAAGACCTCTGCAATCCGCCCTGGCGTACTATCAATTAACTTCTGGGCCACATCCTGACTGATGGCAGCCCATTCTTGCATAATCAATGCATGGAGTTTGTCAAAATTGGTGGGTGTTTGTTTGTCCACCCTCCTCTTGAGGATTGACCACAAGTTCTCAATGGGATTAAGGTCTGGGGAGTTTCTTGGCCATGGACCCAAAATATTGATGTTTTGTTCCCCGAGCCACTCAGTCATCACTTTTGCCTTATGGCAAGGTGCTCCATCATGCTGGAAAAGGCATTGTTTGTCACCAAACTGTTCCTGGATGGTTGGGAGAAGTTTCTCTCGAGAACCATTCTTTATTCATGGCTGTGTTCTTAGGCAAAATTGTGAGTGAGTCCACTCCCTTGGCAGAGAAGCTACCACACACATGAATGATCTCAGGATGCTTTACTGTTGGCATGACAGGCTGATGGTCGCGCTCACCTTGTCTTCTCCAGACAAGCCTTTTTCCCGGATGCCCCAAACAATCGGAAAGGGGATTCATCAGAGAGAATTACTTTACCTCAGTCCTCAGCAGTCTGTCCCTGATGTTTTTCCTGGAGAGAAGTGGCTTCATTGCTGCCCTTCTTGACACCAGGCCATCCTCAAAGTCTTCGCCTCACTGTGCGTGCAGATGCACTCATACCCGCCTGCTGCCATTCCTGAGCAAGCTCTGTACTGGTGGTGCCCCGATCCCGCAGCTGAATCAACTTTAGGAGACGGTCCTGGCGCTTGCTGGACTTTCTTGGGCGCCCCAAAGCCTTCTTCACAACAATTTAACCGCTCTCCTTGAAGATCCGATAAATGGTTGATTTAGGTGCAATCTTACTGGCAGCAATATCCTTGCCTGGGAAGCCCTTTTTGTGCAAAACAATGATGACGGCATGTGTTTCCTTGCAGGTAACCATGGTTGGCAGAGGAAGAACAATGATTCTAAGCACCACCTTCCTTTTGAAGCTTCCAGTCTTTTATTCAAACTCAATCAGCATGACAGAGTGATCTCCAGCCTTGTCCTCATCAACACTCACACTTGTGACATGATGTCAGCTGGTCCTTTTGTGGCAGGCCTGAAATGCAGTGAAAATGTTTTAGTTTTTTTAGGATTCAGTTTATTTGCATGGCAAAGAGGGACTTTGCAATTCATCTGATCACTCTTCATATCATTCTGGAGTATATGCAAATTGCCATCACACACACTGAGGCAGCAGTCTTTGTGAAAATTAATATTTGTGTCACTCAAAACGTTTGACCGCGACTGTATACAAGCAACCTATTCCAGACCACATCTTAAAGTTTGAATGCCGTTTCTAGCTTAAACGGTGGAAGACTAGTTACGACCAGAATTTTTCATTCATGTCTATAGCAATTGAAATGCATTGGGATGTATACAAATATGGTTGGTAGTGTGAAAAGTATTAGTGTAAACATCTTTTTTTTTTAAAGCAACCTGACCAAGACTGCAATGATCACAAAAAAAACAGAATATTAAAAGATAAACGTATGGTTTATTGTAAGTATTACCAGTATTTTCATCAAAACGCTCTTGCATTCAGCATTTTTTGTTTGTTTATTCAAAGTAAAAATCCACAGGTAGCAACACACGTTCCTGCTAGTGGGCAGGAGTAGGGGGCAGTCAGTTACTGCTGCATTCATTCCATTCTGTTAAGCATCAGAGTACCATGTCTTTGCTTTCCCCACTGTCTTCAGACTACCCGCCTGAGGCACAAATCCAAACCAAGCCCACACCTCACATCCCCAGGTCCCTTTCAACCTCCCTTGGGAATATGAAAGGATTGAAATAGTGTGAGCAATATTCATTCAGCCAAAAAATATATATTTTACAATACGGTACTGAGCGTGACATCTTTTTCCAACAAAACCAATTGGACAGAAGGTCAAATTCATGCTAAAAAGCTCTGCCTTAACCTCTTCCCCATCGCTTAGTCTATTCCAATCCCATCATTTCAAATCCCCAAGAGGGGAACACGACGAGAAACCTATAGATAAGTGCCAACTGTCTGGTTGGTAATGGGTCCCGAGGCTGGGACCAGGCAACCTGCCACTACTATGATATCATCAGTGACATCACGCGCTGGTGTCGGACATCGAGGTCTCGAGCATCATGTCACTCTCGTACATGTTGCATTCCAGGGGCAGCGAGCTCCGCAGGGGCGTGTCCAACGAGGCCTTGTCCTGATTGGACTGCGGCGTCTCCAGGGCCATGATGCCGCTCTCCTCCAGAAGAACCGTGGTTCGAGCGTTACTGGGTTCCGTCGACGTGTTCAGCATCGTCATCAACCCCGGGGTGCTCAGCGTCCCACGGACTTTGTCTTTTATGTCCGTTCCTGAAAGACACATACACCATTAAAATGCTTTACACACACACACACACACACACACACACACACACACACACACACACACGTATGTATGTGGACACCTGCTCATTACAAAATTATGAGCATTAACATGAAGTTGGTCCCCCCCGTTTGTACGCGCTACACACTTCAGCACTCGGTTGTCCCGTTCTGTGAGCTTGTGTGGCCTACATCTTTGTGGCTGAGCCGTTGTTGCTCCTAGACGTTTCCACTACACAATATCATAACTTACAGTTGACCGGGGCAGCTCTAGCAGGGCAGAAACTGATTTGTTGGCATATGACAACAACTATGACAGTGCCACATTGAAAGTCACTGAGCTCTTCAGTAAGGCCATTCTACTGCCAATGTTTGTCTATGGCAATTGCAAGGCTTTGTGCTCGATTTTATACACCTATCAGCAACGGGTGTGGCTGAAATAGCCGAATCCACCAATTTGAAGGGGTTTCCACATACAAGACATATACACACACACAAAAGTATCAAACTGGCTTGACACCGTAACAACATCAGGACTGGTGGTCTACTAGTTTTCCGCTGTTCTTTGAGCATGTTAAGAAATAAGAAATCCAGCGCTAACCTGCAGGTGCACATTAAGTTCTGCCTGTTCGCTGCAATCCACCCATATTGTTTAACATTAAAACAACGTATACCTTCCAGACTGAAATTATTATGCATATTCCCATTGTACATCTGTCATTATGGTGTTGACTCATTTTAAAATTACAAATATTTTATGATACATTTTTATAGAAAATACACTCATCCAACTACTATTCATTCTTCTTCTTGTTTGTTAGAATTAAACCTTTGACAGTGGATCACTGACTTGCAGGGTCTTTCTAACAAATGACACAGGGGCTCGGGTCACAATCCCAGCACATAATGCACATAGTATCCAAAAGTGTCCCTCAGAAAAAGCGACATTATTTCTTAACACAATTCGCCGGCAAGGCACACACTGGCAACAAGACTCGGAAAAAGCAAAAAAGAAACGCAAAATCAACAGTACTTAAAATGTCTTATAAGTCATTGATGTTTACAAGCAAAAATATAACAAATGCATCCACAAATGATTGTCGCAAATCTGTTTTAGCGTGGGTTGCAAAGGAAGTCATTTTACCTATGTAGGAAGTTTTACCTATGTAGGCATCCGTATCGCCAATGTACATCTCAATGCAGTGGCCGAGCATTGTCACAGAAAACGTGTCATCTCGCTTAAGACCGAGTGCCTGTCAGAAAAACAAGGGAAAAACTCACATCAATTGCTGTAGTAACATTGAAATGCACAGCAATATTTATTCAACGTGTCACACAGGTTCTATGTCTATGGATTTAAAATGTAAATAAAATGGACAAAAAAAAAAATATACAGTACCGTGTGGAAGTAGTCGATGGCGCTCTCGAAGTCTCCCATGAGGCTGTGCACATATCCGATGGCGGAGTAGGTTGACGCGTGCTGGGGGATGAGAACCAGGGCCTGACGGTGGTACTCCAACGCCTGGACATACTTCCTATTGGAGGACAGAACAAAACAACCATTTGGACAGTTCTCTAATGACCAGAGCCAAATAAAAAGAGTTCTGCCTCGGCTGGGTGGGTTCAGAGAGAGAAAAAAAGGATGTAATCAAACAATACCTTCCCTATCAGAACTAGGTAAAAAAAAGTATTTGTTTTATTTTTTATATTGTTCCATAGTTGCCATGGCGCCTAGTGGCAGCCTTGGTAATTTACTCTTGCAAACTTAATCCTTAGAACAGCAATTAGAAGTCAAAATAATAAATATGCTGAGCGATAGAGCTGGAGAAATGTAAGCACTCAAATTCATAGACAGAGCGATGGATACCAATAATGGAAGGACTGACCAATAATGTTTTACAAGTTATAGTTTAAACCATGTTGAGGCTTTATAGTGTTGCTTGTTTAGTTTTACATTTATTCACAAACAATGGAGTGAAACAAGCTTGTATTTTGGGTTCTGATGGGGTACAACAGCTGACAGCTTGGTAGCAAATTGATCTTCCAAATGGATAATGACTCCAAGCATACTTCCAAAGTTGTGGCAAAATGGCTTAAGGACAACAAAGTCAAGGTGGTGGTTGAAGATATCCCTCTAGTGGTGTGGGGGCTGTGCTTTGGCAAAGTGGGTGGGGTTATATCCTGCCTGTTTGGCCCTCCTGTCTCAGCCTCCAGTATTTATGCTGCAGTAGTTTGTGTCGGGGTGCTAGGATCAGTCTGTTATATCTGGAGTATTTCTCCTGTCTTATCTGGTGTCCTGTGTGAATGTAAGTATTTTCTTTCTTTCTTTCTTTCTTTCTTTCTCTTTCTTTCTTTCTTTCTTTCTTTCTTTCTTTCTTTCTTTCTTTCTTTCTTTCTTTCTTTCTTTCTTTCTTTCTTTCTTTCTTTCTTTCTTTCTTTCTTTCTTTCTTTCTTTCTTTCTTTCTTTCTTTCTTTCTTTCTTTCTTTCTTTTTCTTTCTTTCTTTCTTTCTTTCTTTCTTTCTTTCTTTCTTTCTTTCTTTCTTTCTTTCTTTCTTTCTTTCTTTCTTTCTTTCTTTCTTTCTTTCTTTCTTTCTTTCTTTCTTTCTTTCTTTCTTTCTTTCTTTCTTTCTTTCTTTCTTTCTTTCTTTTCTTTCTTTCTTTCTTTCTTTCTTTCTTTCTTTCTTTCTTTCTTTCTTTTCTTTCTTTCTTTCTTTCTTTCTTTCTTTCTTTCTTTCTTTTCTTTCTTTCTTTCTTTCTTTCTTTCTTTCTTTTTCTTTCTTTCTTTCTTTCTTTCTTTCTTCTTTCTTTCTTTCTTTCTTTCTTTCTTTCTTTCTTTCTTCTTTCTTTCTTTCTTTCTTTCTTTCTTTCTTTCTTTCTTTCTTTCTTTCTCTTTCTCTCTCTTTCTTTCTTTCTTTCTTGCTCGCTCTCGGAGGACCTGAGCACAAGGACCATGCCTCAGGACTACCTGGCCTGGACTCCCTGCTGTCCCCAGTCCACCTGGCCGTGCTGCTGTTTCAGTTTCAACTGTTCTGCCTGCGGCTGTGGAAACCTGATCTGTTCACCGGACGCGTTACCTGTCCCAGACCTGCGGTTTTCAACTCTCAGATTTTCTCTACCGCTCCTGCTGTCTCTAGAATGATCGGCTATGAAAAGCCAACTGACATTTACTCCTGAGGTGCTGACCTGTTGCACCCTCGACAACCACTGATTATTATTATTATTATTATTAGACCCTGTTGGTCATCTATGAACATTTGAACATCTTGGCCATGTTCTGTTATAATCTCCACCCGGCACAGCCAGAAGAGGACTGGCCACCCCTCATAGCCGGGTTCCTCTCTAGGTTCTGGCCTTCCTAGGGAGTTTTTCCTAGCCACCGTGCTTCTACACCTGCATTGCTTGTTTGTTTGGGGTTTTAGGCTGAGTTTCTGTACAGCACTTTGAGATATCAGCTGATGTAAGAAGGGCTTTATAAATACATTTGATTGACTGAAGGTATTGGAGTGACCATCCCAAAGCCGTGACCTCAATCCTATAGAACATTTGTGGGAAGAACCGAAAAAGTGTGTGCGAGCAAGGAGGCCTACAAACCTGACTCAGTTACACCAGCTCTGTCAGGAGGAATGGGCCAAAATTCACCAAACTTATTGTGGGAAGCTTGTGGAAGGCTACCCGAAACATTTGACCCAAGTTAAACTATTTAAAGGCAATGCTACCAAATACTAATTGAGTGTATGTAAACTTCTGACCCACTGGGAATGTGATGTAAGAAATAAAAGCTGAAATAAACCATTCCCTCTACTATTATTCTGACATTTCACATTCTTAAAATAAAAGTGGTGATCGTAACTGACCTAAGACAGGGAATTTCTACATGGATTTGGCTAAGATGTATATCAGCTCCAATCCTCCTAGGATCCTAGGGTGACAAATAGTCTAGCTGTTAGAGTATTGGGCTAGTAACTGAAAGCTTTAAATATCCATGCTGACAAGGATTTTTTTTGTTGCTCCAGGGGCTCTGTACTACTATAGCTGACCTTGTAACACAACACATTTCACTGCACAAATCCAGAGTGCTATTATATATATTTAAAAAAAGGTTTATCATCATCTTGTCTCCCATCTACAGGACCAAAGGCTGGACCAAAAGATACAGAAATGGGACCAAAGGCTGGAACTGTCGTTCACTACACCCAAGGATTCCTCAGATGTTTTGGAACATTTGAAAAGAAAACCTGTGCAGGAAACTGAAGAAAAGCCTATACGGAATCCTCCAGAAAAAAATGGGGTGGTAGACTAAAGAACAAACCTATTGTAAGTCTATTGTATACACTGTCCAGTTCAATACAACAAAGTAAATCATGCACACCGGCGGTGGATGATGAAGGACACTGGACAGTTCTGCATGCTGTGTCTCAGGCAACTTCCAATGTAAGTCAACTGGGGCTTTTAAATGGAAGATCCCATAAACAAAGGCTTACTACTGAATGACATCATTGCTGATAGAGGTCTTGGTCTCGGTCTCACAGACTTGGCATCAGCCCAATGAGCATGGTGCCTTCAGAAAGTATTCATACTCCTTTGACTTTTACAAAATTTTGTGTTACAACCTGAATTAAACAATTATTAAATTGAGTGTCACTGGCGCACCCATAATGTAAAAGTGGAATTGTTTTTTTGACATTTTTACAAATGATTATAAAATGTCAAACTGAAATGTTTTGAGTCAAGTATTCAACACCTTTGTTATGACAAGCCTAAATAAAGTTATTTTGAATGGACTCACGGTGTGTGCAAGTGTTTAACATGATTTTTGAATGACTACCTCGTACAGATAACTGTAAGGTCCCCCAGTCGAGCAGTGAATTTCTAACAAAGACTCAACCACAAAGATCAGGGAGGTTTTCCAATTTTTTTAAGCAGACACTGAATATCACTTTGAGCATGGTATTAATTACACTTTGGATAGTGTATCCTAAAGCCATTCACTACAAAGATACAGGCATCTTTCCTAACTCAGCTGCAGGAGAGGAAGGAAACCATCAGGGGATTTCACCATGAGGCCAATGGTGACTTTAGAACAGTTAGAGTTGAACGGCTGTGACAGGAGGAAACTGAGGACGGATCAATAACATTGTAGTTACTCCACAATACTAACCCAAATGACATATTTTTATTTATTTATTGCAAAACATGCATTCTGTTTGCAATAAGGCACTAAAATAAAATTGCTAAATATGTGGTCAAATAAATTAACAATTTCCTGAATACAAAGTGTTATGTTTGGGGCAAATCTAACATCACCGAGTACCACTCTTCATATTTTCAAACATGGTTGTGGCTGCATCGTGTTATGGATATGCTTGTCATCTGCAAGGGAGTTTTATAAGCTAAAAAGAAAGAGGAAAACCTGGTTCAGGCTGCATTCCAACAGACACTGCGAGAAATTCATCTTTCAGCAAAATAACCTAAAACACAAGGCCAACTATACACTGGAGTTGCTTACCAAGAAGACTGAATGCTCCTGAGTGGCCTAGCTACAGTTTTTATTTAAAAATCTACAGCAAAACTTACATTTCTGTCTAGCAATGATCAACAACCAACTTGACATGGCTTGAAGATTTTTTTTTAAGAAAGTGCAAATATTGTACAAACTAGGCGTTCAAGGCTATTAGAGAATTACCCAGAAAGACTCTCAGCTGTAATCGCTGCAAAAGATGATTCTACCATGTATTGGCTCAGGGGAATACTTATGTAAATCAGATATTTCTCTCTCATTTTCAATACATTTGCAAACATGTCTAAACATGTCGTTTTTGCTGGTGATGTCTGGTTGAGGACCTGCCTTTACAACGGGCCTACAAGCCCTCAGTCCAGCCTCTTTCAGCCAATTGCGGGCAGTATGAGCAGTGATGGAGGGATTGTGCATTCCTGGTGTAACTCAGGCAGTTGTTGCCATCCTGTACCTGTCCCGCAGTTGTGATGTTCGGATGTACCAATCCCGTGCAGGTGTTGTTACACATGGTCTGCCACTAAGAGGATGATCAGCTGTCCGTCCTGACGCCCTGTAGCACCGTCTTAGGCGCCTCACAGTACGGACATTGCAATTTATTGCCCTGGTCACATCTGCAGTCCTCCTGCCTCTTTGCAGCATGCCTAAGGCACATTCACGCAGATGAGCAGTCAGTAGAAAGGCCTCTAAAGTGTCCTAAGTTTTCATAACTGTCTCAACAACCTTTCCACAGGTGCATGTTCATTAATTGTTTATCGAACAAGCATGAGAAACAGTGTTAAAACCGTTTATTACAATAAAGATCTGTGAAGTTATTTGGATTTTTACGAATTATCTTTTAAAGACAGGGTCCTGAAAAAGGGACAAGTTTATAAGTACCAGTCAAAGGTTGGCACACCAAGTCATTCAAGGGTTTTTCTTTATTTTTTACTCATTGTAAAATAATATTTAAGATGTCAAAACTATACAATAGCACATATGGAATCACGTTGTAACCAAAAAATATATTTTATATACATTTAAGTCATTTAGCAGACGCTCTTGTCCAGAGCGACTTAAGTTGCCACCCTTCGCCTTGATGACAGCCTTGCACACTCTGGCATTCTCTCAACCAGCTTCATGACTGTCAATCACAACATTCTTATTGGCAGACTCAACAGCCTTGGTTTCTCAATTGATTGCCTCGCCTGGTTCACCAACTACTTCTCTGACAGAGTTCAGTGTGTCAAATTGGAGGGCCTGTTGTCCGGACCTCTGGCAGTCTCTATGGGGGTGCCACAGGGTTCAAATCTCGGGCTGACTCTTCTCTGTATATATCAATGATGTTACTCTTGCTGCTGGTGATTCTCTGATCCACCTCTACGCAGACGACACCATTCTGTATACATCTGGCCATTATTTGGACACTGTTAACTAACCTCCAGATGAGCTTCAATGCCAGACAACACTCCTTCCGTGGCCTCCAACTGCTCTTAAACGCAAGCTCTTCGCAACTGATCGCTGCCCGCACCTACTCTGGACGGTTCTGACTTAGAATATGTGGACAACTTAAAATACCTAGGTGTCTGGTTAGACTGGAAACTCTCCTTCCAGACTCACATTAAACATCTCCAATCCAAAATTAAATCTAGAATTGGCTTCTTATTTCGCAACAAAGCATTCTTCACTCATGCTGCCAAACATACCATCCTACCGATCCTCGACTTCAGCGATGTCATTTCCAAAATAGCCTCCAACACTCTACTCAACAAATTGGATGCAGTCGATCACAGTGCCATCCATTTTATCACCCAAGCCCCATATACTACCCACCACTGCGACCTGTACGTTCTCATTGGCTGGCCCTCGCTTCATACTCGTCGCCAAACCCACTGGATCCTGGTCATCTACAAGTCTCTGCTAGGTAAAGCCCCGCCTTATCTCAGCTCACTAGTCACCATAGCAGCACCCATCCGTAGCTCGCGCTCCAGGGGGTATATCTCACTGGTCACCCCCAAAGCCAATTCTTCCTTTGGCCGCCTCTGTTTCCAATGACTGGAACAAACTGCAAAAAAAAAAAAAAAAAAAAAAAAAAAAAACACTAAATCTGGAGACTTTAAGTCCCTCACTAGCTTTAAGCACAAGCTGTCAGAGCAGCTCACAGATCACTGCTCCTGTACATAGGCTATTTAGAGATGAGCTATCCAAGCTACCTCATCCCCATACTGTATTTAATCATTCAACTTGCTCCTTTGCATCCCAGTATCTCTACTTGCACATTCTACCATTCCAGTGTTTAATTGCTATATTGTAATTACTTCGCCACCATGGCCTATTTATTGCCTTTACCGCTCTTATCCTACCTCATTTGCACATGCTGTATATACTTTTTTTTCTACTGTATTATTGATTGTATGTTTGTTTATTCCATGTGTGTTGCTGTGTGTCGAACTGCTTTGCTTTATCTTGGCCAGGTCGCAGTTGCAAATGAGAACTTGTTCTCAACTAGCCTACCTGGTTAAATAAAAGGTGGAAAAAAGCAATTAAATTAACAGGTGCCCCTTGTTAAAAGTACATTTGTGGAATTTCTTTCCTTCTTAATGCGGTTGAGCCCATCAGTTGTGTTTTGACAAGGTAGGGGTATACAGAAGATTTGGTAAAATACCAAGTCCATATTATGGCAAGAACAGCTCAAATAGGCAAAGATAAATGACAGCCCGTCTTTAATTTAAAAGACACGAAGGTCAGTCAATCCAGAACATTGCAAGTTTCTTCCAAGTTCAGTCGCAAAAACCATCAAGCGCTACGATGAAACTGGCTCTCATGAGGACCGCCACAGGAAAGGATTACCCAGAGTTACCTCTGCTGCAGAGGATAAGTTCATTAGAGTTACCAGCCTCAGTAATTGCAGCCCAAATAAATTCTTCACAAAGTAACAGACATCTCAACAACTGTTCAGAGTAGACTGTGTGAATCAGGCATTCAAGGTCAAATGACTGCAAAGAACCCACTACTAAAATAACACCAATAATGAGAAGAGACTTGCTTAGGCCAAGCAACAAGGTCAATGGACATTAGACCGGTCAAAATCTGAGTCCAAATTTGAGATTTTTGATTCCAACCGCCATGTCTTTGTGAGACGCAGAGTAGATGATCTCCGAACGGGTGGTTCCCACCGTGAAGCATGGAGGTGTGATGGTGCCTTGCTGGTGACACAGTCAGTGATTTATTTAGAATTCAAGGCATGCATAGCCAGCATGGCTACCACAGCATTTTGCAGCGATACACCATCCCATCTGGTTTGCGCTTCGTGAGACTATCATTTGTTTATCAACGGGAAAATGACCCAACACACACCTCCAGGCTGTTTATCAAGTTTATAATTTTAAAAGGCTAATTGATCATTGAAAATCAGAACAGTTTTCAGCTGTGCTAATATAATTGCAAAGGGGTTTTCTAGTGATCAATTAGCCTTTTAAAATGATAAACTTGGATTAGCCAACACATATTCCATAAAAAATCTGCCGTTTCCAGCTACAATAGACATTTAGGACATTAACAATGTCTACACTGTATTTCTGATCAATTTCTTTTTCTTTCAAAACCTGGAAATTTCTAAGTGACCCCAAACTTTTGAACAGAAGTACAAAGAATAATTTGCACCTTGGGTGTGAGAAGTGATTTTACAAATGAAATGAATTATTAATATTACAATTATTAGCAGTACTTGATTGAGATTGGCACAATGGAACCAATTGAATAGTCCTAAAACTGCAAACCCTGCCTCTCACTCCACTCAGGTTCAATTAATGGCTCAATAGTTTACCATAATCAAATTCACCACATAGGAAAACATCCCATCATCTCTTAAACGAACAAATCAATTACGGAACCATGTGCATGTTGTTTGCAGGGCTTTACCAACTGATTAATTCAATAGATCAGTGAACACTGCAATCCTGTTAAGAAGCCTTCATTAAAATAAAAACACGCATTAACTGCAAGGTGTGGATTTCCAAAGATGCCCCTTTAGATATGAAGTACCCAAACAGTTTCAAAACAGCCACTTGCACTGCAAAGCCTCTCTAGATCTGCTTAGTGGCTACTATGCATTATTCATTAACAGATCTGTACATTAATACTCAAATGAGTCCTACTTATACAGAAGGACTGGAGAAGAGCAAATGAGTCTTTGAAAATATTGCGAGGAGAAAGAAAAAGAGAGAAATACAGTAGGTTAGGGATCATCAACTGGATTCAGCCGCAGGCCGATTTTATGTTCAGCAGGTGGTCTGGGGGCCATAACATAATTACAAATCATTTGTAGACTGCCAATTGACTGTAAGAAGCCTAAACAGATGTGTTTGAATAAATCAATAATTTCAAGCCTTGCTTACATTTGTACACAATCACATTTCTCTCCATTATGAATGGGAAAATATTTCTTAAATTAAAATCAGTTGGAAAGGATTTCCTGGTGATTCTACAGTATTCCATGTCCAACAAAGACACATTTCTTCTTTCTTTTTTTTCCCCCTTTCATCACCTCAGACTCTCCTCCTGAAATACCACTCAGGAAAATGTTTGGATCCCTGTCCTTTAACAATGCTTTATCAGGTACCTGGGAGACAACAGAGAAATGCCTGCCTGTCTAACTACCCAATCCTGAACTTATAAGTGAGATGAGAACAAGGAGAGGACAACAACAACGATGTCATAGGAGATACAGAGATACTGCATATGCCAGTCAGAACTTCCATTCTGTTCAGTTCCATCCCCTCAAAAGGGGTGTGTCACAAGCCAACTAGAAATATTCTGGATTAGTTTAGGCTAACTAGCTCACAAAGGTGGATATTTATCCAACAGCTTCCACTAATTCAAACCAGGCTTGTAACTGCGTGTGCATGTCGTACATGGAAAACCCAGAGTCCAACAGTTACCCTAGTAATTTACCTGGCTAAAAAGAGTTGACCCCTACGTGACAATAGTTATCCCAAGTTAAATTCAGAATAAACCAAAGTGAGCTCGCAACTCCATCCTGCTTCGTGACATACCCTTCTGGTGTCCTGATGAGTAAATACTTGCGGAGGATCTTTATACTCACTTCAGTTTTCGACATACGTGACCCAGGTTGTTCAGGAGTGGCTCCCACTTGTCCACTGTTACCTGGAAGAAAACACAACATTTACTAAAAGAGGAATTTTTGCATTGAAAATAAACACACAGCTACTACACTGGCTGCCAGTTCTTCTTAAAGAAGTTTTAAAAAAATGTAAGAATGGCATATGACACAGTACATGTGGGGCTAGAGTTCGTCGAGTCAAATGATCAGCTACCTCATTCCCAATGGCTTTGATCTTGTCCATTGCGTCCAGGAACAACTTCTCAGCTGTTTTCCAGCTGAAAATGGCAGAATTGAGCACATTTCAGCACAATCAAAGCCAACACATGAACAAATAAAAAAGGCATAAGTACCCTTTCACACACACTATCGTGTCAACCCGAACCATACGGTGCCAGCACAGATTTTTTCTTTACAAATGGTCCTTTCCGGCACGGTTCCAGCAACTATGATGGAGGCGTGGCCAGGTGCAGCTAAACCTCAATAAATAGACAGAATCCATGTTTATCGTCATGACCCAAACCGAATCATTCGTGGCCCTACCTGTGGATTTAAACCCATCGTTAGGAGAACACTCTTCTAACCCATTTGCTAATGGCTATGATGAGAGCCCTCAAGCGTTTATGTGTGCATGTGGGGGTATTGCAGAGTTTGTTAAACACAAAACACTCAGTGTATTTCCATGACATAGACTGACCAGGTGAAAGCTTTGATCCTTTTAATGTCACTTGTTAAATCCACTTCATAATCAGTGTAGATGAAGGGGAGGAGACAGATTTTTAAGCCTTGAAACAATTGAGACACGGATTACGTGCGTGTGCCCTTCAGAGGGTGAATGGGCAAGACAAAATATTTAAGGTGTCTTTGAACACGGTATGGTAGTAGGTGCCCAGGTGCACCGGTTTGAGTGTGTCAAGAACTGCAACACAGCTGTGTTTTCACGCTCAACAGATTCCTGTGTGTCCCAAGAATGGTCCACCACCCAAAGGACATCCAGCCAACTTGACACAAATGTGGAAAGCATTGGAGTCAACAAGGGCCAGCATCCCTGTGGACTGCTTTCGACACCATGTAGAGTCCATGCCCAACAAATTGAGGCTGTTCTGAGGGTAACAGGGATAGAAACTGAATATTAGGGAGGTGTTCCTAATGCTTTGTACACTCAGTGTAGTATGTGAGCACGTGAGGGTATTACAGTGTATGCTATATATCCTCTTGGGTGTACGTGTGCGAGTATGCACATATGTACGTTTTCCCAATGTGTGGGCGTTTGCATACACATTATCTCTGTATGTATTTGTGTGTGTGACTCACTCTCCATTCTGAAAGGCCACAACGGCCACCTCATGCATGACAAAGGGGTCTTCTGGTGCTATGCTCAGGGCCTGGCTGAAGAAGCGCTCGGCCAGTTTAGAGTTGTTTGTAAGACCGTACTCCAGCCCTATGTACAACATGGGGAGATGACATCTGGACAAGAGAGATGAGAGCATGGGTTAGGGGTCAAGTCTAATGGGCAAGGTTGTGAAGGTACATGCTATTATATATATATATTTGTTATGATACTGTACATTACATGTTTTCAATGACTAAGGCACACCTGCTTTTAGCAAGATACATCTTTGAACAGACGCTAACAAATGTGTTAATGTTCAATATTGCTTTTCAGCACGTGACAGCCCTGTTCTGTGGATGTGTGGTGTTGTGTCTGGGAACAATAACAGTACATACCCCTTCATCAGTTGAGCAGCAGTGAAGTAGGCAGCCATGGCCTGGTCGTGTTCACTCTCCACTGCAAACGAGTGACCGTAGGCGATCCATGCCGGACCGTACGTCCGCTCCAGAGTGGTCGCCTTGCTGTGGGAGACAGCATAAGGAACATAGTGTAAATAAGAGATATTCTAGTCTGAGTGAATGATAATCAATTATGTTTTTTTTTATAATACTTTGAAATTTGTAGATTTGATTCAGCAGCAAGTGAATCAAAATATTTGAATTTACAATATATAGAATATCAATGTCTGATTGCTGAATATAAAATACACTTGGTGATAAGAAGAACATGATATCTGGTACCTGAGATATCTACGCGCGTGTTCATTTTTGTGACCAACCATTAGATAGTAGCATCCCACAGCAAACCAAGAGACCTGGATGAAAACAACATTTACCATTTGTCTAGTGGTCAAAAAATAAAAAACACAAAAGAAAACATACCGTACCAATCAGAGCTTGGATATGTGGAATGGCTAGATTTGGGGGGGTGTATTCATAGCAGAGCAGGCAACACTTTGCACTATATAGCTATATAGGGCAAGGACTATACTTACTGGGTTGTTGGGATACAAGTCCACAAGCCTGTGCGAAAGGTAAAACAGTTCTGTGGTAGTAAAAAGAGGAGAATCATGGTACACATTCAGATGTTAAATGTATCTTTCACATGTATGAATAACCAAACTTAAGAGCTTCAACGGTCTTACCATTTGCTTTGCTGAGTTCCACCAGTGTTCCTATATGAACAGGTAAACAGTTGGCATGGAATGGGTCTTTCACCATCACCCTTGAAGAAACACAAAACATTCAGGTTTTACAGACAGGACCAAATGATGTGTGAAATGTATATCCTTTTTACACAACTGAGCCGAGCGAGAATAATATTCCACTAACAAACCATACGAATATCACAACAGTTCTTATTAAAAAAAATAATAATGTTAAGATTGGCCAGTTAACGCTTGCAGACTGCCAACAAACATCAATTTGTAGTTAAAAGGTTAAGGTGGGCCAGGTTAAGGTGTCAACCCTCGCAAGGCTGCAGGCCCAGACGGCATCCCCAGCCGCGCCCTCAGAGCATGCGCAGACCAGCTGGCTGGTGTGTTTACGGACATATTCAATCAATCCCTATCCCAGTCTGTTGTTCCCACATGCTTCAAGAGGGCCACCATTGTTCCTGTTCCCAAGAAAGCTAAGGTAACTGAGCTAAACGACTACCGCCCCGTAGCACTCACTTCCGTCATCATGAAGTGCTTTGAGAGACTAGTCAAGGACCATATCACCTCCACCCTACCTGACACCCTAGACCCACTCCAATTTGCTTACCGCCCAAATAGGTCCACAGACGATGCAATCTCAACCACACTGCACACTGCCCTAACCCATCTGGACAGGAGGAATACCTATGTGAGAATGCTGTTCATCGACTACAGCTCGGCATTTAACACCATAGTGCCCTCCAAGCTCATCATCAAGCTCGAGACCCAGGGTCTCAACCCCGCCCTGTGCAACTGGGTACTGGACTTCCTGACGGGCCGCCCCCAGGTGGTGAGGGTAGGCAACAACATCTCCACCCCGCTGATCCTCAACACTGGGGCCCCACAAGGGTGCGTTCTGAGCCCTCTCCTATACTCCCTGTTCACCCACGACTGCATGGCCACGCACGCCTCCAACTCAATCATCAAGTTTCCGGACGACACAACAGTGGTAGGCTTGATTACCAACAACGACGAGACGGCCTACAGGGAGGAGGTGAGGGCCCTTGGAGTGTGGTGTCAGGAAAATAACCTCACACTCAACATCAACAAAACTAAGGAGATGATTGTGGACTTTAGGAAACAGCAGAGGGAACACCCCCCTATCCACATCGATGGAACAGTAGTGGAGAGGGTAGTAAGTTTAAGTTCCACATCACAGACAAACTGAATTGGTCCACCCACACAGACAGCATCGTGAAGAAGGCGCAGCAGCGCCTCTTCAACCTCAGGAGGCTGAAGAAATTCGGCTTGTCACCAAAAGCACTCACAAACTTCTACAGATGCACAATCGAGAGCATCCTGGCGGGCTGTATCACCGCCTGGTACGGCAACTGCTCCGCCCTCAACCGTAAGGCTCTCCAGAGGGTAGTGAGGTCTGCACAACGCATCACCGGGGGCAAACTACCTGCCCTCCAGGACACCTACACCACCCGATGTCACAGGAAGGCCATAAAGATCATCAAGGACAGCATCCACCTGAGCCACTGCCTGTTCACCCCGCTACCATCCAGAAGGCGAGGTCAGTACAGGTGCATCAAAGCTGGGGCCGAGAGACTGAAAATCAGCTTCTATCTCAAGGCCATCAGACTGTTAAACAGCCACCACTAACATTGAGTGGCTGCTGCCAACACACTGACTCAACTCCAGCCACTTTAATAATGGGAAATGTAAAATATATCACTAGCCACTTTAAACAGTGCTACCTAATATAATGTTTACATACCCTACATTATTCATCTCATATGTATATGTATATACTGTATTCTATATCATCTACTGCATCCTTATGTAATACATGTATCACTAGCCACTTTAACTATGCCACTTTGTTTACATACTCGTCTCATATGTATATACTGCACTCAATACCATCTACTGTATCTTGCCTATGCCGCTCTGTACCATCACTCATTCATATATCTTTATGTACATATTCTTTATCCCCTTACACTTGTGTCTATAAGGTAGTAGTTTTGGAATTGTTAGCTAGATTACTCGTTGGTTATTACTGCATTGTCGGGACTAGAAGCACAAGCATTTCGCTACACTCGCACTAACATCTGCTAACCATGTGTATGTGACAAATAAAATTCGATTTGATTTGAGTTACCAAACTTACATGGAAGTGAGTTTGTAGCACATTTTGAAGTCACAGTTGTAATAATGCCTCTCAGCAAGGGAGACCACCACGTCCAAATTGTCCTGGAGACCATTGACCATCTCTGGGACCACCATATCACTGGGTTTGTTATACTGAGGGAAGGAAAGAAGAAAGGATGGATGGAGAAAAAAAAAGTGGATAAAGGGAGGGGGAAACAAATGTGGAATTGGAACAAAAGCACCATCAACACTAATTTGAGACAAATGACCACTTAACTTTAGTAAAATCAGAGAGAACATTTCTGGGTTGTTGTTATCGTTATTGTTAGGGGCAACTGTAGACAACCAATATTAACCAAATATGAGTGATTGTAATATTTAGAAAATAATCATATGGTTCAATCTGAACTATAGGGCAAAATCCAAAGTGACACGATGACCTGTGTATTCCAACAAAGAAACACAACATAGTGATCAACATTGCATATGACAAATGTAAAATACTGAAACTTAACATGGGAATCTGAACGCAACTGATGTCCTGACATGGAGGATAACAGTGGACGTACCTTCTTCAATTTATTCTCAAACAGGAAGTGAAGTAATTTGTCTTCTTCCTCTGTGCACTGTTGGCTCAAAGGAAGCAAGTCCAGGAAGTCCTTTTCTACAAACACAAAAATGACAAAAGGTCTTCAAAATAAGGGGTTTGGGGGAAAAAAAATGTAATACATTTACCCCTACAGACACATCTATAAACCGTTAATGGCATAAAACAAAGCAACATACATACCAATATTTCAGGGATGCAAACTGGTAAGGGCCCAAAAAGGGGTACAGAAACACACAAAAAATCTGTATATATATATATATATTATCAGAGTGGGGTTGTCACAATACCAACATTTTAGTAATGATGTGATACCAGTCCAAGACCCATGGGGGCCCAAGAAGCAAAAAAAAAAGTTGGCAATAAAAAAGGAAAAAAAATATATATAATCACACACACAAACGCCCAAAAGTTTTAGAACACCCCCATTTTTTTATTTAAGCAGCTCAAGTCCAATGAATAACCTGAAACGGTACAAAGATAAGCAGTAAACTGCCAGAGGTTAATAAAATTAAAAAAGTTTAGGTTACAGAAAAACAATGTACATTTCAGAGTTACAAAAAAGTCATTTTCAGGGAACAAATTACAGCTGTTCTGCAGCAATTGAAGTAAATTAAGCCTTGAAAGTTGATGCTAACAATTCCTACCGGTGTCACAACTTTTGTTGACTACTTACAAAACCTCTGTCTGTTTAAAAGCAGTGTTGGAACAGACTCTGTTCCTACTAGTCGTCGACCGAATATGATTTTTCAACGCCGATACCGATTATTGGAGGACCAAAAAAGCAGATGCCGATTAATCTGCCAATTTTTTTTAATTTATTTGTAATAATGAAAATTACAAGAATACTGAATGAACTTTTATTTTAACTTAATATAATACATCAAAAAAATCTATTTAGCCTCAAATAAATAATGAAACATGTTCAATTTTGTTTAAATAATGCAAAAACATAGTGTTGGAGAAGAAAGTAAAAGTGTAATATGTGTCATGTAAGAAAGCTAACGTTTAAGTTCCTTGCTCAGAACATGAGAACATATGAAAGCTGGTGGTTCCTTTGAAAATGAGTCTTCAATATTCCCAGGTTAGAAGTTTTAGGTTGTAGTTATTATACGAATATTTCTCTATACGATTTGTATTTCATTAACCTTTGAATATTGGATGTTCTTATAGGCACTTTAGTATTGCAAGTGTAACAGTATAGCTTCCGTCCCTCACCTCGCCACTACCTGGGCTCGAACCAGGAACACATCAACAACAGCCACCCTGGAAGCAGCGTTACCCATGCAGAGGGGAACAACTACTCCAAGTCTCAGAGCAAGTGACATTTGAAGCATTGCGAAGAGCTGCTGGCAAAACGCACGAAAGTGCTGTTTGAATGAGTGCTTATGAGCTTGCTGGTGCCTACCATCGCTCAGTCAGACTGCTCTATCAAATCATACTTAATTATAACACACAGAAATACAAGCCGTAGGTCATTAACATGGGTCGAATCCGGAAACTATAATTTCGAAAACAAAAAGTTTATTCTTTCAGTGAAATACAGAACCGGTCCGTATTTTATCTAACGGATGGCATCCCTTAGTCTAAATATTGCTGTTACATTGCACAACCTTCAATGTTATGTCATAATTACGTACAATTCTGGCAAACTAGTTCGCAATGAGCCAGGCAGCCCAAACGGTTGCATATACCCTGACTCTGCATGCAATGAACGCAAGAGAAGTGACAATTTCACCTGGTTAATATTGCCTGCTAACCTTTCTTTAAGCTAAATATGCAGGTTTAAAAATATATACTTCCGTGTATTGATTTTAAGAAAGGCATTGATGTTTATGGTTAGGTACACATTGGAGCAACGACAGTCCTTTTTCGCGAATGCACACCACATCGATTATATGCAACGCAGGACACGCTAGATAAACTAGTAATATCATCAACCATGTGTAGTTATAACTAGTGATTATGATTGATTGATTGTTTTTTATAAGTTAAGTTCAATGCTAGCTGGCAACTTACCCTGGCTTCTTACTACATTCGAGTAACAGGCAGGCTCCTCGTTAGGCAGGTGGTTCGAGCATTGGACTAGTTAACTGTAAGGTTACAAGATTGAATCCCTGAGCTGACAAGGTAAAAATCTGTCGTTTTGCCCCTGAACAAGGCAATTAAACCCACCGTTCCTCATTGAAAATAAGAATGTGTTCTTAACGGACTTGCGTCGTTAAATAAAGTTGTAAAAAATCTAATTAAAAAAATGCAAAATTGGCATCCAAAAATACTGATTTCCGATTGTTATGAAAGCTTGAAAATCGGCCCTAATTAAAATCGGCCATTCCGATTAAATCGGTCGACCTCTAGTTACTACATACACCCTCTTAAGCATTATTTGGACAGTATTGTTTGAGATTTAACAACTTGCATGATAGCTGGCTCACAGTGCAACAGCTTCAAGCACAGCTTAACACTGGTCGAAGTAAGCAAATGTATTTAAATTTATTTAACTAGGCAAGTCGGTTACAGAACCTCTTAAGGATCCGCCCCATTTCCCCCAATTTTTTGCTTAAAATGACATACCGAAATCTAACTGCCTATAGCTAAGGCCCTGAAATAATGATATGCATATTCATGGTACCATTTGAAAGAAAAAACTGAAGTTTGTGGAAATGTGAAAGGAATGTAGGAGAATATAACAATAGATCTGGCAAAAGATAAGAAAAAAACCCACATTATTTTGTATTTCTTTTTGTACCATCATCTTTGAAATGCAAGAGAAAGGCCATAATGTATTATTCCAGCCCAGGTGCAATTTAGATTTTGGCTACTAGATGGCAGTATGTGTAACGTTTAAGACTGATCCAATGAACCATTGCATTTCTGTTAATTTGTGTCTCAAGACTGCCCAAATGTTCCTACTTTGTTTATTAATAACTTTTCATGTTCAAAATTGTGCACTCTCCTCAAACAATAGCATGGTATTCGTTCACTGTAATAGCTACTGTAAATTGGACAGTGCAGTTAGATTAAGTAGAATTTAAGCTTTCTGCCAATATCAGATATGCCTATGCACTGGGAAATTCTCTTGTTACTTACAACTTCATGCTAATCGCATTAGCCTACATTTGCTCAACCGTCCCTGGGACGGGACACCAATCCCGAAGAAGTTTTAAGAACAAATTCAACCCCAGCCAAACCCCAACTACGCTGGGCCAATTGTGCAAAGCACTATGGGACTCCAATCATGTCCGGTTTTGATACAGCCTGGCATCGAACCAGGGTCTGTAGTGACACCTCTAGCACTGAGATGCAGTGCCTTAGGGCTCCCGAGTGGCGCAGCCGTCTTAGTCTCAACTGTGAAGAGAAGACTTCGAGCTGCAAGTTTGACAGGTCAAGTGGCAGTAAGGAAGCCATTGCTAAGATGGCAAAATAAGAAAAAGAGGCTTGCCTGGGCCATGAAGCACCGCCAGTGGACTACTGAAGACTGGACGGTCTTCTGGAACAATGAATCAAAATCTTTGGTTCATCATGCAGGGTTTTTGTACGCCATATTGTGGGCGAAAGGATGGTTCCACATGGAGGAGGAAGCGTGGATCCAGAGTCGGTGACTTGCACAGAGTGGGTGGCACATAGAACCAAAATGGCTACCACATCATTTTGCAGCACCATGCAATACCCTCTGGTGTATGCCTAGTTGTCAAGGGGTTCATCCTACAGCAAGATAATGCACCAAAACATACCTCCAGGCAATGTCAGAACTACCTTAGAAGAAAATAACAAGATGGTAGGCTTCAAATCATGGAATAGCCAGCACAGTCTCCAGATTTAAACCCCATCGAGCTAGCGTTTTTTCCCCTGAGAGATCTACACGATTCCAGTGGAGGACCTACATTTTGAGATCAAAACTGCAAATATCTCCAAAAAGTGACAAGTTCGCATCCCTGTACATTACTTCTGATGCACACGTGCACAAAACGTTACTCTTATTTTTTGATTCGACAGTCCCCTTAAGTCTGTTTCTGTTCCAAGTCTTGCTCTGGCCTCACCTTCCTGAGCGGTCAGCATGTGGTGGGACGTTAGAAGGTCGAAGGCTTCAAAACAGTACACATCCAGTTTCAAGGCCTCTTTGTAGCTGGACGTGGCCAGAGGCCGGTTGTCCATGGCATCATAGATCTTCCCCCGCAACAGGCAGATGGAACTGTTGATCTGAAAAAAAGAGGGAAAGAAAGACGTTAAAGGGACCACAAGGGGTCAGAACCACTAAAGCACCATCAGTCAGAAAACTCGAGAGGACTCTGACATTCAAAAAAAGACCCACACATTAGTTTATGAATATGGCAGGTGAAGTGGCTACCGGGTGAATGACAGGACCCCCTTAATAATATGAGGGTGAGAATGACGAAAGGACATTATTATAGCCAAAGGGTCTTTGACATGGCAACATGGTATTCAATCTCTGCCTCAGTCACATACAGTACAGTATCTAACTAGTTAACCTGTAATCACAACACCATAAATGTGAAGAGACTGGAAAATCCCATTGAAAGACCACAAACGTGGTATTACAGGGCCACAAAAATACATGGGACCCTATTATGTCAATGCTGAGACTCACAGAGGCAGGGGTCATCTCCCAGTCTGACTCTTGTATCCTGTTCTCCTCTTTGACACTCCGGTCCAGCAGCTTCTTGCTGGTTGGCTCCTCCATGTCCAGGATGTCTAAAGCCTGCTGGAACTCTTTGGCAGCATACTGTACAAACCACAAACAATAGGTTAGTGCTTCCAATGGCGCAGCTCAGTTAAGCGTATGGTGTTGGGAAATTTAGGGTTGTGGGTTTTTGTACCTGAATGTAAACAATATTCAAGAGATAAAAAGTGCTTTAAAGTTCACCCATTTTGCATACCATGAGACATTAACGGTTGAGATTGATACCATTTAAAAGCTTACAAAACAGGGAATGTGAAACCATTTTCTTTCTTGAATTTTTCTATACATTTTTGATTATCCAAACATGTGTAAACCCCAATGCATGTTGTAGCTTAGATTATAATAATAATAATAAATGCCATTTAGCAGACGCTTTTATCCAAAGCGACTTACAGTCATGTGTGCATACATTCTACGTATGGGTGGTCGCCATCGGTTGAAACATAACATGCTATTGAATACAGGGTGGGGTGTCATGTTTTGGCTGATAAATGTACAACCATTTCAACTTTCAAACGATACCACAAAGACGCTTGGAGGTCCACACAGAGAATGTTGACTTGAATAGGAATCTGTTGTTTTAAATTACTGTTCATTGGAAACCTATTGAAATCATAGAAATAGATAATAGAATAGACATAACCATTTAAGTTGACATTGGACGGAAAGTGGACCAGTGGCCAGAATTTAAAATGTCACTTAAAATGTACATTTTTCAATAAGAGACACAGGAAAGGAATGCGCATTTGGTTGATAGTTAATCCATGAGGTGCTCTTTGATCATGGGATGAAATACTACAGAACAAAGTTGATGCTGTATATTATTTTTTATTCCTGCTATGCTTAATAAGCTGTAAAAACAATAAAGGCGTCCTCATTTAGCCACTACATGAGAGTGCCTTGATTACTTCTGGAAGTTTGTTTGCACAAAGGCTTTTCCGGCATTATTTACTATCCAGCATCAACCTATTTTTGTTCTATTCAAGTTCAGTAAAATTGCATTGATCTGAAGGGATAGTTCCATTCATTATATTTCTATGATAAAAATAACATCCACTGTTTACATGAGCATGTTGTGTCTCAACCAATGGCGGCACAACATAAAAACCTCAGATGTAAAATAGGGTCTAAGCTATAACATATGAGAATATGAAAAAATAAAATCGTAGTTCACGCAATTTTAGATCCTTTGCGGTAATTGTTAAAATACACTTTTTTAATAAATTAGAAAATAGTTAGACAACTGTGTGTAAGGTTTCAAATATCAAAGTCAAAATTTTAAATTTTTCAGCAATGAAGACATGTCTCACAATATGGTGGGGTATGCAAAATGCGTCAACTTTGAACACCTTTATCTTCTAAATGTTTTGGCATACAGGTCCAAGAAGTCACGTTCTGACCACTCATTTCATTGGCAAACATATTTGAAAAGATATGTTTAAATCAAAAGGGATACTGTAGAAAAGTAATTGAATTTAAGTGGATTGACCCATGGGATCGTGGAGAGTTTGAACAGGTATATTTCATCACAAGAAGTAGCCTAAGATTAATACTCACGTGGCACCTAGCAGCAAGATATTGACAAGCGCCATACAACTGAAATGAAAGATAGATATTAGGAACAAGCTGACTGACAACAATTTTTCAGATTAGAGGTCGACCGATTGTGATTTTTTTCAACGCCGATACCGATATTGATTATTGGAGGACCAAAAAACTCAAAATAAGGACAATTGCTACAATACTGAATTAACACTTATTTTAACTTAATATAATACATCAATAAAATAAATTTAGCCTCAAGTAAATAATGAAACATGTTCATTTTGGTTTAAATAATGCAAAAACAAAGTGTTGGAGAAGAAAGTAAACGTTACTTGCTCAGAACATGAGAACATATGAAAGCTGGTGGTTCCTTTTAACATGAGTCTTCAATATTCCCAAGTTTTAGGTTGTAGTTATTATAGGAATTATAGGACTATTTCCCTCTATACCATTTGTATTTCATTAACCTTTGACTATTGGATGTTCTTATAGGCACTTTAGTATTGTCAGTGTAACAGTATAGCTTCTGTCCCTCTCCTCGCTCCTCCCTGGGCCCGAACCAGCAACACAACGACAACAGCCACCATCGAAGCAGCGTTACCCATGCAGAGCAAGGGGAACAACTACTAGAAGGCTCAGAGTGAGTGACGTTTGAAACGCTATTAGCGCGCGCTAACTAGATAGCCATTTCACTTCGGTTACACCAGCCTCATCTCGGGAGTTGATAGGCTTGAAGTCATAAACAGCGCAATGCTTGACGCACAACGAAGAGCTGCTGACAAAACGCACTAAAGTGCTGTTCGAATGAATGTTTACGCGCCTGCTTCTGCCTACCACCGCTCAGTCAGATACTTGTATGCTCAGTCAGATTATATGAAACGCAGGACACGCTAGATAATATCTAGTAATATCATCAACCATGTGTAGTTAACTAGTGATTATGATCGATTGTTTTTTATAAGATAAGTTTAATGCTAACTAGCAACTTACCTTGGCTTACTGCATTCGCGTAACAGGCAGTCTCCTTGTGGAGTGCAACGAGAGAGAGGCATGTCGTTATTGCGTTGGACTAGTTAACTATAAGGTTGCAAGATTGGAGCGCCCCCGAGCTGACAAGGTGAAAATCTGTCGTTCTGCCACTGAACAAGGCAGTTAACCGACTGTTCCGAGGCCGTTATTGAAAATAAGAATGTGTTCTTAACTGACTTGACTAGTTAAATAAAGGTATAAAAAAATAAAGTAAAAATAATAATAAATAAATATATATATGCGCCCAAAAATACCGATTTCCGATTGAAAACTTGAAAATTGGCCCTAATTAATCGGCCATTCCGATTATTCGGTCGACCTCTAGTTCAGATCACCAAGGACATGCAGCACACACCCAGTACAATGCTTCTTCTATCAAAAATATCAGAGGCATACTCTGGATGGCACAAAATAATGAAAGCTACATAGAAGAGTAACGTATAGACTGGACAGACTCATAATGACAAGTCAGAATATGCAGAGTATCCAACATGTCATTAGTCCTTCTGCATGCTAGTGCATGAGGGCCCCTCAGTGAGATGTGTAGAACAGGGAGGCACCCAAACTACCTGCATGCCCCATTGCAAATTGGGGGAAGCCAACCAGGTGGTCTTACCTTATCTAGTTTACGTGAGCGGAGGGCATGGGAGGCTCTATGGTACTGAGAGGTGAGGTAAAGGCACTGTGCTAGCCAGTAGATATCCTGGGGGTCTTCTGCAAGGACAGGAAAAAGGCATCACCTCCGTTAGATACCCTACCAACTCCCATTTTATACTAACTAGCCAGATGAACACAAAACATTTGTTATATCTCATCAATCAGGAAGATCACTCACCATGTGACAGGGATGCAATCTTATCTGCCCAAAATAGAGCACTTTGATACTGTTGCTGCAAAAAAAAACAGACAGGAAAGGCAGCATGAAACCAAACATTCTGAATGTGTTTACTACAAGTATGAAACTGACACAGTCAGGGGCTGTCAACACTCACTGATACACGTTAGCTAGCCCTGATATAAATGTGGCTAACCTCCAAGTACATAGTAGCTAGCTCAGGCCACTGACTTAGTAGCAAGCACAAGCAGGGTAGTTAACTAGTTACTAGCTAATTCATAAAAAGGTCATGTTAATTGACTGATATCTCAGAACAAAACATATTAGATCTCCTAAACCTGTGTTAAGCTCAGACCTTATTTTCAGCATTTATCCCAAACCCCCATAGGAATAGCCAAACGAACCAGAGGTTACTCATTTCCGTTTTGTAGGACAACACAGATCGAACAATGAGCCGCATAAATCTGAAGCATCCGGTTGGCATTTCCACTCACCACCAAATATGGTGATAGCAGGAAAGCCCAGTGGCTGGCAGTTGGGTGAAAATAGAGCGAGATAAATTTTGTCCAACATTCTGCACATTTTCTCATTGATTAAACATTTGATCTCAGTACAGTTTCCTGTTCTCCAAACTAGAATGTTACAAAGAGTGTGGACTACGTTTTGCAGACTTTACCAAAAACATTTTTAAACTGCGTTGTTTAGGAGTACTATGGCGAATTGAGTTATTGCACACTCTCGCTTGGCGGTCCATAACGGAAATAGGCAAATAAATGCTAGAAAGCGCCAGTAGGACCTCGCTATGATCAATTTACCCCCGTTGGAAACCCAGGTAAATAATGGGTTACTTTTTCTTCCTTTTTCTATCGACAACAAGTTGGGAAGTTCTATTTACATTATGCTATCGCAAATATAACCTTACACAGCTGGATAACGTTCCTGTAGACTTGTCATTCTGAACAGTACCTAGCCC
The DNA here is from genome assembly GCF_023373465.1 of Oncorhynchus keta. NCBI lineage: Eukaryota > Metazoa > Chordata > Actinopteri > Salmoniformes > Salmonidae > Oncorhynchus > Oncorhynchus keta. Next base: position 47,496,631 of record NC_068454.1, read on the forward strand.
ATTTACTTAGCTAGCAGGAGCAATACATTTTTCCAATCTGACAGCGGTAACCTAATTTGGCTATCTAACGTTAGCTACCTCGATTCTTATCAAGACCTAGTCTAGGTAGCTACATTTCTTACCTGATCAATGTAGTGTCGTACACGTTTTCGAAGTCTGTCGAGATTCATTGTAATTGTCCGAATGCTTTTTACAAATCAAAGCGTATCATTATCATGTGAAAATGTACTCCCTAGTAGTAGCAAGCTACGCGGCTTCTTCTGCAGCAGTAGTAGTGTCACTTAAACTCCGCAAGGAAACTCGGGTCTTTGATTAAGGGTTCCGGTCATTTCACAGAAAATAAAATGCTATGAATAGTTTATTTAATTGCGGCGGAGAACATTTGACAATACAGTTAATTACATGATATAGCCAATTAAAGTGTATTTATATTTGTAGAAAATGAGGCGAAACCCTTTTATCTGTGTTATAACTTCAGGTAAAGAAAATGTTCACCCACTTGTAATGTTATATTGTTTTTGTGCATCTCTGAGTGATGTTCGATCGAAGGTACATGAGAAATAGATATACAGTAAAATTACATTTAAAGTGCTCAGGATGTAAAGGAAATTTTTTTTTTAAATAACTTTTTCCTGACATATAAGTGCAATCTTTTTTTCAGCATAACACCTGTTAATATGAATTCAAGTTGTAAACCTTTTCAAACTAACTTCTTCAAGCATTAACCAGACAATCGGTATGTTTCTCAATTCACCATGTAACAATTCACTCCGCTCCACGTTCAGTGATGATGCTGTCCAAAATCAAGAAGTTTGTTGGTGATTATTGAAGCCATTCCCGATTTGCCCTCCAGGGTTCGGCAATTACCCATTAGCTGAAGAGGTCAGTCATGGTTAGGGCAAATTGGTTGCCAGCTTGTTCGTCGCGGTTCTCTTTTCATGCCTGTAACTTCGATAGGATGCCCGCGTTTTCATGTTTCATGTATCGACCTTATAGAATGTGAAAACATGGTACATTAGATATAAAAGTCAAACATTAATCTTAATTTATAATAACTGCAATAGCACAGTTTTTTTAAATGGTTGTTTGGGTCCTGGATGCTGATTGGTTGATAGTAGGGAGTTATAGCGCCACAATCCCCATATATTCCGTGGGTAATGCCTGTTAACAATTAAATTAAGTTTATCAATTTGCAGCCAGTGTCCCACAGCCCATGCAGTCAATGTATAAAGTTAATATCCCCTGAAAAAAAAAAAGGTGTCTAGAAAATATTTCTTCCACATGCTACCAGCCTAGCATTTGGTTTGGTACAGCAGCGGTTAATATAAACCTTGCTGTGTGCCTATCCAACCTATGCAAAACGTTGCTGTTTTTTGTTCGTCATCTCCACAGTGCCATGCAGATATGAACGTCACGAGACTGACAGCTTCTCTGAACCCGGCAAAATAATTTAATCAGGAATCATTATTATAGTGGATATATTCTGAGAATTGGCAATAGAAACAATGGTAAACTAATGAAATGAATGCAGTTTGCTGTTATTTCAACTGCTTGATGTGATTGTGTTACGCTGTAAACACTGAATTCCCGCGATATGGGAGAAATAACGTTAGCGTGTGATTACTTGTGAGTGAGGAAGATAGAAAGTTAGCACTTACATAGTCGATCGTTTCCTTCAGCAGATGTTCCCAGGTACTGTTTTCAAATAGCAAATATTTGTTCAAGACTGCTATCATCGAAAAAGTAGAGCCAAGTCTTTTGCAATTGCAAAAAACCTCCTCACATCAACCTTCAGCACTTTAGACGCGCGAGTCCGGATTGGCAAAATGTTGCAAATGCACACACCCACAGGTGGGGCTCATTTTTAGCAACATTTTTTTTTTATTGTAAACATTTTTGGTTTTGGTGGTGACACACCTTGATAAGGTGACCAGATTTGAGAGAAAAAAATTAAATGGGGTCCATTTTGTTTAAAGAGATTCTCTGGAAATGTTGTATACTTTTTAGCCATGCAGTACTTCTGAAAGTAGCACTCATGACCAGAAGTGGTACACGAAAATTGCATACTATGTCACATGTGCAGATATGTGCAAAAAAATAATAATAATCTCACCCATCGACACACAATACCCCTTAATGACAAAGTGAAAACATAATTGTTTTCAATTTTCCAAATGTATTGAAAATGAAATACTGAAATATCTCATTTACATAAGTGTTCACACCCCTGAGTCAACACATATTAGAATCACCTTGAGCAGCGATTACAGAGCTTAGTGCTACTGGATTGTACAATATTTACACATTTATTCTTTAAAAAATTATTCAAGCTCTATCAAGTTGGCTGTTTATCATTGCTAGACAGCCATTTAAGTCTTACCATAGATTTTCAAGACGATTTAATAAAATATGTTAACTAGGCCACTCAGGAACATTCAATATCGTCTTGGTAAGCAACTCCAGTGTATACATTTGGTCTTGTGCATTGGGTTTTTGTCTGGCTGAAAGGTGAATTTGTTTCCCAGTGTCCATTGGAAAGCAGCCAGAACCAGGTTTGCTCTAAGATTTAGCCAGAGCTTAGGTCTATTCAGTTTATTTTTATCCTAAAAAATACTCTCTAGTACTTGCCAATGACAAGCATACCCATCACATGATGCAGCCACCACCATGCTTAAATTTGAAGAGTTGTACTTAGTGATGTGTAATGTTGGATTTGCCCCAAACATAATGCTTTGTATTCAGGACAAAGTTAATTTATTTTCCACATTTTCTGCAGTTTCACTATAGTGCCTTGTTAAAAATAGGATGTATGTTTTGGATATTTTTATTCTGTAAAGGCTTCCTTCTTTTCACTCTGTCATTTAGATTAGTATTGTGGAGTAACTACAATGTTGTTGATCCTGCCTCAGTTTTTTCCTATCACAGCCATTAAACTCCATAACTGTTTTAAAGTCACTATTGGGGGAATCCCTGAGCGGTTTCCATCCTCTCCGTCAACTGAGTTAGGAAGGCTGCATGTCTTTTTGTAGTGACTGGGTGTATTGATACACCATACAAAGTGTAATGCAGAACTTCACCATGCTCAAAGGGATATTCAAAATCAGCGTTTTTTTATTTTTACCCATCGATCAATAGGCGCCCTTCTTTGCGAGGCATTGGAAAACCTCCCTGGTCTTCGTGGTTGAATCTGTGTTTAACATTCACTGCTCGACTGAGGGCACTTACAGATAATTGTATGTGTGGGGTAGAGGGATGAGGTAGTCATTCAAAAATCCTGTTAAACACTATTATTGCACACAGAATGAGACTATGCAACTTATGTGACTTGTTAAGCACATTTTTACTCCTGAACTTATTTAGGCTTGCCATAGCAAAGGGGTAGAATACCTATTGATTCAAAACATTTCAGCTTTAAATTTGTAAAAAAAAAAATATATATATATATTTTTACATAATTCCACTGACATTATAGGGTATATTGCCAGTGACACAACATCTCATTTTTAATTCAGGCTGTAACACTACAAAATACACTATGAACACTGAACAAAAATATAAATACAATATGTAAAGTGTTGGTCCCATTTTTCGTGAGCTGAAATAAAAGATTAAAGACATTTTCCATATGCACAAAAAACGTATTTCTCTAAAATATTGTGCACAGAGAGTGGCCAGACGGACACCACTCCTGAGAAAAAGGCACATGACAGCAGAACTGGAGTTTGCAAAAAGTCACGTGAAAGACTGTTGACTGATAAGACAAAAAACTCTTTGGACTAAACGCAAAACGATATGTCAGGAAAAAAATAGGCACAGGTCAATCACCTGTCGAAAACCATCCCTACCATGAATAGTGGTGGTGGCAGCATCATGCTAAGGGGATGCTTTTCAGCAGCAGGGACTGAGAAACTTAAGGATAGAGGGAACAATGAATGGAGCAAAATACAGGTAAATCCTTGATGAGAACTTGTTTCAGAGTGCAAAAGACCTTAGACTGGGGTGAAGATTTACATTTTAATAGGACAATGACCCCAAGCATATAGCCAAAGCAATGCTGGAATGGCTTTTGAACAAGAATGTTTAGGTCCTTGAGTGGCTCAGCCAAAGCCCACACTTGAATCTGTGGAAAGACTGAACAGAGCTTGAGAAAGTCTGCAAGAAAGAATGGAATAAAATGCCAAAAACCAGATGTGCAAAGCTGATGTGCTACCTTCCTTTCTGTCAAACCGTCTCGCCATCGCCACAACTTGGACTGGGGCAGGGTATAAGGCCGGTTTCAGGGACTTGCTTCTGAAGACCATTCTTCACAATAAGTTTTGATATTTTTAAATGTGCGATTCAAATGCATCTGAATGTTATTTCTTTGTGTATAGGAGCCATTCGGAAGAACCTGCAACCCGGGATGCCACGTATATGAGTTGGTCAGACTTAGATCACCCGTTACCTGAAAGGGGTCTCCGATTGTGAAAGCGGGAGTTGGCAGCGCACGGGGGAAAGAGATCGCTTCAGTGAGGGTCGACAGACTCGGAGCAGCTGTCTCAAAGCCAGCCCTTAACTTCAAGTCACAAGACTGTTCCAAAAGCTGAACCCTGGGCTGACTACTGTACCCTACCACACACTTACTATTTATTAATGTTCTGCACTCTGAAATGACTTATGTCTACCAGACCAATAGTTGTCACCTTACTGCACTACTAATGTGTATATACTTTCATATATTCCAATGCTGCTACTGCACTCACTTTGCACATGGGCAAACAATGTCTCTACAGGCTATAAAAAAGTAGTATTTGAATTTAATCTGTTTTCTTTTATCTGCATGCTTCTTGTACTTTATTTAGTATGTTATATATTTACAATGTTTGATTACTATGTCACTTTTGTGTGGCCAGATAGTTAGCAACAATAACAAGAAACTAGCGTTGATTTTCTTCAGCAGGGACGGGGAAGATGGTTAAAATTGATGGGAAGATGGATGGAGCCAAATACAGGACCATTCTGGAAGAAAACCTGATGGAGTCTGTAAAAGACCTGAGACTGGGACGGAGATTTGTCTTCCAACAAGACAATGATCCAAAACATAAAGAAAAATCTACAATGGAATGGTTCAAAAATAAACATATCCAGGTGTTAGAATGGCCAAGTCAAAGTCCAGACCTGAATCCAATCGAGAATCTGTGGAAAGAACTGAAAACTGCTGTTCACAAATGCTCTCCATCCAACCTCACTGAGCTCGAGCTGTTTTGCAAGGAGGAATGGGAAAAAATTTCAGTCTCTCGATGTGCAAAACTGATAGAGACATACCCCAAGCGACTTACAGCTGTAATCGCAGCAAAAGGTGGCGCTACAAAGTATTAACTTAAGGGGGCTGAATAATTTTGCACGCCCAATTTTTCAGTTTTTGATTTGTTAAAAAAGTTTGAAATATCCAATAAATGTCGTTCCACTTCATGATTGTGTCCCACTTGTTGTTGATTCTTCACCAAAAAATACAGTTTTATATCTTTATGTTTGAAGCCTGAAATGTGGCAAAAGGTCGCAAAGTTCAAGGGGGCCGAATACTTTCACAAGGCACTGTAGCTCACATAACCGTGGTTACATACGTAACCTTCGTTTTGTTTCACTATATTGGATCACTCCAATATATTGGTATACCCTACCAGATTTAGTCGGTGCTAGAGGGACCTGGCCAGCCACGGTGAAGTCCCAGTGCGGGACCGTCAATGTTAAAGGCGGCATTCCGGCACAGTCCCCGGAAGGGGAGGCGACGCCCAGGACCACTGAACCAACAGCAAGGGGAGGTGCCACATTTACCCGATAGTACCTAGCAAAGGTGCAAGAGGAAGCCCAGCTGGCCACAGCACAGATATCAGTGAGGGGCACTCCTCTCAGTAGAGCCCAGGACGCAGCCACACCTTGTGTTGAATGTGCCACCACAGATCCCAGCACTGGCCTGCCAGCCAGGCAGTATACTGTTGTAATCATGTCCACGATCCAGTTCGAGAGCCTCTGCTTTGATAGTCCAGTCCCCAGGACTCTCCCACCATAGCAGACAAAGAGCTGGTCTGTTGTTCTCACTGACCATGTTCACTCCACATTGGCAGCCAGTGCCCTCACAGGGAACAGCATGCCGGAGGGAGGCCCAGACTCCCCCACCACTGCCGGGGGGTCGTAAGCAGGCAGGATAAAAGGGATGTTCACATGCCTATCTGACAGAACCTTGGGGAGGAATGAAGGGTTGGGGCGGAGAGATATACTCCTCCCGGGGTCCATCCGGTGGTACTCAGAACTTAGCGAAAGAGCATAGAGCTCACCCACCCTCTTCATGGAAGTAATTGCTACCAAGAAAGCTACCTTCATAGAGATGGGAGGCAGACTCCAAAGGTTCAAAAGGCGGTTTTGCCAAAGCTGCCAAGACCACATCCAGATCCCAGCTCGCCATTCAGCGGGTCCTAGCTGGATGCAGGCGATGAACCCCCTTCATAAACCTGGAGACCAAGGGATGGCACCCGACTGGCCTGTCCATCCACCCCATATGGCAGGAAAATAAAGCGGCCAAATACACTCTCAGTGTAGAGGCTATCAAACCCTCATCCAAGCGAGACTACAGGTATTGCATGACATACTGCACCCCACATGACTCAGGCACAACCTCAATACCAGTACACCAAGAGCAGAACAACCGCCAGCGCAACTGCTATGCCGCGGTTGTTGCCGGTGCCTTTGCGCTCTGCATGGTGTTCATTACACCCTTGTGTAGACCTAACATGGACCATTGGTGCTGTTCAGTGGCCAAGCCCACAGACTGAGGCGGTGCGGTCTCGGATGCCACAGAGTTCCCCCGGCCTGAGACAGCAGGTCCGGTCTCAGGGAAAGTTGCCAAGTTGTCCCAGACAACAGGGTCAGGGGAAGGCTGAACCAGGGTTGTCGGAGCCAGTATGGGGCCACCAGAAGCAGATGATGCCCTGCCATCCTGGTCCTGTCCAGCACAGCCTGGATCCGTGGAAAAGGGGGAAATGCATAAAGCTCCAGCACTGACCAATCGTGATCCAGAGCAGATCAGAGGCCCTGGTGGCTTCGACATGGAGTACCACAGGGGGCAGTGTGCATTGTCTAGGGAGGCAAACAGGTCCACCTGCACCCTCCTGAACTTGTTCCACAGGTGCTGCACCACTTGGGGATGTAGGCTCCAGTCCCAAGGTGGTGGCCCTCCCTCAAGAGCATATCTGCTGCCACATTCAGGATGCCAGGTGCATGTGCTGCGAGTAGAGGCTAGACGTCGCTGAGCCCAGAGAAGGAGTACCCGTGCCATAAGATAGAGGCGGTGGGAACTCAGTCCACCCTGATGGTTGATGTAATCCACCACTGTGGTGTTGTCCATTCTCACCAGGACATGTCTTCCATTCAGATGCAGGCCCAGCAGTACAGCTCAGAGCTCTAGTGTATCGATGTGGCCTGCCGCTCCAAGTGGGTAGCCAACAGCCGCTGGCCGACCTGCCCTTGGTTACACCTCCCCCTGCCGATCTGGGAGGCGTCTGTGCTGACCACCTCCTGGTAGCACATCCTCAGCATCTCCACCCCACCTGAGAGAAAGGAGTGACAGCGCCACCTCAACAATGCCCTGAGGCACTGTGCGGTCACCCGCAGCTAGCGGTGACGATGGCGCTTCGGGTGCAGCTGGTGGGAGTTGTACCCCCATTTATTTTTATTTTTTAAATTTTCACCTTTATATAACCAGGTAGGCAAGTTGAGAACAAGTTCTCATTTACAATTGTGACCTGGCCAAGATAAAGCAAAGCAGTTCGACACATACAACGACACAGAGTTACACATGGAGTAAAACAAACATACAGTCAATAATACAGTATAAACAAGTCTATATACGATGTGAGCAAATGAGGTGAGATAAGGGAAGTAAAGGCAAAAAAACTCCATGGTGGCAAAGTAAATACAAAATAGCAAGTAAAACACTGGAATGGTAGATTTGCAATGGAAGAATGTGCAAAGTAGAAATAAAAATAATGGGGTGCAAAGGAGCAAAATAAATAAATAAATTAAATACAGTAGGGAAAGAGGTAGTTGTTTGGGCTAAATTATAGGTGGGCTATGTACAGGTGCAGTAATCTGTGAGCTGCTCTGACAGTTGGTGCTTGAAGCTAGTGAGGAAGATAAGTGTTTCCAGTTTCAGAGATTTTTGTAGTTCGTTCCAGTCATTGGCAGCAGAGAACTGGAAGGAGAGGCGGCCAAAGAAAGAATTGGTTTTGGGGGTGACCAGAGAGATAAACCTGCTGGAGTGTGTGTTACAGGTGGGAGATGCTATGGTGACCAGCGAGCTGAGATAAGGGGGGACTTAACCTAGCAGGTTCTTGTAGATGACCTGGAGCCAGTGGGTTTGTCGACGAGTATGAAGCGAGGGCCAGCCAACGAGAGCGTACAGGTCGCAATGGTGGGTAGTATATGGGGCTTTGGTGACAAAACGGATTGCACTGTGATAGACTGCATCCAATTTGTTGAGTAGGGTATTGGAGGCTATTTTGTAAATGACATCGCCAAAGTCGAGGATTGGTAGGATGGTCAGTTTTACAAGGGTATGTATGGCAGCATGAGTGAAGGATGCTTTGTTGTGAAATAGGAAGCCAATTCTAGATTTAACTTTGGATTGGAGATGTTTGATATGGGTCTGGAAGGAGAGTTTACAGTCTAACCAGACACCTAAGTATTTGTAGTTGTCCACGTATTCTAAGTCAGAGCCGTCCAGAGTAGTGATGTTGGACAGGGGGGCAGGTGCAGGTAGCGATCGGTTGAAGAGCATGCATTTAGTTTTACTGGTATTTAAGAGCAATTGGAGGCCACGGAAGGAGAGTTGTATGGCATTGAAGCTTGCCTGGAGGGTTGTTAACACAGTGTCCAAAGAAGGGCCAGAAGTATACAGAATGGTGTCGTCTGCGTAGAGGTGGATCAGAGACTCACCAGCAGCAAGAGATTCAATTAACAGGTGTGCCACGTTTAAAAGTTAATCTGTGTAATTTCTTTCCATCTTAATCCGTTTGAGCCAATCAGTTGTGTTGTGACGAGGTCAGGGTGGTATACAGAAGATAGCTAGATAGATTTGGTAAAATACCAAGTCCATATTATGGCAAGAACAGCTCAAATAAGCAAAGAAAAATGAAAGTCCATCATTACTTTAAGACATGAAGGTCTGTCAATTCGGAAAATATGAAGAACTTTGAAAGTTTCTTCAGGTGCAGGTGCAAAAACCATCAAGCACTATGTTGAAACTGGCTCTCATGAGGACCGCCACAGGAAATAATCAGCCAGACTTACCTCTGCTGCAGAGGATAAGTTCATTAGAGTTAACTGCACCTCAGATTGCAGCCCAAATAAATGCTTCACAGGCACATCTCAACATCAACTGTTCAGAGGAGACTGCGTGAATCAGGCCTTCATGGTCAAACTGCTGCAAAGAAACCACTACTAAAGGACACCCATAAGAAGAAGAGACTTGTTTGGGTGAAGAAACACTAGCAATGGACATTAGACCAGTGGAAATCTGTCCTTTGATCTAATTTACAATTTTTGGTTCTAACTGCCGTGTCTTAGTGAGACGCAGAGTAGGTGAACAGATAAACTCTGTGTGTGTGGGTCCCACCGTAAAACATGGAGAAGGTGTGATGATGTTTTGCTGGTGACTGTCAGTGATTTATTTAGAATTCAAGGCACACTTAACCAGCATGGTTGCCACAGCATTCTGCAGCGATACGCCATCCTATCTGGTTTGCACTTAGTCCCACTATCATTTGTTTTTCAACAGGACAATGACCCAACACACCTCCAGGTGGTTTAAGGGCTATTTGACCAAGAAGGAGAGTGATGGAGTGCTGCATCAAATGACCTGGCCTCCACAATCACCCAACCTCAACCCAATTGAGATAGTTTGGAATGAGTTGGCCTGCAAAGTCAAGGAAAAGTAGCCAACAAGTGCTCAGCATTCCAGGTGAAGTTGGTTGAGAGAATGCCAAGTGTGCAAAGCTGTCAACAAGGCAAAGGGTGGCTACTTTGAAGAATCTAAAACATATTTTGATTTGTTAACTACTTGATTCCATATCTGTTATTACAGAGTTTATGTCTTCACTACTATTCTACAATGTAGAAAATAGTAAATTAGAATTAGTAAGTGTGTCCAAACTTTGGAATGGTACTGTAAAAATATGTTAAATTATTCACAGAACTTTGGTAAGAATGTGCCCAAAAACCTGTCAGAATCATCAGGGGGCTGCATAACCTCATGACACAGAGAGGTGCTTACTGTGAGACAGCTTTAGGTACTTTGACAAATTTCCAAAATGTTCCCCTTTGACAATGTCTTAACCAATTTCAGGTTGTTATACATTGGTGTTGATATTAAAACAGTAGCTAGTTTGACATATTAATACCGTTTACAATTAAAGTTGTTATACAGCTGTACATTGGTGTCGATGAAACATATGTTTTGTATTCTACCTGGTGATAACAGGCTGCATTTGACTTGACCATAAAACCTAAACCAAAAGATGAACAAATACTGTGGTTTTAGTTGTGCACATGTGGTAGCCTAATTTAATCGCCATGTGAAGTTATGGAAGGCTAATGTCTTTAAAAAAAGGTCAATTTTGTTCTAGCCCAGCTCGTTCACAGGCAACGAACCGTCTTATGATATAATCACTGACGCTTTCCTCTGATTGAACCTTTGTTTTGACAACTATTTATTGTGTAGCTAACATGCATTATGCATTGATTTCGCATAAAGGTGGCAAAGGCATCTGATCCCAAGACGAGAAGTTATAAATTCCTTTAATACTACAAGCCAGTAATATATTTTCAAAGAACATCTGGAGACATTGAAAATGTAAATAATCTACCAAATAGACAAATTACTTCACCCCTTCTTAATGTCCTTGTGCTTACACCTATTCTCAGTCTTTGACTGGTGTGTCAGGTGTGTGAGGGGGTTCAGGTATTGGGGGACTTTCAGATGTGGGACCTTTGTTTGGTGTTTCCTACAGGCCCGCATCCTCTTCCTGTTGATCAGGTTCTTCCTCACACTCCCCTTTTGCCATTGTGAGTGATGCTGCTGTGTGAGCTCTGTTCCGCATGAAGACTGTCCTTTTCTTCAGTCTCAGTGTTGCTGCTCTTCATTACTGGCCTGGCGTTGTCCCTATAGGATTGGCATCAAATTATATGCATATTTTAAAAAGGTCCAATGCAGTCGTTTTTATCTGAATATCAAATAATTTATGGGTAACAATTAAGTACCTTTTTTCTATATTTCTTTCTCTCAAAAATAAACAAAATAGCTTCTTAGCAAAAAGCAATTTCTAAAGCAAGATTTTTGCTAGGACTGTCTGGGCGTAGTCTGAGTGCGGATGGGTAAAACTGAAAAATATCTGTTATTGACAGAGAGGTTTGGAACTCTTTCTTATTGATCTATTTACAAATGTATCGCCTGGTTGTGCCACCAGGCCTGCAAAAACTCCATCCCACCAAAATTTCAGTCTTTTCAAACAGCTCTTACACTAAAAGGGCATTATCATAATTTCACAATTGTACAGTATTATTCCAATCTCATAGTGTGGAACTACATATAAAACATAGGAACATCACATGTTTGACTGCACTGGGGCTTTAATATACATTTCAATAATGTGTTATGTTTTGAGTAAGATCTGCCACTCGCCTGTATGTGATGCACAGAACTCACCTCACTCTTCGTGGATATCGTGCAATGCTCTCCATGAGCTTGATTGTCTTGAGCCAGTCCTCATGCCAGTCCTTTATGCTGTAGTGAGGCTGGCACTGGGTCAGACGAAGAAGGATCAACTGGTTATCTTTGGTGATACGGAGCAACTCCTGCTGTTGCATCTCTCTGCAGAGACTACCATTCCAAGGGAAAAAAGGTTTTCTATTGTGTGTAGGCCATTGAGTTGAGGTACAATAGGATGCTAGTAAGTTTATGAACATGGACATTTTCGGACCTGGTGAAGCCTCCCTGAATTTAAGCATACTACTGCCTCTACCAAAAGGTCTAGACCATTGTGGCACAATTAATGTGCTTGCCCTGTGCAAGCTGAGTGGGTCCACACCTGCTTTAGCTGCAGTGGTGTACTGTACTTATGTATTTTTGTTGCGGTATCTGTACTTTACTATTTATATATGACAGCTTTTACTTGACTACATTCCTAAAGAAAATAATGTACTTTTTACTCCATACATTTTCCCTGACACCCACATGTACTCGTTACATTTTGAATGCTTAGCAGGACAGAAAAATGCACTTATCACCAATTCAAACACTTATCAAGAGAACATCGCTAGTCATCCCTACTGCCTCTGATTCTCTGACACACTAAACACACAAGCTTCATTTATGAATGATGTTTGGTTATTGGAGGGTACCCCTAGCTTTCCATACATAAAAAAAAGAAAATGGTGCCATCTGGGTTGCTTAAAGGACAGTTCCACCCCAAAACAATATTTTGGGATTTGTTTCATTTCATTAGTCCATTGTTAACATATTTCCTAAATATGTTACTTTCAAAATACAGATATCATCCCCGTATGATGCATTTTGACTAGCAAAACATTTTTTGACTATGTCAACAATAAACTAATGAAACAAATACCAAAATCATTTTTGGGTGGAGTTTTCCTTTAACATAAGGAATTTGAAATAATTTATACTTTTACTTCCGATACTTAAGTATATTTAAAACCAAATATCTTTAGATTTTTACTCAAGTAGTATTTTACTGGGTGACTTTCACTTTTACAGTCATTTTCTATTACGGCATCTTTACTTTTCCCAAGTATGACAATTGGTTATCTTTTCCACCACTGTTTAGCTGTTACCAATTAATATTGGTGTCAGCAGTGGGATTTAAAGCCACACCCCTGAAGAGACTGGAGGTAAACACTATACCTTTTGTTTTCATAGTCGTTCCTGTTGTCGATGCGACCAGTAGTACTCATGATGTGAGATATTTTCTCAAGCAGCATATTGTTTTCCCTCTGAATTTTGGACATGCTTTGCTCCTGAAACTTATTGAGGAAACATTAAGAAAGACAAAAACAAGTAAAGCCAACCAAAACAGCAACAACAAAATACAAGGTAACAACTACTAAGGATGTTCAAGGAAAGCCTGGGACAGACGTATTGGTAAGCTTTCTCAAAAGACACATTTACCAGCTCAAAAGTTCAGAAAAGGGACTCTTTGATGGATACATGGTGAAATGACACGACTTAGAGATCCTTTATCACCTTTTGTTTCTTCATTTTGAGGTCAAGGTGACGATAGGTTTTAGGTGCAGTTGTGTCGATGGTGGGTTTCGCTGATTTGACCTTGACAAAAAAATGACAGTAAAGGTCAACAACACTGGACATTTTTACTTGTTTTGTGGAAGCACAAAAAAGGACAATTGATGACTCAGGAATATGACAATACTTTGAAAAACAACAGCTAATGACAATGTTAAATTAATATTGTCAATATGTTAAGGATATCTCCAACATTGTTGATAGCCTTTGATTTTAGCATCAAAGCAGCTTTCGCTTACCTTTCTCAGATGCATTTCATAGGAGGCCTTGTCCCACTTCTGCTGCAGGTATTTGTTTCCATTGAGAAGCAGTGGCTGGTACAACAGGTGTTGCATGGCTGCAGTACTTGCACTATCGGTCCCAGTCTACCTCCAGTCAACCTAAGAATTGTCCTACACTGTTACCCCTGCCCTGTGGCCTTCTCTATCTACTGCATATGGAGCTCGCTCGGAGAGTTGGAGTCTGTTTTTAGTCTGTTTCCTACAACTTCTGTTAGCTAGTAGAACCACTGTCAACTGCCAAGTACTGTCAACTTACTGTAACCTACCTCCAGCACAGCACTGCCAGATGCCCCACACACAGCCTTCTCTGCTTTGCTAATGTCTAGCCACTGCATACACAGCTCAGAAAGACTGCAGTCTGTTTTCAGTCATACCCAGGTTTCCATGACAGCAACGGCATAGAGTGGAGATTAATAAATGTCTTCAAACACTCTGCTTGCTTAACAAGTTCCACAAAGGGAGGGCGAGGCATTAGAGGATGAGATAAATGGTGTGGCGAGAACCTGTTGAAAGAGTGAGAATATAAACGTCTTCTTGAGCCTTGAGAAGTGATTCTCCACAAAAATGTTAATTGCAAATCTTCTATTACATGGTTATGATATAATACAGAAAGTATAAAAATCCTACTCTGTCTGTGGGCAGAAATGCATCGTGGTCTATCTATATTTCTCCCTAATATAGAGACGGTCCTTTTTAGTGTTATGACCTTGGATTCAGACCCGAAAAGCCAACATATCTATCGTTTGAAATACTTGAAGTGCGCTTGACTTTGCTTATCAGGTACAATGGAACCAATGGAATAGTGCAAAAACTGCATTAATACTCAAGTATTTCAAATATTGGAGATCTATATATTATATATATTATTCAACCAATTTCTGCTTGGCTTTTCTGTGTCGTGCAAGTATGCAGCAAGTGGACTGCCAGCAAGGCCAAGATATTACCAGTTTAAGGTCATAACATCTTTCAACACCAAAATTTGACTTTTCAGAATGTTCACTTTGAAGTTATTGTTACTGACCCATTTTTACACTCACTCTTATAAATCAAAACAAGACTGCATCGTTTTCATGTAGTTTTCTACTGAAGAGCAACAATTAATACCCTTAGTAACAGTTACCTGGAAACTAACATTGCACCAACACTCCCCAGTAAACAAAGCCAATTTACAAAAGCCTCCCAGGGAGATATTGATGTCATAAATCACAGATCAAATCTTGATTTTAAACTTAACTTTACTGCTTTAGGCTTCTAATTAAGGGGCAATATCCGGCCAAAACACATGGCATTATTTTAAAATAAAATAATTGTGGTGCATTTATGGAAACCCTTTCTATGAAGGCCATATGCATAATGCCAGAAATTATGAAGCACTATGTTGCTGTATATTATAAGTGATTATGATTTGTATGCAGAATTATAAGTCTTTACGTGCATCTTTATAGCTCTGCTTTTACTGCATTATTACTCTATCAAAGTGCATTATGAGTACATGTATAATGTATTATGCATATAGGCTTCAGAAAGTTTTACCGAAATGGTAAATGGGCTGATGCTCTGATTTCTGAATGTTGACATTGCAAAAACTTTTCATTAAGGCTCAGAAATGAGCTGTCATGAATGGACTTTTACAGCACAGCACCTCCACCTGCCTGTCAAACGTGGAACTTGGGTTTGTACAGTTCATTAGATGAAAATCTGTGAAACCAGAGCCAAATATGAATACATTTATTTATTTGACAAATTTAAAATACAGAGAGTTGTCTCAGCCGAATACAACAATACACACATTCAAAACACAAAGTCAACAGACTTCAAATCAAATCAAATTCTATTTGTCATATACACATGGTTAGTAGATGTTAATGCGAGTGTAGCGAAATGCTTGTGCTTCTAGTTCCGACAATGCAGTAATAACCAACAAGTAATCAAACTAACAATTCCAAAACTACTGTCTTATACACAGTGTAAGGGGAAAAAGAATATGTACATAAGGATATATGAATGAGTGATGGTACAGAGCAGCATAGGTAAGATACAGTAGATGGTATCGAATACAGTATATACATATGAGATGAGTATGTAAACAAAGTGGCTATTGATACATGTATTAAATAAGGATGCAGTCGATGATATAGAGCACAGTATATACGTATGCATATGAGATTAATAATGTAGGGTAAGTAACATTATATAAGGTAACATTGTTTAAAGTGGCGAGTGATATATTTACATAATTTCCCATCAATTCCCATTATTAAAGTGGCTGGAGTTGAGTCAGTGTCAGTGTGTTGGCAGGAGCCACTCAATGTTAGTGGTGGCTGTTTAACAGTCTGATGGCCTTGAGATAGAAGCTGTTTTTCAGTCTCTCGGTCCCAGCTTTGATGCACCTGTACTGACCTCGCCTTCTAGATGATAGCGGGGTGAACAGGCAGTGGCTCAGGTGGTTGATGTCCTTGATGATCTTTATGGCCTTCCTGTAACATCGGGTGGTGTAGGTGTCCTGGAGGGCAGGTAGTTTGCCCCCGGTGATGCGTTGTGCAGACCTCACTACCCTCTGGAGAGCCTTACGGTTGAGGGCGGAGCAGTTGCCGTACCAGGCGGTGATACAGCCCGCCAGGATGCTCTCGATTGTGCATCTGTAGAAGTTTGTGAGTGCTTTTGGTGACAAGCCGAATTTCTTCAGCCTCCTGAGGTTGAAGAGGCGCTGCTGCGCCTTCTTCACAATGCTGTCTGTGTGAGTGGACCAATTCAGTTTGTCTGTGATGTGTATGCCGAGGAACTTAAAACTTGCTACCCTCTCCACTACTGTTCCATCGATGTGGATAGGGGGGTGTTCCCTCTGCTGTTTCCTGAAGTCCACAATCATCTCCTTAGTTTTGTTGACGTTGAGTGTGAGGTTATTTTCCTGATACCACACTCCGAGGGCCCTCACCTCCTCCCTGTAGGCCGTTTCGTCGTTGTTGGTAATCAAGCCTACCACTGTTGTGTCGTCCACAAACTTGATGATTGAGTTGGAGGCGTGCGTGGCCATGCAGTCGTGGGTGAACAGGGAGTACAGGAGAGGGCTCAGAACGCACCCTTGTGGGGCCCCAGTGTTGAGGATCAGCGGGGAGGAGATGTTGTTGCCTACCCTCACCACCTGGGGGCGGCCCTTCAGGAAGTCCAGTACCCAGTTGCACAGGGCGGGGTCGAGACCCAGGGTCTCGAGCTTGATGACGAGCTTGGAGGGTACTATGGTGTTGAATGCCGAGCTGTAGTCGATGAACAGCATTCTCACATAGGTATTCCTCTTGTCCAGATGGGTTAGGGCAGTGTGCAGTGTGGTTGAGATTGCATCGTCTGTGGACCTATTTGGGCGGTAAGCATATTGGAGTGGGTCTAGGGTGTCAGGTAGGGTGGAGGTGATATGGTCCTTGACTAGTCTCTCAAAGCACTTCATGATGACGGAAGTGAGTGCTACGGGGCGGTAGTCGTTTAGCTCAGTTACCTTAGCTTTCTTGGGAACAGGAACAATGGTGGCCCTCTTGAAGCATGTGGGAACAGCAGACTGGTATAGGGATTGATTGAATATGTCCGTAAACACACCGGCCAGCTGGTCTGCGCATGCTCTGACGGCGCGGCTGGGGATGCCGTCTGGGCCTGCAGCCTTGCGAGGGTTAACACGTTTAAATGTCTTACTCACCTCGGCTGCAGTGAAGGAGAGACCACATGTTTTCGTTGCAGGCCGTGTCAGTGGCACTGTATTGTCCTCAAAGCGGGCAAAAAAGTTATTTCGTCTGCCTGGGAGTAAGACATCCTGGTCCATGACTGGGGTGGATTTCTTCTTGTAGTCCGTGATTGACTGTAGACCCTGCCACATGCCTCTTGTGTCTGAGCCGTTGAATTGAGATTCTACTTTGTCTCTGTACTGACGCTTAGCTTGTTTGATAGCCTTGCGGAGGGAATAGCTGCACTGTTTGTATTCGGTCATGTTACCAGACACCTTGCCCTGATTAAAAGCAGTGGTTCGCGCTTTCAGTTTCACGCGAATGCTGCCATCAATCCACGGTTTCTGGTTAGGGAATGTTTTAATCGTTGCTATGGGAACGACATCTTCAAAGCACGTTCTAATGAACACGCACACCGAATCAGGGTATTCGTCAATATTGTTATCTGACGCAATACGAAACATATCCCAGTCCACGTGATGGAAGCAGTCTTGGAGTGTGGAGTCAGCTTGGTCGGACCAGCGTTGGACAGACCTCAGCGTGGGAGCCTCTTGTTTTAGTTTCTGTCTGTAGGCAGGGATCAACAAAATGGAGTCGTGGTCAGCTTTTCCGAAAGGGGGGCGGGGCAGGGCCTTATATGCGTCGCGGAAATTAGAGTAACAATGATCCAAGGTTTTTCCACCCCTGGTTGCGCTATGCTGATAAAATTTAGGGAGTCTTGTTTTCAGATTAGCCTTGTTAAAATCCCCAGATACAATGAATGCAGCCTCCGGATAAATGGTTTCCAGTTTGCAAAGAATTAAATAAAGTTCTTTCAGAGCCATCGATGTGTCTGCTTGGGGGATGATATATACGGCTGTGATTATAATCGAAGAGAATTCTCTTGGTAGATAATGCGGTCTACATTTGATTGTGAGGAATTCTAAATCAGGTGAACAGAAGGATTTGAGTTCCTGTGTGTTTCTTTCATCACACCATGTCTCGTTAGCCATAAGGCATACGCCCCCGCCCCTCTTCTTACCAGAAATATGTTTTTTCTGTCGGCGCGATGCGTGGAGAAACCCGTTGGCTGCACCGCCTCGGATAGCGTCTCTCCAGTGAGCCATGTTTCCGTGAAGCAAAGAAAGTTACAGTCTCTGATGTCCCTCTGGAATGCTACCCTTGCTCGGATTTCATCAACCTTGTTGTCAAGAGACTGGACATTGGCAAGAAGAATGCTAGGGAGTGGTGCACGGTGTGCCCGTCTCCGGAGTCTGACCAGAAGACCGCCTCGTTTCCCTCTTTTTCGGAGTCGTTTTTTTGGGTCGCTGCATGGGATCCATTCCGTTGTCCTGTTTGCAAGACAAAACACAGGATCCGCGTCGCGAAAAACATATTCTTTGTCGTACTGATGGTGAGTTGACGCTGATCTTATATTCAGTAGTTCTTCTCGACTGTATGTAATGAAACCTAAGATGACCTGGGGTACTAATGTAAGAAATAACACGTAAAAAAACAAAAAACTGCATAGTTTCCTAGGAACGCGAAGCGAGGCGCCATCTCTGTCGGCGCTGGAAGTATAAATTGGCTTTTCCATATGGCTGTTTAAAACAACTTCAGTTCACTGGCATGGCATAAAAGTTATTTTAAAATATCATGAAAGTGAAAATATACTTGAGCATTAGAAATATAAAAGTCAACCACAAGTGTGTATCAGATGTATAATTTAAATAGTGGATGTATAATAATATAATAATATATGCCATTTAGCTGACGCTTTTATCCAAAGCGACTTACAGTCATGTGTGCATACATTCTACGTATGGGTGGTCCCGGGAATCGAACCCACTACCCTGGCGTTACAAGCGCCATGCTCTACCAACTGAGCCACAGAAGGACCATAAAATACTAGTGATATGACATTGTCATGTCAGAAGTTTCACCAGGTCACTTTGTAGATGCTCAGTGAACATATCAAAAAGATGAGGGATATCCCTTGAGATTCTCCTCCACAGCTAAACATTTGGGCACGCCAAGGAACATTTTTACAACAGGAAGCGAACATTTACATTTCTTATTAGAAGTCTAGGACACCCACCAGGGCCAATTAATTACCCCCCCACGCAGCATTACACTGCTGAAGGACCCCTCATGAATGAATTATGCGCAGTAAAATGTTTCCCATCTAATTTGTTGCTTAGTTGTGTAAGGGGAGACATGCGTTTCTGCACCACAACAGAGTGGGTTCTGTCTCTTTCTTCCCAACGTGGGACACAAAGTCCAGTAACCTCTGCACAATAAGTCAACATATTCCAGACCATGAAAAGCCAATTCACAACCTTGTATAATACAGGTGGGCAGTTATCTGTTTGTGGGTCTCCCTCTTTATCTTGCTCTGTCCTTCCCTCTCATTATTTCTTTAAAGACCTATTATACACAGTAGAGTTCTATGTGCTCTTTGATGAAGATATTTCCATCAGCAGCACAAATCACACAGCAGTTGTTTGTTTTCTTGGCCCCGACACAGAGATTCTTCTCCATAGCAACTTAACAACACAGCAGTTAAATATGATTACACCCAGACAGCCATCTACAGTATTAGGTATACAGGTCCTTAAGACAAGCAGCTAGAATCTGATTGTCATGTCAGCCTGGTTACTTATTGAAACCGTATGTTTTTCTTACACAAATTGAGTCTTTGTATAAGAGGTTAGATAAAGTAATTAGTTTGATTATTTTGCATGTTTTCATGTCCATGTCCTGAGGATGATGGGAAATGCCTTCAAAACCAGCCACTAGTGGTAACAGTGAGCTCTATTACCATCATGTAGACTTGGGTTTTGTTAAAAAACACTGTGGATTGGGGTGGCAGATAGGTGTAATCCCATGACTCCAGATGTGAATGTCCAATGTTCAATCTTAGTTGTAGACACCCAGTTTTTCTTTTTTGGTTTAAACTGTTATCCTAAATCTTAACCCTTAATTTAACCATTCAGACTGAATGCAGAAACGTAATGTTTTAACCCTATCCAAAACCTTAACCATTAACATCAAAATGTTACTTTTGGAGAAGTCAACCCAGAGATTTAAAAAGCACTTCAAAATTTGACGTTCGGAGAAATGAAAACTCAGCAAAAAAATAAACGTCCCTTTTTCAGGACCCTGTTTTTCTAAGATTCTTCGTAAAAATCCAAATATCTTCACAGATCTTCATTGTAAAGGGTTTATACACGGTTTCCCATGCTTGTTCAATGAACCATTAACAATTAATGAACATGCACCTGTGGAACAGTCATTAAGACACTAACAGCTTACAGACGGTAGGCAAGCTTACAATTGGCTCATTCATCCCCCTCCTTTCCCCTGAAGCTATTCCCCAGGAAGTTGCTGTAAATGAGAATGTGTTCTCAGTCAACTTACCTGGTAAAATAACGGTAAAATAAAAAAAATTACGGTCACAGTTATGAAAACTTAGATGACACTAAAAGAGGGCTTTCTACTGACTCTGAAAACACCAAAAGAAACATGCCCAGGGTCCCTGCTCATCTGCGTGAACATGCTTTAGGCATGCTGCAAGGAGGCATGAGGACTGCAGATGTGGCCAGGGCAATAAATTGCCATGTCCATACTGTGAGATGCCTAAGACAGTACTACAAGGAGACAAAACGGACAGCTGATTGTCCTCGCAGTGGTAGACCACATGTAACAACACCTGCACAGGATCGGTACATCCGAACATCACACCTGCGGGACAGGTACAGGATGTCAACAACAACTGCCCGAGTTACACCAAGAACACACAATCCCTCAAACTGACCGCAATAGGCTGAGAGAGGCTGGACTGAGGGCCTGTTCTCACCAGACATCACCGGCAACAATGTCGCCTATGGGCTCTAACCCACCGTCGCCGGACCAGACAGGACTGGCAAAAAGTGCTATTCACTGACGAGTCGCGGAATTGTCTCACCGGGGGTAATGGTCAGATTCACGTTCATTGTCAAAGGAATGAGCATTACACCGAGTCCTGTACTCTGGAGCGGGATCAATTTGGAGGTGGAGGGTCCTTCATGGTCTGGGCGGTGTGTCACAGCACAATCGGACTGAGCTTGTTGTCATTGCAGGCAATCTCAATGCTGTGCGTTACAGGGAAGACATTCTCCTCCCTCATGTGGTACCCTTCCTGCAGACTCATCCTGACATGACCCTCCAGCATGACAATGCCACCAGCCATACTGCTCGTTCTATGCGTGATTTCCTGCAAGACAGGAATGTCAGTGTTCTGCCATGGTCAGCGAAGAGCCCGGATCGCAATCCCATTGAGCACATCTGGGACCTGTTGAATCGGAGGGTGAGAGTTAGGGCCATTCCCCCCAGAAATGTCTGGGAACTTGCAGGTGCCTTGGTGGAAGAGTGGGGTAACATCTCACAGCAAGAACTAGCACATCTGGTACAGTCCATGAGGAGGAGATGCACTGCAGTACTTAATGCAATTGGTGGCCACACCAGATACTGACTGTTACTTTTGATTTTGACTATTGATTTTGATTATTCCACTTCTGTTAGTCAAATTTCTGTGGAACTGGTTCAGGTTATGTCTCAGTTGTTGAATCTTGTTATGTTCATACAAATATTTACACATGTTAAGTTTGCTGAAAATAAACGCAGTTGACAATGAGAGGACATTTCTTCTTTTGCTGAGTTTATATATAGTGTCTACCAAAGCTGTTGCCAGAGAATATAATGTTAATTTCTCCACCATAAACCGCCTCCAACGTTGTTTTAGAGAATTTGGCAGTATGTCCAATAAGCCTCACAACCGCAGACCACGTGTAACCACGCCAGCCCAGGACCTCGACATCCAGTTTCTTCAGCAGCGGGATCATCTGAGACCAGCCACCCAGACAGCTGATGATAGTGTGGATTTGCACAACTGAAGAATTTCTGCACAAACTGTCAGAAACCATCTCAAGGAAGCTCATCTGCAAACTCGCCATCCTCACCATGGTCTTGACCTGACTGCATTTTGGGTCGTAACCGACTTCAGTGGGAAAATGCTCACCTTCGATGGCCGCTGGCACACTGGAGAAGTTTGCTCTTCACGGATGAATCCCGGTTTCAACTGTACTGGGCAGATGGCAGACAGCGAGCGGTTTGGTGATGTCACCGCTGTAAACAGCAAGTGCCCCATGGTGGCGGTGGGGTTATGGTATGGGCAGGCATAAGCTACAGACAACAAATACAATTGCATTTTATCTTTGGCAATTTGAATGCACAGAGATACCGTGACGAGACCCTGAGGCCCATTGTTGTGCCATTCATCCACCGCCATCACCTCATGTTTCAGCATGATGTGATGCATGGCCCCATGTTATCGGATCTGTACACAATTCCTAGAAGCTGAAAATGTCCCAGTTCTTCCATGGCCTGCATACTAACCAAACATGTTACCCATTGAGCATGTTAGGGATGCTCTGGATTGACATTAACGACAGCGCATTCCAGTTCCTGGCAATATCCAGCAACTTCACGCAACCATTGAAGAGGGTGGGACAACATTCCACAATCGACCGCCTGATTAACTCTATGTGAAGGAGATGTGTCGCACTGCATGAGGAAAATGGTGGTCACACCAGATACTGACTGGTGTCCTGATCCATGCCTATACCCTTTTGAAAGTATCTGTGACCAACAGATGCATATCTGTATTCCCAGTCATGTGAAATCCATAGATTAGGGCCTAAGGAATTTATTTCAATTGACTGGTTTTCTCATATAAACTGTAACTCAGTAAAATCTTAGAAATGGTTGCATGTTGCGTTTATATTTTTGTTCAGTGAATTATATATATTGTATATACACACGTACTCACACATGAATTATATTTTTATTAGGAAAATTATTTAAAATGTTTTTCAATGAGGAATATGTGTAATTTGAATCTGGTTTAGTTTCTGAATTGACTGGCATTGAAATGGAATTAACCACAACCCATGATGACTAATGATAAAATAATACATGCTGTATCTCCAAACAATCACGAGAGGGCAACACTGCCTGGCATGGCTTGTAATGAGAATGGGCCGAGCGTTATGATATGGAATAGCATGAATACAATGAGGGATTCCGTGTACAGCACTTTAAAATTAAAGTGAATGTGATCTCTAAAGCAAACGGGATATTGTTTGAAGAGATTCCATCGTGTATCATGATGTCATGCAAGGAAGCTGAGTTGAGCTGAAAAATCGAAAGGAAAACTATTGGAGATACACTGTCAAAACATTGGAGGTAGAACGGGTAGGTTAATTACCTGAGAAAGGTGGAAACAATGTAAAAATATTTTTGCAACGTTTCCACAGCCAGTCAGTTGCACAACATTGGGATCTATAAGGCATAGATTTAGTTTTTATACAGCAATAGCTATACAGTACTGGATTTATTGTTGTTACTATCTAACTTACATGTATGTTTTGCTTTCTCTCACAATCCTGTCAAATTACCACTGTACAGCTGTTATGGTGATCAGGGTTGACTTTAATTCAGTTAGTTCAGTAAAATGAAAAGTCTTCAGAATAAATGATGGCAGATTTTAAGTAAATCATTCACTGAATTGACCCCAGCCCTGGTGGTGACTATACAAAATACTCTTCATACAGGGAGAAGATGGAGTTTAGTTCAGTCAAAAAGCAAGAGGTTTGTGTTGTTCAATGGCATCTTGTCGAGGTCGAACGATTATGATTTTTCAACGCAGATACCGATTATTGCAGGACCAAAAAAAGCCGATACCGATGAATCGGCCGATTTACTTATTTTTTAATTTTTTATCTATTTGTAAAAATGACAATTACAACAATACTGAATTAACACTTTTATTTTAACTTAATATAATACATCAATAAAATCCATTTAGCCTCAAATAAATAATGAAACATGTTCAATTTGGTTTAAATAATGCAAAAGCAAAGTGTTGGAGAAGAAAGTAAAAGTGCAATATGTGCCATGTAAAAAAGCTAACGTTTAAGTTCCTTGCTCAGAACATGAGAACATATGAAAGCTGGTGGTTCCTTTTAACACAAGTCGTCAAAATATTCCCAGGTAAGACGTTTTAGGTTGAAGTTATTATAGGACTATTTCTCTCTCTACCATTTGTATTGCATATACCTTTGACTATTGGATGTTCTTATAGGCACTTTACTATTGCCAGAGTAACAGTATAGCTTCCGTCCCTCTCCTCGCCCCTACCTGGGATCGAACCAGGAACACATTGACAACAGCCACCCTCGAAGCATCGTTACCCATCGCTCCACAAAAGCCATGGCCCTTGCAGAGCAAGGGGAACAGCTACTCCAAGTCTCAGAGCGAGTGATGTTTGAAACCCTATTAGCGCGCACCCCGCAAACTAGCTAGCCATTTCACATCCGTTACACCAGCCTAATCTCAGGAGTGGATAGGCTTGAAGTCATACACAGCTCAATGCTTGAAGCATTGCGAAGAGCTGCTGGCAAAATGCACAAAAGTGCTGTTTAAATGAATGCTTACGTGCCTGCTGCTGCCTACCATCGCTTAGTCAGACTGCTCTATCAAATATCCAATCATAAACTTAATTATGACATAATAACACACCGAAATACGAGCCTTTGGTCATTAACATGGTCGAATCCGGAAACTATCATTTCGAAAACAAAACATTTATTCTTTCAGTGAAATGCGGAACCATTCCGTATTTTATCTAACGGGAGGCATCCCTTAGTCTAAATATTGCTGTTACATTGCACAACCTTCAATGTTATGTCATAATTACGTAAAATTCTGGCAAAGAATGCTGGCAACAAGCCAGGCGGCCCAAACTGTTGCACATACCCTGACTCTACGTGCAACGCAAGAGAAGTGACACAATTTCACCTGGTTAATATTGCCTGCTAACCTGGATTTCTTTTAGCTAAATATGCAGGTTTAAAAATATGTACTTCTGTGTATTGATTTTAAGAAAGGCATTGACGTTTATGGTTAGGTACATTCATGCAACGATTGTGATTTTTTTGCAAATGCGCTTTGTTAAATCATCCCCCATTTGGCGAAGTTGGCTGTCTTTGTTAGGAAGAAATAGTCTTCACACAGTTCGCAACGAGCCAGGTGGCCCAAACTGCTGCATATACCCTGACTCTGTTGCAAGAGAAGTGACGCAATTTACCTAGTTAAAAGAAATTAATGTTAGAAGGCAATACTAACTAAATATGCAGGTTTAAAAATATATAATTGTGTATTGATTTTAAGAAAGGCATTGATGTTTATGGTTAGGTACACGTTTGAAGCAACGAGTCCTTTTTTTGCGAATGCACATCCTAGATCTGAATGAATGAAATTTTTATTAAATACTTTTTTCTTTACATAGTTGAATGTGCTGACAACAAAATCACAGTAAAATTATCAATGGAAATCAAATTTATCAACCCATGGAGGTCTGGATTTGGAGTCACACTCAAAATTAAAGTGGAAAACCACACTACAGGCTGATCCAACTTTCATGTAATGTCCTTAAAACAAGTCTAAATGAGGCTCAATAGTGTGTGTGGCCTCCACGTGCCTGTTTGACCTCCCTACAAAGCCTGGGCATGCTCCTGATAAGGTGGCGGATGGTCTCCTGAGAGATCTCCTCCCAGAGCTGGACTAAAGCATCCGCCAACTCCTGGACAGTCTGTGGTGCAACGTGGCGTTGGTGGATGGAGCGAAACATGATGTCCCAGATGTGCTTAATTGGATTCAGGTCTGGGGAACGGGCGTGCCAGTCCATAGCATCAATGCCTTCCTCTTGCAGGAACTGCTGACACACTCCAGCCACATGAGGTCAAGCATTGTCTTGCATTAGGAGGAACCCAGGGCCAACCGCACCAGCATATGGTCTCACAAGGGGTCTGAGAATCTCATCTCGGTACCTAATGGCAGTCAGGCTACCTCTGGCGAGCACATGGAGGGCTGTGCGGCCCTCCAAAAAATGTCTTTTTGAAAATTGTCTATTTTCTTGTTAGTACTTTTAAAATCGTTCACATCAAACAAATGTACACTTTAAATTACACAACATAAATGCACTTTACCTAAGCAGAATTAAAAAATGTTCCACAAAAAACCCTGTCTTAGTGTATGGTTTCACATGTGAAAACCACAATGTATTTCACATTCATACAATAGAAACACCTATATATGAAAAGATAAATAGCTGAATGTTTTTCTATATACCGCTACCTCTATAGAAAAGTGACAACAATTACATTCAGCTTTAAGATAGTGGCACCTCCAGAAAATTGTCTCTCTCTCACTGTATGCACTAAAAGTCCACCAGACTTTTATTTATTTTTTAATTTCACCTTTATTTAATCAGGTAGGCTAGTTGAGAACAAGTTCTCATTTGCAACTGCGACCTGGCCAAGATAAAGCATAGCAGTGTGAACAGACACCACAGAGTTACACATGGAGTAAACAATTAACAAGTCAATAACACAGTAGGAAAAAAAAGAAAAAAAAGGGGAGTCTATATACAATGTGTGCAAAAGGCATGAGGAGATAGGCGATTAATTACAGTATTGCAGATTAACACTGGAGTGATAAATGATCAGATGATCATGTACAGGTAGAGATATTGGTGTGCAAAAGAGCAGAAAAGTAAATAAATAAAAACTGTGGGGATGAGGTAGGTGAAAA
The DNA here is from genome assembly GCF_023373465.1 of Oncorhynchus keta. Classification (NCBI taxonomy): domain Eukaryota; kingdom Metazoa; phylum Chordata; class Actinopteri; order Salmoniformes; family Salmonidae; genus Oncorhynchus; species Oncorhynchus keta. The sequence continues at coordinate 47,523,645 of NC_068454.1, forward strand.
TGGGTGGGCTATTTTCCAATAGATTATGTACAGCTGCAGCGATCGGTTAGCTGCTCAGATAGCTGATGTTTGAAGTTGGTGAGGTAGATAAAAGTCTCCAACTTCAGCGATTTTTGCAATTCGTTCCAGTCACAGGCAGCAGAGTACTGGAACTAAAGGCGACCGAATGAGGTGTTGGCTTTAGGGATGATCAGTGAGATACACATTTACATTTACATTTAAGTCATTTAGCAGACGCTCTTATCCAGAGCGACTTACAAATTGGTGCATTCACCTTATGACATCCAGTGGAACAGCCACTTTACAATAGTGCATCTAAATCTTTTAAGGGGGGGGGGGGGTGAGAAAGATTACTTTATCCTATCCTAGGTATTCCTTAAAGAGGTGGGGTTTCAGGTGTCTCCGGAAGGTGGTGATTGACTCCGCTGTCCTGGCGTCGTGAGGGAGTTTGTTCCACCATTGGGGAGCCAGAGCAGCGAACAGTTTTGACTGGGCTGAGCGGGAACTGTACTTCCTCAGTGGTAGGGAGGCGAGCAGGCCAGAGGTGGATGAACGCAGTGCCCTTGTTTGGGTGTAGGGCCTGATCAGAGCCTGGAGGTACTGAGGTGCCGTTCCCCTCACAGCTCCGTAGGCAAGCACCATGGTCTTGTAGCGGATGCGAGCTTCAACTGGAAGCCAGTGGAGAGAGCGGAGGAGCGGGGTGACGTGAGAGAACTTGGGAAGGTTGAACAATACACCTGCTGGAGCGCGTGCTACGGATGGGTGTTGCCATCGTGACCAGTGAACTGAGATGAGGCGGAGCTTTACCTAGCATGGCCTTGTAGATGACCTGGAGCCAGTGGGTCTGGCGACGAATATGTAGCGAGGGCCAGCCGACTAGACCATTGTATCAAGTCGCAGTGGTGGGTAGTATAAGGTGCTTTAGTGACAAACCGGATGGCACTGTGATAAACTGCATCCAATTTGCTGAGTAGAGTGTTGGAAGCAATTTTGTAGATGACATCGCCGAAGTCGAGGATCGGTAGGATAGTCAGTTTTACTAGGGTTTGGCGGTGTGAGTAAAGGAGGCTTTGTTGCGGAATAGAAAGCCGACTCTTGATTTTATTTTCGATTGGAGATGTTTGATATGGGTCTGGAAGGAGAGTTTGCAGTCTAGCCAGACACCTAGGTACTTATAGGTGTCCACATATTCAAGGTCGGAACCATCCAGTGTGGTGATGCTAGTCGGGCATGCGGGTGCAGGCAGCGATCGGTTGAAAAGCATGCATTTGGTTTTACTAGCATTTAAGAGCAGTTGGAGGCCACGGAAGGAGTGTTGTATGGCATTGAAGCTCGTTTGGAGGTTAGATAGCACAGTGTCCAATGACGGGCCGAAAGTATATAGAATGGTGTCGTCTGCGTAAAGGTGGAGAATTGAACCCTGTGGCACCCCCATAGAGACTGCCAGAGGACCGGACAGCATGACCTCCGATTTGATACACTGAACTCTGTCTGCAAAGTAATTGGTGAACCAGGCAAGGCAGTCATCCGAAAAACCGAGGCTACTGAGTCTGCCGATAAGAATATGGTGATTGACAGAGTCGAAAGCCTTGGCAAGGTCGATGAAGACGGCTGCACAGTACTGTCTTTTATCAATGGCGGTTATGATGTCGTTTAGTACCTTGAGTGTGGCTGAGGTGCACCCGTGACCGGCTCGGAAACCAGATTGCATAGCGGAGAAGGTACGGTGGGATTCGAGATGGTCAGTGACCTGTTTGTTGACTTGGCTTTCGAAGACCTTAGATAGGCAGGGCAGAATGGATATAGGTCTGTAACAGTTTGGGTCCAGGGTGTCTCCCCCTTTGAAGAGGGGGATGACTGCGGCAGCTTTTCAATCCTTGGGGATCTCAGATGATATGAAAGAGAGGTTGAACAGGCTGGTAATAGGGGTTGTGACAATGGCGGCGGATAGTTTCAGAAATAGAGGGTCCAGATTGTCAAGCCCAGCTGATTTATACGGGTCCAGGTTTTGCAGCTCTTTCAGAACATCTGCTATCTGGATTTGGGTAAAGGAGAACCTGGAGAGGCTTGGGCGAGGAGCTGCGGGGGGGGCAGAGCTGTTGGCCGAGGTAGGAGTAGCCAGGCGGAAGGCATGGCCAGCCGTTGAGAAATGCTTGTTGAAGTTTTCGATAATCATGGATTTGTCGGTGGTGACCGTGTTCCCTAGCCTCAGTGCAGTGGGCAGCTGGGAGGAGGTGCTCTTGTTCTCCATGGACTTCACAGTGTCCCAGAATTTTTTGGAGTTGGAGCTACAGGATGCAAACTTCTGCCTGAAGAAGCTGGCCTCAGCTTTCCTGACTGACTGCGTGTATTAGTTCCTGACTTCCCTGAACAGTTGCATATCGCGGGGACTGTTCAATGCTATTGCAGTCCGCCACAGGATGTTTTTGTGCTGGTCGAGGGCAGTCAGGTCTGGAGTGAACCAAGGGCTGTATCTGTTCTTAGTTCTGCATTTTTTGAACGGAGCATGCTTATCTAAAATGGTGAGGAAGTTACTCTTAAAACTTGATAGAGAAGTGCTCCTGCTGTGGGAACATCAATCAGCGGAAATTTCAAGTGCGCCACGTATAGTTTTTGATAAAACTCAAACTTTCATTAAAATGCACATACAATGTACTGAATTAAAGCTACACTCGTTGTGAATCTATCCACCAAGTCAGATTTGTAAAATGCTTTTCGGCGAAAGCATGAGAAGCTATTATCTGATAGCATGTATCCCCCAAAATACTGCAACGTCACCTAACGACAGATTTTGCGATAGCCGGTCCTAACCAAAACGCAGAAATAAAATATAAAACATTCATTACCTTTGATGAGCTTCTTTCTTGGCACTCCTAGATGTCCCATAAACATAATTTTGGGTCTTTTTTCGATTAAATCGGTCCATATATAGCCTAGATATCGATCTATGATGACTGTGTGAACAACGAAAAAAATAGTGTTTTCTAACGTAACGTCATTTTTTAAAATTAAAAAAGTCGACGATAAACTTTCACAAAACACTTCGAAATACTTTTGTAATGCAACTTTAGGTATTAGTACACGTTAATAAGCGATAAAATTGATCACGAGGCGATGTATATTCTATTGGTGTCCGTCTGGATATAATGTCCGGGTAAATCTCAACCAAAATATCCGGTCGGATACCTGAAGAAAAGGTCTGTCTCTTCTTCGTTTGACCAAGAAAATTCGCAGCTTCCTTAACAGGATATATATATTATAGAATGACCAGGCATCCTCAACTGACGGGATGAGGTCAATGTCCTTCCAGGATACCCGGGCCAGGTCGATTAGAAAGGCCTGCTCACAGAAGTGTTTTAGGGAGCGTTTGACAGTGATGAGGGGTGGTCGTTTGACTGCGGCACCGTAGCGGATACAGGCAATGAGGCAGTGGTCGCTGAGATCCTGGTTGAAGACAGCGGAGGTGTATTTGGAGGGCCAGTTGGTCAGGATGACGTCTATGAGGGTGCCCTTGCTTACAGAGTTAGGGTTGTACCTGGTGGGTTCCTTGATGATTTGTGTGAGATTGAGGGCATCTAGCTTAGATTGTAGGACTGCCGGGGTGTTAAGCATATCCCAGTTTAGGTCACCTAACAGAACAAACTCTGAAGCTAGATGGGGGGGCAATCAATTCACAAATGGTGTCCAGGGCACAGCTGGGAGCTGAGGGGGGGTCGGTAGCAGGCGGCAACAGTGAGAGACTTATTTCTGGAGAGAGTAATTTTCAGAATTAGTCGTTCGAACTGTTTGGGTATGGACCTGGAAAGTATGACATTACTTTGCAGGCTATCTCTGCAGTAGACTGCAACTCCTCCCCCTTTGGCAGTTCTATCTTGACGGAAGATGTTATAGTTGGGTATGGAAATCTCTGAATTTTTGGTGGCCTTCCTGAGCCAGGATTCAGACACGGCAAGGACATCAGGGTTAGCAGAGTGTGCTAAAGCAGTGAGTAAAACAAACTTAGGGAGGAGGCTTCTGATGTTGACATGCATGAAACCAAGGCTTTTTCGATCACAGAAGTCAACAAATGAGGGTGCCTGGGGACATGCAGGGCCTGGGTTTACCTCCACATCACCCGCGGAACAGAGAAGGAGTAGTATGAGGGTGCGGCTAAAGGCTATCAAAACTGGTCGCCGAGAGCGTTGGGGACAGAGAATAAGAGGAGCAGGTTTCTGGGCATGGTAGAATATATTCAGGGCATAATGCGCAGACAGGGGTATGGTGGGGTGCGGGTACGGCGGAGGTAAGCCCAGGCACTGGGTGATGATGAGAGAGGTTTTATCTCTGGACATGCTGGTTGTAATGGGTGAGGTCACCGCATATGTGGGAGGTGGGACAAAGGAGGTATCAGGGGTATGAGGAGTGGGACTAGGGGCTCCATTGTGAACTAAAACAATGATGACTTACCTGAGCAACAGTATACAAGGCATATTGACATTTGAGAGAGACATACAGCGAGGCATACAGTAATCACAGGTGTTGAATTGGGAAAGCTAGCTAAAGCAGTGGGTGAGACAACAGCTAATCAGCTGGCACAACAACAGCAGGTAAAATGGCATTGACTAGGCAACGGGGCCGACAGATAAAACAAACAAGCAGAATGGAGTACCGTGATTAATGGACAGTCCAGCGTGCATCAGCTATGTAGCCAAGTGATCAGAGTCCAGGCAGCGGTGGATGGGGCAGGGGGGCTGGACTGGCGAGTGTTATCCAGGTTATAAAAACTAACAATGACTAAATAGCTTGTAGCTAGTTAGCTGGTTAGCTTCTGGAGGTTCTTGAGTGTGTTCTAAAAAACTAAAAATAATAGCGATTCTGTATCACATTGGGTGAGGCAGGTTTTCGGAAGGTATAAACAAACAAAAAAAAATTAATCGTGAAGAGACAGAAAGTACATATGGGCCACTGTGTGTTTGGGACGCGGCGATGCAGACGGTTAGCAGGGCTGTGCTAACAAGCTAACAGATTAGCAGGCCGGGGTGAACAAGGTAGTAGTTAGCGGACCTGGGCTAAACAAGCTAGCAGTTAGCATGCCGAATTAGCAAGCAAGGAGATAGCGAGGGCTAGAGAGTTAGCCTTTGGGGGACGTCGCGATGGGGTGAGTCTGTTTATTCCTCTTCATGCGGTGGCATCGATAGACCGGTCGTGGGTCCGGGTATTGTAGCCCAGGAGTATGCTACGGTGGCAGCACAGGAGCTCTGGCCGGGCTAGCTTCAAGCTACGTGGGTAGAAACGCTAGCCAGGAGTAATCAACCAGGGTTGCGGTTTAGCTCGATAGCTAGTTGTGAAGATCCAACTGAAAAATGTTCCGTTTGCGGTGGGAATCCGGGGATGAAAAAATTAATAGGTCCGTTATGCTCTGGTTAGCGTCGCGTTGTTCGAACTGGCGAGAGCTTTCTGAGCTAAAGGTCAGCTGATGACCGGTTAGCTGAAGACCGCTAGCATAGCTGGTGGTTAGCTGGCTAGCTTCAGTTGAGGGGTTCCGGTACCGAAGTAAATATAAATACTTTAGGAAAAGTAGCTACATTGGGTGAGACGGGTTGCAGGAGAGTATTTGGAAGCTTAGGTTTAGCAAAATGTTTTTAAAGGTATGCGAAGAAAAATATCTAAAACGAAAAAGCGACGATATATACAGAGAGACGAAACGACAGGACGACTTCCTGCTACGCCATCTTGGACCATCATTATGAGTGTGCTCGGCCAGTTTACCAGCTAATGAGCACAATTTTACACAAAACAACCAATAACATGTAAAACCAACTCAGAAATCTCTAACAAATGGATTCTTTACAAAAAAAATCTCCTAGACAAAATCCAGTACAAGTAAGCTACTCAGTAAACATAGTCTTTGTGACTCATACTTTTTTTTTTAACCTCAGCTAGCATCAAGCTAACATATACTCTCACTCAATGTAAATCGCGTTCTTCTCTCACTCAGTTCGACACAAAGCCAACACAAAACCTTTCCTAACGTGATAATATCTGGACAAAGTTGTTAAATAGCATGTTATTACATATTGTGTATATATTTGAACGTTTGGAAGTTCTGTTACATACCTGTAATAGTAAAAAGAACAGACACAGTTCACCTCTGTAAAGTTCTGGTCCTGATTCTGATTCTCACCAGAGCGCTTGACCAGAAATGTTTCTCCTGCTACAACAGTGCAACAGCGCCATCTATTGGCCTGATGGACTGCTAACGTGAAAGTATGTAGAAAATACCATTTAGATTCATTAAGACAAATACATACATGTCCATTTTAAGTGACATTGTTTTCAACCCATTACACATGCACAATCGTACATGTGCATTTTAAAGCATTATTAAGATCCTTGAGTGTTGAACTGCAGGGGTGTTTGGTGGCCTGCTTGTCAGGGACACACATCTCCTGTTGGCCTGTCAGCTTCGCTCTGTCCTCTGCTGAATCACCCATCCTATCCAGTCAGATATGCAAAAAACAGATACATTTCACGTGAACACGGGAAGTGTTCCAAAAACATGTTTTCATGTAATCTTATGTGAAGATTATGTGATAACATTTAAAGCAACATGTGATTACATTAAACTACACGTGAAAATGTGATCACGTTGTGTTCCTTCACAGTTTTATTTGAGACGACTGTACAACCATCAAGATTAATTGTCAGATTCAACAGAAGATTTGTTTCTTGGGACCTTGAACAAGCAACTCTGTTTTGTCCAAGTTTAAAAGTAGAAAGTTTACAGCCATCCACTTCCTTCTGTCTGTAACACAGGCTTCCAGCGAGGGCAATTTTGGGGCTTCACCATGTTTCCTTGAAATGTACAGCTGTGTGTCATCTGCATAGCAGTGAAAGTTAACATTATGTTTTGTAATGACATTCCCAAGAGGTAAAATATATAGTGAAAACAATAGTGGTCCTAAAACGGAACCTTGAGAAACACCGAAATGTACAGTTGATTTGTCAGAGGACAAACCATATCTTTCCGACAGATACCATCTAAACCAGGCCAGAACGTGTCAGTGTAGACCTATTTGGGTTTCCAATCTCTCCAAAAGAATGTGGTGATCGATGGTATCAAAAGCAGCACTAAGCTCAAGGAGCACGAGGACAGATGCAGAGCCTCGGTCTGACGCCATTAAAAGTTCATTTTACCACCTTCACAAGTGCAGTCTCAGTGCTATGATGGGGTCTAAAACCAGACTGAATCATTTCGTATACATTGTTTGTCTTCAGGAAGACAGTGAGTTGCAGCGCAACAACTTTTTATAAAAAATGTTGTGAGGAACGGGAGATTAGATTAGATTAGCCAAGTCACTTGGCTCTGTCATAACCTCACATGGTCTCTCCTATCATTGCTATGCAGACGACACACAATTAATCTTCTCCTTTCCCCCTTCTGATGACCAGGTGGCGAATCGCATCTCTGCATGTCTGGCAGACATATCAGTGTGGATGACGGATCACCACCTCAAGCTGAACTTCGGCAAGACGGAGCTGCTCTTCCTCCCGGGGAAGGACTGCCCGTTCCATGATCTCGCCATCACGGTTGACAACTCCATTGTGTCCTCCTCCCAGAGCGCTAAGAACCTTGGCGTGATCCTGGACAACACCCTGTCGTTCTCAACTAACATCAAGGCGGTGGCCCGTTCCTGTAGGTTCATGCTCTACAACATCCGCAGAGTACGACCCTGCCTCACACAGGAAGCGGCGCAGGTCCTAATCCAGGCACTTGTCATCTCCCGTCTGGATTACTGCAACTCGCTGTTGGCTGGGCTCCCTGCCTGTGCCATTAAACCCCTACAACTCATCCAGAACGCCGCAGCCCGTCTGGTGTTCAACCTTCCCAAGTTCTCTCACGTCACCCCGCTCCTCCGCTCTCTCCACTGGCTTCCAGTTGAAGCTCGCATCCGCTACAAGACCATGGTGCTTGCCTACGGAGCTGTGAGGGGAACGGCACCTCAGTACCTCCAGGCTCTGATCAGGCCCTACACCCAAACAAGGGCACTGCGTTCATCCACCTCTGGCCTGCTCGCCTCCCTACCACTGAGGAAGTACAGTTCCCGCTCAGCCCAGTCAAAACTGTTCGCTGCTCTGGCTCCCCAATGGTGGAACAAACTCCCTCACGACGCCAGGACAGCGGAGTCAATCACCACCTTCCGGAGACACCTGAAACCCCACCTCTTTAAGGAATACCTAAGATAGGATAAAGTAATCTTTCTCACCCCCCCCCTTAAAAGATTTAGATGCACTATTGTAAAGTGGCTGTTCCACTGGATGTCATAAGGTGAATGCACCAATTTGTAAGTCGCTCTGGATAAGAGCGTCTGCTAAATGACTTAAATGTATGTAAAATGTCATTAGATATAGGCCGATAGTTTTTAACATATTTTCTGGGTCAAGGTTTGGCTTTTTCAAGAGAGGCTTTATTACTGCCACTTTTAGTGAGTTTGGTACACATCCGGTGGATAGAGAGCCATTTATTATGTTCAACATAGGAGGGGCAAGCACAGGAAGCAGCTCTTTCAGTAGTTTAGTTGTAGGGTCCAGTATGCAGCTTGAGGGTTTAGAGACCATGATTATTTTCAAATTGAACTTTTTTTGCATTTGGATTACTGGACTAAACGCGCGAACAAAAAGGAGGTTTTTGGACATAAAAATGAACTTTATCGAACAAAACAAACATTTATTGTCTAACATGGAGACCTGGGAGTGCCATCAGATGAAGATCATCAAAGGTAAGTGATTAATTTTAACGCTATTTCTGACTTTTGTGACACCTCTCCTTGGGTGGAAAATGGCAAAGTTATAGGCAACTTTTGAAATATTTTGTAGTGACGTTGCGTTCTTTGTAAGCTATTTTTTTCTGGATCAAACGCGCTTTATAAATGGACATTTTGGATATATATGGACGGAATTAATCGAACTAAAGGACCAATTGTGATGTTTATGGGACATATTGGAGTGCCAACAAAAGAAGCTCGTCAAAGGTAATGCATGTTTTATATTTTATTTGAGTGTTTTGTGTAGCGCCTGCAGGGTTGAAATATGCTAACCCCTTTGTTTACTGCTGGTGCTATCTGATATGTTGGCTGGATTCACAACGAGTGTAACTTTGAGTATCTTACATGTGTGATTTAATGAAAGTTTGAATTTTATAGTATTTTATTTGAATCTGGCGCTCTGCATTTTCCCTGGCAATTGGCCAGTTGAGACATTTGCATCCCGCCTATCCCAAAGAGGTTATTAATTGAAATGCATTCCAGGTGACTACCTAATGAAAAGGTTTGAGAGAAAGAGTGTGCAAAGCGGTCATCAAGGAAAAGGATGGTAACTTCAAAGAATGTCAAATATATTTTGACACTTTTTTGCTTACGACATGATTCCAATTGTGCTATTTCATAGTTTTGATCTCTTCACTATTATTCTAAAATGTAAAAAAATTGTAAAATAAAGAAAAACCTATAAATGAGTAGGTGTATCCAGACTTTTGACTGGTACTGTATATATTGTAATATTGCAAATATGGTACAATCCAGGGGTGCAAAGCTCTTGGAGACTTACCCAGAAAGACTCATAGCTTTAATTGTATTATGTAAATTAGATGTTTCTGTATTTCATTTTCAATAAATTTGAGAAACAATTTAAAAACGTATTTTCACTTTGTCATTATGAGGTATTGTCTGTAGCTGGGTGAGATGACGAAACCATAATTTAACCCATTTGGAATTCAGGCTGTAAGAAAACAAAATGAGGAATAAGTTAAGGGGTACATTCTGAAGGCATTGTATATCTGCAAGAAAGTGATAAATGAGCGACTCCTTGAAAGGGGGTCATATAAACATTGCCTTATTAAAACATTTTTTTTTTTAAAGAAGCCATAATCGGCATAGTTTCTCAGTCCAAAACTTCATTCTGTTATAAACAATGCAATCTGATCATACTCCAGTAAAATACACGCTACAGGGAATGCAAAAAAATGGTTTCTGCAAAGCACATATACATTGTCCAATCAACATCCACACATTGATTTCATTCTTTGGGTCTTAATTCAAACTCCCTTGGAATAAAATGCTCATTCAGTGTCTTGTGTGTGAGAGATTAGCATTAATGTGTGTGTATGTGTGTGGGGTCAAGTTTGGACGGTCATACATATGCAAATAGCCGAGATTGTATATATATATATATGTATAATTGAAACTGACTTTATAACTCACTGTACAGCTTTAGTGTGTCTGTGCGTCATAGGTACAACTGTAAGCAATTCCGTTCTCAAATGTCTGTTTAATGTGAGAAACAAAATGAAGAACATCTGTTAGACCATTACAATGCAGACTGTCATGCATTTTCACTATTACCAACAAGACAATGAAGTGATACGTGCCATGGAGACTTATAACGGATACTTTCCTAACACCAAAAGTCCCCACGCTGAGCGATATTGTTTACTACACTTATGCATACAATCCAAGTCATACGTTTATTGTCATTCATACTCTTATTTTTAACTGAACATCTTTGCAAAAGTGTTCATTGTGTCAATTCAGAGCTCAGACATATTGGAATAATGTGCTTAAGGGGACTGACACTCAAGGCGCACAACAGGATAACACAATAACCACATTTTTAATTGACATGTAATGTAGTGCATTGGTGTCTAGATCCCTCTTGGGTGGCAAAGTGTCATAAGAATCCTGTGGGGAGAGAAAACAAGAGAATACATTAAATTAATGGGTGTTAACTAATCAGGGTTCAACAAAGCACTTCAAGTCCTCAATTCCTTCAAAAGAGAGAGAGAAGGAGAAAGGATAAGTTCATTAGAGTTAACAGCCTCAGATATTGCTGCCTAAATAAATGCTTCACAGAGTTCCAGTAACTGACACATCACAACATCAACTGTTCAGAGGAAACTTTGTGAATCAGGCCATCATGGTTGAATTGCTGCAAAGAAACCACTATTAAAGGACACCAATAATAAGAAGAGACTTACTTGGGCCAAGAAACATGATGAATTTGTCCTTTGGTCTGGAGTCCAAATTTGAGATTTTTGGTTCCAACTGCCATGTCTTTGTGAATACGGTGTGGATAAACAGATGATCTCTGCATGTGTATTTCCTACCATAAAGCATGGAGGAGGAGGTGTTATGGTGTGGGGGTGCTTTGCTGTTGACACAGTCTGTGATTTATTTAGAATTCACACTTAACCAGCATGGCTACAACATGATTCTGCAGCTATACGTCATCCCATCTGGTTTGGGCTTAGTGGGACTATCATTTGTTTTGATAAAAAAATAAAAACAATTGTTTGTTACTTTTACACCTTTTTTGTGGTATCCAATTGGTAGTTACAGTCTTGTCTCAGCGCTGCAACTCCCGTATGGACTCAGGAGAGGCGAAGGTCGAGAGCCGTGTGTCCTCCAAAACACAACCCAGCCAAGTGTAACGGTTGTTGGAAGGAGAGGACCAAGATGCAGCGTGGTAAGTGTCCATGTTAGATTTATTCTATAACTGAACACTGAAACACAAAGTAAACAAAAGAACAACCGAAACAGTTCTGTCTGGCGCAGACACAAAACACAGAACAGAAAATAATCACCCACAACTCAAGGGTGAAAACAGGTTACCTAAGTATGGTTCTCAATCAGGGACAACGATTGACAGCTGACTCTGATTGGGAACCATACCAGGCCAAACACAGAAATCCCAAATCATAGAAAAAAGAACATAGACTACCCACCCAAACTCACGCCCTGACCATACTAAAACTAAGACAAAACAAAGGAACTAAGGTCAGAACGTGACACCAAGCCATACTGCTTCTTGACACAATGCCTGCTTAACCCGGAAGCCAGCCGCACCAATGTGTCGGAGGAAACACCATACACCTGGCAACCCTGACAACGTGCATTGCGCCCGGCCCGCCACAGGTGGCGCTTGAGCGCGATGGGACAAGAACGTCCCTGCAGCCCAAACCCTCCCCTCACCCGGACGGTGCTAGGCCAATTGTGTGCCGCATCATGGGTCTCCCGAGCGCAGCCGGCTGCGACAGAGCCTGGACTCCAACCAGGATCTCTAACTGCACAGCTTGCCTTATACCACTGTGCCACTCAGGAGAATTAATTTGTTTTTCAACAGGACAATGACCCATCACACCTCCAGGCTGTGTAAGGGCTATTTTACCAAGAAGGAGAGTGATGAAGTGCTGCATCAGATGACCTGGCCTCCACAATCCCCTGACCTCAACCAAATTGGGATGTTTTGAGATGATTAGGACAGCAGAGTAAAGGAAAAACAGCCAACAAGTGCTCAGTATATGTGGGAACTCCTTCAAGACTGTTGGAAAATCATTCCAGGGGAAGTTGGTTGAGAGAATTCCAAAAGTGTGCAAAGCTGTCATCAAGGCAAAGGGTGGCTATTTGAAGAATCTCAAATATATTATATGTTTTTTTGGTTACTAGATGATTCCATTTGTGTTGTTTCATAGTTTTGATGTCTTCACTATTATTCAACAATGTAGAAAATAGTAAAAATAAAGAAAAACCATTGAATGAGTAGGTGTTCTAATAGCAATACGGCACCTCTGAGGTTTGTGGTATATGGCCAATATACCAGCCCTCCTTGGGCCTTATTGCTTAAATAACCCATATCTCTTTTATAACAGGATATTATCATTGACTATATGAAAGTGCATGTATGAATGAGTCTGATTTACCGTTTTCAATGGCAGGTTCACCTTCTGAAGCCGGATGAGGTTCCCAAAGCGTGCTGCGCACCCACCAAGCTCGGTCCCATCTCTGTACTCTTCTACGGTGACAACAACAACGTGATCCTAAAGAAGCATCGCAACATGGTGGTCAAGACCTGTGGATGCCTGTGACACCAGTGGTAGCCCATCTATCTATTCTACATCATTTTAATCAACTTAATTGCCATTGTTCCAAAAGATACAAACAGGGTAATTTAACTTGCAACCAGCAGTTGATAGCAATAATCTGTCAATATGCTGATAAATAGTATGTATCTAATATATTGATTTTGAATGTTCATTTCTCTACCATAAGTCGTCTCCAACGTATTTTTAGTGAATTTGGCAGTATATCCAACCGACAATTTTCCTGTCCTGCTAGCCATTCAAAATGTAACGATTACATTTGGGTGTCAGGGAAAATGTATGTGGTAATAAGTGCATTATTTTCCTTAGAAATGTAGTAAAGTAAAAGTGGTCAAAACTAAACATAGTAAAGTACAGATACCCCCCAAAACTACTTAAGTAGTACTTTAAAGTATTTTTACTTAAGTACTTTACACCACTGTATGTGCTTCAATAGAGTCTGACATTCAGGGGTGGTTGGACGACATTTTAGGTCGTCACACAAATATTCCCCCACCCATGTCCATTGAATCAAAGTAATTACACCTTGCTTTAAAACCTGTTGGGGCTAGGGGGCACAAGGAGTTCCCTAAAGGGAACACCCCCTCCCATTCAGCTGGAAAAAAATCTTCTTTAGAAATATTTAACTTTCACACAATAACAAGTCCAATACAGCAAATGAAAGATAAACATCTTGTTAATTAATCTACCCATCGTGTCCGATTGTTTTAAATGTTTTACAGTGAAAACGCAACATATATTTCTGTTAGATGACCACCAAATTCAAAAACAAACACAGTGATTTTTCACAGTCACAAAAGCATAAATATAGATAAAATGAATCACTAACCTTTGATTATCTCCATCAGATGACACTCATAGGACATCATGTTATACATGTATTGTGTGTTTTGTTCGATAATGTGCATATATATACAGTGGGGCAAAAAAGTATTTAGTCAGCCACCAATTCTGCAAGTTCTCCCACTTAAAAAGATGAGAGAGGCCTGCAATTTTCATCATAGGTACACTTCAACTATAACAGACAAAATGAGAAAAAAAAATCCAGAAAATCACATTGTAGGATTTTTTATTAATTTATTTGCAAATGATGGTGCAAAATAAGTATTTGGTCACCTACAAACAAGCAAGATTTCTGGCTCTCACAGACCTGTAACTTCTTCTTCTCCACTCGTTACCTGTATTAATGGCACCTGTTTGAACTTGTTATCAGTATAAAAGACACCTGTCCACAACCTCAAACATTCACACTCAAATCTCCACTATGGCCAAGACCAAAGAACTGTCAAAGGACACCAGAAACAAAATTGTAGACCTGTACCAGGCTGGGAAGACTGAATCTGCAATAGGTAAGCAGCTTGGTTTGAAGAAATCAACTGTGGGAGCAATTAGGAAATGGAAGACATACAAGACCACTGATAATCTCCCTTGATCTGGGGCTCCATGCAAGATCTCACCCCGTGGGGTCAAAATTATCACAAGAACGGTGAGCAAAAATCCCAGAACCACACGGGGGGACCTAGTGAATGACCTGCAGAGAACTGGGACCAAAGTAACAAAGCCTACCATCAGTAACACACTACGCCGCCAGGGACTCAAATCCTGCAGTGTCAGACGTGTACCCCTGCTTAGGCCAGTACATGTCCAGGCCCGTCTGAAGTTTGCTAGAGAGCATTTGGATGATCCAGAAGAAGATCGGGAGAATGTCATATGGTCAGATGAAACCAAAATATAACGTTTTGGTAAAAACTCAACTCGTCGTGTTTGGAAGACAAATAATGCTGAGTTGCATCCAAAGAACACCATACCTATTTTTATTTTTTATTTCACCTTTATTTAACCAGGTAGGCTAGTAGAGAACAAGTTCTCATTTGCAACTGCGACCTGGCCAAGATAAAGCATAGCAGTGTGAACAGACAACAACCCAGAGTTATACATGGAGTAAACAATTAACAAGTCAATAACACAGTAGGAAAAAAAAGAAAAAAAAGAGTCTATATACATTGTGTGCAAAAGGCATGAGGTAGGCGACTAATTACAATTTGCAGATTAACACTGGAGTGATAAATGATCAGATGGTCATGTACAGGTAGAGATATTGGTGTGCAAAGGAGCAGAAAAGTAAATAAATATAAACAGTATGGGGAAGAGGTAGGTAAAATTGGGTGGGCTATTTACCGATAGACTATGTACAGCTGCAGTGATCGGTTAGCTGCTCAGATAGCAGATGTTTGAAGTTGGTAAGGGAGATAAAAGTCTCCAACTTCAGCGATTTTTGCAATTTGTTCCAGTCACAGGCAGCAGAGAACTGGAACGAAAGGCGGCCAAATGAGGTGTTGGCTTTAGGGATGATCAGTGAGATACACCTGCTGGAGCGCGTGCTACCTACTGTGAAGCATGGGGGTGGAAACATCATGCTTTGGGGCTGTTTTTCTTCAAAGGGACCAGGACGACTGATCCGTGTAAAGGAAAGAATGATCGTGAGATTCGTGAGATTTTGAGTGAAAACCTCCTTCCATCAGCAAGGGCATTGAAGATGAAATGTGGCTGGGTCTTTCAGCATGACAATGATCCCAAACACACCGCCCGGGTAACAAAGGAGTGGCTTCGTAAGAAGCACTTCAAGGTCCTGGAGTGGCCTAGCCAGCCTCCAGATCTC
Source organism: Oncorhynchus keta (assembly GCF_023373465.1). Lineage (NCBI taxonomy): Eukaryota > Metazoa > Chordata > Actinopteri > Salmoniformes > Salmonidae > Oncorhynchus > Oncorhynchus keta. The sequence goes on from NC_068454.1 coordinate 47,539,217, forward strand.
AACCCCATAGAAAATCTTTGGAGGGAGTTGAAAGTCCGTGTTGCCCAGCAACAGCCCCAAAACATAACTGCTCTAGAGGAGATCTGCATGGAGAAATGGGCCAAAATACCAGCAACAGTGTGTGAAAACCTTGTGAACAGAAAACATTTGACCTCTGTCATTGCCAACAAAGGGTATATAACAAAGTATTGAGATAAACTTTTGTTATTGACCAAATACTTATTTTCCACTATAATTTGCAAATAAATTCATGAAAAATCATAAAATGTGATTTTCTGGATTTTCTTTTCTCATTTTCTCTGTCATAGTTGAAGTGTACCTATGATGAAAAGTACAGGCCTCTCTCATATTTTTAAGTGGGAGAACTTGCACAATTGGTGGCTGACTAAATACTTTTTTGCCCCACTGTACTATGCTCTATATTATACCTGCAGAGGGAGGAGATCCTCCGAGCATCTGGCCTCATCCCGTCTCAGATGGAGGGGATTCTCAAAACAGCCAGTGTCCCTGCACAGAGGGAGGGGATTATCCGAACATCAGGCCTCATCCCTGCATAGAGGGAGGGGATCCTCCAAGCATCAGGCCTCATCCTGTCACAGAGGGAGTGATTTCTCTCTGCAGCTAGCATCGCTGCGCAGAGGGAGGAGATCCTCCGAGCATCAGGCCTCATCCCTGAAGAGAGGGAGGACATCCTCCTCACAGCCAGTGTCCTTGCTGTGAGGGAGGAGATCCTTTGAGCATCAGGCCTCATCCCTGAAGAGAGGGAGGACAGCCTCCTCACAGCCAGTGTCCCTGCTGAGAGGGAGGAGATCCTTCGAGCATCAGGCCTCATCCCTGAAGAGAGGGAGGACATCCTCCTCACAGCCAGTGTCCCTGCACAGAGGGAGGGGATCCTCCAAACAGCCAGTGTCGCTGCACAGAGGGAGGGGGTTCTCCCAGCAGCTAGCACCACCGCACAGAGGGAGAAGATCCTCCGAGCATCAGGCCTCATCCCTGCACAGAGGGAGTTGATCCTCCTGATGGACAGTGTCACTGCGAAGAGGGAGGGAATCATCCCAACGGCCAGCATCCCTGCGCGCAGGGAGGAGATCCTCCTAACAGCCAGTGTCCCTGTGAAGAATGGAACCAATCATCCACAACCACCTCCCATCATTCCCACGGTGGCACCATTGTGGAAATGGGATGGTGGAGCGTGTACTCCACCTGTGGATTTCTATTCCAAGAGAAGAGGTCACTTAGCCTTACCTAATTAGTAAAGAAATTACCATTGTGATCGCGTGAGAATTAGTTCTGATAGATCAAATCTATGGCTCATGTGAGTGTATAGCTGTACTACTTTCATGCATTTTCTACATAAAACAGGTTTAGCTCCATTTTACTTTGACATTTTAGTCATTTAGCAGACACTCTTATCCAGAGCGACTTACATTTGTGTATACATTTTAATCTCTCCAGGATTTCGCATTTTCTTTATAAAAGCTGATAAATATGATAGATTTTGCAGCGACAATTATGTCATTTTGCATAGCAGTATGCAATTGTTTTGTCCAATTTGTTGCAAAAATGCACTGACAAGGGAAAAACTGTGTTGACGTGTAGCTTGATTGAACCATATTATGCATTAAATGTGCAGTGATTGGTTGAAATTGCGAGCCCTTATTTTGTACTGTGGTAATGGGTCAGTTCTATGTGATAATATTGTGATACTGTGACTATTTTATGCAGAAATAGTTTGGTGATTGGTCATATTTGTAAGCCCTCACATAATATGCAGGGAAAACAATGCGATGGCAGAGTCCTGGAGTAACCTCCCAGTAATCCCTGTGACTGCGTGTAGGTTAAGATTGGGTTGTAACAGAGTATCAGAGCGAGACGTTCCTACCTGTCAGCTAGTAATTGTTCTGTATGGTGACATGAGCTGAGTGGCCTGATTTATCCCACTTATTACAGATGAGTATCCTGCTATGATGTTCAGTTAATAAGAAGGAGGTTCATCTACCTGAGGACAGAGAGAGATCTGTAAGGAACTGGTTATTAACACTATATTCTATGTAGAGACAATTGAGTGGATTAACATTTTTAAAATGGTGGCTTGCTTCACATTGCTAATATCTTCTTCCTCAGATTGTCTGGGATCCAACTCTACACAGATCGGTTAACAAAACTGAGCCCAAGGCTGAGGTACACACTTCAATTCAACGAAATTAAAGACAGTAAACAACCATTGTATTTCAACTGTGATAATAATACTAACAATTTGGAAAATGTGTTGATGTGTTTTACAGAACATGTGTGTACCACCGCCTCCAACAATGGGGACATATGGATATATGGATATCAGGAGAACACACCTTATCGTGTAACAAAGAAAATTATGTACTTTACTATGGCACTGGAAGATTTTGACTTTCAGAAACACTGGTAAGATGGCCGACTGCCAAAGCGAGAGCACAGGACTTGGTATCTGAGTGGTGAAGGCGATGAAATACATGTGTGGATTATAACACCAACCTCTTCACGAAGCATTCGTTGTTTCCTCTCTTACATGGCTCCACATGAATATAGAATCCCTGTGCAATCCGAGAGCGACTGATAAGATTCAGTTATTGAAGAATAGCTTTACCAAGGGCAACCTCAATGGTGGGGATTTGAACCGACACCTCAACACATTTAGTCAAGCACTTGAGACCACTCGGCCTGACAACACATTTGTTAAATGTCTCGATGGGATCGACACATGGCCCTGCCATTGCTCTGCCTAACTTTCATCGATTTCAATCAAGGGTTTACATACAGCAACTACAGATTTTTAAGGTCATTTGCCACGTGGATATTACAGGATGAGGGGGCCGAGTGGTTAAGGCGATGGACTGATAATCCATTGTGTGCTGCATGCATTGGTTTGAATCCCATCCTCATCGTGTAACCAAGAAAATTCAGGACTTTATTATGGCACTGGAAGATTTTGACTTTCAAAAACCCTGGAAAAATGGCCGACTTCCACCACTAAGGCACAGGACTTGTTATCTGAGCGCTAAGAGCGCGCTAAGAGCGCTAAGAACCTTGGCGTGATCCTGGACAACACCCTGTCGTTCTCAACTAACATCAAGGCGGTGGCCCATTCCTGTAGGTTCATGCTCTACAACATCCGCAGAGTACGACCCTGCCTCACACAGGAAGCGGCGCAGGTCCTAATCCAGGCACTTGTCATCTCCCGTCTGGATTACTGCAACTCGCTGTTGGCTGGGCTCCCTGCCTGTGCCATTAAACCCCCTACAACTCATCCAGAACGCCGCAGCCCGTCTGGTGTTCAACCTTCCCAAGTTCTCTCACGTCACCCGCTCCTCCGCTCTCTCCACTGGCTTCCAGTTGAAGCTCGCATCCGCTACAAGACCATGGTGCTTGCCTACGGAGCTGTGAGGGGAACGGCACCTCAGTACCTCCAGGCTCTGATCAGGCCCTACACCCAAACAAGGGCATTGCGTTCATCCACCTCTGGCCTGCTCGCCTCCCTACCACTGAGGAAGTACAGTTCCCGCAGCCCAGTCAAAACTGTTCGCTGCTCTGGCCCCCAATGGTGGTGTCGGTTCATATCCCACCATTGAGGTTGCCCTTGGTAAAGCTATTATTCAATACCTGAATTAAGTGTGTTGAGGTGTCGGTTCATATCCCACCATTGAAGTTGCCTTTGCTCAACTATTCTTCAATACCTGAATCTTATCAGATGCTCTAGGATTGCGCAGGGATTCTATATTCATGTGGGGCCATGCGAGAGAGGAAATAACAAATGTTTCGTGAAGAAGTTGGTGTTATAATCCAGACATGTCGTTCATCGCCTTCACCACTCAGATAACAAGTGCTGTGCTCTCGCGGTGGCAGTCGGCCATCTTACCAGTGTTAGTGAAAGTCAAAATCTTCCAGTGCCATAATAAGGTAGAGAAATGTACTGGTTACACGATGAGGATGGGATTTGAACCCATGCATGCAGAGCATAATGGATTAGTTGTTAGGCAGAGCAATGGCAGGGCCATGTGTCGATCCCATCGAGACATTTGACAAATGTGTTGTCAGGCCGAGTGGCCTCAAGTGCTTGAATAAGTGTGTTGAGGTGTCGGTTCAAATCCTACCATTGAGGTTGCCCTTGCTAATGCTATTCTTCAATACCTGAATCTTATCAGTCGCTCTAGGATTGTGCAGGGATTCTACATTAATGTGGGGCCATGTAAGAGAGGAAATAAGATAAGTTGGTGTTATAATTCACACATGTAGTTCATCGCCTTCACCACTCAGATAACAAGTCCTGTGCGGTGGCAGTCGGCCATCTTACCACTGTTTTTGAAAGTCAAAATCTTCCAGTGCCATAATAAAGTACAGCATTTTACTGGTTACACGATACACCAATCGGCCAACGTCTCCGGCCCGTCCAATGAAGACTCACATACCGCGCTGGACGACTACCTACCCCAGTTTAGAATTGGATTGGCAGTATGTCCGGTAGCGCGTGTTTTCTCCGTGTGGGTGGGAGTTTTTTTTTCAATAGATGTAAAAAAGTGCTTTGGGGGAGGCGCTGCCGCTGAAATTATCCCCGGGCCGGGAGATCCCTGGTGTGCTCAGATGATGTCTGGCGGAGCATTGGATCTCAGAGCAACTTTCTTTCACTTTTTGACCTTTTGACTATGAAAAAATTCACTGTCTAGGGATGACATAACACTGGAACACTACGATCCTGTAAGGGAGTAGCCCCATGGGTCACTGCCATCCAAACCACTGGATTACCTAGGACTACACTTGGGCCGGATGCATGACAGCCGTATAGGTCTCCTCCCTTTTGTTTTTTTTGTCTGCCAAAACTCGCAAGTGGGACAGACTGACACGGCGGGTAGGGACACATGGCAATCAACTAAGACACCATACGGTACGAGACTCAAGGAGTTTGCCTGACCCTAAACCCACAATGTATCTACAAGGACGCTGGACGGAACTCCAAGGGCGGATGCATGACAACCGTAGAGAGGGCTTGCCTTCTGGGTTTTTGTCTGCTCAAACCAATGGAAGTTCAATGACTATACCACTCGACAGGGACACATGGCAACCAACTGAGGGCCGGACCTGCATAAGGTACGCAACTCAAGGGCTTTTGCCTGATCCTGCGCCGAGTATACCCAAAAAGACCCGCTGGATTTGACTAGACATGGGTAAATTCAGAGTTAGGATCCTGGAAGGGAATAACTCTTAATTCTACTTATGATTGAAAACATCCAGGACTACAGAAAGACGGACACGGAAGTAAATACATAGACAACGTGAAGCCAAAAAAGAAGGATCCGATGGGGAGTAACTCCTAGGTTGAACTATGCTTTTCACTTCTGTTGACAAACAGACCTTGAAAGACCTACCTAACCTAACCCTACCCATTCGAAACCTCAACCCTAACCACTCTAACCCTAACCTTAACCATTCTCAACCTAACCCTAACCTCAACCCTAACCATCCCTTAAACCTACGGACGGACAGTTTTAAGGCCAACCAACAGGCATTTCTACAAGTGGGCAACCACCAAGCGACTACTTTGAGTGGAAAAATACACCGGTCAGCCAGGCAACCACTAGATTAAGGAACACCTGTGGGCTTGCAACCAAACATTGGCGCAGTGACTGAGGATGCCAGCTGTTGGGGTCCCATCTTGAGGTTTTGAACTGGAGCTTGGCCAACTCCCTCCCCTCTCTAGTAGTGCAGTACTGTATATAGGGTGGCATTTGGGTGTCCCCATTGACGCTCTCCTGGAAGAACTGTGTGGTCAACCAAAATCTCTGCTCCCCCTTCGTCAGTCATCTTGACTAGCACAGTTGAACAATTTTTCAGAGAATATACATACACAAGTTACCCATTTTCTTACACAGTTTATTTTTTAAATGAAAATGTAAAAAAAAAAACATATTTGTGGATGGTGTTCAAACCAGAACATAACAAATATATATATATTTTGAAAGTAAAAGTTGTATAAAGCCCATTAAACTGTAAACTTATATACAGTCAATTTTAAATTGTATGCTTTTTTTTTAAAGAAACAAAAACAAACAGATTTCAAAAGGTTCTAAGTGCTTTATTAAATGTTGTGCACGGACAAAGTTTGTCATGTCCAATTGCTTAAAATTCCAAATTAGATTTTTACTGTAGCCCATATAAATACTACAAGTACACCGGCCCCCGCACCTTTTATTTGAGGGATTTTCATAAATATTTTACCGTTTAGAAATTAAACCACTAGGTATCTAGTCCCCCCATGTGAAGAAGTCATAACTAGTTTGACATATACACTTAAAGTGTATTAAAGTCGTCAAAAGTATATTAGTTTTTGGTCCCATATTCCTTGAATGCATTGGCAACATCAAGCTTGTGACTAAAGTCATTGGATGCATTTAGTTTGTTTGGGTTGCGTTTTACCCCCAATAGTAACTGAATGGTGAATGAGGACTTGAGTCATTTTCTTAAATGACTCCTGTTTCTGAACACTTCTCATTAATCCTTATGACATGATTAAGAAAAGTAATGAAAAAAATTTAGTCAGCCATCAATTGTGCAAGTTCTCCCACTTAAAAATATGAGAGAGGCCTGTAATTTTCATCATAGGTACACTTCAACTATGACAGACAAAATGGGGAAAAAAATCCCGAAAATCACATTGTTGGATTTATTTGCAAATTATGGTGGAAAATAAGTATTTTTATCAATAGCAAAAGTTTCTCAATACTTTGTTATATACCCCTTTGTTGACAGAGGTCAAACGTTTGGTTGCTGGTATCTTGGCCCATTCCTCCATGCAGATCTCCTCAAGAGCAGTGATGTTTTGGGGCTGTTGCTGGGCACCACGGACTTTCAACTCCCTCCAAAGATGTTCTATGGGGTTGAGATCTGGAGACTGGCTAGGACACTCCAAGACCTTGAAATGCTTCTTACGAAGCCACTCCTTCGTTGCCCGGGCGGTGTGTTTGGGATCATTGTCATGCTGAAAGACCCAGCCACGTTTCATCTTCAATGCCCTTGCTGATGGAAGGAGTTTTTCACTCAAAATCTCACTATACATGGCACCATTCATTCTTTCTTTTACATGGATCAGTCGTCCTGGTCCATTTGCAGAAAAACAGCCCCAAAGCATGATGTTTCCACCCCCATGCTTCACAGTAGGTATGGTGTTCTTTGGATGCAACTCAGCATTCTTTGTCCTCCAAATGACGAGTTGAGTTTTTACCAAAAAGTTATATTTTGGTTTCATCTGACCATGACATTCTCCCAAGCTTCTTCTGGATCATCCAAATGCTCTCTCGCAAACTTCAGACGGGCCTGGACGTCTGGCACTGCAGGATTTGAGTCCCTGGCGGCGTAGTGTGTTACTGATGGTAGGCTTTGTTACTTTGGTCACAGCTCTCTGCAGGTTATTCACTAGGTCCCCCCCGTGTGGTTCTGGGATTTTTGCTCACCGTTCTTGTGATCATTTTGACCCTACGGGGTGAGAGCTGCGTGGAGCCCCAGATTGAGGGAGATTATCAGTGGTCTTGCATTTCCTAATAATTGCTCCCACAGTTGATTTCTTCAAACCAAGCTGCTTACCTATTGCAGATTCAGTCTTCCCAGCCTGGTGCAGGTCTACAATTTTGTTTCTGGTGTCCTTTGACAGCTCTTTGGTCTTGGCCATAGTGGAGTTTGGCGTGTGACTGTTTGAGGTTGTGGACAGGTGTCTTTTATACTGATAACAAGTTCAAACAGGTGCCATTAATACAGAGGAGCCTCTTAAAGAAGAAGTTACTGGTCTGTGAGAGCCAGATATCTTGCTTGTTTGTAGGTGACCAAATACTTATTTTCCACCACAATTTGCAAATAAATTCATAATAAATCCTACAATGTGATTTTCTGGATTTTTTTTCTTCTCATTTTGTCTGTTGAAGTGTAACTATGATGAAAATTACAGGCCTCTCATCTTTTTAAGTGGGAGAACTTGCACAATTGGTCGCTGACTAAATACTTTTCTGCCCCACTGTAAATGTAACCTTTTTTAAACTAGGCAAGTCAGTTAAGAACAAATTCATATCGACAATGACGGCCTACACCGGGCCACCCCCATGGGACTCCAAATCACAGCCGGTCGTAATACAGCCTGGATTTGAACCAGGGTGTCTGTAGTGACACCTCTACCACTGAGATGCTGTGCCTTAAGGCGCTGCACCACTCAGGGCCCCTACAAATAACAGGGGAGGGTAGCATTTTTTTTTGGGGGGGGGGTGTTCTTTGTGTCTCTAACATTCTCAAACAAAATTATCCACAATTCAATGATTATGATTATCCATATTATCCATAATCATGGTAGCCTCCGCATGGATATAGAAGTGATCAGAAACATCTATTCTTACAATAAAATTGACTCCAAAATGGTACAAGATATTATTCACCATTCAGTTCATATTGGGCAAAACATACTGCAAATGCATCCATCCAACAAGCTTGTAAAGACAAGCTTTTGATGTAGTCATTATGTACGTGCCCAATGGCAAATGTATTGCACTATATAGGGATAGGGTGCCATTTGGGACTAAGCTCACTGGGAGCCCTAAAGTATGCACAAACTAATGCATCCTAACCCACAGACACACTATATATATAGACAAAAGTATGTGGACACCCCTTCACATTAGTGGATTTAGCCATTTCAGCCACACCTATTGCTGGCAGGTATATAAAAGCGAGCACAGCCATGCAATCTCCATAGAACGACATTGAATTGCCTTACTGAAGAACGCAGTGACTTTCAATGTGGCAGGACCCCACCATTCCAACAAGTCAGTTCATAAAATGTCTGCCCTGCTAGATCTGCCCTGTAAGTGCTGTTATTGTGACGTGGAAATGTTTAGGAGCAACAACAGCTCAGCCGCGAAGTAGTAGGCCACACAAGCTAACAGAACAGGACCGCCACGTGCTGAAGCGCGTAAAAAATCTGTACTCGGTTGCAACACTCACTACCAAGTTCCAAACTGCCTCTGAAAGCAATATCAGCACAAAAACTGTTCAGGGCCTTCATGAAATGGGTTTCCATGACCGAGCAGCCGCACACAAGCCACTATGTGCAATGCCAAGCGTCGACTGTAGTTGTGTAAAGCTTGCTGCCATTGGACTCTGGAGCAGTGGAAATGCGTTCTCTGGGGTGATGAATCACACTTCACCATCCGGCAGTCCGACGGACAAATCGGGATTTATAATAATAATAATATATTTGAGATTTGGCGTATGCCAGGAGAGTGCTACCTGCCCCAATGCATAGTGCCAACTGTAAAGTTTGATCGAGGAGGAATAATGGGCTAGGTCCCCCTTAGCTCCAGTGAAGGAAAATCTTAACGCTACAGCATACAATGACATTCTAGACAATTCTGTTCTTACAACTTTGTGGGAACAGTTTGAGAAAGGGCATTACTTGTCTCAGCATGACAATGCCCCCATGCACAACGCAAAGTCCATACAGAAATAGTTTGTATCAGTCGGTGTGGAAGAACTCAACTGGCTTGCACAGAGCCCTGACCTTAACTCCATTGAACACCTTTGGGATGAATTAGAACACCGACTGCGAGCCAGGCCCTAATTACCCAACATTTGTCCGACCTCAAAAATGCACTTGTGGCTGAATGGAAGCAAGTCCCAGCAGCAATGTTCCAACATCCAGAAGAGTAGAGGCTGTTTTAGCAGCAAATTAATCCATATTAATACCCATGATTTTGGAATGAGATCGATGAGCAGGTGTCCATATATTTTTGGTCATGTAGCGTATATCTGCAAGACATTAAATGCATTCGGTTATCTTCGAACCAATAAATGCAGAAATGCATCTAACACACTGACAACATCATAGATTTGAAGTTAAAACATAGTTGAATCTTAAAAGGCCAAATAAAAAAAACACTGCCCAAACAAATGTACCATTAGTCTCTACTTTGTGTTCACAGTATAATTAGCATTGCTTTAACACTGACTTATTCTGCATCCTTCAGGCTTGACCTTTGTGACTTCAATGACCGTGGTAACTTTATTGCATACAGAATAAGCACCAAAGCCTAATTTTAAACTCCAGGAGAACGTCATGAATTATCTCAACAGAAGTGTAGACTTTTGACTAGATAAAACAAAATCTCATATTTGGAGATACATTTTTTTTTTTTTTAAATAGTTCCAGACAGCTGTATTGTGGCAAACAAAACATCATGCCCCTTGTCCAAAAAAGGGGAACACTTGCTTCGGAAGTCTTAAAGGATTTGACATACAGCTTACCCTAAGGGGAAGATGTGTCAAATCCGTTTACTTCTAAGCAATTACAATTATATACAAACAAATCTGCCCGAAAAACTGTAGGGTTGGTTGACTGTCAGGAGTTAAATATGGTAACCACTTTCATGGGAGGAGATACACATTTGTACAGCATATTAATATATGTACTAAGGCAAATTAAAAGTAGAAGAAATTACTTTGTGGGTTCTAACCAAAAAGCTTATCTGTGCACAGAAATAAAGACATGTGGGTGGGGAAGGCAAGTCTCAGTGCAAATGCTTCAGCTTGCGTAGCCGCAGGGGGTTTCGCAGGGCCTCTGCGTTTGGGATGTTGGAGACCTCTAGGTTGGGAGAGCAGAAGAGCACCCTACCACGATGATTGAACATGTAGAAAGACGGGTGGTTCCTCAATGTGTCAAACGTCCTAAAAAATGAGAAGAGGGCAGTGAGTAGTTTGAAGTATTCTCATGATTATGTTTTCAGTGCGATAGGTCAATAACAATAGGGCTGCTCATATAGGCAAGTCAATTATTATGCTGATTTGCAACACTATACATGCCAACTACAACAACAAGTGAAATCCCTGCAACACTTAACAAAGAGCTGCAGTCGGTTTCAGAATGGGGTGGCCAGAAGGCCAGCATCCTGGAGTCACCTCTTCACTGTTGATGTTGAGACTGGTGTTTTGCAGGTACTATTTAATGATGCTGCCAGTTGAGGACTTGTGAGGCGTCTGTTTCTCAAACTAGACACTAATGTACTTGTCCTCTTGCTCAGTTGTGCACCGGGGCCTCCCACTCCTCTTTCTATTCTGGTGAGAGCCAGTTCACGGTGTTCTGTGAATGGAGTAGTACACAGCATTGTACGCGATCTTCATTTTCTTGGGAATTTCTCGCATTTCTCAGAACAAGGACAGACTGACGAGTTTCAGAAGAAAGGTCTTTGTTTCTGACCATTTTGAGCCTGTAATTGAACCCACAAATGCTGATGCTCCAGATACTCAACTAGTCTAAAGGCCAGTTTTATTGCTTCTTTAATCAGAACAACAGTTTCAGCTGTGCCAACATAATTACAAAATGGTTTTCTAATGATCAATTAGCCTTTTAAAATGATAAACTTGGATTAGCTAACACAACGTGCCATTGGACCACAGGAGTGATGGTTGCTGATAATGGGCCTCTTGTACACCTATGTAGATATTCCATAATTTTATTTTATTATTATTTATTTTTTAGTTGGCCGTTTCCAGCTACAATCGTCATTTACAACATTAACAATGTCTAAACTATATTTCTGATCGATTAGATGTTATTTTAATGTACAAAAATGTTTTGCCTTTCTTTCAAAAACAAGGACATTTCTAAGTGACCCCAAACTTTTCAACTGTAGTGTATCTACAACAGAAGCTAAAGATGGCGAGAAGTCTGTCCATGATAAAGTGCTGCTCTGCCTTCTTAATAACACTATCAATAAGGTAGGTCCTACAGGACCTAGTTTTGTCGCACCTGGACTACTGTTCATTTGTGTGGTCAGGTGCCACATAAAGGGACCTCGGAAAATTACAATTGGCACAGAACAGGACAGCTGGCCCTTAAATGTACACGGAGAGCTAACATTAATAATATGCATGTCAATCTCATGGCTCAAAGTAGAGGAGAGATTGACTTCATCACTACTTGTATTTGTGAGAAGTATTGACATGTTGAATGCGTCGAGCTGTCTGTCTAAACTACTGGCACACAGCTCGGAAACCCATGCAAACCCCCACAAGACATGCCACCAGAGGTCTCTTCACAGTCCCCAAGTCTAGAACAGACTATGGGAGGCACACAGTACTACATAAAGCCACGACTACATTCAACATCAAGTAACTGATACAGCAGTAGAATCAGATAAAAAAAAAGATACAAATACACCACATGCAACAGTCGGGACTGTGAAGACACACACGCATACACACACACATGGATTTTGAGTTGTAGATATGTGGTAGAGTAGTGGCGTGGCCTGAGGGCACACACTTAATGTGTTGTGGAATCTTTTGTGAAATGTATTGTAATGTTTTTAAAATTGTATAAATGTCTCAATTCTGCTGAGCTAATGGGGATCCATAATAAATATAATTACTGAAATGAAGGCTTACTTGTTTTTCAGCTCTGAGGATGCATCCATATCTTTAAACTCTCCAGAGATGTGGACAATACCATAAATGGTCAGAACAAAAGCTAACAAAGTCTGTAAAACAATCTGCAAAACAAAATTAAAACAATAGATATATATTTTTCTTTTGAAATATGTTTAGTCAAAACGGTACAATTAATAAAATGGATCTACATCAAAGAATGGATTAACTTACTTTCTATTTAGTATTAAATAACTTACATCTATTGGTAGGGTTTCATTTTCTTTTTCTGTCAGACGCATGTAGGATCGATCTGGTGGGGGAAAAGAACAACATTTAGCACACTGGAATCAATGTGGCTACAGCTGAGACAAAATCAAGTGGGTAGCTAGTCTCATTGCATCCATAGCAGATGTTGCAAGCGGCAAGCTAACTTGCGTAACTGTTAGTACTTTGGCTTTTGGAGCATAGCTTCCAACTGGATCCTGGATTTCCTGACGGGACGACACCAGGGGGTGAGGGTAGGAAATGACTCCGTACACTGGTCCTCAACACAGAGCCACCCCCTCCTCCACGGATGTGCTTAGCCCCCTCCTGTACTCTCTGTTCACCCATGACTGTGTGGCCATACACGACTATAACTCAATCAAGTTTGTTGACTACACAAGAGTGGTAGGCCTGAATACTAACAATGAGAGACTACAGGGAGTAGGTCAGAGCCAGGAAAATAACCTCTATCTTAACAAATCGAAGGAGCTTATCCTGGACTACAGGAGACAGAAGAGAAATCACACCCGATCCTCGGGGCCGCAGTGGATAGGGTCAAAAGTGGAGGTCGGACGATTAATCGGAATGGCCGATTAATTTGGGCCGATTTCAAGTTTTCATAACAATCGGAAATCGGTATTTTTGGGCGCCGATTATTTTTTTTATTTTTTTTACACCTTTATTTAACTAGGCAAGTCAGTTAAACAACACATTCTTATTTCCAATGACGGCCTAGGAACGAGGCAGAACGACAGATTTTTACCTTGTCAGCTCGGGGATACAATCTTGCAACCTTACAGTTAACTAGTCCTTCGCTCTAACCACCTGCCTCACGAGGAGACTGACTGCATGTTACGCTAATGCAGTAAGCCAAGGTAAGTTGCAAACTTAGCATTCAACTTATCTTATAAAAAACAATCAACGACTGTCGTTGCTCCAATGTGTACTTAAATATCAATGCCTTTCTTAAAATCAATACACAATTATATATTTTTAAACCTGCATATTTAACCAAAATAAATCCAGGTTAGCAGGCAACATTAACCAGGTGAAATTGTGTCACTTCTCTTGCATTCATTGCACACAGAGTCAGGGTTTATGCAACAGTTTGGGCTGCCTGGCTCTTTGCGAACTAATTTGCCAGAATTTTACACAATATTGAAGGTTGTGCAATGTAACAGGAATATTTAGACACATGGATGCCACCCGTTGTAAAAATTACAGAACGGAATAAACATTTTGTTTGAGGTGATAAGTTTCCGGATTTGACCTAAGGCTCATATTTCTGTGTGTTTATTATAGTTAAGCCTATGATTTAATATTTGATAGAGCAGTCTGACTGAGGGGTGGTAGGCAGCAGCAGGCTCGTAATAGTCAAAGGTATATGGTTTAGAGAGAAATAGTCGACGCGTTATAATCTCTGTAATAACTTGTGGCTGAACTTGAAGGGGTTCCTTCGTTATTTTACCGTTCATGTCTTTCATAGAGAATGTTTTGATCTAATTCAAATAAGGTCTGTGTTTTGTGCAGGCTTAAACCGCCTAGGCGTTTTGATACCCGTGTAAATCTCACTAGGATAAGGTAACATTTGTCAATAATTTTCATAAATCTACTCTACAAAAAAAAAAAAAAAAGATCTTCGCTTATATTTAGCCAATATTGATCAGTTACCTTGTCCTATGGATATCTACACAGTTATAAAATTGGCAAGGTGGTATAAGCATACACAAAACACAGACCTTATTTTAAGTTAATCTAAAAACTCTCCAGTATCATTGTCACTTCAGAGCTGTGTGCGTGTTTTACAGATGGCAGAGAAAAGCAGAGGACCAGTGTGGGACTATTACATGGAATTGGCACCAGGGAAAGCAAGGTGTCTTGTTTGTGATAAGGACAAGCATGGGGTCAGCAACGGCTAAATCAAGAAATACCACCAACCTGTGGAATAAGCTTAAGAACACCCATCCAAAAGCCCACAATATGTATTATATTAAGTTAAAATTAGTGGTCATTGTTCGTTAAGTATTGTAGCAATTGTCATTATTACAAAAAAAATATATATATCACATTTTTTTAAATTAGCTGATTAATCGGTATCAGACCTTTTTTTTGTCTTCCAATAATCGGTATCAGCGTTGAAAAATCATAATCGGTCGACCTCTATTCAAAAGCTTTAAGTTCCTCGGAGCGCACATCACTGAGGACCTGAAATTGTCTCGCCACACCGACATTGTGGTGAAGGCACAAAAGTGCCTCTACAACCTCAGGCAGCTAAAAAAATTAGCCATGGCCCCTAACCAGTGGTGTAGTACTCGAGACCGGTCTCGGTTTTGTCTCTGTGTTGAATACATTTTTACCCTGTCTTGACTTGGTCTCAGAAAATGACAACTAGTCATTTCTTACCGAGACCAGTAGAGTGAAAACTAATAATTATCATCTCCCATTCAGCCAGCCCATAAAACCACTTCGCCAGGCTAATGTAGTCACACTCCTTCACGACACAATATCTTATTGTCTATTGAGACCTGGGCTTCCTACTTTACTTGTAACATTACTGTTCTTTACTTACGTTGAAAAAAATCCTCAAGTTCATCAGAATTTCCTTGACTCGCTGGTAGGGAAGAGTGGGGTACATTGTTTGAAAGTTGCATGCTCACTATTAATAAGTGGTGACTGGGGAAAGTCTCAGACCCCTAGCCGGTCTCCCGGTTCTGACTTGAATCAGTCTCAGTTTAGGTGGTCTTGAACACAACACTTCCACTAAGACCCTCACAAACTCTACAGCTGCACCATTAGAGCATTCTGTCAGGCTGCATCACCGCCTGGTACGGCAACTGATCTGCCCTCAACCACACAGCTCTCCAGAGGGTGGTGCAGGCAGCCCATCGCATCACAATGCTGCCTGCCCTCCTGGACATCTAC
Organism: Oncorhynchus keta; assembly: GCF_023373465.1. NCBI lineage: Eukaryota > Metazoa > Chordata > Actinopteri > Salmoniformes > Salmonidae > Oncorhynchus > Oncorhynchus keta. The sequence goes on from NC_068454.1 coordinate 47,554,832, forward strand.
AGCACATGGTGTCAAAGGAAGGCCAAGAAGATCATTAAGGACCTCAGCCACCCGACTGTCCCGAGCCACTGACTGTTCACTCAGCTATTGCCCAACAGAGACAGGACAGCTGCATCTTCGCTCAGACCGAGAGGCTAAAAAACAGCTTGTATTACCAGGCCATCACTGTTGAACAGCTATCGCTAGCCATCTACCAGGTGATGCTTACTCACACAAAACACACAAGCTATCACACACACTACATACTCACAAACACATACACAAAGCCAATGCTGTCCCACGCTATAGATATTAAACCACCATTTCACACAGTATTTAAATACTGTATCCCCGACATAGCTCATAATATTTCTACTGTACATTGTATTTTATTTACACTGGATTATTGACAGACAGTGCCTATAAGGTCAGCATCCCGGAAGGCCAGCATCGCCTCTTCACTGTTGCCGTTGAGACTGGTGTTTTGCAGGTACTATTTAATGAAGCTGCCAGTAGCGGATTTGTGAGGCACCCGTTTTTCAAATGAGACACTAATGTGCTTGTCCTCTTGCTCAGTTGTGCACCGGGACCTCCCACTCCTCTTTCTATTCTGGTTAGAGAGTTATCGCTGTTCTGTGAATGGAGTAGTACACAGCGTTGTACAAGATCTTCAGTTTCTTTGCAATTTCTCGGATGGAATAGCCATCATTTCTCAGAACAATAATAGACTGACGAGTTTCAGAAGAAAGGTCTTTGTTTCTGGCCATTTTGAGCCTGTAATCGAACCCACAAATGCTGATGCTCCAGATACTCAGTCTAAAGAAGACCAGTTTTATTGCTTCTTTAATCAGAACAGCAGTTTTCAGCTGTGCGAACAATTGCAGAAAGGTTATAATGATCAATTAGCCTTTTAAAATTATAAACTTGAATTAGCTAACACAATGTGCCATTGATGATTGCTGATAATGGGCCTATGTAGATATTCCATAAAAATAGCTTGAATTTTTATTTAAAATGTGCCGTTTCCAGCTACGATAGTCATTTACAACATTGACAATGTCTACAGTGTATTTCTGATCAAGTTGATGTTATTTTAATGGACAAAAAAAATGCGAATTTCTTTAAAAAAACAAGGACATTTCTAAGCTTCTGAACGGTAGTGTATGAACTTTTTTACATTAAATTCTAGCTGATCTGGTGTAAATTCTCACATAGTAGATACGTAGATTGCATTGGATTACTGCCTCGGTGCTATTTGTGTTAATCAGATTCATCCCGCAGTTCTTGATTCCCTGTCTTTTTTTCCCTTGCAGTAAAATGTCAGACAGTTCAAATGTATTGTTAGGATAACGATTTCGCTGCACCCGCTACAAAACCTGCTAAATTGTGTACCCGACCAATAAACCTTGATTTGATTCCTTGTTTTCAATTGAATACGTGAAAGTCACGTACGGCTAACAGACCGCGTTGGCAGCAATACGTTGTTAGCTAGCTACTGTAACGTCAGTAGCTTTGGGACACATAAACGTGTCTGTGAACTAAAACATGTTCTGTCCCGACGGTACCAGCTAGCTAAGCTACATACTATGCTAATAACATGACATGCTAAATCGCTAGCCATCTGGTTTAAGGATAATTCTTCATCGCTTGATAAACTGGTTTGGTTTATCTTTAACGAAAGTTAGCTAGCACGCGCTAGTTATAACAGGCCGCAGTACACTGCATGGTTGATATCTGACTGTATTTTGATCTAAAAGGCCAGATATGTGTATCTTATTGTATCGCACTTACGTTGTGCCGCTGAGAAAGCAGCATGAGCCAGGGCAAATAGACCAACCCCTACGACATCTCTCCAAAAAGACGAAACCATGTTCAAGAGAAGTGATCAATTTTTCTTATTCGATGGGTTTTAAGTGCGGTTGGCATCCAATGTTAATGTTGCATTACCACCACCAGCTGGACGGGGTATTGAATAAGACAAAAAATACATTACGGGAAATGGGAAAAACGACATAATACAAAATTAAACACGTCAACTAAGAAAAACCATCCCACCTCTTCAATCACAGTCCACTGCTAAATACATCCACACACATGCTCAGGGGCCTGTGATTGCGGAACATTCACTGACAGGATTTCCTGCACTGGCTTCGGCTGTGAAATCACAACACTCAAAAAACGTTCAGCAGCATTCAATTTTCTTCTACTTCTCCTCTTGTGCTGTACAATTTTTTACCATATCAATAAAAATACAACGTCCACCTTTTTAACATGTAGCATTTCAATATTCTTTGTTTTTATTTAACTTTTATTTAACTAGGCAATTTAATACATTCTTATTTTCAATGACGGCCTAGGAACAGTGGGTTAACTGCCTTGTTCAGGGGCAGAACAACTGATTTTTACCTTGTCAGCTCAGGGATTCAATCTAGCAACCTTTCGGTTACTAGCCCAACACTCTTAACTACTCGGCTACCTGCCGCCCCACTGTCCTTTGTATTCATGTTACCTGATTAAATTGCTGTACAATATGATCTTATTGCCGTCTGATGCACATGCAGATGTCATAAATCAGCACTGCAGAGCTCTCCCTGTACTATGCCGTGCCTTGATTCTATTACTGTTGATGATATCTAGAAATGTGCATGTTCACCCTGGCCCACCTACTGTTGCTAGCCCCAATTCTGACTTGCGCTCTGATATCTGCTTCACTGATTTCTGATTTCTGCTTATAACCTAAAATGATCAATTGAAAGTGTGGGTTCACAGCTCCAATCCAGATGTGTTGGTCATTACTGAGACGTGGTTAAGGAAGAGTGTTTTGAATATTGATGTTAACCTTTCTGTTTATAACCTTTTTCTGCAAGACGTATCTTCCAAAGGTGGGGGAGTGGCAATCTTTACCAAGGATCACCTTCAGTGCTCGGTTGTCTCCACAAAGTCTGTCCCCAAACAATTTGATATGCTGGTTTTAAGCATTAAACTTTCAAATAGCTCTTTGTTGACTGTTGCTGGGTGCTATCGTCCTCCATCAGCACCGGCCTGTACCCTACATGCCCTAAGCTCTCTCCTGGCCCCTTACACTAAGTCTGAATTTGTCCTGCTAGGTGACCTAAACTGGGACATGCTTAAACCACGGGACCAAGTCCTAAAGCAATGGGACTCCCTAAATCTTTCTCAGATTATCACCAATCCCACAAGGTATGACTCCAAACACCTAGAAAAGGCTACTCTCCTCAATGTTATCCTTACAAATAATCTTGATAGGTATCAGTCTGGTGTTTTCTGTAATGACCTTAGTGATCACTGTTTTGCAGCCTGTGTTTGTAAGGCCTGCGAGTGAAACAACCTGTCCTGATTTGTCATAGACGCTTGCTACAAAACTTTAATGAGCAAGCCTGAAGCAAGCATGAACTGGCCTCTGTAAAATGATATAGCTTCAGCTTGATCCCCTCTGTCGAAGAAGCTTGGACCTTCTTTTTTGTTATTTTCAGTGGTATTGTTAACAAACACGCCCCCGTGAGAATGAGAATTAAAAACAGGTTCAGACCCTGGTTCGATCGTGATCTTGCAGAGTTACTCCACCTCAGGAATTGCATTTGGCGAAAAGCTTGGCACATGCATACTTAGACTGACTGGCTATCGTTCAGGCAAATGAGAAATAAGTGCACTCAGGCTATCCAGAAGGCCAAAGTTAGTTACTTTAAGGAGCAGTTTTCTCTCTGTGGGTCTAACCCCAAGAAGTTCTGGAAAACGGTTAAGGACCTGGAGAATAAACCCTCCTCCTCACAGCTGCCCATGTCCCTTAATGTTGATGATGTGGTTGTTACAGACAAGAAACACATGGCTGAGGTCTTTAATCACCACTTCATTAAGTCAGGATTCCTATTTGACTCAGCCATGCCTCCTTGCCCATCCAACCTTTCCTCGTCTCCCACCCCTTCTAATGCAACTATCCCCGATGCTTCTCCCTCTTTTTCCCCTGCCCCGCTACAAAGTTTCACCCTGCAGGCAGTCACTGAGTCCAAGGTGCTAAAGGAGCTCCTTAAATTTGACCCCAAACTTTAGACCGTTTCTTCTTTAAGGTTGCTGCCCCTATCATCGCAAAGCCTGTCTCTCCTTTCTGGGGAGCTTCCCATTGCTTGGAAGGCAGCCACAGTTCATCCTTTATTTAAAGGCAGAGATCAAGCTGATCCTAACTGTTATAGGCCTATTTCTAGTTTGCCCTGTTTATCAAAAGTGTTGGAAAAACTTGTCAATAATCAACTGACTGGCTTTTTTGATGTCTATAGTATTCTCTCGGGAATGCAATCTGGTTTCTACTCAGGTTATGGATGTGTCCCTGCAACCTTAAAGGTCCTCAATGCCTTTGATTCTAAGCAATATTGTGCTGCTATTTTTATTGACTTGGCCAAAGCTTTTGATATGGTAGACCATTCCATTTTTGTGTTCCGGCTAAGGAGCATTGGTGTCTCTGAGGGGTCTTTGGCCTGGTTTGCTAACTACCTCTCTCAAAGAGTGCAGTGTATAAAGTCAGAAAATCTGCTGTCTCAACCCTAGGCCCCACTCTTTTCTCAATTGACATCAACAACATAGGCAGTAAGGCAGTAAGAAGCTCTTCGCATCCATTTATATGCAGATGATACAGACTTATACTCAGCTGGCCCCTCCCCAAATTGTGTGTTAAATGCTCTACAACAAAGCTTTCTTAGTGTCCAACAAGCTTTCTCTACCTGTCACGTTCTGACCTTAGAGAGCCTTTTTATTTCTCTATTTGGTTAGGTCAGGGTGTGATTTGGGTGGGTATGGTTCCCAATCAGAAGCAGCTGTCTATCGTTGTCTCTGATTGAGGATCATACTTAGGCAGCCTTTTTTCCACCTTTAGTTTGTGGGATCTTGTTTGTGTGTAGTTGCTTTCTGCACTGCATGTAGAGTTACGCTAGGTTTTTTTCCCCCAGTGTCATTTCAATTAAAGTAAAATGTACGCCTACGACACTGCACTTTGGTCCAATCCATCTCTAAACGGAAGTGACACTACCCTTACCTTGTTCTGAACACCTCCAAAACAAAGGTCATGTGGTTTGGTAAGAAGGCCCTTCTTCCCACAGGTGTTATTACTACCTCTGAGGGTTTAGAGCTTGAGGAACTCACCTCATACAAGTACTTGGGAGTATGGGTAGATGGTGCTGTCCTTCTCTCAGCACATATCAAAGCTGCAGGCTAAGTTTAAATCTAGACTTGGTTTCCTCTCGTAATCACTCCTCTTTCACCCCAGTTGCCAAACTATCCCTGATTCAGATGACCATCCTACCCATGCTAGATTACGGAGACAATTTATATATCGGCAGGTAAGGGTGCTCTAGATGTTCTTTACCATTTGGCCATCAGATTTGCCACCAATGCTCCATATAGGACACATCACTGCACTCTACTCCTCTGTAAACCGGTCATCTCTGTATACCTGTTGCAAGATCCACTGGTTGATGCTTATTTATAAAACCCTCTTAAGGCCTCCCTCCCCCCTATCTGAGATATCTACTGCAGCCCTCATTCTCCACATACAACACTCGTTCTGCCAGTCACATTCTGTTAAAGTTCCCCAAAGCACACACATCCCTGGGTCGCTCCTCTTTTCAGTTCGCTGCAGCTAGTGACAGGAACGAGCTGCAACAAACACTCAAACTGGACAGTTTTATCTCACTCTTCATTCAAAGACTTAATCATGGACACTCTTACTGACAGTTGTGGCTGCTTTGTATGATGTATTGTTGTCTCTACCTTCTTGACCTTTGTGCTGTTGACTTTGCCCAATAACACTGTAAAGAATGACCCACGGGTTTAGTAAATATTGCAAAAGGAATCAATTATTTTTTTCTTAAAATAATTTGTTTTTGGTTTTCCTTACATTTTGGAATATAATACTTAATGTATGTGTTGAAAAAGACTGTCATTTGCAAATAAAAATCCAAGATAATAATGCTGCTAAATTAGAAAGAATATTTCTAAGTAACAACCAACAATTTAAAAATATGATATTCAAAGTATCATTACATTGGACTGACATGCTGAATCTAGTTCTGAATGTCAATTGTGCTTGGAACATTTCAACAGACTTTGTCTTGATCTTTCTCCTCTGGAATGGCCATGAGGCAAGTAAGGATTGTAGCTCACATTAGGGCTTGTAAAGCCCTATGATTTCTGCAATGCGGAAAACTCAGACGGAATCCAGAAATTTAAACAGAATACACGGTACCCCTCGGACAGGATACGCAGGATATTTTTATTACAGTTTCCCAATATTAGTGTGAAAAATAGGTATTAGATATATACTGTTTTTTTTTTTAAATAAACCAAATGGATTGAACAAGTTAGGCAACAAAAAGTTAACACGGAATTTCAGAAAATAAAACAGCAAAAGTATTTCATAGGGCCCTATTAGTGTTTTACACAATGCGTTGTCGCCCAGGCAGGTATTGACAATGTGTGTCTTCCTTATTTTAGAATGAGATAGCATATGGGATGTGATAATGGTTTAATTAAGCTTATATATACACACACAGTCGATTATTTTTTATCTTAATTCCGTAGGAATCAGGCGGCACATGCAATGTAAGATGCAATGATCTGCAGTTTTGCTGCATTCAAATAAACAGAACTTTTGAAGCACTATAGACTGAGGCATGGACATAATCGAACACTGCCCTGCCTCCACCCAGATTGCATCTGTTCCTTCAAAACATGGGGTTCCCTTAAGGTACATTTGTCAAGGCAACTGGCAAGTCAGTAAGGCCAGGAGAGGTCTTTTCTTTAAAATGTGAAATTTGCAGAGCTTGCCGTTTTACAACAAATTTTTTAAAATCTTGAACACCTTGGAAACCATCTAAAGAAACACGAAACTGTCAATCAATCAATCAAATGTATTTCTAACGCCCTTCTTATATCAGCTGATGTCACAAAGTGCTGTACAGAAACCCAGCCTAAAACCCCAAACAGCAAGCAATGCAGGTGTAGATGCACGGTGTAGAAGCATGTCCTCTGCATATTTGACAAATGCGGATTGTCGTGGACATTTCCTCTATTTACCAAATCATGGGAGCAAACCACACACACAAGTCAGAGTTAGTTATCAAAGTCCATCTTTAATTATATGAGCTCTATCACAATCCTGTGACTCTCAGGTAATTCCGTGTCTCTCAGTGAATTCTCTGAGAGCCCCCTTACAATGCAACTGAGATCCTTTAATAGCAAAGAACACACATAGTCAGACAGCATAGACATAATAAATCGTTCAGCTTTGTCTCCTTACTCAAACCCCAGAACCATAAACCAATCCTCCATATCAACAGGCATATATCAAATTGTCATTTAGATACAACCAATTCTAAATACAACCAATCCTGGACAAGCTCACAGAGAGGAGAGTGAGGCTATAGGTTAAGATAAAAGGGAGCAGGAGAATGATTCCAAACACTGCCACCCTCCTTTCCCCACTAGAAAAAGGTAGGGAGTAAAAGATATGTTTACACATGATGATACTTTGACCTCTCCCCTCTCTGCGGCCCATGCAACTTAGTCTTGACATAGAACAGATAACTGCAACCCCACCACAGTATTATACAAAAATACCATTCTGATGAGAAGTAACTTACACACATTTGATGAATATAAAACATCTTACATATGTTACCAACAAATTCTGAATCTTCCACGACAGGATTCAGAACAAATGTATATGGTACGCTTGCATCTCATAGGAGTCGAAAACACAATCCTCATTCTCTGGGCGACTTTATAACTATAATACAAAAACACATTGACCATTCAAATACACAAGTCCATGAGGAGGAAACTATAGAAGAACAAGAATTACAAAATGACACTGAGCAAAAAATGTCACCTTTTGCTAAAATTGGAAAGTATTTACAATGTGTCAAACAAGTATCAATGAGGGAGTAGAGGAACTGCAGTTCATATCGTGCTCTGTGTCAGGTCCAGTCATAAAATACATAGTTAATTCCTGTTTAAGGAAACATGGCTGTGTAATTGACAATTACATAATCTCAGATTTGGTTCAAGATGTCTGTGAGACAAATCCCATGAGCACAGTTTTCGGGCCGGATAGACCCCTCGCCACACCGTACAAGAGGAAGCAGTTTTTTAAGAAAATGTTTCTGTGACGGAGCCGGTAGAATATATACTTGATGCAAAGAAAGGAAGAAGTTTACAGTATGTTCCTATTCTGCAGTCACTGTTACAAGTATTGAGCAACAAGGACATTCAGGAGAAGGCTTTAAAAAGGAGTTTTTCTCGATACGAGTATTTTTATGATGGCACACATTTCAAAGAAAATGACTGTTTATCAGGAGATGAATTAACCCTATCTTTACTTCTCTATGTTGATGACTTTGCTGTGTGCAATCCCCTTGGAACATCCCACAAAAATCACAAAATTACAGGAGTCTATTGGGTGTTGGCAAATGTCCCATTACAGTTTAGGTCTACACTTAAGTCTATTTACTTAGCTGTTCTCTGCAAGGCTGCTGATGTTAAAACATATGGATATGGGAAGGTGCTAGAGCCACTTTTAAAAGATCTTGCACAATTAGAGGAGGAAGGACTTTTTATTCCTGTGCTGGGAAAGATACTGAAGGGCACTGTTTTTTTGTGTGGCGGCAGATAATCTTGGAACCCACTCTATTGGTGGATTTGTAGAAGGTTTTAGTGCAACGCATGTCTGCAGGTTCTGTTTGGCAGAGCTATCTGTGATCCAGGTAAAAGGAGTGAGAACTGGGGCATTCCGACCCAGAACAAAGCAGCAACATTCTGAACAAATACAGACAGTTTTACAAAATCCAACCTTAATACATTGCTATGGTGTGAAAAAGCAGTGTGCTTTGACTGAGAAACTGAAACATTTTGATGTACTGTCTGGCTATCCACCAGATGTGCTGTATGATTTTTTTGAGGGAATCCTGCCTCTGGAACTAGCATTGTGCTTAAAGGTTTTAATCAATAATACATATTTTACTCTGTTGGAACTCAACAATCTTAGTACACAGTTCCCCTGTAAGTGGATAGATAAAACTGACTGCCCAAAATCAATTCCTCTTGACTTGATGAATCCAAGGAAAATAAGTATTGGAGGAAATGCTCATGAAAACTATTGCCCTACTGCATCTGCTTCCATTCATTATAGGAACTAAAATACCTGTAGGTGAACCATCATGGGAAATTCTTATGGACCTCAAAGATATTGTTGAACTTGTGGTTTCGCCAATTCACACAGAATAATCAATTTGGTACCTTGACAGCAAGATATCAGAGCACAGGCATAGATTCTTAGAGGCTTTTCCTCGGGATAGTCTTATCCCAAAACGTAATTTCATTGAACACTACCTACCCGCAGCTGATAAAGGCATTTGGACCCCTTATAGCTTTTTGGACTATGCGCTATGAAGCTAAACAGTTTTTAAGCGGATTGTTCGACAGACCAACAGCTTTCAAAACATTTAGCTGTCTCTTGCAGTGAAGCATCAACTAATGCTTGCGTACCATCTGCATGGCACCAATCTTGTCAAGCCTGCCCTATCTGCCACAAAGCTGTCCACTGTTGCTTTGGAAGTGTTAAAGGATGACAAAGGAAGCGGTACAATTTTCTTTTCCAGATGAGACTTTTGTTCAGATGGCAAACACACTTTCCTGCAATGGTACCAACTACTCGGTTGGAATGATCCTAACCTACGGATCGACTGGAGGTCTAGCCGACTTTGTTGAAATACTTATAATGAACGTTGTTCATGGAGAACTCGCTTTCATTGCAAAGTGTTCAGAATGCTTGGTATAATGAGCACCTTAGGGGGTTTGAGCTGGAATCCACACAGAAGCTTATGGTCATTGAGCAAAAGGAATTGGCAGACATCTACCCACTAACAGCATACGCTGTTGGCCAAAAGTGCATGGTAACCCTGAAGCACCATATTTGCCTGCAATATTAGGTAGCAATCTTTTAAAATGTAATAGTTTTAAATGTGGTGTATTTATACATGGGTTTAAAAACAATGCATTGCTCATAGAGCTCATACCGAATGTAATATTTGGTGTAGAATAGAAATGCTTGGTTTTGCATGTTTATTATTATGAGATCTAGTAAGCAGCACTTGATATCGATTTAATGGAATACCAATGTTTGACATCATACCCATTTGATAACTTTGATTCATTTTTTTCTTGACAGGATCACTTTCGCTACAACAGAACAGAAACGTCAGGCTACGGGTCCTATTGGAGGGCCCCTGATATCCGTAAGCTAACATTGCCTTTTGGAATCCCTGCTACTGTGGCTGAGCTTGGCACAATTCTGCAAGACATTTCAGCTTCAAAAATAATTTGTTCTACAATACATGGAGAGTGCATATGGAGATCAGTTATTTTCTTTGCTTGATACTGAAGACCTAAAGGATAAAGACACCATCAAAGTGGTTGACCTTGACGTCCCACCTCTTATTACTTTAAATGTACAAGAACTCAATAACATCTCCACAGATACATCAGATGAGAGGTGCTGCCTTGGATCACGTGATACTGTGATATTGTCCTCTCCAGAAAGTACCTCTTCCCAACGCTCCAGTCCGTGGCCATCTGAGTTTGAACTTCCTCGCTTTGCTTATGATACAGAGCTCATTCTTGAGGCAGCTAATGAAGCACACATGAAGGATGGAACACTACTCAACAATCTGCCTGTGAAATCAGACATCCTGGAAAAACTGTCTGAAAGGATCTTCCAGTTTACAGCCTATCCGTCAAGTCTACAAATTTGTCAGGTTGCAGAAGCTTTGGTAAAAAAGTACCCATGTCTAAGAGCTTGGGTCCTTCTCAGGCGTATACGGATGGCAAACCAGCCTAAAGTACAAGATGGGCAATTACAGATCGAAACTGAGAGGAATTGATTGCCTAGAACTGGAAGTGAACTCTGTCAAGAGAAAATCACCAGAGGACAACCCCGTTGCTAAGAACATAAACAAAACAAAGAAGGCGGTGGTAAATTACCTCCCACCCCACCCTGCTGGAGAAACAGATGAGACCCTGGAGAGGGAGCGAGTGGGGCTACTGGGATAAGTAAAAATATGTGACAACCACAACATTGTGAGTGCCAAAATGGCAAAGACCTTCTCATATCGAAGACAAGATGTCATTCAGGCCCTTCCTGTAAAGGACTTCAGAGATAGATGGCCAGCCTTGTTTGAACCCATTCAGGTACAAAACACAGCTGAATGAAAATAGTCAATGTAGGTAAAAATGTATATAGATTTAAATATTTTGTGTTGTCTTGACCTAATATTCTAATCTACAATTAAATATGTATTAAAGATTAGTCTAAACATTCTCACTCTGCACATGCTTTGGGAGGGGTTTCCTAATAGCATTCTGGCTCTCAGATCATCCTTTGTCCTTATCTGATCAGAATATGTTTCCTCCCCCGTCTCCTCTCTCTCAGATTAAGGAAGACTTCAGAAGAATTACAACTGTTGCTCTTGAGTCCACCTTTATCCAGAAGCTGGACGAATATACACCAAAACTATTGGACTTGTTTAAGACAAAAGGAGGTGCTGTAAAGGAGGACATGCAAGTTCTGTATGGGGTATTCACAGTAACACTTTCACAACATAGGTTGTACTGTGTATTTATTTGCCGGTATTAAATGCAATTATTTGTATAACATCATATTACAGTGCAACACCAGCCAGGAAAGAAGAGACAGTCTAATCCGTGGTCTGATCATATACCTCGGTGAGAGGGTTGAAGAACTTATCACAGAATACAAGGTAAAGGTTTTTATTTTTGTATCCTTATTTATCTCTAAATGAGATCTTCCCTCTCTCTCCTCTCAAGTTGCACAGTTAATCAAGTAGCCTAGTCTGTTATTTCTTATTTTTTTCACTCCGGATGCTGACGACACCATGATCCGAGAGAACCTTGTTCAGCATGTGATGAAGGTGTTCACTGTGAAGGATCTGTACCAGAATATAGAGCATGGGATCTGCACCAGAATATAGAGCATGGGATCTGCATCGAAGGAGCAGAGGTCCTGGCTGGTATTCGCAGTGTTACACAGTCATGTACCTTGCTTATGGGCCTCATCTATGGCTTAAATCTAAAGTGCCCCAAAGAACTGAAGTATACCTTTGAGGTGTTCCAAAAACTATTCTTGGAACTTGTGATCTCAGGACCTCCCCACGCGTCCAAGCTCTAAAGATGAAGTTACTTGTTTTCAGAGATATCTAAAGATACCTATGAGAACTCTCAAAGGGCCACTCACAAACTGTGGTCTAAACCCTACTCAGTAAGCTGAAAAGCTAGTTGCTAGGTGGTATAGGAGCTACAGTTCACATGATGCTCTTTGTCAGGTGAAGTCATAAAAGACATTGTCAATTCCTGTTTTAAAAAACAGCTTTGTTTTAAAACTGAGTCCATATGCACTAGTGGATATCCATATGGGCTTCACTAGTGCATATGGTGTCAGGTTTAAGGGAGAATTTGGCATCTATTTTGTAACAATATGTGCAATGTATGTTTTGAAAACCCATGTTTTGATTAATCTAAAACCGTTTGAATGAGGTTGTATTTGAGCTAAAGTTCATATTGTGCTTTGTGTAAAGTCTATTAAGACAAATCGTTAATTTATGTTTCTGTTAAAATATTTCTTTGTTGTTAAGGGGCACATAGACCACCAGAAATGTTTTGCCAAACTGTACAAGATGTGAGGTCAAAGTGCTAATCCCAAACTATCACCTAAACTTTATGCAGTTGTGAAGATTTAAAAGTATTTACAGTCAGGTGCAAGCTATCTGGATGTAACTTTACCTAATGAGGCAAGGTGTAGTTATACTCAGAATGCTTACAGATGACAAAATATGATTGCCTAAAGAGTAGGGTTTAAGGGACAATTTGAGATTGAAGTTTGAAGAAATTATAAAATGATAACATTTATTTTATTCAAAATAAAGGTGTGGAAGTTTGAAGTTGAACACTGTTGTTTTCTTTTACATATTCCCTTATATAGAAATAATATGTTTGTCAATTATCCTAAGTATATTGAGGTAACTATTTGCATCAGCTTTTTAAGTATAGTTGTGAGTATATATTTGAGTAGTAGGAACCCAATTTAAATACATTTTACTAACCTGAGTACCATAAGTAACTGAGCAAAATACATTTGTTGATAAAACATAGAATATCAATTACGATACTGAGTAAATTCAGGAAATTAAACCTACAATATTAGTTATGTAACTGATTACATTAAGTATATTAGACTTATAACATTAGTTCTGGAACTTGAAGGATTTAAGCAGGTCAACAACAACAAAAATGTTCTGAACCTGATAAAATTAAGTTGAATGAAAGGAATTTGAGATCCAGTTAGTAGATTGCACTTCATATATTTGAGTTTGTAATACACATAAAGCGAAGTGTATTATACTTAAAATATCCTCCTTGTTGGATTTACTTAAAAAGCTGATGCAAATAGTTACCAAAAATGTTGTAAGTAAAAGGGGCATTATTTTTTACAGTGAATGTTTGTATCATGTTTTTGTGCTGCTACCATATTGTGTTGCTACCATGTTGTCATGTTGTGTTGCTACCATGCTGTGTTGTGTTGCTGCCTTGTTATGTTGTTGTCTTAGGTGTCTCTCTTGTTGTGATGTGTTTTTTGTCCTATATCTATATTGCATTCATTTTTTTAAATCCCAGGCCCCGTCCCTGCAGTAGGCCTTTTGGTTTGCCGTCATTGTAAATAAGACTTTGTTCTTGACTGACTTGCCTAGTTAAATAAATAAAATCCTCAGTTGCTGAGAAACCTTACGATGGCAAAAAACAAATTTATACATTTTGCTTTCAATTGCTTGGTTTTGATTTCAACATCCATTATTTCACTGTCTTTGAAAATATCCTGTTTACATTTTTAACTTTACTTTTCTTGTTTACAATTTATTTTATTTGAAATTCAATACATATTGTGTGAAATTGGCCCCATTACTCCCATACTATATACCTGTTTTCAAAACATTCAGTACTCTCCTAACATTCACTTGACATACTGGCAATCAAGCTTCTTTCCAGGACCGCTGAAAGATGCTCTCTTCCCTTCTTCTCTCGACTCTTTTCCCACCTGGCCAAAGTTTTTTCCCTAGCAGCAGCATTTAAAAAAATTTTATACATACAAAATTATCAACGACTTACAATTTTCATATAACTAGGCAAGTCAGTAAAGAACAAATTCTTATTTACAATGACAGCCTACCATTCTGCCCCTGCCTTGTTCAGAGGAAGAACAACAGATTTTTTACTTGTCAACTCGGGGATTCAATCCAGCAAACTTTCAGTTACTGGCCCAACGTTCAAACCACTAGGCTACCTGCCGCCCCTACATTGCTACATCAAACATGTATAACAAAACAAAACACAGGTATAAAACAAGAAAATACTACATACAAAAAATCTATATAAATAATAATACAAATTCTAGTGCAATTGTATTCACTCTGAAATAACGTCTTAACAAGATGATTAAAATCAATCCAAAATATTTGTAATTTGGGTATAGCATTCTGGAATTTTTGATTGTGTATAAAGTATTTGGCAACAAGAATAAAAAATGCACAATCATTTCAGTGGTCTTGTTATCATTGCAATAGTAACATATATCCTTCATATCAAAAACATGGGTAGTGTTCAAAATGGTAAATAAATATTCAGGTTTTTACAAAATTCTATCACAAATTAACATTAGTGAGTCAGATGTTCACCTTTTTCACAGAAAATGCAGATATCATCAATAGCCACAAATTTGGATAACATATAATTACATGGATATATTTTATGTAGAATATTGAAGTGCACTTCCTTAAATTTGTTTGGTATACAGATTCGTAAGGCATTAACCAAGCTTTTTTTACAGACAATGTCAGGAATAAGCATGTCCAGACCACTGGGAATGGTTTTGATCACAGAAATAAACTCTGAAAGGTATTGGAAACTCATTCAACGTTATAAATTCTTCATATTGTAATGACTTGACTAGATGATAAAGGACCAATTATCCAGACAGAGTTTACGAATTTACGGTTTATTAACCCAACTTCACATAGGCTACTGTTTGGCCGTAGCCCACGCCAAATAAATGAAGGATACCCTATAAAACAACCGCGACCTTCTCTTGTGAAGGCCAGATGTAAGAGAGAGAACAATGGCTAAACCTGGTTTTAACTTCCAATGCTCCATCCCCCTGCCCAACCCCCCTCCACGCAACTCTGCCAACCACCAGGATGCCCGGCAGATAACAATTTGATTGGCATGTCAGACCCCACGAACACTGGGTACTGGTACAAGTACAATACAACCAACTAATAGCCTAACACATAAAACACAGTTTACAATATGACAATTTAGCGGGTCATCTTTCAGGAATATAATTACATTTCAGTAAAAATTGAGGACCTCTCAATTTATTAAACACATTGTTTGGAATGAAATACCAAATTGATTCAGCGTTGACCAAACATATTTTCAACCAACTGATCTTGAAAGTGTTATTTATGGCAACACCTCCAGACCTCCTTCAGCTCTTTTACCTAGCAGCAGCATCAAGTTAACCGACATTTTGACTGTATGACGCCACCAGGAAATAGCTCACAACCGCTGCAACCATTGGCAACTTGTCTGCCTTTCAAACGGGTACACCGGCAAATTGAGGCAATTTAATTGGATCCGTCTGCTGTCGGTCACCATGCAAGCATCAACAGGGGCGGGAGGTTTGGTATTGGAGATTTTTCGTCGGATCAAGTAGCAGATTAATAAACACAATTGATCATTGAGTTCAGCGACCTACACGAATTAATTTGACTCGGAGTTAACGTATTGTGAAGAAGGGAAATGCTCGATATATGGCTGAGGGAAAACTGTACAAGTTATGTAGGTTGATGATCGTCTGAACATGGTAATGAAACTTTAAAGCGAGCATAGCAACTTCATCAATAACCATTTGATATAACGGCGTTAGCCAGCTGGCTTGAAATCATAATATTCGAGCTAACTCGCGTAATAGATAGTAGCGAACTAATACTATTTTGCTATACTACAAGCTAACACGACGTTATACAAAGTACACCGTTCTGTTGGATTGGTGATTTCAATTGTCGACATGTTTTAATTAGGCCAACTGGTCTTTCTAAACAGTTGACTACGCATCACTTTCTTGCTCGAGACTAGTAACGTTAGCTCGCTTGTTAGCTAGTTTAATTAGCAAGTAGCTAGCTAGCGACTAGGCATTGTGTCTGTGTGGCTAGGCTAACTAGCACAGGCCAGGGCTTTGAGTGAGCTGTGATTTGCTAGCCTATTAGAAACAACTACGTCGGTTTAGACAAATAACCAAGAAATAATCTTCAAGAGCGTCACTTGCTGGAACTTGGGCCAATATAAACTAACTTTATACATGTCGATGATATTTTTCAGATCCATCAATCAGCATTGGAGTAGCTAACGTTACCTACGTAGAACGTTGCTTTGCATCACCATGTAGGTTCACATACTGGTGGCCTGGAACGTTGCAGGCGTTTCTGAAGACATCTCGAGCCAGCTAAACGAAAGGACACCAGGATGAGCAAACAAGAGAAGATGGAATTGGACCTCGTAATCCCATCAACACTAGTTCAGAGCGACGGACACCTGAGACGATCCAACAGCGCCCCAATGATTAATGGCCTAAGGTTTTCAGAAAATGTCTTTCACCTCACTTGTATCACTTTAAATGTCAATTTGGTCACTGCTCCTCACAGTATTTCTGACTTGAGATGTTGATCTAGTCAAACTGCATGGCTGTGAAATGTAAAGTATATATATCTTTTTTGAAGTGCCTTCATTTCGCTGGACCTCTGCAGTAGCTAAAGGGGGGTCTGTAATAATTACACATCTTCTCTGATGTCAGGAGTGTGGACAATTAATTAATGCCACAGCAGACCAGCGACGTTAACAAGGCCACCAGTTTCTCAAGATCAGGCTGTTGGTAGGATAATGCTAGTATAGTAGTAGATTAATGTGTTCCAAATGTCGTCCTATTTACAATACTGTGCACTACTTTTGACTAGAGCCCAATCTCACACTGTTGCCTACATAGTGGGCTATTTTGGGACCTGGTGAAAATAAGTGTACTATATTGGGAATAGGGTGCCATTTGAGACTCCAAAGTGGTGGTGTTAATCTTTCTGTCCATTTTTAGTGACAATTCCCAGGTTTTCCACAGAGAGATTCTACGCAGCAGGCGTAACAGCACCACTGTTGTCAACCGCCCTAATATGGTATGGAAATTGGAGTATAATCAAAATAGTATGCATACTACTCTTACTAAGAAATATCTTATAGACTGGGGAAATCATTTAATTCATCTTGCTCACCTTCACACACACATGCAGGTCCCTTCATCGCCCATTCGTGTCCCCAGCACAAGGCTTCATCAGATCAAGCGGGTAAGTACCACTGCAGTGCACGCACTTGTCATGGAACCAAGCGATGATTTTAGCTGCTTTGCATTTCAGGCCTTCATCCATAGGGTGTGTCAGTGACTGACAGACGTGCCAGAGCCATAGACTGCCTCTCAAATGGCACCCTATTTCCGATATAGTACACAGAGCTCACGGTTTCCCAGAGCAGACCAATTGGTAGTACTCTCCAACAACGTTCACTCTTTGACTGTCAGCCCGTTTGATCCATAGGTGAGATACTGTAATATCACTCACCAACTAAATGTCTATGCTTCTTGTTTATTTCTGGGTGGGGGGATTAGATCAGCTTCAATATTGCAGATTGTAGCTTCCATAAATGTAATTGTCTGCGTCACTTCCAATACCCCATTATATTTGCAAAAAAATATTATATATACATGTGATGAACATGCACATCGATCTCTCTTTAAAAATATTAATTTCCCTTTATTACCCTCCAACCCTATCACCCCTCCCCCAATTGGAGTAAACTAGTGAACAACAACGCTTAGGCCTTTATTTCCAGCTTATTCATACTATATACATTTTATGGACAGTTTATTTTACAATAGTTCTATTTGATTTGTTTTTACTCCTGTCGACCCTCAACCTCACCCATCTCTTTCTGATGTCCATCCAGTTTGATTTCTATTTGCCATATCTTTCAAACTGCTCTTTCACAAAAGTTCTTAACATATATGTTTTACGGGCTCTGTATGTTTTACATTAGTTATCTTGTTATTAGTTATTGTCTGCTACTTGTTTTTGGTACTACAGGAGGAAGGTGTGGATGTGATGAACAGAGAGACAGCCCATGAACGGTAAGAGACGTGTATAGATTGGGACAAGTTGGTGCATGATGAAATTCAGTTTATTGGCCTTTGAAAGCATTTTATTTATTAACTGCTCACTCGTCTTGTGATGGTTTACTATGTCAATAACCGCGCTTGAGTATCATTGGATCAACCCTTTTAGGAAAAAAGCATATTCATAGATGTCTGTGTTATCATCACAGGGAGGTTCAAGCAGCCATGCAGATGAGTCAGTCCTGGGAGGAGAGTCTGAGTCTGGTGAGAAATGATGATGCTCCCATGGTAACAAAAAAAATACTAGGCTTACGCACTCCAATATTTAGGAGTGCATCATTGCATTTTGTGTCCTTCGGGCCAGTGAACCTGTCTCTTTTGTAGGGAGTGTGGCCCATACTCGGCCACCAGTCTCTCAAGAACAGAATCAGGGGGACAGCTGTGGTGAGGGGACAGTTTGTGTCGGTTACATTGTGCAATATTTATGCTCCAAATGCAGACTCTCCTGAGTTCTTTCATGCAATAGTACAAACACTACTGGGATGTGGTGACGCCCCTATAATACCTGGCGGTGACTTTAATCAGATTTCAGACAGACGTTGACAGATCCAGCCCTTTGCCCCAAATCTGTAAATGAATTAAGGCTGAATGATATGTGAATACTTTTTTATTTATTATTAATATTTTTGACCCATCATGGCACTTATACCAGAATTGATAATTGGTGATGATTTATTTTTTAACCTGGTGAACGATATTAAGACATTGGAACTAAGCTTTTCTCACTCTAGAGACCACAATGGGTAAGATTATTCGAGGCAAGTACAGTATGAGCTGAATAAGTTTTACCACAAAATAAGATGCTCCATTTCAACTGAATCCGGAGAAAATCTGAGCCGCTGCATATACACTGAGTGTTCAGAACATTAGGAACACCGTCCTAATATTGATTTGCCCCCTTTTGCCCTCAGAACAGCCTCAATTCGTTGGGGCATGGACTCTAAAAGCCGTTTAAAGTTTTCCACAGGGTTGCTGGCCAATGTTGACTCCAATGCTTCCCACAGTTGTAAAGTTAGCTGGATGTCCTTTGGGTGGTGGACCATTCTTGTTACACACGGGACACTGATGAGTGTGAAAAACCCAGCAGTGCTGCACTTCAAAGGCACTTAAAATATTTTATCTTGCCCTTTCACCCTTTGAATAGCACACATACACAATCCATGTCTTAATTGTCTCGAAGGCTTTTAAATTCTCCTTTTAACCTGTCTCTTCCATCTACACTGATTGAAGTGGATTTAACAGGTGACATCAATAAAGGATCATAGCTTTCACCTTAGACAACCTTATACCAGGGATTTTCAAACTGCAGTCCGTGGCCCCAAAGTACTGCAGGGGGTCAGTTTTCTAATTGTTTTTATTTTTAATGTTTTGGGGGATTTTATGGTAAGTATTTTATATTGCTAGCTGCAACAGAATACCATTGTGGATACCGTTTTTATGTTTCTGCATCCCAGATGAAGTTAAAGGTAGTTTCACAAGCCAATGCTAACTAGTATGTGCAATGACTTGACGTTTACAGGAACAGTTAGCATAAATGGCTTCTTTGAAAAAATCTAAAACTATCGCTTTAATATGGAGGAAATTAGTATTTATATTTTTGTAAGAAAATGTCACTTCCCCACAGTTCAATGGCAAGAGGAAGTTAAAACAATGAAACTGTCTACCAAATATATTTTAAAATGTTGATTATGTAAAAAAAAAAAAAAATTCTTAACATATGATGGGGGGGTCGCCGGTTTGCCTGTGCGGGCGTCCCTGGGCAAGGAACGTTTGAAAACCCCTGCCCTAACCCCTACGTTTACAGGAGCACAGAAGAATCCAACAATTTCCTCGTCCTGGGAGGCTCTGATAAATGTATTTATATTGTACAAAAATCTAAACGCAACCATGCTAACAGATACCCATAGACTTCGAGTCATTGCACTAACAGTAGTTAGCATTGGCTAGTGAAACTACCTCTTAACTTCCTTCATATGGGACACAGACATAAAAATTATATCTTGAGTTCATCTTGCTCTTGGTAAGTAGATAAAGGGTCTCATTGCCATACTCCTGAAGTATCCCTTAAGGGCACTGACTCTGACTGGGTATGGGGTCCATTCCTGCAGTGGTCAGCAGGTGGGGCTACTAACTTGTTATCCATGTTCTTAGATACATAATGATCTGAGAATATAATTAATGATATAGAAATATTGGGGTAACTATAATCAAAAATATGCCACATTATGAACTGATGAATGAAAATTGGTCGTTGGCATGCCTACCTCTTGATGGGGTGGGTGGGAATAGAGAGAAGAAAGTATGGTTTATGTTTGTCTCGCCTGAATAAATAAATAATATATTAAAATAAGTCATTCAGTAGCATATTAGCAACAACCACCTCATTGGTATGATTTGTATGCTCACCACCACCACTTTACAGTTGAATGAATGGTGGTACAATAGTTTGGTTAATGCTGATTTACAGTTTTGCTTGTGCTAATCCCCATAGAGTGACAATGACTTTGAGAAATCTGCTTCGTCGTCCCCAAAGCGCATAGACTTTGTGCCTGTGTCCCCAGCACCATCCCCTACAAGAGGGATAGGGAAGAAGGTATGTGCATTGTGCAGCCACTGCAATTTGTATGGATGCCTGGCAGTTAGGACCACAAATGTTTTTCTGGCAGAGAGTCCTGGCTCATAATTATATATTTCCTTCCTCCAATGAGCAGCAGTGCTTCTCCCCTTCATTGCAAATTCTGGTGAGCAGCAATGGCCTATCCCCCAGTCCTATACCTAGCCCAACGCGACGCTTCAGGTGAGTGCTCTAAGGGAAGCTCTGATCACTGACAACTCCCATTCATAGTCCTACAACTGATGGTCAGAATGCTTATTTAGTAACTGCTATAAATGTTGCTTTGTCGGTTTTCTCTTTTCTCTAGCCGGCGGAGCCAAAGCCCCATTAACTGCATCAGGCCCAGCATCCTGGGGCCCATCAAACGTAAAGGTGGGTCTGTATTATTTTTTTATATAGATATACACTACCGTTCAAAAGTTTGGAGTCACTTAGAAATGACCTTGTTTTTGAAAGGAAAGCTTTTTTTGTCCATTAAAATAACATCAAATTGATCAGAAATAGTGTAGACATAGTTCATGTTGTGAATTACTATTGTAGCTAGAAATGGCTGATTTTATGGAATATCTACAACCATCACTCCTGTGTTCCAATGGCACGTTGTTAGCTAATCCAAGTTAATCATTTTAAAAAGCTAAATTGACCAATTTTCCTTATGAACTGTAACGCTGTAAAATCGTTAATTGTTTCAGCCAGGCAGAATGAGTTTTTCCCCACAAGGGCTTTATTACAGACATAAATACTCATCAGTTTCATCAGCTGTCCGGGTAGCTGATTTTAGACGGTACCGCAGGTGAACAAGCTGGATGTGGAGGTCCTGGGTTGGCATGGTTACACATGGTCTGCAGTTGAGGCCGGCTGAACCTACTGCCAAGTTCTCTAAAATTACGGAGGTGGCTTACAGTAGATAATGTAACATTAAATGCTCTGGCAACGGCTCTGGTGGACATTCCTGCAGTCAGCATGCCAATTGCACGCACCCTCAACTTGAGACATCTGTGTTGTGACAACTTAACATTTTAGTGGCCTTTTATTGTCCCAAGCACAAGGTACACCTTTGTAATGATCATGCCATTTAATCAGCTTGATATGCCACACCTTTCAGGTGTAGGGATTAATTTGGCAAAGGAGAAATGCATGCCAACAGGCATGTAAACAATTTTGTGCACAAAATTAGTGAAAAATAACTTATGCGTCTGGAACATTTCTGTGATCTTTTATTTCAGCTCATGAAACCAACACTTTACATGTTGCATACATGTGTGTGTATATGAGTGTACAAACAAACTGCCGATTGTTGGGACACTAAAAGCCCATTTGAGGGGTAGAATTATTTTTGTAATACTTAATTTAATTTTTTATTGGACGTACAAATGATTTTACGACATTGGAACTAAGCTTTGCTCACTCTAGAGAGAACCACACCAAGTAAGATTATTTGAGGCAAGTATTAGCTGAATACGTTACAACAACAGAATATGCTCTATTTTGCCTCCCGAATGGCGCAGTAGTAAGGCACTGTGGCCGCTGTGCCACTAGAGATCCTGGTTCGAGTCCAGGCTCTGTCACAGCCAGCTTTCCCATCTCACACTAGCAACTTCTCTGCGGGCCGGGCGCAATGCACGCTGACACGGTCGCCAGGTGCACAGCGTTTCCCCGACACATTGGTGCGGCTGGCTTCCGGGTTAAGCGGGCATTGTTAAGAAGCAGTGCGATTTGGCTGGGTTGTGTTTTGGAGGATGCACGGCTCTCGACCTTCGTCTCTTGAGTCTGTATGGGGGTTGCAGCGACAAGACACACTTCCAATTGAATAACACAAAATTGGGGAGGGAAAAAAACGTTTTTTAAAAAAACAGTTCAGTATGAAAACCCAGCACCGTTGCAGTTCTTCACCCAAACTGGTGCGCCTGGCTTCTACTATACCCTGTTTAAAGGCACTTAACTTTTGTCACCCTCTGAATGGCACACATACACAGTCCATGTCTCAATTATCTTGATGCTTAACAATCCTTTAACCTGTCTCCTCACCTTTATCTACACTGATTTGAAGTGGATTTAACAGGTGACCCCTAAGGGATCATGGCTTACACCTGGATTTACCTGGTCAGTCTGTCATGGAAAGATCAGATGTTCATAATGTTTTGTACACTATGTACAGTACAAGTCAAGTTTGGACACCTGCTCATTCAAGGGTTTTTCTTAATTTTTTCTACTTTCTACATTGTAGAATAATAGTGAAGACATCAAAACTATGAAATAACACATGGAATCATGTGTTAAAACAAATAAAAAAATATATTTTGATTTTAGATTCTTCAAAGTAGCAACCCTTTGCCTTGACAGCTTTACACCGTCTTGGCATTCTCTCAACCAGCTTCACCTGGGATGCTTTTCCAACAGTCTTGAAGGAGTTCCCACATATGCTGAGCACTTGTTGGCTGCTTTTCCTTCACTCTGTGGTCCAGGGTAGTTGTCTTAAGTCTCCTTTTATGTAGTGTTGTCTCTCTTGTGTGTGCTGTCCTGTATTGTATTTATTTTTAATCCCAGGCCCCCGTCCCTGTAGGAGGGCTTTCGCCTTTTGGTAGAACGTCATTGTAAATAAGAATTTGTTCTTAAATGACTTGCCTAGTTCAATAAAAAATTGGGTTGAGGTCAGGTGATTGTGGAGGCCAGGTCATCTGATGCAGCACTCTATCACTCTCCTTCTTTGCAAAATAGCCCTTACACAGCCTGGACGTGTGCTGGGTCATTTTCCTTAACAAATGATTGTCCCACTAAGCGCAAACCAGATCGGATGGTGTATCTCTGCAGAATGCTGTGGTAGCCATGCTGGTTAAGTGTGCCTTGAATTCTAAGTAAATCACTGACATTGTGACCAGCAAAGCACCATCACACCACCTCCTCCATGCTTGGCGGTTGGACCCAAAAATCTCAAATTTGGATTTCCACCAGTCTAATGCCCAATGCTTGTGTTTCTTGGCTCAAGCAATTCTCTTCTTATTGGTGTCCTTTAGTAGTGGTTTCTTTGAAGCAATTCAACCATGATGGCATCTGAACAGTTTATGTAGAGATGTCTGTTACTTGAACTCTGAAGCATTTATTTGGGCTGCAATTTCTGAGGCTGGTAACTCTAATGAACGTATCCTCTGCAGCAGAAGTAACTCGGTCTTCCTTTACTGTGGTGGTCCTTTATGAGAGCCAGTTTCATCAAAGGGTTTGATTGGTTTTTGAGA
Source organism: Oncorhynchus keta (assembly GCF_023373465.1). Lineage (NCBI taxonomy): Eukaryota > Metazoa > Chordata > Actinopteri > Salmoniformes > Salmonidae > Oncorhynchus > Oncorhynchus keta. The sequence goes on from NC_068454.1 coordinate 47,579,061, forward strand.
CTGCACTTGGAAGAAACGTTCAAAGTTTTTGAATTGTTTCGCATTGACTGACCTTCATGTCTTAATGTAATGATGGACTGTCATTTCTCTTTGCTTATTTGACCAGTTCTTGCCATAATATGGACTTAGACCTATTTGGTAACAAACATATTCTGTATACCACCCCTACCTTGTCACAACACGACTGATTGGCTCAAATGCATTATGAAGGAAAGAAATTCCACAAATTAACTTAAGGCACACCTGTTAATTGAAATGCATTCACGACCTCATAAAGCTGGTTGAGAGAATGCCAAGAGTGTGCAAATCTTTCAAGGCAAAGGGTGGCTACTTGAATGAGTAGGTGTCCAAGCGTTGGACTGGTATGAGCATAAATATAAACACAACATGTAAATTGTTGGTTTCATGAGCTGAAATAAGTGTTCCATGTGCACAAACAGTTTATTTCTCACAAATGTGTTTACATCCCTGTTAATTACCATTTCTCCTTTGCCAAGACTTCATAGGTATGGCTCTCAAGAAGATTATTAAACAGCATGATCATTACACATTTGCATCTTGTGCTGGGGACTATAAAATACCACTTTAAAATGTGCAGTTTTGTCACAACAATTCCACAGATGTCTGAAGTTGAGGGAGCATGTAATTGGCATCCTGACTGCAGGTATGGCCACTTGAGCTGTTGCCAGATTATTGAATCCCTCATTCAATAAAGATTCTGAAGAGTATTTCTGGCTCCAATAAAGCCCTTTTGTGGGGAAATACTCATTCTGATTGGCTGGGCCTGGCTGCCAAGTGGGTGGCCTATGCCCTGCAAGGTCCACCTATGGCTGGTCCACCTATGGCTGCCCCCCCTGCCCCGTCAGGTGAAATCTATAAATTAGGGACTAATTTATTTAAATTGACTGATTTCCTTATGAACTGTAATTCAGTAAAGTCTTTGAAGTTGTTTTGTGTTTTTGTACACACACACTATACTAGAGCCACTTCACTTGCCCCTTTGAACTCCTGTTTTGGAGGTTTAGGTGAAAGGGGATTTTGTGAGGTGTTTTATGTCCTATGGATATGTTGGTTCTCTTTTGATGAATGTCTGTGCCTCCCCTTCTCTAGGGGAGATGATGGAGATGGAGAGCCAGCCAAAGAGGCTCTTTCATGGGACCACCACCATGTTGTCCTCTGATTTGCCTACTCCCCAACAACTGACAGACTTCAACTCCTGGTGAATGTTCCTCAAACTTCATAAAAGCCACTGCATGTTTAGGCCATTTAGTTCAATTTAAACACTTTCAGTTCCCTCCCTGCCATTAGGCTAAACCCTGCACCTTCATATGATGAGCAGAATCACAATGCGACCCACTGTCATTGAATATCTTAACAGTTTGTGTGCTGAAATGCATCTTCTTCACTTTCCAGTCTCTGTCCACCAGACGTGCTAGACGGCAGCCTCAGCAGCGTGGGTTCTTCCACTGGCTCGCCAGCCAAGATGGAGGGAGTCTCAGAGTGTCCTTCCTCCAGCAACTCTCCCTTCACCCCCCTCCACGACCACTCCCCAAAATAAACAAGGGAACACGAGTCTCTAAACAAGGGTGAAGATGAGGCACAAAAGCCACCTTGGCTGTATGAGTTTCCTTTGGACTTTCACTTTTCTTTAGTTAATGTGGGATTCCCTTCCCCTGCTGTTTGCTTTCGCAAGGCTGTTTGCTAGGGGAGGAGAGGAGGTGTGTGTGTGTTTTTCATTGAAAGGAAACCAAAGCCTTGGATATGTGCTGTGTGGACGCACCATGCTGTAGTAGGCCCTAGTAAGAGTAGGGGGTGATTGTGGATGCTATGTACACCAGCTGCTAGATATAGATCCTTTACATGGTGCTGCTTAGCACCACAGTGGTCAGAACCACCATGTTGTTTACCCTGTATCACATGACCATGTCAGCTGCAGCATTGGATGGAAAATTACTGCCTGGATATGGAGAAAGACCCCCACTAAGTTTGTGTTTTCTGAAAAAAATCTCCAGGCCTTTTGGTGTATGTGCACGAAATTGTCTGCAGACATTGTATGAATGAAAGGATTAAACTTGTTTTTCCTGATTTACATAATTTTGTAAGTATGTACATAATTGTCAATTTATTATTATTATAGGTTTGTGATTGGCCCTGTGCCCCTATTAACGGCACAGCTTCAACAGTGAACGGACAATTCCCTCTAAACATCGGATTAGAAATTCTGTTTCCTTACTCTTCCAGGGGTGCGAATATGGTCGTTCTCTACTCGTCCTTGTACTGTAAGAGAAGAAAATGGTTATCCTCCGTAGTACTTAGATGTAGGGGATCAAGGAACTGTCATTCTAGTTGATGCTCTACCCTTTGGTTAGCCCTTAATCTAGTCCTTCACTGGCATGCTGCAACTATAGTTGCCAGTGAGTTGGGTAGTGTCACGTCCACCCATCATCCCTGCAGATTGTATGAGGGGAACAGCACAAGAGGGGGCTGTCAGGATTAGAACACGGTAGACTCCGATCGCTGAATCCTGTGTCTTTGCCTAGACATTGCCATAGACGTGCAGCCAAGTTTTCACTTCAGAACCTTTTTATGAAATAAATTGTTTTCTTGTTTGTTGGAGCCATTTTTTGTAAATTGAATTGATTTTTGCCTACATAATTGCATTGGTTGATACTAAATATTACAGTAGCGCATCTTGTTCTCCTTTTTACCCTGAAATGAAATCAATAGAATGTCCTAAACCAAACGCACTGTAGTGCATGGAACAAAATCATGCCATTATATTTAAAAAAGGGACATGGTTGTGTCCATATAGTGTGGTCAACATTTGGCATAGCTTTTAGTGCAAAATGTTTCACTGGATGTGTTGTTTATGAATAACATGTGCAATGAACATTCGTAAGCAATACCAAAGATTGACCAGGGGAAATGTAAAGGCAGACTTAGTTTTTCTCTGAAAATCCAGTTGTACACTGATTCACAAATGTGATTTTAGACCATTGTAAAACATTTGGGGGCTAGTCATTTCGGTTAATCCAGTTTGAATGGTCTCTTAAATTGATTTCTTAGTTATTTTTCCTGTTTTATTACAAGGTGTGCCATCTTACGGAGTGTGAAACTCCACTTTGTCATAAGTAAGCAAGAGTGATTGTAAATCCTTTTTATGGAAGTAAGTCATTGATCTATTTTTTCTGAAATTAAGTTTTGAATACAAAAATGGCAAGCCGGGTCATTCAGGTCTGCTTGCCCTGCTGTCAATATGATTGGTGTGATTTATTTTTGTCCATGATGTTTTATTTTGTCCTGTTCATTTTTCAATGTCTGCAATATGTCTAAGGCATGAGATGGGCAGAGTAAATCAAAGTGTTTATGTACGTGATGGGAGGGTGTAGACAGACCAACCCTTTGCTCGTGACCCTTGCTGGAATGAAACATTTCCCCTGTGATCCTTTCATATCAAAGACATCTAAACAGGAAAGGGTAAATACGTTTGTCTAATATTTCCATGCAATGACTGTTTTGCTTTGTTGTTGATAGACTTAATGTTTTTTTTATATATATATATATATATATATTTCCCCCTCTTAATAAACCATTGGATTGACAATTGGTCGGAAGAGTGGAGTTGTTTCTGCCCATCTAGTCATAATGCATTTGATGGCCTTGTAGCAAGTCCCAACTCAACTGGCAACACAGTACAATCGGAAAGTATTCAGACCCCTTCACATTTTCCATATTTTGTTACCTTACAGCCTTATTCTAAAATGTATTAAATTGTTGTATTAAAGTATTCAGACCCTTTGCTATGAGACTAAATTGAGCTCTGCTGCATCCTGTTTCCATTGAACATCCTTGATGTTTCTACAACTTTGTTGTACATGATTTGGAAAGGTGCACACACCTGTCTATATAAGGTCCCACAGTTGACAGTGCATGGCAGAACAAAAACCAAACCCTAAGGTTGAAGGAATTGTCCGTAGAGCTCAGAGACATGATTATGTTAAGGCATAGATCTGAGGAATGGTACCAAAAAATACTGCAGCATTGAAGGTCCCCAAGAACACATTGGCCTCCATCATTCTTAAATGAAAGAAGCTTGGAACCATTAAGACTCTTGCTAGAGTTGGCCTCCCGGCCAAACTGAGCAATTGGGAGAGAAGGGCCCTGGTCAGGGAGGTGACAATGGTCACTGACAAAGCTCCAGAGTTCTTATGTGGAGATGGGAGAATCTTACAGAAGGACAACCATCTCTGCAGCACTCCGCCAATCAGGCCTTTATGGTAGAGTGGCCAGACTGTAGGTACTCCTCAGTAAAAGGCACTGCTCCTGTGCCCTCTGAATCGTGGCATTGAACTCTTTAGAAGGATTCTTTCTCTTCACAACTGGCTATGTGATTATTGTAGCTCAATGGGTGTTAACAATTTTGATATAATTTTGATTTACAAGGATAAAATCCACCCAAATAATTTGGGTTCCTGGATACTTTCACGGCATTATAAGGCTTGCATTGAGACAATGACTTATCAATGACCCAAGCCCAACTCAGCTTGTCCCTACCATTGTGATGCAGAGCTGTCATAATGCTTCAGAAAATGTACATTATCCCAGGGGAGTTGGTAGACACAATGTAATAACCTAAATAAATGTCCCTCCAACTGCCCTGAATGACTGCTGATCCCATAGTTATTGTATGCAGTAATCATGTGTCTATAAACCAGATTTATACTGTTAGCACTGAGGTGGTGTGCCCGAGTAGGAAGTCCACTGTGTGCAGCTCACCCTGCACTAACATAAATAACATTAGCATATCTACTTCTGCTAAGCTTCCCAGTAAAGCAATGAAGCATCCTCAAAGAAAAGTGTTAAAAACAGCCCATGTTAACAGGCAGCTTAAGAAACAAGGTTCATAAAATCAATAATTTGCTAGTAACAGATGACATTCATATTCTGACTGACAATTTATGAGGAAAATAAACAATTTAATACCTTTTAAGAGAAAGTGAAGGGGTCTGAATACTTTCTCAATATACTGAACATAGTCTTGGGCTAGAGGAAAATGCTGAGTAGGTGAACTGATCACTATTTAGAATAGTATAAAGGAGATGGCCTTACTACTGATATTGTGCTGATTTGATGGAACAACATTGACATTGTACAGCAAGTAAACCATTGTCTTTCACGGGAAGAGGACATTTTCTTTTGGTCATATGTCAAACCTTTTTGTATTATTGTAAACTCAATAAAAAAAGAAATGTCCCTTTTTCAGGACCCTGTCTTTCAAAGATAATTTGTAAAAATCCAAATAACTTCACAGATCTTCATTGTAAAGGGTTTAAGCACTGTTTCCCGTGCTTGTTCAATGAAACAATGATGGAACCTATGGAACGGTCGTTAAGACACGAACAGCTTACAGACGGTAGGCAACTAAGGTCACAGTTATGAAAACTTAGGACACTAAAGAGGCATTTCTACTGACTCTGAAAAACATCAAAAGAAAGATGCCTAGGATCCCTGCTGATCTGCGTGAACGTGCCTTAGGTATGCTGCAAGGAGGCATAAATTGCAATGTCCGTACTTTGAGACACCTAAGACAGCGCTACAGGGAGACAAGACGGACAGCTGATCGTCCTCACAGTGGCAAACCACGTGTAACAATACCTGCACAGGATCGGTACATCCGAACATCACACCTGCGGGACAGGTACAGGATGGCAACAACAACTGCCCAAGTTACACCAGGAACGCACAATCCCCCCATCAGTGCTCAAGACTCCGCAATAGGCTGAGGGCTTGTAGGCCTGTTGTAAGGCAGGTCCTCACCAGACATTACCGGCAACAACGTCGCCTGTGGGCACAAATCCACCGTCGCTGGACCAGACAGGACTGGCAAAAAGTGCTCTTCACTGACGAGTTGCGGTTTTGTCTCACCAGGGGTGATGGTCAGACTTCGTCTATCGTCGAAGGAATGAGCGTTACACCGAGGCCTGTACTCTGGAGCGGGATTGATTTGGAGGTGGAGGGTCCGTTATAGTCTGGGGTGGTGTGTCACAGCATCATCGGACTGAGCTTGTTGTCAATGCAGGCAATCTTACAGGGAAGACATCCTCCTCCCACATGAGGTACCCTTCCTGCAGGCTCATCCTGTCATGACAATGCCACCAGCCATACTGCTCGTTCTGTATGTGATTCTTTTGCAAAACAGGAATGTCAGTGGTCTGCCATGACCAGCGAAGAAAAGAGAAACAACAGTCCATCATTATTTTAAGACATGAAGGCCAGTCAATCCGGAACATTTCAAGAACTTTGAAAGTTTCTTCAAGTGCAGTCGCAAAAACCATCAAGCGCTATGATGAAACTAGCTCTCATGAGGACCACCACAGGAAAGGAAGACCCAGAGTTACCTCTGCTGCAGAGGATACGTTCATTAGAGTTACCAGCCTCAGAAATTGCAGCCCAAATAAATGCTTCACAGAGTTCAAGTATTTGTATTTTGTATTTATTATGGACCCCATTACTCTTCCTGGGGTCCAGCAAAATTAAGGCAGTTTATACAATTTTAAAACATTACAATGTGTGCCCTCAGGTCTACTCTCCCACTACCACATATCTACAGTACTAAATCCATGTGTATGTATAGTGCGTATGTGTGTGTGTGTATGCATGTGTCTGTGCCAATATTTGTGTTGCTTCACAGCCACCGCTGTTCCATAAGGTGTTTTTTTAATCTGTTTTTTTTTAATCTAATTTTACTGCTTGCGTCAGTTACTTGATGTGGAATAGAGTTCCATGTAGTCATGGCTCTATGCCTCCCATATTCTGTTCTGGACTTGGGGACTGTGAAGAGACCTCTTGTGGCATGTCTTGTGGGGTATGCATGGGTGTCCAAGCTGTGTGCTAGTCGTTTAGATATGCACCGAGCTGTCTTCAACATGCCAATACCTCTCATAAATACAAGTAATGATGAAGTCAGTCTCTCCTCCACTTTCAGCCAGGAGAGATTGACATGTACAGTTTAAGTTGGAAGTTTACATACACCTTAGCCAAATCACAATTTCTGACATTTAATCGGAGTAACAATTCCCTGTTTTATGGCCAGTTAGGATCACCACTTTATTTTAAGAATGTGAAATGTTAGAATAATAGTAGAGAGAATGATTTATTTCAGCTTTTTATTTATTTAATCACATTCCCAGTGGGTCAGAAGTTTACATACACTCAATTAGTATTTGGTAGCATTGTCTTTAAATTGTTTAACTTGGGTCAAACGTTTCGGGTAGCCTTCCACAAGCGAACCCACAATAAGTTGGGTGAATTTTGGCCCATTCCTCCTGACAGAGCTTGTGTAACTGAGTCAGGTTTGTAGGCCTCCTTGCTCGCACACACTTTTTCAGTTCTACCCACACATTTTCTATAGGATTGAGGTCAGGGCTTTGTGATGGCCACTCCAATACCTTGACTTTTATTGTCCTTAAGTCTATCTTTAATTCTGTGAATAACACTTGTCTCTTTTATCAATGTTTTAGTATTTCTGCAAAATCACCGGATGTTTTGGAATCAAAACATGTATGTAAAATGTAAACTGAGATTTCTGGATATAAATTTTCACATTATTGAACAAAACATACATGTATTGTGTAACATGATGTCCTATGAGTGTCATCTGATGAAGATCATTAAAGGTTAGTGATTAATTTTATCTATATTTCTGCTTTTTGTGACTCCAATCTTTGGCTGGAAAATGGCTGTGACTTGACTCTGACCTAACATAATCATATGTTGTGCTTTAGCTGGAAAGCATTTTTGAAATCAGACACGATGGGTCGATTAACAAGATGTTTATCTTTCATTTGCTGTATTGGATTTGTTCATGTGTGAAAGTTACATTTTTCAGATTTTTTGTTGTTGAATTTCACGCACTGCCTTTTCAGCAGAATGTTGTCGTGGGTGTTCCGCTAGTCCTGGATGGCATGAAGCTTGGCCCCAATGATGTACTGGGCCGTTCGCACTACCCTCTGTCGTGCCTTGCGGTCAGAGGCCGAATAGTTGCCATACCAGGCAGTGATGCAACAAGTCAGGATGCTCTCGATGGTGCAGCTGTAGAACCTTTTGAGGATCTGAGGACCCATTCCAATTTTTTTCAGTCTCCTCAGGGGGAATAGGTTTTGTCGTGCCCTCTTCACAACTGTCTTGGTGTGCTTGGACCATGTTAGTTTGTTGGTGATGTGAACACCAAGGAACATGAAGCTCTCAACCTGCTCCACTTCAGCGCTGTCAATGAAAATGGGGGCGTGCTCGTTCCTCTTTTTCCTATAGTCCACAATCATCTCCTTTGTCTTGCTCAAGTTAAGGGATAGGTTGTTGTCCTGGCACCACACGGCCAGGTCACTGACCTCCTCCCTATAGGGTGTCACATCGTTGTCGGTGATCAGGCCTACCACTGTTGTGTCCTCGGCAAACTTAATGATGGTGTTGCAGTTGTGCCTGGCTGTGAAGTCATGAGTGAACCGGGAGTACAGGAGGGGACAGAGCACGCACCCCTGAGGGTCCCCTGTGTTGAGGATCAGCATGGCAGATGTGTTGTTACATACCCTTACCACTTGGGGGCAGCCCGTCAGGAAGTCCAGGATCCAGTTGCAGAGGGAGGTGTTTAGTCCCTTTGGTGTTGAACACTGAGCTGTCATCAATGAATAGCATTCTCACATAGGTGTTTCTTTTGTCCAGGGAAAGGGCAGTGTGGAGTGGGAAAGGGCAGTGCGGAGTGCAATAGAGATTGCATAATCTGTGGATCTGTTGGGGCAGTATTCAAATTAGAGTGGGTCTATGGTTTCTGGGATAATGGTGTTGATGTGAGCCATGACCAGCCTTTCAAAGCACTTAATGTCTACAGACGTGAGTGCTACGGGCCAGTAATAATTTAGGCAGGTTACCTTAGTGTTCTTGGGCACAGGGACAATGGTGGTCTGCTTAAAACATGTTGGTATTACAGACACGGACAGGGAGAGATTGAAAATGTCAGTGAAGACACTTGGTAGTTGGTCAACGCATGCTCGCAGTACAAGTCCTGGTAATCCGTCTGGCCCTGCGGCCTTGTGAATGTTGACCTGTCTAAAGGTCTTACGTCGGCTGCGGAGAGCGCGATCACAGTCTTCCGGTACAGCTGGTGCTCTCATGCATGTTTCAGTGTTATTTGCCTCGACGCGCGCATAGAAGTAGCTCGTCCGGTAGGTTGGTGTCACTGGGCAGCTCTCGGCTATGGATGCTGACTGTAATCCATGACTTCTGGTTCTGGTATGTACATACAGTCACTGTGGGAACGACATCATCAATGCGCTTATTGATGAAGCCAATGACAGATGTGTTGTACTCCTCAATGCCATTGGAGAAATCCCGGAACATATTCCAGTCTGTGATAGCAAAACAGACCTGTAGTTTAACATCTGCTTCATCTGACCACTTCTTTTGTTGATCTAGTCACTAGTGCTTCCTGCTTTAATTTTTGCTTGTAAGCAGGAATCAGGAGGATAGAATTATGGTCAGATTTGCCAAATGGAGGGCGAGGGAGAGCTTTGTATGCATCTCTGTGTGTGGAGTATAGTTGGTCCAGAGTTCTTTTCCCTCTGGTTGCACATTTAACATGTTGATAGAAATGAGGTAAAACTGATTTAAGTTTCCCTGCATTAAAGTCCCCGGCTAGTTGGAGCGTCACCTCTGGGTGAGCATTTTCTTGTTTTCATATGGCGGAATACAGCTCATTCAATGCTATTTTAGTGCCAGCCTCTGACTGTGGTGGTACGTAAACAGCTACAAAGAATATCGATGAAAACTCTCTCGGTAGGTAATGTGGTAATGCAGCTTATCATGAGAAACTCTACCTCAAGCAAGCAGTAGCTCGAGACTTCCTTAGACATCATGCACCAGCTGTTTCAAAAATACATAGACCGCTGCCCCTTGTCTTACCAGAAGCCGCTATTCTATCCTGCCGGTACATCGTATAACCAGCCAGCTAGCTGTATGTTGATATTGTCGTCGTTCAGCCACGACTCCGTGAAGCATAAGATGTTAGATTTTTAATGTCCCGTTAGTAGTTTAATCTTCCCAATAACTCAAACATTTATTGTCCAAAGATTTCATGTTTGCAAGCAGAATTGAGGCGAGTGGGTTTATTTGATCGCCTCCTACTCCTCAGAAGGCAGCCCGCTCTCCGGCCTCTCTTTCTCCGCCTCCTCGAAACGCAGATGACTGGGTATGGGTTCTGTTCCCGAGGGAGCTGTATATCCTTCGCCTCGGGCTCGTCAGAGTCGTGAAAGAAGAAAAAGGATTCTGCTAGTCTGTGGTGAGTAATCACAGTCCTGATGATGAAGTTATTTTCAGTCAGACGGTAAGCGGCAACATTATGCACAAAAATAGTAAAAAAATCTAAAAGTTACAAAACAACGCAGATAAACAAACAAAAAAACACAAACGGTTGGGGGCACTTAAAACGTCTGCCTTCTGCTCCGGTGCCATTTCACATGTATGTCTTACAGAGCCTTTTCATAAGTCTATTCAAGTTTCTTCAACTGTCTTCTGACTGTGATTGGAGCGACTGTCAGGCTGTGTATGAAGGTGAAGTCAGGTGCAGGAGAGCAGAGTATGATTAAATAAAGCGCACTGTATTATAGTTCCAAACCGGGAGCACAACGAAAACAAACGCGCTAAAAAAAAACGGAACAATAAAGTAAAGCGCTTAACAACCACAACATAACATGAAAATAATTTCACACAAAACATGATGGGAAACAGAGGGTTAAATACAAGTAGATTGATTGGGGAAATGCAAACCAGGTGTGTATGAAAACAAGACAAGACAAATGGATATATGAAAAATGGAGCAGTGAAGGCTAGAAAGCCGGTGACGTCGGTCGCTGAATGCCGCCCGAACAAGGAGAGGAGCCAACTTCGGCAGAAGTTGTGATAGTACCCCCCCCCCCTTTGAAGTGCGCCTCCCTCGGCACGCCGACGATGAAACTCCCGCAGCAGTTCAGGATCCAAAATATCTGCAACCGGAACCCAATACCTCTCCTCCGGTCCGCACCCCTCCCACCCCACGAGGTACTGAAGGCCCCCTACCCGACGCCTCGAATCCAGGATGGAACGAAAGATGTACGCCGGGGCCCCCTCGATGTCCAACGGGGGCGGAGGGACCTCCCGCACCTCAGAATCCTGGAGCGGATCAGCCACCACCGGCCTGAGGAGAGACGCATGGAATGAGGGGTTAATACGATAATCAGGGGGAAGTTGTAATCTGTAACATACCTCGTTCACCCTCCTCAGGACTTTAAATGGCCCCACAAACCGTGGACCCAGCTTCCGGCAGGGCAGGCAGAGGGGCAGGTTACGGGTCGAGAGCCAGACCCGGTCCTCCGGTGCGAACACAGGGGTCTCACTGTGGTGACGACGCGCGGCTCGCTGGAGATGGACGAGAGCGGCCTCCCATGTTCCTCTGCGCGCCTAAACCAGTCATCCACCGCAGGAGTATCGGTCTGACCCTGATGCCACGATGCCAGAACCGGCTGGTACTCTAATACACACTGAAAGGGGGAGAGGTTAGTGGAGGAGTGACGAAGCGAGTTCTGTGCCATCTCGGCCCAGGGCACGAACACTGCCCACTCCCCCAGGCCGGTCCTGGCAATAGGACAGCAGAAACCTGCCCACATCCTGGTTGATTCTCTCTACCTGCCCATTACTCTCGGGGTGAAACCCTGAGGTAAGGCTGATCGAGACCCCCAGACATTCCATGGACACCCTCCAAACTCTCGACGTGAACTGGGGACCCCGATCCGACACTATATCCTCAGGCACCCCGTAGTGCCAGAAGACATGTGTAAACAGGGCCTCCTCAGTCTGTAGGGCCGTAGGGAGACCAGGCTGAGGGAGGAGACGACAGGACATAGAAAAACTATCCACAACGACCAGGATCATGGTATTTCCCTGTGAGAGAGGAAGATCTGTTAAAAAATCCACTGACAGATGTGACCACGGTCGTTGTGGAACGGGTAAGGGATGTAACTTACCTCTGGGCAGGTGTCTCGGAGCCTTACACTGGGCACACACTGAGCAGGAGTAAACAAACTCTCACGTCCTTTGCCAAAGTGGGCCACCAGTACTTCCCAGTAAGACAGCGCACCGTAGGACCGATCCCCAGATGACCAGAGGAGGCAGATGTGTGGACCCAAGAGATCAACTGGTCATGGACAGCAGACGGAATGTACTTACGCCCAACAGGACACTGGAGGGGAGCGGGCTCCGTTAGCAACGCCTGCTCAATGTCCGCATCCAGATCCCACATGACCGGCGCTACCAGGCAGGAGGCCGGGAGTCTGATCCATGGGCCGCTCCTTTGTGTCATAAAGTCTGGACAGTGCGTCTGCCTTCTTATTCTGGGAACCTGGTCTGTAGGATAAGGTAAACACAAAACGAGTAAAAAACATGGCCCACCTTGCCTGACGAGGATTCAGTCTCCTTGCGGCCCGGTTGTACTCCAGGTTGCGGTGGTCAGTCTAGATGAGGAAAGGGTGTTTAGCCCCCTCAAGCCAATATCTCCACGCTTTCAACGCTTTAACCAAAGCCAACAACTCCAGGGTCCCCAACATCATAGTTACACTCCGCTGGACTGAACTTCTTCGAGAATAAAGCACAGGGGCGGAGTTTCGGTGGCGTGCCCGATCGCTATGAGAGCACAGCTCCTATCCCAGCCTCGGACGCATCCACCTCCACTATGAACCATATCACCTCCACCCTACCTGACACCCTAGACACACTCCAATTCGCTTACCGCCCAAATAGGTCCACAGACGATGCAATCTCAACCACACTGCACACTGCCCTAACCCATCTGGACAAGAGGAATACCTATGTGAGAATGCTGTTCATCGACTACAGCTCGGCATTTAACACCATAGTGCCCTCCAAGCTCGTCATCAAGCTCGAGACCCTGGGTCTCGACCCCGCCCTGTGCAACTAGGTACTGGACTTCCTGACGGGCCACCCCCAGGTGGTGAGGGTAGGCAACAACATCTCCACCCCGCTGATCCTCAACACTGGGGCCCCACAAGGGTGCGTTCTGAACCATCTCCTGTACTCCCTGTTCACCCACGACTGCGTAGCCACGCACGCCTCCAACTCAATCATCAAGTTTGCGGACGACACAACAGTGGTAGGCTTGATTACCAACAACGACGAGACGGCCTACAGGGAGGAGGTGAGGGCCCTCGGAGTGTGGTGTCAGGAAAATAATCTCACACTCAACGTCAACAAAACTAAGGAGATGATTCTGGACTTCAGGAAACAGCAGAGGGAACACCCCCCTATCCACATCGATGGAACAGTAGTGGAGAGGGTAGTAAGTTTTAAGTTCCTCGGCGTACACATCACAGACAAACCGAATTGGTCCACCCACACAGACAGCATCGTGAAGAAGGCGCAGCAGCGCGTCTTCAACCTCAGGAGGCTGAAGAAATTCGGCTTGTCACCAAAAGCACTCACAAACTTCTACAGATGCACAATCGAGAGCATCCTGTCGGGCTGCTCCACCCACAACCGTAAGGCTCTCCAGAGGGTAGTGAGGTCTGCACAACGCATCACCGGGGGCAAACTACCTGCCCTCCAGGACACCTACACCACCCGATGTCACAGGAAGGCCATAAAGATCATCAAGGACAACAACCACCCGAGCCACTGCCTGTTCACCCCGCTATCATCCAGAAGGCGAGGTCAGTACAGGTGCATCAAAGCTGGGACCGAGAGACTGAAAAACAGCTTCTATCTCAAGGCCATCAGACTGTTAAACAGCCACCACTAACATTGAGTGGCTGCTGCCAACACGCTGACTCAACTCCAGCCACTTTAATAATGGGAAATGATGTAAAATATATCACTAGCCACTTCAAACAATGCTACCTAATATAATGTTTACATACCCTACATTATTCATCTCATATGTATACGTATATACTGTACTCTATATCATCTACTGCATCCTTATGTAATACATGTATCACTAGCCACTTTAACTATGCCACTTTGTTTACATACTCATCTCATATGTATATACTGCACTCAATACCATCTACTGTATCTTGCCTATGCCGCTCTGTGCCATCACTCATTCATATATCTTTATGTACATATTCTTTATCCCCTTACACTTGTGTCTATAAGGTAGTAGTTTTGGAATTGTTAGCTAGATTACTTCTTGTTTATTACTGCATTGTCGGAACTAGAAGCACAAGCATTTCGCTACACTCGCATTAACATCTGCTAACCATGTGTATGAGACAAATAAAATTTGATTTGATTTGAATGCCAAAGAGGGATCCGGATGGGCCGGTACCCCAATACACACTGAAAGGGGGAGAGGTTAGTAGAGGAGTGGCGAAGCGAGTTCTGTGCCATCTCGGCCCAGGGCACCAACGCTGCCCACCGGAGCCGAAGTAAACAGAGCTCTTAGCTGTCCAAAGGCCCTGTCCGCCTCAGCCAACCACTGCAACCTTACAGTACCCCCCTTCAGCAATGAGGTAATGGGCGCAGCAACCTGGCCAAAACCCCAGATAAATCTCTGGTAGTAATTGGCAAACCCTAAATATCCCTGCACCTCCTTTACCGTGGTGGGAGTCAGCCAATTACGTATGGCTGAAATGCGGTCACTCCATCTCCACCCCTGATGTAGAAATGTGATACCCTAGGAAGGAGACGGCCTGCTGAAAGAACAGGCATTTCTCAGCCTTGACATACAGGTAATGCTCCAACAGTCGTCCAAGTACCTTGCCCACCAAGGACACATGCTCGGCGCATGTAGCGGAATAAATCAGAATGTAATCGATATACATCACTACAACCTGCCCGTGCAGGTCCCTGAAAATCTCGTCTACAAAGGATTGGAAAACTGATAGAATATTCTTCAACCCGTGACGAGGCACTCATAATGCCCTGTGGTGGCACTGAACGCTGTCTTCCACTCGTCTCCCTCCCAGATACGCACCAGGTTATACGCACTCCTGAGATCCAGTTTTGTGAAGAAGCACGCCCCATGCATTGACTCAATCGCCGTAGCGATAAGAGGTAGCGGGTAACTGTACCCCACCGTGATTTGATTATGACCTCGATAGTTAATGTACAGGCGTAAACCTCCATCCTTCTTCTTCACAAAAAAGAAACTCGAGGAGGTAGGTGAAGTAAGGGCCGAATGTACCCCTGACGCAGGGATTCAGAGACATATGTATCCATAGCCACCATCTCTGCTTGCGACAGGGGATACACGACTCCTGGGAAGCACAGCGTCTGCCAGGAGATTTATTGCACAATCCCCCCGTCGATGAGGTGGTAGTTGAGTCGCCTTCTTTTTACAGAAGGCGAGAACCAAATTGGCATATTCTGGGGGGATGTGCACGGTGGATACCTGATCTGGACATTCTACCGTGGTAGCATCAACAGAAACCCCTAAACACCTCCCTGAGCACTCTCGCGACCACCCCGTGAGAGACGTCTGTTGCCAGGAAATAGTAGGGTTATGCAGAGCTAACCAGGGAAGATTCAGGTGAGTCAATGAGAAAGAGACTGATTCTCTCCTCATGATTCCCCTGCATAACCATGGCCAAGGTGGCCTCTGACCATGGCCAAGGAGATTAGTGGCCTTCCTAATTAGCCCGGACCCTAATGGTTGACTATCTAGAGCGTGTACCAGGAAGGGTCTAACTGTAGGAAAAATGGGGATCCCTAACCTAATGGCTAATGCTCTGTCGATAAAATTCCCAGCTGCGCCTGTATCGGCGAGCTCCTTATGCTGGGAATGTGGGGAAAACTCAGGGAAACAAACAGGCATAAACAGTTGATCAACAGAGGACTCTGGATGAGTGTGGTGCAAACTCACCTGGGGTGATGCCAGAGTGCCCTGCCTGTTGCCTCAACTCCCAGAGGAACCAATACGGCACCGACCGGCAGTGTGTCCTCTGCGGCCACAGATGGCGCAGACACTATAAGCTTCTACCTTCCCTCTGCGCAGGGTTCTTCGGCTCTCACCTGAGCTCGGTTCCCCGCATCTCCATGTTGCCTGGGTTGCCCCCGACCGGCTCCATTTCCTCTCTCCCCGTTAGACACGGCCGCATGAGGCACTCCCTTTGACCATAAGGCACGGCCGCATGGCGCACCCCCTTTCCCCGTTAGGCACGGCCGCGTCCGAAGGGGATCAGGGGTTGCTGGTGAACCGGGTCTTTGAAATCGAAATCTCGAAAACATCGTTATTTTTTAAACAAGCCATAGAAAGTTGGTTCCAATTTCAGTTTAATCCACCAGAAGACAGAACAAATAATACAACAAATATTGTGGTTTAACATCATATATTAACATTTTTACAAAATCTTTATTTTTTTTATTTTTTTAGAAAGGTAACACTTTGTAAATTACATCATAAATAGGACTGGTGGACCTGTCACACATGCAGCTAACATAAATATGGAAATGTCTGCTATACACAAAATTACAACCAACTAATTGCAGCATTACTGCAAAAATGAATGAGGCAAGTGGAAGTGGAAAAAAATATTTCAAACACTTGTTTTTCCACAAGGGCTATTAAGCAGGACAATAGACACGATGTGGTCCCAAAAACACCTCTCTGACAGGGTACAGCATATCTCATTGAATGTCTCGCCAGCTTTGATCCATGCCTGGGCCTGCAAGGCTCTTTGTTTGTCAGCCGAATCATTGGGTCGAAACAAATACAGAACAGTACAAGACAAGAGAACACACATGGTTAATGTTCTGGGGGAAAAAAATGCATATATTATGTGTATCTATAGTCTTAGAGCCTTTCCATAAGTCCACTCAAGTTTCAACTGTCGTCTGAATGTGATTAGAGCGATGTTGATTGCCTTTGCCGATCGCTCATCATCTTCAACCATCAGTGAGTCCATCATACCAAGTCCACCAAGTGCATTGTTAAGTACTCTAAAAACAGGTTTGCCCCAACAAAAAAATGCAAATATAGGGGTTGGTTCCCCTCTCTCCACTGGGATTCTCTGCCTCTAACCCTATTACAGGGGCTGAGTGACTGGCTTACTTGTGCTCTTCCATGCCGTCCCTAGGAGGGGTGCGTCACTTGAGTAGGTTGAGTCACTGATGTGATCTTCCTGTCTGGGTTTGGCGCCCCCCCTTGGGTTGTGCCGTGGCGGAGATCTTCGCGGGCTATATTCGGCCTTGTCTCAGGATGGTAAGTTGGTGGTTGAAGATATCCCTCTAGTTGTGTGGGGGCTGTGCTTTGGCAAAGTTGGTGGCCCTGTCCGGGGGTATCATCGGATGGGGCCACAGTGTCTCCTGACCCCTCCTGTCTCAGCCTCCAATATTTATGCTGCAGTAGTTTGTGTCGGGGGACTAGGGTCAGTCTGTTATATCTGAAGTACTTCTCCTGTCTTATCCGGTGTCCTGTGTGAATTTAAGTATCCTCTCTAATTCTCTCTCGGAGGACCTGAGCCCTAGGACCATGCCTCAGATCTACCTGGCATGACTCCTTGCTGTCCCCAGTCCAACTGGCAGTGCTGCTGCTCGAGTTTCAACTGTTCTGCCTGCGGCTATGGAACCCTGACCTGTTCACCGGACGTGCTACCTGTCCCAGACCTGCTGTTTTCAACTCTCGAGACAGCAGGAGCAGTAGAGATACTCTTAATGATTGGCTATGAAAAGCAAACTGACATTTACTCCTGAGGTGCTGACATGTTGCACCCTCAACAACTACTGTGATTATTATTACTTGACCATGCTGGGCATTTATGAACATTTGAACATATTGGCCATGTTCTGTTATAATCTCCACCCGGCACAGCCAGAAGAGGACTGGGTCTTCCTAGGTTTTGGTCTTTCTAGGGAGTTTTTCCTAGCCACCGTGCTTCTACACCTGCATTGCTTGCCGTTTGGGGTTTTAGGCTGGGTTTCGGTACAGCATTTTGAGATATCAGCTGATGTTAGAAGGGCTATAGAAATACATTTGAAATATATCTATGTATTATTCACCATGGCAACCAACGAAATGTATTTCTTAGTTAGGTTGGCTTGTTTGCAGAATTCACAGCCTGCTACGCTTGTGATAAACAAAATGCCTTTTATATAGGGTTAATAATCACCGGTGCAACCGGTCAGCACCTTCGGAGTAAATGCCAGTTGGCTTTTCATAGCATTCAGAGGTCAAGACAGCATGTGCGTGGGAGCGAGAGAGAGAGGATCGGACACACACAGTAACACGTGGATATAGCAATAAGAATGGAAGTTTAATATGCAGTGCAGATAACTTCCTATTACCCTTCTCAGAGTTTTAAGAATTGTGTGTGTTCAATTATGTGACATTGTGGAATTTAAAGCTAATTGAAGATGGAAGCAATAGGATTTGAAGCAATAGCCTACCCGCGTGTGGTCAACTATTCCAGCTCTGTTTCATGCTGCTGAGACAAACATGGGGACTGGTCTTGATAAATCATTTGGTTATTGGTTAGACAACAATTAGGGTGTGGAAATGTTAGGATTATTTAGCTTTTAGTACTGTAGCCTACTCCCTACCGGTCACGTTGTGCAGCGCCATATTTTCTTGACAAAAACCCTGAGGTTTTCATTTAATTTTTCTTGGAATAGAAACACCATATTAATCAAATTAATTAAGCTACATTTCTTATTCTCTAGTGCAGCCACTATTTAAAACAGTCAAATGCTTCTCAAATATGCCCTCTGGTGGTCAAACTAGCATTGAATAAAATGTTTATTGGTCACATACACGTGATTAGCAGATGTTATTGCAGGTGTAGCAAAATGCTTGTAAATGGCATTAATGGAACCTATGGCTGACAAATAACGCGCCACAGAATTCTGTGGCAGCCCGCAAGGTGCAGTACGACGTACACCTTTTACAGGAAGAACCACTATATGCACTGAATGAAGCTGTAAGCAAGCTGAAGTAGACATTATGAACATTACCTTGCATCTTGTATTGAATAATCAGTACATAACTTAAGGAAATAATTACAGCTCAAGTAAGCTAGCACTTTGCCTTCATCATTTAGACTAATGTAGGCTTTTTAGCTAATTTAATGGCCGCATTTTTAATTTCATCCAAGAAAGGAAGACATAAGTTATATGATAAATCTTTAAATCCTAATGATTAGAGGCCAAGTTTGAGAAAGGGGAGACAACTGATAGAAAATGTATTGTGAATCAGGGGGCCATCCTTGTTGACTCTGGTGGAGAACAATATCTGTTGTGTAGTCTAGAGCGATTTTCTAGGTTAGCTAGCCAGCTATTGTCGTTCTTTTAACGCAACGTAACGTAAACAACACTGCTAGCTAGCCAGCTAGCCCCCGAATAGCAGCACTGCAGAAACTATTACACTCAACGGAACGACTTGATTAGTGTAGTGTCAACAACGCAGCTACTGCCAGCTAGCCTACTCCAGCAGTACTGTATCATTTTAATCATTTTAGTCAATAAGATTCTTGCTACGTAAGCTTAACTTTCTGAACATTCGAGACGTGTAGTCCACTTGTCATTCAATCTCCTTGCATTAGCGTAGCCTCTTCTGTAGCCTGTCAACTATGTGTCTGTCTATCCCTGTTCTCTCCTCTCTGCACAGACCATACAAACGCTCCACACCGCGTGGCCGCGGCCACCTAATCTGGTGGTCCCAGCGCGTACGACCCACGTGGAGTTCCAGGTCTCCGGTAGCCTCTGGAACTGCCGATCTGCGGCCAACAAGGCAGAGTTCATCTCAGCCTATGCCTCCCTCCAGTCCCTCGACTTCTTGGCACTGACGGAAACATGGATCACCACAGACAACACTGCTACTCCTACTGCTCTCTCTTCGTCCGCCCACGTGTTCTCGCACACCCCGAGAGCTTCTGGTCAGCGGGGTGGTGGCACCGGGATCCTCATCTCTCCCAAGTGGTCATTCTCTCTTTCTCCCCTCACCCATCTGTCTATCGCCTCCTTTGAATTCCATGCTGTCACAGTTACCAGCCCTTTCAAGCTTAACATCCTTATCATTTATCGCCCTCCAGGTTCCTCGGAGAGTTCATCAATGAGCTTGATACCTTGATAAGCTCCTTTCCTGAGGACGGCTCACCTCTCACAGTGCTGGGCGACTTTAACCTCCCCACGTCTACCTTTGACTCATTCCTCTCTGCCTCCTTCTT
The DNA here is from genome assembly GCF_023373465.1 of Oncorhynchus keta. Lineage (NCBI taxonomy): Eukaryota > Metazoa > Chordata > Actinopteri > Salmoniformes > Salmonidae > Oncorhynchus > Oncorhynchus keta. The sequence continues at coordinate 47,599,262 of NC_068454.1, forward strand.
TCCACTCCTCTCCTCTTTTGACCTCACCCTCTCACCTTCCCCCCCTACTCACAAGGCAGGCAATACGCTCGACCTCATCTTTACTAGATGCTGTTCTTCCACTAACCTCATTGCAACTCCCCTCCAAGTCTCCGACCACTACCTTGTATCCTTTTCCCTCTCATCTAACACCTCCCACACTGCCCCTACTCGGATGGTATCGCGCCGTCCCAACCTTCGCTCTCTCTCCCCCGCTACTCTCTCCTCTTCCATCCTATCATCTCTTCCCTCTGCTCATACCTTCTCCAACCTATCTCCTGATTCTGCCTCCTCAACCCTCCTCTCCTCCCTTTCTGCATCCTTTGACTCTCTATGTCCCCTATCCTCCAGGCCGGCGCGGTCCTCCCCTCCCGCCCCGTGGCTCGACGACTCATTGCGAGCTCACAGAACAGGGCTCCGGGCAGCTGAGCGGAAATGGAGGAAAACTACCGCCTCCCTGCGGACCTGGCATCCTTTCACTCCCTCCTCTCTACATTTTCCTCCTCTGTCTCTGCTGCTAAAGCCATTTTCTACCACTCTAAATTCCAAGCATCTGCCTCTAACCCTAGGAAGCTCTTTGCCACCTTCTCCTCACTCCTGAATCCTCCTCCCCCTCCTCCCTCTCTGCAGATGACTTCGTCAACCATTTTGAAAAGAAGGTCGACGACATCCGATCCTCGTTTGCTAAGTCAAACGGCACCGCTGGTTCTGCTCACACTGCCCCACCCTGTGCTCTGACCTCTTTCTCCCCTCTCTCTCCAGATGAAATCTCGCGTCTTGTGACGGCCGGCCGCCCAACAACCTGCCCGCTTGACCCTATCCCCTCCTCTCTTCTCCAGACCATTTCCGGAGACCTTCTCCCTTACCTCACCTCGCTCATCAACTCATCCCTGACCGCTGGCTACGTCCCTTCCGTCCTCAAGAGAGCGAGAGTTGCACCCCTTCTGAAAAAACCTACACTCAATCCCTCCGATGTCAACAACTACAGACCAGTATCCCTTCTTTCTTTTCTCTCCAAAACTCTTGAACGTGCCGTCCTTGGCCAGCTCTCCCGCTATCTCTCTCTGAATGACCTTCTTGATCCAAATCAGTCAGGTTTCAAGACTAGTCATTCAACTGAGACTGCTCTTCTCTGTATCACGGAGGCGCTCCGCACCGCTAAAGCTAACTCTCTCTCCTCTGCTCTCATCCTTCTAGACCTATCGGCTGCCTTCGATACTGTGAACCATCAGATCCTCCTCTCCACCCTCTCCGAGTTGGGCATCTCCGGCGCGGCCCACGCTTGGATTGCGTCCTACCTGACAGGTCGCTCCTACCAGGTGGCGTGGCGAGAATCTGTCTCCTCACCACGCGCTCTCACCACTGGTGTCCCCCAGGGCTCTGTTCTAGGCCCTCTCCTATTCTCGCTATACACCAAGTCACTTGGCTCTGTCATAACCTCACATGGTCTCTCCTATCATTGCTATGCAGACGACACACAATTAATCTTCTCCTTTCCCCCTTCTGATGACCAGGTGGCGAATCGCATCTCTGCATGTCTGGCAGACATATCAGTGTGGATGACGGATCACCACCTCAAGCTGAACCTCGGCAAGACGGAGCTGCTCTTCCTCCCGGGGAAGGACTGCCCGTTCCATGATCTCGCCATCACGGTTGACAACTCCATTGTGTCCTCCTCCCAGAGCGCTAAGAACCTTGGCGTGATCCTGGACAACACCCTGTCGTTCTCAACTAACATCAAGGCGCTGGCCCGTTCCTGTAGGTTCATGCTCTACAACATCCGCAGAGTACGACCCTGCCTCACACAGGAAGCGGCGCAGGTCCTAATCCAGGCACTTGTCATCTCCCGTCTGGACTACTGCAACTCGCTGTTGGCTGGGCTCCCTGCCTGTGCCATTAAACCCCTACAACTCATCCAGAACGCCGCAGCCCGTCTGGTGTTCAACCTTCCCAAGTTCTCTCACGTCACCCAGCTCCTCCGCTCTCTCCACTGGCTTCCAGTTGAAGCTCGCATCTGCTACAAGACCATGGTGCTTGCCTACGGAGCTGTGAGGGGAACGGCACCTCAGTACCTCCAGGCTCTGATCAGGCCCTACACCCAAACAAGGGCACTGCGTTCATCCACCTCTGGCCTGCTCGCCTCCCTACCACTGAGGAAGTACAGTTCCCGCTCAGCCCAGTCAAAACTGTTCGCTGCTCTGGCCCCCCAATGGTGGAACAAACGCCCTCACGACGCCAGGACAGCGGAGTCAATCACCACCTTCCGGAGACACCTGAAACCCCACCTCTTTAAGGAATACCTAGGATAGGATAAGTAATCCTTCTCACCCCCCCCCCCCCTTTAAGATTTAGATGCCCTATAGTAAAGTGACTATTCTACTGGATGTCATAAGGTGAATGCACCAATTTGTAAGTCGCTCTGGATAAGAGCGTCTGCTAAATTACTTAAATGTAAATGTAAATGTTGGTCTGGGAAGGCTGGAGCGCTCAAGGTAACAGAGCCATTATTGTCCTTTTCCATACACAGAGGAGGCTCTATAGACAGGACATCTACAAGGCTACTCTACAGCGGGTAAAACAGAGGAGAAAGGAGGCACTGTTTCAGAGGATCATCCAAGAAGAATTGGAGAGTGCGGCTTTGAGCATGATGGCCACAGGCAGGGACGGAAAGGCAGAGAGCAGTAGGTGTATCTGGAACAATCATGACATTGGGGTCCACGAGGTGGAGTAGGACTAATGCAGGATGAGGGCTAGGCTGAGAGAAGCAGTGGCGGAGGCCAAGGGGAAGGGGGAGGAGAGGAAGTATCTGCTAGGCCTGCTGGAAGAACAGCTGGGCCTGGCCAGGCAGGAGGCTGCATGGAGGACACTGCATAAGGATGCACTGCAGGCAGAGGAACACAAGATATCTGTCCAGCTTCAAGCACAAGCAACCGAGGCCAAAGACACCATGGAGAAGAGGATGCTATGTGAGAAACTGAAAAGAAAGTGTTGAAAGAAGCACAGGAAGCCAGGAGAGAGAACGAGACTAACATTGGATATAAAGAGGCTTGGAAATCAGCTGACAATTAAAATAGAGGCAGGAGGACTCTGTTGGAGCATGCTATAGCTCTACAGAGAGACCTAGAGGAGCCCTTGTAATAAAAACACAAAGTGGCGTCTTAAATTTTTTTAATGTTTCCACACATTCACCTTATAATAATAAAGCTATGTACACATTTAATCTTTTCCCACAGTAAAACGAAATCAGATACACAAAGCCTATGGCAAACAGAGTGAAAAACGTAAAGCATAAACATTTTAAAGTTCAAAATGAAAATTCTGAATCACCCAACAATTATTTAGCCTTGATAATTGTATATTGCCATTGAGTTGTTATACTAGCCAAGTAACCAGAGGTCTGAAAATGATCTGAAACATTTAGCTTTATATTTGATTTCCTCTAAGAAATTATTCAGTTTGAAGTTGTGATAAAACATTTTGATTAATGCTTGGTGTACCACAAAACAGGTGATCTGAAATTCCAATAAATAATAGTATGTGGGCTGATTATAGTGACCCAGATTAAGCCTACAGTACTAAACTGCACTTTTTCCAAAAGTCCGAGAATACCGTCTCTAGTCCAGAAGTATTCCATTCATGGTTTATCACATTTGCAGTAAATTATTTGCCAATTAAAATGAATTTTATCTGGGCCTGTGAAGTTGGCGTTATGTTTGGGACTTGAAATGCATTATTTTCCACCTCAAATGACCTTTGGTTAAGAAAATTGAGCACATACATGGTCTTAACAATCAAATAAAAATTCTGAAAGTAAGGCAACATTCATACTTTTGTGGGGCCAATCCTGTAATTCATTATGAATTGACATGAGGCACCCAACAAATACATTTAGTTGAAGTCTTTCCCCTAAGAGAAAACCAGGTCCCACTCCCTGCTTAAGTTCAAACAAAAACATTGATTTATTTAGCATGCATAATACAAACCAATGCGGTTTATCCAAAATATCAAATCAAATATCTTGTCAAGGAAAGTAGAGAACACAGCACTTATGAACTCAAAACCCCATGAGGTATATACAAGAATTGTGAAAAACAGACACCATATATTTTTGTAATCTGTTATTATGCAATTTAAGTGACAGCAGGTAAGGTAAAAATGCTGTCATTTCAAGATACTCTTTTTTTTTTGTTCATCTGGGCAATTTACAAAGTAATTATTGATAGAGTCGAACACCCATTAAGAGAATGTGGCCAATTTGGGGCTTTGGATTCAACATAAATCATCCCAATTGGCTTCAAGATTGACAATGCAGGTCATTATGTGGAACATTTAATGTGTTTAACTTCTACGGGATCAGTGCCCCCCCCCCCCACCACCGCGGGAAGGTTGAGCTAACGTAGGCTAATGTGATTAGCATGAGGTTGTAAGTAAAAAAGAAGATTTCCCAGGACATACCAGATATGGGCAGAAAGCTTAAATTCTTGAATGAATACCATGCTATTGTTTGAGGAGAGTGCACAGTTATGAACTTGAAAATGTATTAATAAACCAATTAGGCACATTTGGGCAGTCTTGATACAACATTTTGAACAGAAATGCAATGTTTCATTGAATCAGTCTAAAATTTTGCACATACACTGCTGCCATCTAGTGGCCAAATCTAAATTGTGCCTAACCTGGAATAGTACATTATGGCCTTTCTCTTGCATTTCGAAGATGGAACAAAAACGCATGTTTTTTTCTTTGTATTATCTTCTACCAGATCTAAATGTGTTATTCTCCTACATTAATTTCACATTTCCACAAACTTCAAAGTGTTTCCTTTCAAATGGTATCAAGAATATGCATATCCTTGCTTCAGGTCATGCGCTACAGGCGGTTAGATTTGGGTATGTCATTTTAAGCGAAAATTGAAAAAAAAGGGTCCAATCACAGGCCTCTGCAATGGCTTCCTGAAAAGTGCATCTAACTGCATGAGAGTGAGGCCTGAAACACAGCACGCAGCTCATGGAAGCCCACTCTTACTAGCATCTTAGGAGTATCAGAGCTCGGGCAGATTCTGTTGCACTGCAACATTACAGTGTTACTTTTGTGTTGCATTATTGTTGTCCGATAAGATACGTGTTAGTAATATTATTGGGAGGATACATCTTATCAGTTGTCTGCAAAGCAATATTATTAAGTGATAATTTCTGAAAGAAAAAACATCTTCCTATCTCACACCAGTTCCTAACTGCATATGAAAACTAGCGAGCATCTGGGCAGGGAAAAAGAGAGTGCCAACATTGGGATCAATCAGAGTAAAGAATGGATGGCTGCCTATGGTCACCCTGCAGCGTTATCTGACAGTCTATTTTAGTCTACTAGCCTGGCTCCTACCAGCCTGGCTCCTACCAGCCTGGCTCCTACCAGCCTGGCTCCTACCAGCCTGGCTCCTACCAGCCTGGCTCCTACCAGCCTGGCTCCTACCAGCCTGGCTCCTACCAGCCTGGCTCCTACCAGCCTGGCTCCTACCTATTTTTTTTACTGCCATCTCTGATGGATTCTATTAGGACAACTGATGCAGAGGACTCGCATCTTTGAGCTTTCTATTGTCACTTTGTATGCTGTTAGGAGCTGGACTGAAGATAATTACGTAGTTATCAACTAAAGACCTACTTCAACCCAAGTGTCTATCCCAAGCAAAGAATAATACCACTAAGGTCATCCACATATTAAAAGTCCCAGATCAATGAAAGAGCTCTTAAATAAAGCAATAAACCAAGATATTATGGAATTTGTTAAGTGTGGTGTTAGTTACAAAATAAAATGTTAACTATTATAGAATAACATCTTGATTTAAAAATTCTAGGTCCTAAAATATCATATAGGACATCGCCTTTTAAAAGCTTGCAAATCCATTTTACATTTCCTGTAAAGTTTGGTGAGACTTTGCCTGTTGTCAAGAGTTAATTCCGTTTTGTGTTGACCACGTATCCTAATTTCCCAGGAAATTGCTCAGGTGTGCTACTGTGCTTAAGAGAATAATGGCGTGTTTAAGGTCCAATATAACATCTGACAAAGTGCATTGATTCATACGAATTGGTTGAAATAGCTGTTCTTGGGTTTAAATAACTGTTCTTGGGTCACTCTTGTTGTGTGTGCCTTAAAAATGACCTCCGTTCCCACATGAGCATTAGAAACTTAAAAAGCGATGAGGAGGGAGTTTGTACAATATATTTGTCCTATGTTTGAAGTTAAGAGAAGGGAAGATTAATAGATTCTAGTCAAGCATGACTCCCTCGCTCGCTCTCACCATCATTCTCACTCTCTACCTCTGAACTGGCGTCCCCCTGCCTGTCCCCTCACGCCTCCTCTGGTGGCGGGGGCCTCTTCAGGTCGCGGATCTGCTTGATCAGGTAGTTCTTCTCATCACAGAACTGTTCGTCCTCAGAGCGATCTGTCTGGAAGTGGCTCAGGAAGTCCACCAGCTTGGTCTGGTTCTTCAGCAGAATGTCCAGCACAGGCTGAGTCTTGTTGGGGTTGGCCACAAACACCTAGGACCAGAGCGGACAGTCTTTGAATTGAGTGCCATAGCCTGACATCTATTCTAGTTGGTTAACTGGTAAATGTATACCTTAGTATATGTTAATGGAATAATTTATTTTAGAATAATACAACAGTATGAAGTTATAACTTTTAAAGGCAGCATTAATATTTTTACATCCTCTATAAAGACTGAGAATGATAGATTAGGGGATGAAAATGTGAATAACATGTACTTTAGGTCAAGTAACCCAAAACGGTGGAAAGTAGGACAAGCAGAGAATGAGTCCAGAATCTGTACCCTCAGCCTTGGCCGATCCCTTAATAAAATATTTCTACACACCTTGAAGACATGGAAGGCCTCAAACTGGATGTTGCGGCTGTTGTCTCGCAGCATGTTCATCATCATCTTCAAGTTCTCTGCACGACTGATGTACTTGGTCATCACAGTGAAGTTATGTCTGTCCAGAAGAAGCTCTCCCAGGAGCTACAAAACAGTTTGGTTAGTAATATAAAGGAGGGTCATCATTGCTTTTAGGATAAGTTCATAAGATATTTCAGTAACAGAATAAATAATTGAGTCACATGAGAGGTCAAAACTTTAAAATGTTGGGTTTTATGACAAAGTGATACCATGAAGCATCAAACGTGATATAGAGTACCTTCAGGGACTGCCGTTTGGTGACATAATTCTCAGAATGCAGTAGCTTCTCATATTCTGTAAACACCCTGTCATAATTGGTCTCCAGAAAATCTGCGCACATAATCTTATGTCTCGTGAGAAGATCCTAGCAACACATGAGAGAAAAGAACAGGATATTAGATAAAGAAATAACAGATCATACTAAGGACACGAGTGCTAACGTCCTGTCCAGGGGATGTACAGTGGGGCAAAAAAGTATTTAGTCAGCCACCAATTGTGCAAGATCTCCCATTTAAAAAGATTAGAGGCCTGTAATTTTCATCATAGGTACACTTCAACTATGACAGACAAAATGGGAAAAAATCCAGAAAATCACATTGTAGGATTTTTTATGATTTTATTTGCAAATTATGGTGGAAAATAAGTATTTGGTCACCTACAAACAAGCAAGATTTCTGGCTCTCACAGACCTCTTCTTTAAGAGGCTCCTCTGTCCTCCACTCGTTACCTGTATTAATGGCAACTGTTTGAACTTGTTATCAGTAGAAAAGACACCTGTCCACAACCTCAAACAGTCACACTCCAAACTCCACAAACTCCACCAAGACCAAAGAGCTATCAAAGGACACCAGAAACAAAATTGTAGACCTGGCTGGGAAGACTGAATCTGCAATAGGTAAGCAGCTTGGTTTGAAGAAATCAACTGTGGGAGCAATTATTAGGAAATGGAAGACATACAAGACCACTGATAATCTCCCTCGATCTGGATTTCCACGCAAGATCTCACCCCGTGGGGTCAAAATGATCACAAGAACGGTGTGCAAAAATCCCAGAACCACACGGGGGTACCTAGTGAATAACCAGCAGAGAGCAGGGACCAAAGTAACAAAGCCTACCATCAGTAACACACTACGCTGCCAGGGACTCAAATCCTGCAGTGCCAGACGTGTCCAGGCCCATCTGAAGTTTGCTAGAGAGCATTTGGATGATCCAGAAGAAGCTTGGGAGAATGTCATATGGTCAGATGAAACCAAAATATAACTTTTTGGTAAAAACTCAACTCGTCGTGTTTGGAGGACAAAGAATGCTGAGTTGCATCCAAAGAACACCATACCTACTGTGAAGAATGGGGGTGGAAACATCATGCATTTACATTACATTTACATTTACATTCATGCTTTGGGGCTGTTCTTCTGCAAAGGGACCAGGATGACTGATCCATGTAAAAGAAAGAATGAATGGTTCCTTGTATCGTGAGATTTTGAGTGAAAACCTCCTTCCATCAGCAAGGGCATTGAAGATGAAACGGGACTGGGTCTTTCAGCATGACAATGATCCCAAACACACCGCCCGGGCAACGAAGGAGTGGCTTCGTAAGAAGCATTTCAAGGTCCTGGAGTGGCCTAGCCAGTCTCCAGATCTCAACCCCATAGAAAATCTTTGGAGGGAGTTGAAAGTCCGTGTTGCCCAGCAACAGCCCCAAAACATAACTGCTCTAGAAGAGATCTGCATGGAGGAATGGGCCAAAATACCAGCAACAGTGTGTGTAAACCTTGTGAAGACTTACAGAAAACGTTTGACCTCTGTCATTGCCAACAAAGGGTATATAACAAAGTATTGAGACAAACTTTTGTTATTGACCAAATACTTATTTTCCACCATCATTTGCAAATAAATTCATTAGAAATCCTACAATGTGATTTTCTGGATTTTTTTCTCATTTTGTCTGTCATAGTTGAAGTGTACCTATTTTGCCCCACTGTACTTGTGTATCAAGCTGCCTCACGATACAGGAGGTTGGACATAGGGCAGGAGCCTTTCTGGCTCGGACAAGGCTTAGTTATAGTAAGTACATAGGCTATAAAGAAGTGAAAAGCAGCAGTGTACCTTGAATGAAGCGAAAGCATCTGAGGCGATGTCGAAGGTGGACAGCTCTACATAGCGGAAGAAGCAGTAGAAGTCTTCAGAGAAAAGAACGCTGCGCGCCAGGGGCTCATGACGCAGGCACTCCCTTAGCATCATCCCACAGTTCAGAGCCACTTCCGCACTCTCGTACCTGCAAAGGTGGGATTCATGTAAGTAGTGCTCAACACTACTACATGGGTGTGTTTTGTTGGTGATTATTCATTTAGGATCTGTTGCGATTGTATGCACGTGGGTCTGTAAATAGGGATGTGGAGGTCATGACATTTTGTCAGATGACTGTCAGGAAATTGACTGCTGGTCGCACGGCAATTGATCGTTAATTAACAAACATGTTTAGCATCTCCAGGCCTCCACGCACACAAGCATTTGGAACATACATTTTTTTTTTGAAGTCTAATAAATCCATTTTATATACACCATCACAAATGCATTAAACCTGCCTAAAATAAATAAAGAAACATTATATGAAGAAAATGTATTTCAGAAGAACAGAATGAGTTAGCCAACTGTATGTTATCTGGCTATGCACCATTCCATAGGCTATTTCATTTAGCAGACGCAATGTGCTAATAAGTGCCATTATTTTATATTAATAAGAATATAATTTACTTAAATTAATAAAATAGAAAGGATATTTTTCCCATTCCGGAGTGAGTGCACAAATGAAGAGGCTATGTTGAGCATAAAAGTGATAATTTGAAGAAAAAAAAGTCCTATAGACTAGATTTAGAGTTATTTGGCAACTTTAGTTATGAAAGATAGAAATCAAAACAAATATGGGCTGCATGATGCAACTATAGCCTATTTAGGATGTGAGAAACTCACAAAAAAAGTTTGCACTCGTTTTTCCAATCATGCTGGGTAGTCTACTCCGGTTTTAGAGCGGGGCATGTGCTTAATATGAGCAGCTGAGAAATAAATATAGTTGCAGCTGGGATCCTCTTTTTAGTGGCAACCATCAAAACTCTGCTTTCACAGGATTGCATATAGAAATGTCTTGGCTTATAAGAAGACATTTCACTCCACGCATCAACCACTGTTTGAGGAGCATGCGGCCTCTTGCTGCGCTCTTGCTGTGCTGTATCACATTTAATTTTCGAAATTTTAATTTTACCTTTATTTAACTAGGCAAGTCAGTTAAGAACAAATTCTTATTTTCAATGACGGCCTAGGAACAGTGGGTTAACTGCCTGTTCAGGGGCAGAACGACAGATTTGAACCTTGTCAGCTCGGGGATTTGAACTTGCAGCCTTCCGGTTACTAGTCCAACGCTCTAACCACTAGGCTACCCTGCCGCCCCAAGGGAGCTCTCCAACCCTGTTCCTGCAACCCCGTGCTTAATTTGGGAAACTTAAGTGAAATCTGTTTAGGAACGTCGATAGTAATAGGTTCACAACTAAACATATTTAATTAAACTGTTGAAAGCCCCCCTCTCTGCATACTTGAGAAAGGAACGAAGGAGAAAAAGGAAACGCAAAGTGGTGAGATATTCTGTAGCTAAAAGTAATGTCAGCCTAAATTGTTATTTTATTTAATGCCCTATTACAAGGCTATTCAAAATTGAATTCACTATAAATTCTAGGCTAACTCTGTAAGCCAATGAACCAATAGCATTGCCTAGGCCTATACGTTCTCTCCCAAACTGATTGATAGAAAGTTTGGAGCGTAGCATACGTTAACCAGTCCATCATGTATGCATTATCCAGTGCACACTCAAAGGCGATTACTAGTATTTGTTACATTTTTTAGTATAGGCTAGACCAATTATGTAAAAAAAGACTTATTAAATCTTTATATTTTATGCTGTGCGTAATATACATATAAAGGCCAAATCATTTATCATTCAGTTATTTATTTTTTAGCTTGGGCTCTTCTATAGGCCTATGCTATGCGTAAGCTCTAATAATATTGTCGTTCTGAATGAAAGCGCTGTCCATTTTTTTGTGATCAGCTTTGAAAAAACATCCACAACGACCAATGTTTTCCACTCAGTTCCATGAAAATAAAAGGAGAGCCGCACACTCTAGGAGCTCAGATGCAAAAATGTAATTACCAACGTTTCGACAGCCAAGCTGTCTTCATCAGGGTATGATCACAAACACTGCGGGATGACTCGTTTATATAGTGTCAAAAGACACAGGTGTCTGTAATCATGGCCAAGAGTGGCCTAATATCATTGGTTAATAATCAAATATTAAAATGTCATACAAAGAACAGCATACAAACAACAAATGAATAGCATATGATCATAGATTAATTTGACTATACAAGTTTACAAACAATTACAATGGCAAAGTCACAATAATCACAAGAATGGCTTCAGATCAAAGTCTACGTTGAGACCGAAGGGCGCAACGGTCTTTAAATTAAAGATCCAGGCAGCCTCTCGTTTTAACAATAAATTATCAAGGTCACCCCCTCTCCTAGGGACGGTGACATGTTCGATGCCAATATAACGCAGAGGCGAAATCGAGTGGCCTGCCTCCAAGAAGTGGGCCGCAACTGGATAAGTAAAGTTTTTACACCTAATGGTGCTACGATGCTCTGAGATACGTACTTTTAATTTGCGCTGTTTTACCTACATCATTTTTACCACAAGGACAAGTTATAAGATAAATAACTGCCTTAGTGGAGCACGTAATAACACCTTTTATTGGGATCGATTTCCTTGTTTGTGGGTGTTTGAAGGATCTACATTTATAAGTGCCATTGCAATGAGCACAGCCATTACATTTATAATTTCCATCCAGTAGGAGCGCAAATAGACATTGTTCAGGAATATTTTGGGGTGGTAAATCAGAGTTTACCAATTGGTCTCTGAGATTTCTGCCCCGCGAGAATACGACCAAGGGAAGGTCCGAAAACACATTACCGAGACTATCGGATTTTAGGATGTGCCAATGTTTGTGAACAATTCCGTTAATTTGTTCAGAGCACTTTGAATAGCGGGTAGTTAGAACGCAAGAATGCGTCTTTTTGCAAGACTGACCTTGAAAAAGGTCATGTCTCGTTTTGTTTTGAATTTTCTCAATGGCAATATTAATCTGATCATTCTTGTAGCCCCTCTCCTTGAACTTTCTTTGCGTCTCAGCCATATTTCTGTCGAAATCGAATTGTTTTTTGCAAATTCTTTTGATTCGACAGAATTGGCTCAGTTCCAACCTGCTGTTGAACTTCTTTCCTCAAATTGATCGATCACAGTGAGGTGAGTTTTCAAAACATGATACTGCTTTGATATAATTTTCAATTGCATTTCTATTAATATCAGTGGCTAGAGGGAAAATAGAGAGCAGAGTACCAGGCCATTATCGACCTGATGGTCGTGAGCGAGTTGGGTACTACCAACGCATGTCCAGAGTGCGTAAGAGGAGATTACTGTGACAATGGTCACGTGGAAATTTACTGTGGTCACGACTCATGATTGCCGGTCTGCGGTAACACGGTCACCGCAACAGCCCTATCTGTAAATGAACAAACAGGGGAGTTAAATGCCTAAAAAGGCAATGAAAATGGGGACAAACCTAATTAAAATAGATAAATAGATGCCTCTTGCTTATCATGTCTACTGATCTAACAGATGGCAAATGGGCAGCTTTGAGACTCACCCTTTCAGCAGCATGAAGAGGATCTGTGGGTGTGAGGAGATATACTCAACCGTGGGCGTACGGGTGCCAATCTGACGCCGTACAATGTTGCTGAACAGCTGGACCACATCCTTCTTTCCCTGGTGGACGATGATGATAAATATTACAATCACTGAAGAATAGGAGGGTGATACCCTATGCGCATGTTTAAAAAATACTGAGATAAAGGAATGAGAGGCCCACAGAACACAGTCACTCCCCAGTGCTTTATGCTCCTCCCTCTTCTGTATTGATTCATACATCCACTATGGACTACCGTTGTATCCTGAATATATTTTCCCCACACAAAACTAATGGGAAGAACATTTCCCCACCTCAAAATCAATCCTTTGCAGGTTTGCAATAAGAGCAATAAGGAGGTTGGTGTTGTAGAGCTCCTGGGCCAGCTGGGCAACTGCCTCCGTTTGGGGCTCCTTGTCCCCTGTACCACACAGCACCTCTTTCAGAGATGACAGGTTCTTCGACACCTCTTCTGCAACCTGGTGACAAGAAGATATGAGGGAACAGCACTTAGTTAAAATCAGGGGCTGCATCTGAAATGGCACCCTATTCCCTATAATGTAGAGCACTATTAACCAAACCCCATATATGGCTCTGGTCAAAAGTAATGCACTATATAGGGATTAGGGTGCCATTTCAGACGCATCCAATAACTCTCACGCCATTTCTATATGATGCTGCTGTCTTGATGCTCAAACGTTAGAGACCAACTTTAACTAACAAAGGCCAAAAGACTATTTCTAGCGTGCTCTCAAAACATCAGTCCACAAGTACCACCTGACCTTTTCACATTTTTTGCTTTCTGCCGCATCCAGCTTTTCCAAGTAAGCCACGTTCTCCTTCAGACTCTTCACAATCTCTGCTGGGCTCTTCTGAGACTTCCCGAAGGGGAAAGGCATGATGAGAAGGTGATGAGTTGAGTCTGGAACGGGAAAAAAATGCACCGCTTTCCCTTTGGATAAAATGTATTGCAGACGAATGATGAGCTATTACGTAAACAAACTGCAGCACACATGATCTGACTGAGATCATGGCCTATGCAGTCACTGAAAAATGCACATTACAGTACACTATGGTAACCAGAGCCACACATACAGTTGAAGTTGGAAGTTTACATACACTTAGGTTGGAGTCATTAAAAATCATTTTTCAACCACTCCACAAATTTCTTGTTAACAAACTAGTTTTGGCAAGTCGGTTAGGACATCTACTTTGTGCGTGACATAAGTAATTGTTCCAGCAATTGTTTACAGATTATTTCACTGTATCACAATTCTAGTGGGTCAGAAGTGTACATACACTAAGTTGACTGTGCCTTTAAACAGATTGGATAATTCCAGAAAACGATGTCTTGGCTTTACAAGCTTCTGAGAGGCTTACTGACATAATTTCAGTCAATTGGAGGTGTACCTGTAGATGTATTTCAAGGCCCACCTTCAAACTCAGTGCCTCTTTGCTTGACATCATGGGGAAATCAAAAGAATTCAGCCAAGACCTCAGAATTGTTTTTTTTTTTGTAGACCTCCACAAGACTGGTTCATTATTGGGAGCAATTTCCAAATACCTGAAGGTACCATGTTCATCTGTTCAAACAATAGTACGCATGATGAAACAAAAATAGAACTGTTTGGCCATAATGACCATCTCTTTTGGAGGGAAAAGGGGGAGGCTTTGCAAGCCAAAGAATACCATCCCAACCGGGATGGCAGCATCATGTTGTGGGGGTGCTTTGATGCAGGAGGGACTGGTGCACTTCACAAAATAGATGGCATCATGAGGGGGAAAATGATGTGGATATATTGAAGCAACGTCTCAAGGCATCAGTCAGGAAGTTAAAGCTTGGTCGCAAATGGGTCTTCCAAATGGACAATGACCCCAAGCATACTTCCAAAGTCAAAGGCAAAATGGCTTAAGGACAACAAAGTCAAGGTATTGGAGTCATCAAAGTCCTGACCTCATCCTATAGAACATTTGTGGGCATAACTGAAAAAGCATGTGCGAGCAAGGAGGCCTACAAACCTGACTCCGTTACATCAGCTCTGTCAGGAGGAATGGGCCAAAATTCACCCAATTTATTGTGGGAAGCTTGTGGAAAGCTACCTGAAATGTTTGACCCAAGTTAAAAAATTTAAAGGGAATGCTATCAAATACTAATTGAGTGTATGTATGTAAACTTCTGACCCACTGGGAATGTGATGAAATAAATCATTCTACTATTATTCTGACATTTCACTTTCTTAAAATAGTGGTGCTTCTAACTGACCTAAAACAGTGAATTTTTACTAGGATTAAATGTCAGGAATTGTGAAAAACTGAGTTTACATGTATTTGGCTAAGGTGTATGTAAACTTCCGACTTCAACTGTACATACACACACAAAAAGTATGTGGACACCTCTTCAAATGAGTGGATTCGGCTTTTTCAATTCTTCAAATTGATGCCCTGCTAGAGCTTCCCTGGTCCACTGTAAGTGCTGTTATTGTGAAGTAGAAACGTTTGAGCAACAACAGCTCAACCGTGAAGTGATTAGGCCACATAAGCTCACAGAAAGGGACCGCCGAGTGCTGAAGCGAGTAAAGATCATCTGTCCTCATTTGCAACACTCAATACCAGAGTTCCAAACTGCCTCTGGAAGCAACGTCAGCACAATAACGTCTTGTCGGGAGCTTCATGAAATGAGTTTCCATGGCTGAGCAGCTGCACACAAGCCTAAGATCACCATGTGCAATGCCAAGAGTGGCTGGAGTGGTGTAAAGCTCGGCCACCATTTGACTACTTGTTTTTGTAACTGATGCAGTAGAATCAGATTTAATTTTTTTACTCATGGAACAGGGGGTACTGTGAAGAGACACACACGATAAGACACACTCTACAGACAAGTAAGTACACATGGATTTTGTATTGTAGATATGTGATAGTAGAGAAGTGGCCTGAGGGAAAATACTTAATGTGTTGTGAAAAGTGTTATGAAATGTCATCTAATATTTTGAATTGTAAATAACTGCCTTAATGTTGCTGGACCCTAGGAAGAGTAACAGCTAATGGGGTTCCTTAATAAATACAAATACTCTGGAGCAGTGGAAACACGTTCTCTAGAGTGGTGAAGCGTGATTCATCATCGGGCAGTTCGACAGACTAATCTGGGTTTGGCAGATGCCAGTAGATCGCTACCTGCCCCAATGCAGTGCCAACTGTAACGTTTGGTGGAGGAGGAATAATGGTCTGGGGCTGTTTATGGTTTGGGCTAGGCCCCTTATTTCCAGTGAAGGGAAATTTTAACACTACAGCATACATTCTAAACAATTATTTGCTTCCAACTTTGTGGCAACAGTTTGGGGAAGGCCCTTTCCTGTTTCAGCATGACAATGCCCCCATGCACAAAGCGTGGTCCATACAGAAAATGGTTTGTTGAGATCGGTGGGGAAGAACTTGACTGGCCTGCACAGAGCCCTAACCATCGAACACCTTTGTGATGAATTGGAACTCCGACTGCGTGCCAGGCCTAATCACCCAACATCATTGTCCGACATCAATAATGCACTTGTGACTGAATGGAAGAAAGTACCCACAGCAATGTTCCAACATCTAGTGGAAAGCCTTCCAAGGAGAGTGAAGGCTGTTGTAGCAGCAAAGGGGGGCACTCTATATTAATGCCCAAAATTTTGGAATGAGAAGTTCAATGAGCAGGTGTCCACATACTTTTGGTCATGTAGTGTATTCATATATGGCTCTGATGGTAACTAACAAATCAAATCATGTCCTGACAATGGCATATTTGCTCATCACCATAATTAGCCTAAGCTGTAGGCTACATTGACAGCTACACATTATTTATCTTTTTGGTCTTTTGCACCCCAGTATCTCTACTTGCACATCATCTGCACATTGGTCACTCCAGCGTTAATGCTAAATTGTAATTATTTCACCTCTATGGCCTATTTATTGCCTTTACCTCCCTAATCTTCTACATTTGAACACACTGTATAGAGATTTTTCTATTGTTATTGACTATACGTTTGTTTACAACTCTGTTGTTTTTGTCCCACTGCTTTGCTTTATCTTGGCCAGGTCACAATTGTAAATCATAACTTGTTTTCAATTGGCCTACCTGGTTAAATAAAAGGTCAAATAAAAATATTTGTGGTCAGACAATAGAAAACAGAATGATCAGATCACAGAAATCAACTGGGTCAAATCTAATGCAGGGTCCCTGGGAGCTACATGTTAGGATGTTAGCTAGGTGTTTATCTGTATTGGGCCATCCCCACCCATAGCCAAATGGTAAACTCTTTTATGAGTTACTGGTGATTTTCCAAAGTAATATCCGGATGTCACTCAAACGTGCTGATTAAATCGCTATTATTGTATACTACCTTTCAGTTAGACCGTGGCAATGAGTTCGTTGAGGATTAGTTAGAACTGATGATTATCTAGCTCCTTTTATTTTGGCTTGCTAGATAGCTTAGTTTGTTGACATTGTGCATGAACCTGTAGGACACTGACAGCTAGCTAGCTAGCCAGACAAATGTTCATCTTGTCTCGCTAACTTGGCTGGCTAAATCATATTGCGACAACACACTGAATAACCACGAGAACACAGTCAAATACAATTTCCAGAAAGTTGCTAGCTATCTTAGTAGCAAGCGAAAAGTAGCTATTAGTTAAAAACAACGAACGATTAGCAAACTCACAGCTGGCTAGCTAGCTAGCTCGTTTAGCACGCTACAGTAGCTTTTTTAACTCACCAAGCTTAGAAGGTAACTTCGAAATGTTAACAAAATATCCTTTGGGAAGTGTAATACTTATACTAACCCTATACACCACACCTATTAACGAACTTCATCACTATCGTGGAAAGTTATTTTCTCGTGATCTAAAAAGTATTTCTACTGGCTAGTTGTTGTCAAACAACTTAATTTCCCCTAACTCCTCGTTCTGGAGAACAGGGCGGTTATGTTACGTTTGAGATGTTCGATTGACATCATTTTTAAACCAATCAAACTTAAATGACGGAACGACACGACCCTAATCCCCGCCCCTGAACTCAAAAATTGCATCAATGTTGCATTGATACATTATGATTAAATCTATTAAAAATATAATTTCTACAGATTACAGTAACAGATGTAGCTATTTGAGGATACACTGTAGCAAACCCTGTGTACCGGTTTCAATCAACTTGGAAACTTATTTGAAATGCTCATCAAAATACTGCATCTAACCTTAGACCGTTAAGTACCACAAAATAGTCAGGGACAGCTGTCTATCATTGTCTCTGATTTGGAACCATACTTAGGTAGCTTTGTCCCACAGGGTTTTTGTGGCTAGTTAATTTCTGTTTAGTGGTTATTCTTTTTGTTATTAGTGGTCAGTTTCAATAAAGAAAGCATGAACACTTACCACACTGCGCTTTGGTTCGATGATTCCTCATCTTCCCACGACGAATACCTTGACAGATGTGATGGATCATTGGGGCTCATTCAATATTCTCTTTCTTTTGTTGTTCAGTGAAATCATCCTATGTGAAGAGTCAACTCAATTTAATTAAAGTTCAATTCGCAACTAAATCGTTTTTAAAAATGTATATTGGAATGATTTAATCATTTGCAATTATGTCTACTTATAAGGTTAAAAGGTTTAGGTTTCTGTCTCCATATGATATGGTAAATATATCCAATGCAAAACCATCTACATTTAAATGGCATTAATTAATAATTTGCATATATTTCCATTAATTCCCGTTAATTTCCCTATATTCCAGTTAATTCCCACGGAAAGTTTCCACCTTTGAATATTCCCCAAAATGTGCAAGCCTAGTCCTGGCTTGATCCAAAATATTTCAGAAATCAAATACTTCCATATTATGCCACCTTCATACTAACAGACTAGGCCTATCTGTAGAACCGATAGCGTTGATGCGAGATATGAGAGCTATTTGTTGTAGGCCTCATAGAGAGCATAATATTATTTGTTCGATGGCATCAGTGCTATCTTTGTACATTATTTGTACCAAAATGTGCGTGCATAGTTTAGTGGTGTATGCTGACCACGCCGCTTGCATCGCGTGCGCGAGCATTGCAAAATAAATGTACACATGCATGTTATTCAATCATTGCACCCACACTGCGCACACATCAGCGAGTGTCTGCGTTTTAGCACTGCGTTGCCAGTGCTAAAATAGAAATTGGTTATATTTGTGACGCTCAACGCGCTGCAAGTCCGGCCTCTCCCATCTCCTCATTGGTTCTGAGGAGCATATACCCAGGTGCCGTCTCTGTTACAACTGCAAGGAGGCTTGTTGTGCAATTAAACGGAATGTCTTTAATTCCGAAGTTGACCACTCGCTCATCCAATCATCACATCTCCGTCTACACACAACGTACTCGATACATTCTTAAAGCAACAGTATTCAATATTCAACTAAGCTACGACACCATATTACTGAGCACAACACCCCCAACCCTCCTGCTCTAGTTCACATATTCTTTCAGCCACGAGGGAAGAGCTATGACCCGTTGGGGTCTCCCAGTGTTCAAATGTGTGGCTGGTGGCAGGGGAACTGCAGGCATTTGAGGCCTGACTGGTGGAAGGGCCCTGAACTGAGCCTGGTGAAGGGGTGGAGGTGCATGAGCCCCCTGAACTTGTTCCTGCCCATGGTGAGTTGTGGACAGACGGGTCAGGGAAGGATCCCCCACTGGCGAATTGACTTTTCTGAGGCAATGTGCATGCCAGCAGGATCCATCCTGAAGTTGGGAAGTTGTAGTCTCTTGATGTAAAAAATGTATCACTAGCCACAACTTGCTGAGTGTAGGGGGCAGTATTTTGATGTTTGGATGAAAAACGTACCCAAATGAAACTGCCTATTTCTCAGGCCCAGAATCTAGAACATGCATATAATTGTCAGATTAGGATAGAAAACACTCCAAAACGGTCAAAATGTTGTCCGTGAGTATCAGAACTGATATTGCAGGCGATAACCTGAGGAAAATCCAACCAGGAAGTACTGTTTTTTTCCTGAAAGCTCTCTGTTCCATTGCATGCCTTCCCTCCATTTAAAGGGATATCAACCATATTCCTTTTCCTATGGCTTCCACATGGTGTACACAGACTTTAGACATATTTTCAGGCTTTTATTCTGAAAAATTTACATTTTACATTTACATTTAAGTCATTTAGCAGACGCTCTTATCCAGAGCGACTTACAAATTGGTGCATTCACCTTATGACATCCAGTGGAACAGCCACTTTACAATAGTGCATCTAAATCTTTTAAGGGGGGGGTGAGAAGGATTACTTTATCCTATCCTAGTTATTCCTCAAAGAGGTGGGGTTTCAGGTGTCTCCGGAAGGTGGTGATTGACTCCGCTGTCCTGGCGTCGTGAGGGAGTTTGTTCCACCATTGGGGGGCCAGAGCAGCGAACAGTTTTGACTGGGCTGAGCGGGAACTGTACTTCCTCAGTGGTAGGGAGGCGAGCAGGCCAGAGGTGGATGAACGCAGTGCCCTTGTTTGGGCGTAGGGCCTGATCAGAGCCTGGAGGTACTGAGGTGCCGTTCCCCTCACAGCTCCGTAGGCAAGCACCATGGTCTTGTAGCGGATGCAAGCTTCAACTGGAAGCCAGTGGAGAGAGCGGAGGAGCGGGGTGACGTGAGAGAACTTGGGAAGGTTGAACACCAGACGGGCTGCGGCGTTCTGGATGAGTTGTAGGGGTTTAATGGCACAGGCAGGGAGCCCAGCCAACAGCGAGTTGCAGTAATCCAGACGGGAGATGACAAGTGCCTGGATTAGGACCTGCGCCGCTTCCTGTGTGAGGCAGGGTCGTACTCTGCGGTTGTTGTAGAGCATGAACCTACAGGAACGGGCCACCGCCTTGATGTTAGTTGAGAACGACAGGGTGTTGTCCAGGATCACGCCAAGGTTCTTAGCGCTCTGGGAGGAGGACACAATGGAGTTGTCAACCGTAATGGCGAGATCATGGAACGGGCAGTCCTTCCCCGGGAGGAAGAGCAGCTCCGTCTTGCCGAGGTTCAGCTTGAGGTGGTGATCCGTCATCCACACTGATATGTCTGCCAGACATGCAGAGATGCGATTCGCCACCTGGTCATCAGAAGGGGGAAAGGAGAAGATTAATTGTGTGTCGTCTGCATAGCAATGATAGGAGAGACTATGTGAGGTTATGACAGAGCCAAGTGACTTGGTGTATAGCGAGAATAGGAGAGGGCCTAGAACAGAGCCCTGGGGGACACCAGTGGTGAGAGCGCGTGGTGAGGAGACAGATTCTCGCCACGCCACCTGGTAGGAGCGACCTGTCAGGTAGGACGCAATCCAAGCGTGGGCCGCGCCGGAGATGCCCAACTCGGAGAGGGTGGAGAGGAGGATCTGATGGTTCACAGTATCGAAGGCAGCCGATAGGTCTAGAAGGATGAGAGCAGAGGAGAGAGAGTTAGCTTTAGCAGTGCGGAGCGCCTCCGTGATACAGAGAAGAGCAGTCTCAGTTGAATGACTAGTCTTGAAACCTGACTGATTTGGATCAAGAAGGTCATTCTGAGAGAGATAGCGGGAGAGCTGGCCAAGGACGGCACGTTCAAGAGTTTTGGAGAGAAAAGAAAGAAGGGATACTGGTCTGTAGTTGTTGACATCGGAGGGATCGAGTGTAGGTTTTTTCAGAAGGGGTGCAACTCTCGCTCTCTTGAAGACGGAAGGGACATAGCCAGCGGTCAGGGATGAGTTGATGAGCGAGGTGAGGTAAGGGAGAAGGTCTCCGGAAATGGTCTGGAGAAGAGAGGAGGGGATAGGGTCAAGCGGGCAGGTTGTTGGGCGGCCGGCCGTCACAAGACGCGAGATTTCATCTGGAGAGAGAGGGAGAAAGAGGTCAGAGCACAGGGTAGGGCAGTGTGAGCAGAACCAGCGGTGTCGTTTGACTTAGCAAGCGAGGATCGGATGTCGTCACCTTCTTTTCAAAATGGTTGACGAAGTCATCTGCAGAGAGGGAGGAGGGGGAGGGGAGGAGGATTCAGGAGGGAGGAGAAGGTGGCAAAGAGCTTCCTAGGGTTAGAGGCAGATGCTTGGAATTTAGAGTGGTAGAAAGTGGCTTTAGCAGCAGAGACAGAGGAGGAAAATGTAGAGAGGAGGGAGTGAAAGGATGCCAGGTCCGCAGGGAGGCGAGTTTTCCTCCATTTCCGCTCGGCTGCCCGGAGCCCTGTTCTGTGAGCTCGCAATGAGTCGTCGAGCCACGGAGCGGGAGGGGAGGACCGAGCCGGCCTGGAGGATAGGGGACATAGAGAGTCAAAGGATGCAGAAAGGGAGGAGAGGAGGGTTGAGGAGGCAGAATCAGGAGATAGGTTGGAGAAGGTTTGAGCAGAGGGAAGAGATGATAGGATGGAAGAGGAGAGAGTAGCGGGGGAGAGAGAGCGAAGGTTGGGACGGCGCGATACCATCCGAGTAGGGGCAGTGTGGGAAGTGTTGGATGAGAGCGAGAGGGAAAAGGATACAAGGTAGTGGTCGGAGACTTGGAGGGGAGTTGCAATGAGGTTAGTGGAAGAACAGCATCTAGAAAAGATGAGGTCGAGCGTATTGCCTGCCTTGTGAGTAGGGGGGGAAGGTGAGAGGGTGAGGTCAAAAGAGGAGAGGAGTGGAAAGAAGGAGGCAGAGAGGAATGAGTCAAAGGTAGACGTGGGGAGGTTAAAGTCGCCCAGAACTGTGAGAGGTGAGCCATCCTCAGGAAAGGAGCTTATCAAGACATCCAGCTCATTGATGAACTCTCCGAGGGGACCTGGAGGGCGATAAATGATAAGGATGTTAAGCTTGAAAGGGCTGGTAACTGTGACAGCATGAAATTCAAAGGAGGCGATAGACAGATGGGTAAGGGAGAAAGAGAGAATGACCACTTGGGAGAGATGAGGATCCCGGTGCCACCACCCCGCTGACCAGAAGCTCTCGGGGTGTGCGAGAACACGTGGGCGGACGAGGAGAAAGCAGTAGGAGTAGCAGTGTTATCTGTGGTGATCCATGTTTCCGTCAGTGCCAAGAAGTCGAGGGACTGGAGGGAGGCATAGGCTGAGATGAACTCTGCCTTGTTGGCCGCAGATCGGCAGTTCCAGAGGCTACCGGAGACCTGGAACTCCACGTGGGTCGTGCGCGCTGGGACCACCAGATTAGGGTGGCCGCGGCCATGCGGTGTGGAGCGTTTGTATGGTCTGTGCAGAGAGGAGAGAACAGGGATAGACAGACACATAGTTGACAGGCTACAGAAGAGGCTACGCTAATGCAAGGAGATTGGAATGACAAGTGGACTACACGTCTCGAATGTTCAGAAAGTTAAGCTTACGTAGCAAGAATCTTATTGACTAAAATGATTAAAATGATACAGTACTGCTGAAGTAGGCTAGCTGGCAGTGGCTGCGTTGTTGACTTTGTAGGCTAGCTGGCAGTGGCTGCGTTGTTGACACTACACTAATCAAGTCGTTCCGTTGAGTGTAATAGTTTCTACAGTGCTGCTATTCGGGGCTAGCTGGCTAGCTAGCAGTGTTGATTACGTTACGTTGCGTTAAAAGAACGACAATAGCTGGCTAGCTAACCTAGAAAATCGCTCTAGACTACACAATTATCTTTGATACACAGACGGCTATGTAGCTAGCTATGTAGCTAGCTACGATCAAACAAATCAAACCGTTGTGCTGTAATGAAATGAAATGAAAATGTGATACTACCTGTGGAGCGAAGCGGAATGCGACCGGGTTGTTGAGTGCGGAAGTTCTATTCAGTAGACGTTGGCTAGCTGTTGGCTAGCTAGCAGGGTCTCCTACGTTAAGGACGACAAATAGCTTGAGACAAATGGTTTGAGAGTCGTAAGAAGTCTAATTTGAATTTGGAGCTCTGACGAAAATTAATTCAGTGGATACTGACAGTGGATACTTATATAGCCCTTTGTACATCAGCTGATATCTCAAAATGCTGTACAGTAACCCAGCCTAAAAACACATCCGAGCAGCTAGGAGACTGAATCCTCTTCAGGCAAGGTGGGCCATGTATTTCACCAGATTTCGATTTACGATCTCGTATCAACCAGGTTCCCTCAACACTAAGGCCGACGCGTTGTCCCGCCTCTACGACACTGAGGACCGGTCCATCGATCCTACTCCTATCATTCCGGCGGCTAGGCTGGTAGCACCGGTAGTATGGGAGGTGGATGCGGACATCAAGCGGGCGCTAAGGGAGAAACATGCGCCTCCACAGTGCCCGGAGGGTCGGAGGTGCGTGCCGCTCGCTGTTCGTGATCAATTAATTCGGTGGGCTCATAGTCTACCCTCGTCAGGTCACCCGGGTATTTCGAGGACAGTGCGAGGTCTTAGGGGGAAGTACTGGTGGCCCACCTTAGTGAGGGACGTGCGATTCTATGTCTCTTCCTGTTCAGTGTGCGCCCAGAGTAAGGCTCCTAGGCACTTGCCACGAGGGAATTTACAACCCCTCCCCATTCCACATTCCCCCGTCTCAGGGAAACACGACGATCCTGGCCGTTGTGGATCGGTTCACGAAGTCCTGCCGTCTTATCCCGTTGCCCGGGCTCCCTACGGCCCTACAGACTGCGGAGGCTCTGTTCACCCATGTCTTCCGGCACTACGGGGTGCCCAAGGACATCGTTTCTGATCGGGGTCCCCAGTTTACATCCCGTGTGTGGAGGGCGTTTATGGAACATCTGGGGTCTCGGTCAGCCTGACCTCGGGTTTCACCCGGAGAGTAATGGGCAGGTGGAGAGAGTGAACCAGGATGTGGGTAGGTTTCTAAGGTCGTATTGCCAGGACCGGCCAGGGGAGTTGGCGAGATACATCCCCTGGGCTGAATTGGCCCAGAACTCCCTAAGCCACTCCTCTACCAACATGTCACCGTTTCAGTGTGTGTTGGGGTACTAGCCGGTTCTGGCACCATGGCATCAGAGCCAGACCGAGGCTCCTGCGGTGGAGGAGTGGGTGCAGCGCTCTAAGGAGACCTGGAGGGCCATCCAGGAGTCGTTATGACAGGCGAGTGGACGCAGTAGAGGAGCGCTAACAGTCACCGCAGTGAGGCCCCCGTGTTTGCACCGGGGGATAGGGTCTGGCTCTCGACCCGAAACCGGCCCCTCTGCCTGCCCTGCCAGAAGCAGGGTCCGCAGTGTGTGGGGCCTTTCAAAGTCTTGAGGAGAATAAACTGTTGTAACTTTAATGTGTTTGAGTTAATGTTTAAGTTCATTCTTTGAGCTGAGATATTTGAGATAATTCTTTAGATTTATTTGCATATGTAATTGTATTGGGTTGTGTTGAATTCTGCTTTTTGACTGCAAGTCCCAGAATGCCTTGCGGGAGGAATGAGTGATAACGCGCCAATTATGTGCAGGTGCGTAAATTGTGGCTGACTTTCCGACAGCATCTTACCTGCATTGCTCTGTACCACAACCATTGTTGTTAAATGTAACATAACCAAGTATTCTTACTAAAAGAAGCTTTCTTATCAAACCCGACGTCCCGAGTCATTAATTTGAAGTTAGCAAATCTAAATCGATTATTACTTCCTTCGTACTATCGTATTAACCCCTCATTTCATGTGTCTCTCCTCAGGCCGGTGGTAGCTGGTCCCATGCAGGAGAGTGAGGTTCCAGAGGTCCCTCCGCCCCCTCTGGACATCGAGGTGTCCCCGGCGTACACGATACAGGCCATTCTGGACTCGAGACGCCAGGTGAGGGGCCTGCAGTACCTCTTGGACTCGGAGGGGTATGGGCTGGAGGAGAGGTGCTGGGTCCTGGTTGGGGATATATTGGATCCATCTATGCGGAGGGAGTTCCATCGCCTCGCCACACAGGTTGTCCCCGAGGCCGGTGTCGGTGCGCTGCGGGAGCCGCGCTTCGGGTGGGGGGTACTGTCATGAATATCACTGAAGGTGGTTCCCCGCTTGGCGGCCGTCGTCGCCGGTCTACTAGCTGCCACCGATCCCTTTTCGTTTGGTTTCTTCTAATTGTTTTCACCTGTTCCTTGTTGGGGTTTTTGAGTTGGTGTTATTTAAGTTTGATTAGCCCGCTTGTGTTTGTGCGGGCTTGTTTCTGTTATGTAAAGGTATTCGTTATATTGTGGGTTTTCTGCTGTCCGGTTTGATATCAGTGTGTATTTTAGGTGTAGTGTATTTACGCCTGTGTTTCGGCGTCACCTATTTGTACAGTTTCTGGTTGGACATTAAAGCGTGTTTTTCCCGTATCCTTGGCTCTCTGCGCCTGACTCCACACCCATTCGCTCTTTGGACGTTACACTCACAAGTCCTCAATTTGCAGCTTCATTAAATAGTACCCACAAAACACCAGTCTCAACGTCAACAGTGAAGAGGCGACTCCGTGATGCTGGCCTTCGAGGCAGAGTTGTAAAGAAAAATCCATATCTCAGGCCAATAAAAATAAATGATTAAGTTGGGCAGACACTGGACAGAGGAACTCTGCATAGAATGCCAGCAAACCAGAAGCAGAGTATTTACGGTTGTCATAAACTGTGTAGAGAGGGGGGGGGGCTAGGATCCTCCCCCCAGGTTACATCATGACAGTGCACTACACCAAGTCTTACAGGGCTCTAGTCAAAAGTAGTGCACCGTATAGGGAATAGTGTGCCATTTTGGACACATCCCATAGTGAGTTGCCATATTCAGCTTGTGAGATGGGTGCTGTAGCAGTTATGTTTACGAAACATGACAGTTGCTCTCTTTTCCTCCCTTTCAGATGTGTTTGTCCTGTCACAGACCTGGTGCCACTATTGGTTGTGATGTGAAGACATGCTGGTGGACGTATCACTACTACTGTGCAATATGGAATATGGCCCAGGTCAAAGAGAATCCCTCACAGGGGATCTACCTGCAAGTGCCCTTTGAAAAATAACCGTATTACAACGGAGCTGGAAATTTCTGTTAAAAACGATCCTAATATTTCTGTATTCGTTGGTCTCTGGATGTAGTGTGTATTGTAGCAAACGCCGGGATGCCTCTCAGGACGCCAGTGAAGGTATCTAACTTATCTTTTACGTGATATTCAGCAAACAAGGGATGGCTTTTCTTTGGACACTTTTAAAGTAGACCACAAGAGGATAACTCAATACTGTTGTTGAAGGTGAATGGCCAGAGTATTGACTATCCAATTGATATTTTTCAGATGATCAGGAGGAACAGGGAGGTGTGGCCAAAGACTCAGACTCCTCCCCTCAGCAGACTAGGGGCTGTGAGAGATTCGAGAAAGGGCGAATCAAAGTTGGATCCGTTGGCCAATCGGAGGACACCCGCTCAACCTCCTCTCAAGACGTAGATGATGAGAGCTCCTCGCATGTAAGGACCCCACACACACACTGTAGTTCATTTGGGCGTGCCCATTATTAGGACAGATAATGTAAAAAAGGTCACTGCACATTACAATTGCATGCTAAATCTCATCACGCATAAGTCTGTTCTAAGCTGTTCTGATCAATGTTCATCAGAGAACACATTTTCTGCTGAAGATGGTCTTTATACTATTGCTTGTCCAAGCATTACCTTGTGCAAAATGTATGGATTGGAAAAGTGCAATCAGTTATATAGTTCTTGTCTGATGTACTCATTATTTCCTACTATGTCTGTCACCTGACATTGTCTTCTCTCCCTGGCAGCTGTTCTCATCGTGAACTGTCCAACTCACTACGTACTCACGGGCTGAATTTGTGAACTTTGACATCAAAAAAGTCATCATGGAAATCAAGAGGGGGAAGAGAATGGTGAAAACCTTGAAAATAGTACTGTAGTACAATCATGTGAAGACAAAAGTGTGACTAAGTGGTACAAGTATCTAGTTCTATCAACTAATTAGATGTTGGGAGGGACAAAATGGCGCCGTAGAGAGAACACTGTGTTTCAGCGAGCATCCGTGGCATTCGTAAATTTATATGTTTACATTAATCTCCTAGCTGGAAAAAGTGGTAGAATTGGCTAAATAGGTTATCCTACTATGAGTCTTTACGGCTATTTCTCAAAAATTCTGACAACATGTCCAACAGAACTACTAAGAACTTGACCAAAACCACCATCCCTGTAGATGTGCAGGAGGAGCTAGCTAACGTTAGCGAAGCTAACACCATTGCGGATCCAGGCACAATGGACCTGGTGATTCAAAACATGACGAATAACATTACTAAAGTGATCGATGTTAAGATACGAGCGGTCTTGGAAGCAATAGCAGGCTATTCAGCTGAACTACAGAGGGTTGTCAAACGTGTTGATGAGGCGGAAGGAATAATTGCTACAGTGGAAACTTCAACTACATCTATGGACACTAAGATAAAAGCACTTGAGAAACAGGTGCGCGAAATGGCGGAGCACATTGACGACTTGGATAATCGAGGACGCAGATGCAATATTCGTGTTGTGGGACTCCCGGAAAATTCTGAAGGGACACGTTCAGTAAAATGTTTTGAGGAATGGATCCCTGGCTACCTACAAATGGACACTAAGGCTGGCCGTGTGAAGCTGGACAGAGCCCATCGCTCTCAAGCACCGATACCCGGTCCCAACCAGCGCCCACGGCCAGTGGTTATAAAGTTCCACAACTTCACCGACAAGCAGCGCGTCATGGATGCGGCTAGAAACATCGGTTCTGATGGTAGTCAACGTAAAGGTCCAAAGGTCTCATTCTTCAATGAATATTCCACAGCGGTTGTACGAAGACGCAAAGCATCTTGATGCTTTGATGAGGCGAAGGCTCGACTCAAGATAATGAAGATGGACTATGCACTGCTGTACCCGGCCACATTGAAGATTATGGTCAATGGATCGCCTAAAAAACTCTACACACCTGAAACGGCTGCTGCGTTTATTGACTCTCTCGGGTAAATAACTTTATGCTGCACCTCCGCAGCATTGGATAACTTTTTATTTAATTTGAATCTGATCATGAAACAGTGGTGTGAGTTCTCACGTGCTCCTGTTCAGTAATATTCTTATCTTTATTATTTTTCTTGCTAAAGTAACTGCCGCTGTAGCTAAGGCTGTTATATGTGTGAATCTATATTGGTGCCCAGGCTTGGTTTTAGGTGGAAGAGCCTCAATCTTCTTCTATTGAAATTCATTTCCATATATATAAAGGATGAGGCTTTGAGTGGCAATGCAGACTTCAGTCTACATTGGAAAGTTGAAATCCCCTGCATGGTAGCTAGTGGGAAAACCCCCTTTTGGATCTTTACATGTTTCATTTTTGGGTTTAGTATAGTTCGAGTTCAGGGTTCATATCGTTTGTTTATGCTCGGTGAGATAGAGAAGAGTTTAACACATGGAAAAAGGTACCACCCCACTTTTACAGTAGGATTCAGTCTGGATATTGAATGGTCAAAGTGCAATGGCAGGTAACAGACTATGTATATGTACATGGAATAGAGGGAGCCATAACCCCATTAAAAGGAAGAAGGAACTGTCTTTTTGGAAAAAATTAAAAATTGATATTGCCCTGTTGCAAGAAACTCATTTGGATGATAAGGAGCATCTGAAATTACAACAAGGGGGGCTTAGTCAAGTGTTTTTCTCATCATTTACATCCAGAAGTAGAGGTGTAGCAATTATTGTGAAAAAGAACTTGCCACTGAAGGTCTTGAATTGTGTGAAAGATAAATTGGGTCGCTTTGTTATAATTAATGGTACTTTACAAGGGCAGAACATTTCCATAATGAATATTTACTTCCCCACTGCCCACCCCCCTGATTTCCTCACTAAGGTATTTCTAGACTTTTTAGAATTAAACTCAGACACTGCAGTGGTTGGAGGAGATTTTAATTGTTTGTTGAACCCCCTTATTGATACGTTTCCCAGCGGTATAGCTTCACTCTCTCCTCAAGCTAAGTCACTTAAAGCTATTTGTGATGATCTGGGGTATGCTGATGTTTGGAGAACTTTTCACCCCTCCAACAGAGAGTTCACTTTTGCCTCTAAACCTCATGGATGTCAGACTAGAATAGATTACTTTTTATGCCCAGGACGTCTTTGCAGTCTGTTTTATCCGCTAGGATAGGAAGCATAGTCATATCTGATCATGCTGAGGTGATCCTGGACATAAAACTCAATGGGGCATTCAATTTGTCAAGACGTTGGAGGTTGAATACAACCATTCTTAAAGACCATATATTCACATCATATTTCTTTACAGAGTTTAAAGCATTTTTCTCTATTAACTCTCAATCAACAGATAACCCCTCGCTCCTTTGGGAAATCTGTAAAGCGTACGCCAGGGGTCTGATTATGTCATATACAGCCACTAAGAGACGGAAAAAGCGTGAAAAGCAAAACTTGTTAGAGGGTGAATTAGGAACGAAAGAGAAGGACTACATTAAAACTCCCACTCCTGCCCTATTAAGAAATATCAGTCCTTAGATCAACGTTGGACTCTCTCCTAACACAGGATGCTGAAAAGAAAATGAGATTTGTCAGGCAAAAGCTATATGAACATGGCGATAAGCCAGGAAAGTACTTGGCGTACCTAGCTAAAAAGAGATCTGACTCACAATCAATTGATACTATTACTGATTCTGATGGAAATTATTTATATGAAAATAAATTGATAAATGGCCCATTTAAGAAATTTTATGCAAATCTTTATGCCTCAGAACTGCCAAATGATGCACCCAAATGAATGGAGAACTTATTTTCTAAGATTGAGCTCCGTACTATCTCCGAAGAACAGAGGTCTCTCCTTAATGCCCCTATTACCGAGGAAGAGATAATGTTCGCAATTAAGAATCTGCAAAATGGTAAGACCCCAGGACCAGACGGGTTTTGTAGTGAGCTCTATAAAGAGTTCCATAGCCTGATTCTTGATCCATTGCGTGATATGTTTAACCACTCATTTTCAAATGACCAGCTCCCTCAAACGCTGAGAAAAGCCAACATATCACTTATTCTCAAAAAGGGAAATGTCCAGTCTTGTTACTCATACAGACCAATTTCCCTTCAGAATGTGAATAGAAAATTGCTTTCTAAAATTCCAGCCACAAGATTAGAGGACTCACTGCCACTAATTGTGAAATGAGACCAAACTGGCTTCATTGAGGGCCGTAAGTCATGCAACAATGTCAGGCGGCTTCTTAATGTAATTCAAGCCTACCAACAAAGTGCTATGGATGGTCTTGTGCTCTCCCTAGATGCTGAGAAAGCATTTGATCGTGTGGATTGTTCTTACCTATTCTTCGCTCTAAATAAATTTGGTCTAGGGGACAACTTAATAAAATGGGTGAAAGTTTTATATGATGATCCTCAGGCTGCTGTCCTTACTAAAGGTCAAATAGCTTCTCTATACCTGCATACTGGACCCTATTCCAACTAAATTACTGAAAGAGCTTCTTCCTGTACTTGGCCCATCTATGTTGAACATAATAAACGGCTCTCTATCCACTGGATGTGTACCAAACTCATTAAAAGCCAAACCTTGACCCAGAAAATATAAAAAACTATCGGCCTATATCAAATCTTACATTCCTCTCAAATTTGTTAGAAAAGGCTGTTGCGCAGCAACTCACTGCCTTCCTGAAGACAAACAATGTATACGAAAAGCCTCAGTCTGGTTTTAGACCCCATCATAGCACTGAGACTGCACTTGTGAAGGTGGTAAATTACCTTTTAATGGCATCAGACCGAGGCTCTGCATCTGTCCTCGTGCTCCTAGACCTTAGTGCTGCTTTTGATACCATCGATCACCACATTCTTTTGGAGAGATTGGAAACCCAAATTGGTCTATACGGAAAAGTTCTGGCCTGGTTTAGATCTTATCTGTTGGAAATATATCAGTTTGTCTTTGTGAATGGTTTGTCCTCTGACAAATCAACTGTAAATTTCGGTGTTCCTCAAGGTTCCGTTTTAGGACCAATATTGTTTTCACTATATATTTTACCTCTTGGGGATGTCATTCGAAAACATAATGTTAACTTTCACTGCTATGCGGATGACACACAGCTGTACATTTCAATGAAACATGGTGAAGCCCCAAAATTGCCCTCGCTAGAAGCCTGTGTTTCAGACATAAGGAAGTGGATGGCTGCAAAATTTCTACTTTTTAAACTCGGACAAAACAGAGATGCTTATTCTAGGTCCCAAGAAACAAAGAAATCTTCTGTTGAATCTAACAATTAATCTTAATGGTTGTATAGCCGTCAAAAAAATAACTGTCAAGGACCTCTGCGTTACTCTGGACCCTGATCTCTCTTTTGACGAACATATCAAGACTGTTTCAAGGACAGCTTTTTTCCATCTACGTTTTCCATCCATCTACGCTTTTTCCATCTTCTGTCCAAAAATGATGCAGAAAAATGATCCATGCTTTTGTTACTTCTAGGTTAGACTACTGCAATGCTCTACTTTCCGGCTACCCAGATAAAGCACTAAATAAACTTCAGGTAGTGCTAAATACGGCTGCTAGAATCCTGACAAGAAGCAACAATTTGATCATATTACTCCAGTGCTAACCTCCCTACACTGGGTTCCTGTCAAGGCAAGGGCTGATTTCAAGGTTTTACTGCTAACCTACAAAGCATTACATGGGCTTGCTCCTACCTATCTCTCTGATTTGGTCCTGCCGTACATACCTATACGTACGCAGGCCTCCTAATTGTCCCTAGAATTTCTAAGCAAACAGCTGGAGGCAGGGCTTTCTCCTATAGAGCTCAATTTTTATGGAATGGTCTGCCTACCCATGTGAGAGACGCAAACTCGGTCTCAACCTTTAAGTCTTTACTGAAGACTCATCTCTTCAGTGGGTCATATGATTGAGTGTAGACTGGCCCAGGAGTGTGAAGGTGAACGGAAAGGCTCTGGAGCAACGAACCGCCCTTGCTGTCTCTGCCTGGCCGGTTCCCCTCTTTCCACTGGGATTCTCTGCCTCTAACCCTATTACAGAGGCCGAGTCACTGGCTTACTGGTGCTCTTTCATGCCGTCCCTGGGAGGGGTGCGTCACTTGAGTGGCTTGAGTCACTGGTGTGATCTTCCTGTCTGGGTTGGCGCCCCCCCCTTGGGTTGTGCCGTGGCGGAGATCTTTGTGGGCTATACTCGGCCTTGTCTCAGGATGGTAAGTTGGTGGTTGAAGATATCCCTCTAGTGGTGTGGGGGCTGTGCTTTGGCAAAGTGGGTGGGGTTATATCCTTCCTGTTTGGCACTGTCCGGGGGTATCATCGGATGGGGCCACAGTGTCTCCTGACCCCTCCTGTCTCAGCCTCCAGTATTTATGCTGCAGTAGTTCATATGTCGGGGGTCTAGGGTCAGCTTGTTAAATCTGGAGTACTTCTCCTGTTTTATCCGGTGTCCTGTGTGAATTTAAGTATGCTCTCTCTAATTCTCTCTTTCACTTTTTCTTTCTCTCTCTCGGAGGACCTGAGCCCTAGGACCATGCCTCAGGACTACCTGGCATGATGACTCCTTGCTGTCCCCAGTCCACCTGGCCGTGCTGCTGCTCCAGTTTCAACTGTTTTGCCTGCGGCTATGGAATCCTGACCTGTTCACCGGACATGCTACCTGTCCCAGACCTATTATTTGACCATGCTGGTCATTTATGAACATTTAAACATCTTGGCCATGTTCTGTTATATCCTCCACCCGGCACAGCCAGAAGAGGACTGGCCACCCCTCATAGCCTGGTTCCTCTCTAGGTTTCTTTCTAGGTTTTGGCCTCTCCAGGGAGTTTTTCCTAGCCAACGTGCTTCAACACATGCATTGCTTGCTGTTTGGGGTTTTAGGCTGGGTTACTGTACAGCACTTTGAGATATCAGCTGATGTACAAAGGGCTATATAAATACATTTGATTTTATTTGATTTATATACAGAGGTACCAGACAGTGCTGTCCTTTGTCCCCTCTCCTATTTGCACTCGTTATGGAACCACTGGCCGAGGCCATCAGGGTAACGCCTGCTATACAGGGACTGCTCATTGGTGATGTTCACCATAAAATAAGCTTGTATGCTGATGATGTCCTGATATTCATCTCTAGTCCCGAGACTTCAATTACATCTCTTATTAATATTATTGAATTATTCAGCAAATTCTCAGGCTTCAAGATTTAACTTAACTAAATCAGAGGCTATGCCACTTGGTAACCTTCATTCTGTACCTAATACTTCTCCCCATTCCCTTTTAAAT
The DNA here is from genome assembly GCF_023373465.1 of Oncorhynchus keta. Classification (NCBI taxonomy): domain Eukaryota; kingdom Metazoa; phylum Chordata; class Actinopteri; order Salmoniformes; family Salmonidae; genus Oncorhynchus; species Oncorhynchus keta. The sequence goes on from NC_068454.1 coordinate 47,633,150, forward strand.
GGTCTCCCTCAGGTTTTATGCATCTAGGTATATTTGAAACTCCTAAATTCCAGCAAATGTACAAAGCCAATTTTGTTCCCTTGTTTGATACAATAAGAGCGCTGGAACTCTCTCCCGATTTTTTTGTTTGGGTAGAATATCCCTATTGAAAATGAACATTTTACCTAGACTACTTTACCCAATCCAAATGATCCCAGAATTACTCTCCAATAAGGTAATAAAGGATGTAAATGGATGGCTAAGTTCCTTTATATGGAGTAAACGCAAGCCAAGACTTAAGATGGCAATATTGCAGCTGCCAAATTCCATGGGTGGCTTGGATCTGCCCAATATCAGGTTCAGTGGTGTGCCCACCTATGTTATATTTCTGACTGGATCACAAGCGATGACTCCTCTAATTGGTTAGACATTGAGACTTCTCTTTCAAAATACCCCTTACAGGATATTTTATTTTTCAGAAGTTTCAAGTCTGGAGAAGATCACGGCAATAATCCCAATACACTGAACACACTCAAAGTGTGGAGGTCAGTTCAATGCTTCCTGGGAAGGTCCAAACTAACCTCTGCTCTTACCTGAATTCTTAACAACCCAGATTTTGGTCCAGGATTGCTGGATGCTGGCTTTAACTTTTGGCTTAATAAGGGCATATGCAGACTAAATGATTTATTTGCTGATAAGATTTTATTGTCATTTTAGCAGATGATCGAGAAATATCGACTCTCAAAGCAGGACTTTTTCCGCTTCCTGCAAGTAAGACATTATATTCTGAAGAGCACCACCTTAATAATAATTTGGTAACCCTGATATGTCTGTCATTGAAAGAATGCTTTTTTTCCCACAAAGGAAAATGTCTGTAAGTCTGTTTTATGATGCTTTAAGGTCATTTTCTGCTGTCAACACACAGAGGGTGAAACAAGCGTGGGAGAAAGAATTGTCTGTTACTATTGATGAAGAGATGTGGGAGGACATTTGGAGATATGCAAAAACAATATCTATATGTAATCATACTAGAGCAATCCAATAAAGAATAATACACAGATTGCATATATCCCCAAATCGCAGACATGCTTTTAGCCCCTCTTCCTCTTCTCCTCAGTGTCTTAAATGCAAAACTGATACAGGCACCCTAACACATTGTTTATTGTCATGTACCAAATACAAAGATACTGGTCTGGTGTTCTGCAAGAAATTGAAAAGATCGTAGGGGTTGGTCTAGAATTAGACCCAGTTTCTTTACTGTTTGGTCTCCCTAGTAGGCATGTTGCTTCTGTGGGTAAGAGGAGGCTTTACAACATCCATACCTTCGCAGCGAGGAAAAACATCCTTTTACAGTGGATTAGTGATAAGGTTCGTTCTATTAAAGATTGGCTTAAGATTCTATTTGAATGGGTGCCTCTGGAATATCTGACATGTACATTGCATTCTAAAACAGATCAGTTCTACAAAGTATGGGAGCCTTATCTAAATGACCTAGAACCTGAGGTATCAGCTATTATGCTGCAAGGATTCTCTTAGAATGCTGGTGATCTATGTATTTCAGAATGACACTGTACCTTCCATGTGTTGAACCTAACTTCTTGGTTTAAACTGAGCTTTTTTGTTTAATTTCTGTTTGTAAGTTTGTTTAAAAGGTATGTATTGAGAGACGCAATGATGGGGATGGGGTGAGAGAAGTGCCGAGCGGGAAGAGGAAAATGGTCTACGTATGTATGTATGTATGTATGTATGTATGTATGTATGTATGTATGTATGTATGTATGTATGTATGTATGTATGTATGTATGTATGTATGTATGTTGTGTGTATATGTAAGTATATATTATATATGTATTATATATATATATATTATGTGTGTTGTGTGTATGTTATGTATATGTATGTATATATTATATATGTATTATATATTATGTGTGTTGTGTGTATGTTATTTATATATATGTATATATTATATATGTATTATATATATATATTATGTGTGATGTATGTATGTATGTATGTATATGTGTAACGGCTCTCTTCTATCTCCTCCTCTGACGACGAGGTAGAATAAGGATCGGACCAAAATGCAGCGGGATGATGATTCACGATATAATTTTAATGAAGGAAAAAACAATACAAGCGGAAACTACAAAAATATGAAAAGTGAAAAACCGAAACAGCCCTATCTGGTGCAAACACAAAGACAGGAACAATCACCCACGAAACACTCACAGAATATGGCTGCCTAAATATGGTTCCCAATCAGAGACACCGATAATCACCTGACTCTGATTGAGAACCGCCTCAGGCAGCCATAGACTACGTAGACACCCCACAAACCCCTAAGACAAAAACACACCACAATAACCCATGTCACACCCTGGCCGGACCAAACAAATCAAGAAAACACAAAATACTAAGACCAAGGCGTGACAGTATGTATGTATTATATATGCATTATATATATATTATGTGTGTTGTGTGTATGTTATGTATATGTATGTATATATTATATATGTATTATATATATATTATGTGTGTTGTGTGTATGTTATGTATATATGTATGTACTGTATATTGTACTGTATGTACTGTATATTATATTATATATTATATACAGTGGGGAGAACAAGTATTTGATACACTGTCAATTTAGCAGGTTTTCCTATTTACAAAGCATGTGGAGGTCTGTAATGTTTTATCATAGGTACACTTCAACTGTGAGAGACGGAATCTAAAACAAAAATCCAGAAGACATTGTATGATTTTTAAGTGATTAATTTACATTTTATTGCACAACATAAGGTACAGAAACCTTTGTTTGCAATTACAGAGATCATATGTTTCCTGTAGTTCTTGACTGGCTTAGGCCACTCCAGGATCTTGAGATGCTTCTTACGGAGCCACTTCTTATAGTTGCCCTGGCTGTGTGTTTCGGGTTGTTGTCATGCTGGAAGACCCATCCACGACCCATCTTCAATGCTTTTACTGAGGGAAGGAGGTTGTTGGCCAAGATCTCGTGATACATGGCCCCATCCATCCTCCCCTCAATATGGTGCAGTCGTCCTGTCCCCTTTGCAGAAAAGCATCCCCAAAGAATG